>NC_064911.1:4863876-5491626 GCF_929443795.1 Astur gentilis
CAATGTTTGATGGAAATACGAAATGGTTATTGCATTCAGGAGTACCTGGGTTTCTCCCTTTGGTCCTTATTCTATATCAGAAAAATTGTACTGTCGTAGCTACAGAAACCTCTTTCCCTACCTAGTGCTGCCCTACGTCTAGCTTTCCCTCCCCACCGCTGCCTGGGTCTGAACTTCCAGGCAGGTATCCAGAGTCCTCACGTTTTTGTTGCTCAGTTTCTGGACATCCTGATTGCGCTCATTGGTCACATGCAGGCTGTTTTTAGCAGGGATGCAGCACGGCTCCCACATGTTCTGTTTGCTTGATCTACTACTTTTATCTTTATTTTGATCTTGTTTGAATAGTACATATTCTTCAGTGGTTGTACCCTACTTAGAACTGCTGTTCTGTGTTGTTTATGCTTTTATAGTAATTGCAGCTTTGCATCTTGCACCAGGAGTTCAAGTTTGTTTCCTAGGCAGATAAAGGACAACCCTGCCACTAGCTGTATTGTATGCCTGGCTAAGGTTTTTACTAATATTAGCACTAATTTTTTCTTTGCTGTCCATTCTTAATCTACTGATTATTTTATCATCTGTTTGCTGTGTCGTCTTGTGTACTAAAACAGGGTGTGACAATTATATGACCCTTTCCAGCTTCCCCTTGTTTCTCATTGCAAAAACTCTTCTTCTTTCTTATGCCAGTGTTGATCTTGGCTAGTTCACAAATGTACGTGTGGTTTTTTTATCATTTTCACTAATAAGTTTCTAGTGTTTTATTATGTGGTAAATGACAATGCTTTTCCCCCTAGTTTTGCTGCTTTTGAATTGCAGCTTTCTTCTAAACATACATTTTGCATTCTTTGATTTCCACCTCAGTAAATAATCTCAGAACAACTTTTTGTAACTGTTTAACAACCGAAAGAAGACATAATTTTATCCTACTATTACTACATTGAAGGGATAATCAAGCTAATTATGATGGATTTCTTTCTGTTTATAACTTAAGGAGATATGCCCACTGACTTTAAATGCTTCCTGTTAAACTGAGTAAGTGGCCAGAAGACCTTGAGTACAGTTCTAGCCCTAAAACTAAGTATTTGGTGTCTGCTTCCTTTTCTTCATCTAAAGACTCTTTTTGGAGGAGCTTCGGTGGCTTGAGAAGGCTTCTTCTTTAGCCAGTTTGGGTTTTTTCTGTCCCTTTGACTTTCTGTTTTCTTTTGAGCTCCCTCTGGCCAGCTAACAAGATGGAAAATTGAGCAGTGGTGCAGAGTCCTTTCACAGGGCTCTACTTCCAGCCACAGTGTTGTCCTTCCCTTTAGGATTGGGTGGGTGGCTCCTTGTTTTTAAGGAGACATCAGCATTACAAAAGCTTTACTTGAAGCCCTTGCCATGTTTCTGGTCTGTCTCCAAGCTGTTCTTTGCTGAGCTCATGTCTGTTTTGCCTCCAGTAGAACAGAAGATACTTTGCCATCAGCGTATTCCCCGTTTTTTTTTCTGTTCGCCTATTTTTAATACACTTGACAGTTGCCATGTGAGTTCTGTATGACTGATAAAAACCACGCTGTAGTTTTTAGTCACACTGGTGGTATATAACTTGCCCTGAAAAAGAGATTGTTGGCACTGTGTTGCAGTACTTGCTGGTTGTTACCGTGCATTTGTGGCTTTGATCCTGGGTGGTAATTGATGGTGCACCCCCGTCCGTTTCCAGTTGTGCAGTCTGGGGAGATGCTGAAGAAGGCTGTGCATTCAAGAGCTTTCTGCTCATTTGGGTGATGATTATGCTAAGCTGAAAGACTGGCAAAGAGAAGGGGAGAAGCCAGAGATATGGAGGAAGTGCTTAGGGCATGGTGTTCAGCTGTGGTTTGCGTGACACCTGGGGCCATGTATAACTTCATGGGAATAGCAGAGTTTTAAATACACTGAACTGGAGTCTTTGTGGAAAGGTGCCCAGTGATCTCAATGCACGTAGTTCCTGCGGCATCGGCAGCAGCTGCGCGAGGTCTCTGTGGCAGCGCAGCTGCCTGGTAAGCATGGCTGCAGGTATCCTCATCTGTGGAGAAAGCCAACGATATGCAGAAAGTACGTTTTGTAACATACCTCTGTTGTGACTGTTTTGCCTGACAGATGCAGGGTTGACATGCTAGTTAACGTTTTTCTTCTGGGCAGCTGTAAGCGGGGGTAGAGGAGTGGGGAATTTTGATCTCTAGACAGCAGTCCTTCAATTCTTCTAGGGGCAGTTTTCCAAGGAAAAGCCCTTGGACAGTCTGCAGTGACCTCCCTCCTCTTCCTTCCATGGCTTGGTCAGGTCCATAGGGCTGTACCTTTCTGAGAACAAGGTAGCTACTTGTGGCTGAATGATAGTGAACCAAGTTCACTGACAAAGTTCACCAAGTTCACTAAGGGTGAAGCCAGTTGAAAGGGCTCTGGTTTGACTGTGCATGCAGGAGAGGGAGCCAGAGCTAGAATTACATACCAGGGCTTACGCACTCTTCCTAGCACTTCCTCCTCTCCGGCATGGATATCCTGGCACCAGCTTCCGTTTTCTTCTTTTTTCTCCCCTATCTTTGCTTCCCCACATCTGTGGTACTGGAATTAGTGCTGGCTGTTCAGGAAAAAATGTTGTGGCTCCTGGGTTGGGAGCCAGGCAATACCATTTGCTATGTCCTCAACTGGTCTGGCTCTGAGGCAAACCAAGGAACCTGTGTCTGTGGATATTATGGTTAGCAAAGGCTAGCCTATATATAGTTTGGTTGATGGCTTTAGGCAAGTTATGATAAACCATGATCTTTTTTGGAGAGGAAGAATGAGAGGGATTACAGTGACAAGCTTTCAAACCCAACAATTAGTTTATGTTTTCAAAGTATGTCCACAAGTGGGGAGGTTGCAAAAATGTGTAATATTTTACAATCCTTAATGTAGAAATCTGTGGCTTTCTTTTCTTGTTCTTTTTGTTTTGTTTTTAAATACATGGGACTTGATCTTAGGCTTCATTGTGTTTAGAAACTGCACACCATGCTGGACATGCAGCCACTCAGGGAATGTGCTGATCTGTTGGCATGTATAAAAGAGACAAAAAGGTTATGTGTCATTTGAGGGATGAGGGATGTAGAGGAGTAAGCTTCCCCAATAACATTTGACTTAAATCTGCATGGTTGTTAAGAAGGGTCTGTCGGACAACTGTGCTGCTGGGCACACAGCTGTTTGTCTAAAGGTCTCAATCAATTAAGATCTCTTTTGAACAGAGCTGTGTTTATGGATCAGCATTTTTTATGTAAGTGGGAGACAGGTACCAACAGTAAACTTAACAGTATTTTTATTCATTGGCCTGCCAGATTTATCCTGCGATAATTGTCTGAGCGCCGTGGAGGCTTCTGCAACCTAACCACCCACAGCAGGCACAGTGGGAGAAGAGCTGAATGGCAGATCCTACTGCTTTCCAAGACTGTATATTCAAGCCTAGGGTTGGAAGCAGCACAGGTGTGCTGCAGTGCACAAAATATTAAAGCTGTGAAGTTAGCTGCCCATTCTCTCCTAAAACTGCTCATTTCCCTTACTAAATGTGGGTAAGTAAAATCCTAATGGTTGGTGTCAGATTCTTGTTTAAAAGGCAAAACTTTCTAGATAGTAGTGCGTATCTTAGTGCCTGCTTCACAAACTCAGTTGTTCTTGTTTTTCTCTTTTTTTTCTTGAAGCCACATTTCTAGTGTAGTTCTTACAGCCTTAAACTATGTTACCCTAGTTTTTGGCTTGTCTGTGTGAAGCTGCTGCTTCATAACAAAAGAGGGTGTCTCTCCAGTAGCTCCTGATTTAGATGGGTTTGAGTGCTGAGATCCTGTGTTGACGGAAGCAGCCTGAAACCTGTCTAGAGTTTGGGCCAGCTTCTCTTGCCTTTGTACCATGTCAGTCAAGCTAAAACAGCTGTAAGGACCTTGGGTAGAAATTCGTCATGGAGAAAGTCTTAAGAAAAGAGCCTCTGTTCTTCTCTCTGCTCTTGCGTTTTGGCATTTGTGGAGTGTGGAGGACAGGGTCAAGTAAAGCGGAGCTGCTACCTTTCTCTGGTTGTTACTGCTGTTTCTCCAATAGCAGAAGTTTGAAAGAACGCTTTCCACTATGGCAAAACAACACGTGGGTGTGATGCAGAATAAGAGATTTTGTTCTATGCTCTCTCCTAGTTTCTGGTGTTATTGTGAAGACACTACTTAATATCCTTACTTGGCTTTTCTTGATTCTGTTCCTCATCTTCAGTCCTGTCAGCTCAGCCAACAGATTTGACAGTCCCCCTTCCCACTCCTCGAGTACTGCTCAAAGTACTGAGGGACTAACATGCCATAGCTGCTGCTTTCCAGTTCTTCTCTGATAATACTTGCTTGTCCTTCTACTTGGGTTTGTGGAGAGAGAGAGGACTGCATGTGACTGCTTGGTGGTAATTGTCAGACATATTAGAGGATGAAAAGTAACACAAAATATGAGTATATAGAGAAGACTAAGAATCCCATCTTGGAAGAAAATCCTTGTGTTGATGGGATACTCTCTAGTATTTTAATGTAGTATGCAGAAGTATTTGAGAGATGAGAGAGATTTAAAGGGGGGGAATGAAAGTATTAACATGGTCAGCATCAATACTTGGTCAGTATCATCAGCTGTAGCATTGACGTGCGAGTGCCTACATGATTTTACAGAATTGGGTTTATGCTATTTTTCTAGCAAAGGGCTGTATAGTTGTGGTCTGCCTGCCCGTCTGTCAGTCTCTCCTTCATAAGTTTTGAACTCACTGGTTTTGTTCCAGGTAAGCTTGAACGACCTTTGGAAATCTCAGAAATTCAGACTCCTGTAACATTTGTGGAAACAGCTTGCTTTGCGGCAAGAGGCCAAAAAGAGTTGTAAGAAGACCCAATTAGTTCTGCAAATCTTTTGGGGAAGGAGGTCCTAAGCATGAAAGGTGCTTACCTGGAAAATCTAATGAGTGATAATGGAGGCAGCCATCCTAAGTCAACTGAAGAATAGTGTTATTCCTGATTTTGAGCTAAAATACAATGTAAATTAATATAGTATAATCCATAAAATATCTTAATCCCTTTATCCTAACTTTTCACACTGTGACAAGAGATATCTTTAGTGTTTGTTGTGAGAAACAATAGTTTTAATGCATTGAAGAATTTTGGCAAGGTAGCAACATTTCTTCATGTGTGAACATACTTGTCCGATCCCCGTAATTGTTTTACAATACAACCTAAACATTTGTTGAAAAAAAAGTTCAGGCATTTTTGCTGACCTTATAACTGTTTAGGCTCTTTGTGTTGAAAATAAATTTCCCAAACAGTTTATACAGCTGGAGAAGGGGGGATGAAATTTCTGATTGATAGTAAGGAGCAGTAGGTATGATCTGTGATTGACTCTTGACTGCCACAGGGCAGTTAGCCCATGGAAACAAGAAAACATTTCAGGCTGGCTGTATTTCAGGTCTTTCTCGGAGCAGTCAGCGTTGCAAAATGTCATACATTGAACATCTCTGCACTGCATTTGGAGGCTCTTTCATATCACCTTGTATCCTCAGGAAAATGAAAGAGAAATTTCACACTTCAGAGCATGGGCTGCATGGCATGTTGTGAGATTCTGGTACCACCTTTTCCCACCAATTTCTGTTAAGGGATCTGGACATTAAACAACCCTTTTTCTTAGTCAAGGTGTACAACTCTACCTTAGACTTAGGAAACTAACTTTCAGTCATCTTATACATAAGGTGATTGAAGGCTTATACAAGTTTTCTTCTGGCTGAGAAGGGACAGTGAAATTATTATTATTTAACAAAATGAAATCTGAATAAAGCTGAGAATCAGCTCTTTTATTACTTTTCCATTTACAGCTTTTGCCATGTCACTGGACAAGTAGACTTGGGAATATATCTTGATGTGAAATGGTGCAAGGAATGCAGAAGAAAGCTATACAGTTTGGTTTGTGTTCCATTGGACATCCATTTAGTTTCCTTTCTGTGTAGGAGATCTGTTTCTTAGAATACTTCTTGTTGCTGAGAGTGTATAAGTTTGCAGTTGTTTTCAAAACATTCTAATTTGTACTTTATTAACGTTTTCGTAGATATTGTTGAGTGTCATTACTGAAATGATTCAGCGCTCTAAAGAGCCCTGTTATGCAGTGAGCAAGAAAATGTTGCATCTGTTTTACCTACTGTTTTTTGGCTGCCTGTCCCTCAAACTTGTTTTTCTAAGGAGTGAAACTCTGCATGTTAGACGAATTACTGCACGTCAGTTCCTTAACTCTTGAAAAGGCTTGGATGTCAGCTATGCAAAAGTAATGAGATGTGCAGTGATTTAGCCGAAGGTCCAAAGATCTATTATGCATGTGCAGTTGAAATGACAATATAAAATGAATGTGGTGTTAATTGTTGTCTCTGTAACAAGCCACGGGTGACTGTTTCCCCCCACACTGTTCACTTTAAATATGGTAGTGAACAATATTAATGAGCATCGATGGTCCAGGGACCTTAAAACTGTTGCCAGTTCATAATTGTTGTTTGCCACATGTATTTACTTACACCTGTGCAAGGGTCAGCCAAAGTGATACCAGGTGAGTTAAATCCATTAACTATTTCCTTTTTCCTGTTGTTGTTGGGGCCTGCCTTTGAAATTGGTGGAAACTTTGCTGTTGCTGTAATTCACAGAGGAATTGGCTGTTTGTTCGTAAAAGTTTTCTTCCTTAGGAGGAGGTCTGCTGCTGCTTCCACTTTGCCCTCTCAGGCTACAGAATGATTTCTTCCAGCACTGAGCCGTGCAAGTACAGGTGTCCCTTCTAATCGCCTAACAAGAATAACCAGATTTGTGTACATTTCCCACTCTTTTTTTTCTTTTCTTTTAAAGCCTGAGACTGCAGCTGTGCTGAAGCGCACTGTTGAGGCTCTTATGGAGAGAGGAGCCATTGTGAGGAACCTAGAAAACCTGGGAGAAAGGTCTCTACCTTACAAAATCTCCAAGCACAAGGAGCGCCACAGAAGAGGAGGGTATGCATGATGCGTTTTTCCTTAAAATCCTTTAAGTGCTACTTTAAAATGTGCATAAGTAACTCTCATTGTTTGGTCTTCCTTGTGCTTTTTGGGAGCACACCTGTGATGTCTGTGATCTCAGGAAGGTGTTGTGTGGCTGTTTGTGCGTGCGTGTGTTCCGCTTCAAGTGTTTTGTGTCTTTTATTGTGTGGTGTTGGCTTTTTGTTAGCGTTTAGTCATCGTGTTGCAAGTAGCCTGAGTCCAGGCCTGCAGAACTACTTTCCCCAACGTACACAATGTTATTTTGTTATGTCATTTTTACGTAACTATTTTCCAAGACAGTCAGGCTGTCTACTGGTAAAAGTCATACTTAATCTGCTGTTTGCTAATTGGCAGGATTGATTCTTTTTCTGTAATGCATCTGAACTAAATGTTAATTACCACATGTACCGTGTAAGACTCGCTTGTGTTGCTGATACGGTTTTTGTTCAGGATGTTAAAGATGACCGTGCGGTTTACAGGCAGTATGATAAATGTAAATGGAGCTGTGAATTGGCATCTGGGATGTCAGGCTTCCCCCGCGGTGCGGGAGGAAGGTGCTGCGGATTGCACTCCCTGCTCACTTATGCCGGCGTGTTGTTGCTCCTGGAGGCTACCTCTGAAATGGATGCTGGCTCTGGCAAGGACAGAAATGTTGCTAGGCAACCCGCGCTGTGCTGGGGCTGCCGGCGGTAATCAAAATAACAATTAGCGACACGCTCCTCCTAATCCCTGTAATGTAACTGTGCCTAATGGGATGGTTGGCCAACCGGCCCACCTACCGTCTTCCTTGGCACTGGGGGAGGCGAGGTGACTCCAGAGGTGCTCCTTTTATGAAGCCCTTCTTGGATCGTCTCCCCGGGGATGGGCTCGCGGTTTCACTCCCTCTTCTGAGGACCTCTTCGTTCTCCTGTGAAGTGGGAGCGGTGACAGCTGCCAGTTAAAGCAGACTGACAGAAAGGGTAGGTAGGGAAGGAAATCTCCACCACCTGCCTCTTACTTAACCGAAAGCAATGGTGGTGTGGCCTTGACCGTCTTGCGCTCCTGCTCTGTGGCATCCTTCAAAACATGGCTTGATCCTGCCAGTTTTGCATTTTAGGATGAAGGCCTACACATGGGAGCTAATCCAAAGCCTTGTCTCAAGACACAATTACTAATTACCTCATCCTTCTGTTGGAGTAGAAGCATTTTATAAACATTAAAGTCTTTTCTGACAGCTTCAGCAGAACAAGGAGCTGGTGTTACTCTCCTTGCACAGGTGGGAAGCTAAGGCAGGGGGACCAAGTTCCACTCATTTTGGGTGCAGAAGTTGAGACTTTTAGCTTTTTTTTTTTTTTTTTTTTTTTTTTTTCCTAGAGTACTTGGCACTCTCTAACATTTCACCACTTCGGATGACAGTTTACACCTGGCTTGGGTGGCAGTGCTTCTGTAGATCAGATCTTGGGTTCTTCAACAGGGAAACCAGGACAGGAGAAGACAGTAACCAGCATCGCAAGAACTATGTAGCAGAGAAGAATAGAAGCCGTTTCTCCAGGGGATCTTTCAGACCTGTAAACTAGCTTAACTCATTTACTGTAGCAGATTACCTACTTAAGAAAGCAGGACGAGGGGATCTTTAGACTGTAACCCTCTTCTTTGCAGAGTCTTCAGAGCAGACATATTTTGTGTTCTGAATGAGACAAGGTTTTGTTAGTAAATAATTGCGATTGTGTCTTGAAACACGGGCAGGAAGCCATCAGATTAATGTCACCATCGCTGTTCCTCCTCCACCTCCCAGTTCAAATGTCTCTAAATATTTAGCAGTCATTCTGCTTGCCTTGGATTTGGATCCTCTGTATTTGGATATGACAGTTCCCTCCCCTAAATTGCTTGGTTTCTTGAAAGGGAGAAGTGATTGAGAGAGGGTACTGCAGGAAATAGTTTTGTGTGCTTTTGAATTAGAGAACTCAAATTCAGGAGACACAAGAAGGGGAAGCAGCAGGCAGTTTCAGTACCTGGTAATGGGCGAGAATTATATTTCTGTGGATTTTGCTAGGGAGATTGCAGTTCAGTGTACAGGTATGGTGGATATTCCTGGTATAGCATCCAATATTTTATATGGTCTGGAGGATAAGTTACTCAGGATATTAAACATAATCTAGGAACAGGAAGTGAAAAGACAGTTCTTGATCCACCTTATAAAATCAGTCAGTTCTACTTTACAGCATCTGTAAAAAGTAATCTTTTTTTTTTTAAAGGACAAAGTTAAAAAGAAAAAAAAAAGGCTTTTCAAGATACCTCACTAAGCTGAATATACACCTGTACATAGGAAGAAGTCCTAAAATCTTTTTTCCTTCATAGCCAATTTTTAATTCTGTCTATGTTCCCTTTCTTAGCAACTTGGTATAGAGTGGTATATGGAGTAGTACGGAGTGTGTCACCTTTTCCTTAGTCTGGGCTTTTTCTGAAGTAACTGAAAGGGCTTCTGTGAGAGTGCAAACGATACCGTGTGTCTGGGGGGGTAGAGTGTTGAATCTTTCAAAGCTTCCCCCCCCCCCCCCCCCTTCTTTTTAAAAATATTTTTAAATTTTACTTTTTTTTTTTCAGTTTTGTGATTCCTAGCAGAGCTTTAGCTAGTTTAGTTTCCAGCAGTATGTAGATGGTTGGAGATTTAGGATGTACACTGAATCTGTTAGTTCCTTGGACCTCCTGGCTGGCAAATTATATGAAAACTAGTGGAACACAATATTTGTAGCAAAAAATTGTATGAAAATTAGTGCATTACAATAGTTGTAGCATGGGTCACAGCTTAATAGCATGTCTCTTGGAGACAGCTCCAGTGACTACTGCACAAATGGCATGGAATCCCCCCACCTGCTTGGGGCGTTTGCCTGAAAACCAAAACAAAACAAAGAAAACTTCCTCACCAGCATAGTGAGCCTAGCTTTGCTCCCTTATAAAACTCCCAGTGCTATCCAGGTTGTGTCTCTTAACCTCAAATCAAGGGCCATCAGTAGGCCAGCACCAGCTATTCACGGGTCAACTGGGATGTGCTCTGTGGCAAGCCCAGTAGTCATCCTTCTTCCAGAACTTGCTGTCTGTTTTCTTCATTTAGTTAATTCCATTTTTAATTGCAGTTCAAGTCTTTATATACAGCATATCATAAAACTGAGTGATTGACAGTGAAAGGACACACAAGTGCCACGTGCACAGCAAAGATACCGCTGGACTTAGCCAGGTTTTGGTAGTGTCTTTAGTGAACAGTAAAGAATTAGACTGGAAAATACCTATTCATAAGTCAATAGGGAGGATAGTTGTGTCCTTAATAAAGCTCATTTTCCACTCTGAGTCCTGTAGTGCTTCAGAATCATCTGTCTTGGATATACTGCATTACAGGCACATTACAAATTTAAGAATATCCAGGAGACTTTACAGAGAATGAGAATTTTACTGCCAATTGATCTGTAAAGCTGAGATTTTTCAAAGCCTTCTGCAGGGGATTGTGGCCCACAGCTGTCACTGGAATGAGCAGTTTTACTCTCCCAGGCAGCTTTGAAGACCTCAGATCGTACATATAATTGACTTGTTTCTTCTCAGGAAATTATATTCACTGAGCAGGTGGTGCATGTGCATTGAGGGTATAATAAAACAAATTTAGGTCTTTCTCTTAAATGCGTCTCTCTTGGCAGAAAACACCCTCCTTTTTTTAGAGACCTAATGTTGACAGCTTTTGCATTTAAGTAATTATGAAAATAGTATGTTTCAGGAACTATGTGACTATGTCTGAAGAATCAAACTTTTAAATCACTGGTTTACTGATATTTTAAACTGAAGTTGAATTAGCTACTAATTTACATTGATGGTATTAATTGCCGTAGTAGAACATTAATATTTTGTTTTTAAAGTATTTAAGAGCCCTGATTGAAGTAACAGCTCACAACAGTGTAACAAAATTGTAACAAAGGCTGTTCAACTTACAGATTAATAAAACGTAACAAGGACCACATAGGTTCCAGTGTGGGTTAGGTATGTAAATTTAGTTGAGGCATTGAGCCCGAGTGACTTGCCCATGGCCACCCTGTCTCTGAAAACGCAGTGGAAGAATGTAAATAAGGATTACCAACTTCATCTCCTAATGAGCAATAGATTTGTGCCAAGTATTTGTTTTACCAGTCACTACTTGTTTATCATTTTTAATGAGTTGTATTTAAACTGCTTTTAACATGATGATTTTTTTTTTTTTTTAATATTGTATTACATGTATCAGGAGGTGCTTATTTCTGGAACAAACAGAAGTGAACTGATTTAAATAAGATGTGTGCTAGTAAATGAATTCAAGGAATCTTAAACTCTGGATTTGTTTGCTGTTTAAGATGATACAGAAGCATTGAATCCCTCAAAACAGCTTTCAGATAAAGGGTCCAGACTGGGTCTGGGTGATGACATTGCAGAGCCATTGCGCATACTTGGTCACTGCTAAACTGGAGAATATTGCAACTGCTTGTAAAATGATAGATCTCAGTAGCACAATCTGTGGGTTTGCACTTTGTGGCATACCTGTTTTCTTTGGCCTTGCCAGGCTATGCCTCAATCATACGCTTGTGACGCTTCATGCTTCAGGGCATCAGATAAAGGAGGTGGTTTGGGGGACGTTGTTGGTATGTAGGATATTTTTACTTTAAGGGAGATGGTACAAGGGTGGCTCCAAACCAGATCTTTAAAAAAAAATAAGATTTCAGACATTCCTTTGGGAAGGTAATGGCTCAAACTTTTTGCAGACCAGGAATCTATTAAACTGGAAGGAGCTATGACAGGAACTTTGGGGAGAAGAAAGTGCCCAGGTGTAACTGGGTTTTGAATACTGGGTATCTTGCTGTCCCTAGAGATTTGTTGTTAGTGATTTTGTTTCCCTCCAAATGTTGTTTCTATTCTTAATTTTTGTAATCTCCATTGTAGAAAAGTTGATATACATCAGCCTGGTCAGTGCTCAGATTTTGTATGGTTTTGTAAGTCAGTAGAGCACTGTGGCCTTTCTCTTCTACGTTTTTTTTTGTGCATGTGTGTGCTTTCCCCTATTAAATCTACCTGTAATATAGTAATGTTTTTAGACATTTCTCCCTACATTTTTATTATTTCATATATCTTATTTGTGAGTTCTCCAGCTAAACTGTGCGTAATTCTGATTATTCATAACAATTTCCATGTTCTATTTGTCAGTTTTTCATTGCCTTGTTTTTTTCCCTTTCAAATTTGATTTTGAAAAGATGGCAATTTTCTTTTGTTATTTGCTTGCTTGTCTCTTAATCTTTTTGTTTTGCTGTTCACTCCCGGTTATCTCATCAGCGCACTTGTTCTCTGAAATAGCACTCAGGTCTTACTTTTGTTCTTGCTGAATTGTATTTTGGGAGCTTATTTTAACACACGGATGGGGAATTTTCTGTAGGAGGTGTGCAGGGACCCTGGTGATTGCCAGGGTCCACTGAGGAGCTCAGGATATATACTGATAGCATCTAATGGGATCAGGAGTATCGTGGTTTAACCCCAGCCAGCAACTAAGCACCACGCAGCCGCTCACTCACTCCCCCCCATCCAGTGGGATGGGGGAGAAAATCGGGGGAAAAAAAGTAAAACTCATGGGTTGAGATAAGAATGGTTTAATAGAACAGAAAAGAAGACACTAATAATGATAATGATAACACTAATAAAATGACAACAGTAGTAATAAAAGGATTGGAATGTACAAATGATGCGCAGGGCAATTGCTCACCACCCGCTGACCGACACCCCGCCAGTCCCTGAGCGGTGATCCCCCGCCCCCACTCCCAGTTCCTATACTAGATGGGACGTCCCATGGTATGGAATGCCCCCATGGTATGGAATACCCCGTCGGCCAGTTTGGGTCAGGTGCCCTGGCTGTGTCCTGTGCCAACTTCTTGTGCCCTGGCTGGGCATGAGAAGCTGAAAAATCCTTGACTATAGTCTAAACCCTACTGAGCACCAACTGAAAACATCAGTGTTATCAACATTCTTCGCATACTGACCTCAAAACACAGCACGGTACCAGCTACTAGGAAGACAGTTAACTCTATCCCAGCTGAAACCAGGACAGGAGTCAGAAAATCCAGGTTGCAGTTTTAGTTGCGCTGTGGACTTGTTTGTGTGATGGGGGAAAATGGCAAGGGAAGGAGGTCCTATCCCAAGGAAGCAGCATGATGAACTCAACTTGGCTTCCAGGCCCTGCAGCGCTGCAGTTACTCCCCAGCAGCTGGGAGCACCAAGCTTCAGTACCAGCTTCCCCTCTGCTATGGTGGGGAAGGCTTGGAGGCCGTCCTGGACCCCCACAAATCACTCCTACCTCCTCTGGGTGGTTTAGGGTCTGAAGCGGTTGGCCTTCCCGCGGGAGCACCTTGTGTTTTGCCTTCGTTCTATGGCGCGTGATGTAACGTTGCTTTGCCAAAGCGTGTGCTCGGGAAAGGGGACGTGACTCTCTCATTTCTTGGTGCCTCAGTGGTCTAATATGCAAGGATTAGATAGTTATTAAGAAGAGTATTTCAGTAATTGAGCATGATGTTGTTTAAGACATTTGAATGTTTTGGAAACATAGCTATGTAAATTACATTACATGTTCAAACTTTTCCTCTTTCCATAAAATATCTGAGCTTAGGAGCTGTACTTACACAACTTATTTTTAAACAAGCAGCTTGTGGCAAGATAGTATTCCATGTGGACAAGAGATGCTGAATTGAAGTGTCTTCTAATAACCCACATTGTCTGGATACAATTTTATTTACTTTATTTGTAAGAGTAAAATAATAGTTACTTATCAGAATTGTGCTTTGGAGTGTTTACAAGTTTTAATAACCCTTCTCTTCTCTCCACCCCCTAGTAAAATACAAACTATTACATAGTTAAAGGACTTCATCCTGCAGATAAATGTACCGATATATTTAGCTTCACTCAGGTAGACTCTCTTGATGATTTTCATGGCCATTGAAGACCAAAGAGGAGGGAAGAAAAACAGATGAAAGGGGTTGCAAGCTTTCCTTTCTTAATACCACCGAACTAAATTTATAGCTAATGTAAAACCTGTGTTGTTTGTTTCTGTTCAGTTTTTTAGAATCTTGATCTGTTTCAGCAAAAAGGAGTTCTGGGTCTGTAATGCACTTGGATGAGAACAAAACCAGTTTGAATATTTGAGTATTATACACATTTGTAGTATTTTCTGCTAAATTGATTGTCTTCTTCCACTAGATGGGGCTTTCTTCATTGATGAGTTGAATCATCACTTTTCCTTCAAATGCTTTTGTCCACATGCACATACACGTAAGTGTGGATGTGCTTCAAGTATCAGAGCCCTGAAATATTTTTTTTTTTCTTCCACCTTACCAGTGGGAGTGCAATTTGCAATTTTGGTGCTTTTCAGAAGAAATGGCACTGTGCAATAATTTATGATGTCAAGGCACCACTATCATTTTCTGATGCGCTAAATTCTGTAGCATCCTTGTGCGAGCACATTGATTAAATGTGATGGCCGCTCTCAAATAGTGGTCTTAGTGGGATGGGAATCAGTCACTATTTTGGGTTTTTTCAAGCTGTAAATTATACAGAATTAATACTTGCTGTGTAACTTCAGCCCTGCTTATAACAGTTTTGCAAACTTTTCAAATGCTGCCCAGTGAGCATTTCAAATACTCCAAAGAGGTCAGGCTGGTTTCTCTTTTGCAGTGTAACATTGGTTTTTTTATTTTTCTGCAACGCTGCAAAATGTCTTTCCATTATTTAATTAGCTTAATAACAGGCATCTATGTGTAGAATTTGGCAAATGAAATTTCTGAAGACTGTGGATGGTAAAATGTATTTTTCCCCAAAGTACTCACTCATTATTGATTGTGTGCGTCATTGCTGTGGCACAGTCTAGTTACCAAGGTACCAGCTTTTGGTTTTGATCTGGTACTTCCCTGTTGCTGTCCTTGTGATTTTCAAGGGACTTCCATCTATTCCTTATGTATTTTTTAAAAGCTAAAAGTAACATGTGTACTAGTCCTTCCAGCTACAAAGTGATAATTTTTCTGAGCATGAACTTGCCTGCCTGCCCTGCTGAGGAAGGGTAGCTACCACAAGAGTTGAGAAGAAAAGCAAACTGTTTCTCTTCAAAACAATGCAGTGGTCCCAAAGATTTAGTGATCATTCAGGTAGAAAAAAAAATTATATAGAATTACCTTAATGAGAACGCATGTCCAGCTGCTCTCACGAGTGCCGTGGCTTTCTTTCCTCCAGGCAGTTTCCTGTTTCCCTGTTCAATGCTTCACCTCTACCTGTTCATCAGAACATTTTCTTTGCTTTATATCTTCCGCCTCCCCACTGGGGAAGCTTACATATGCTTACTGCCACTATGTGAAGGAGAAATTTAAGCATACAGGTATTTTTTGGGCACAACCATGGGACCACATAGCCTCTTCCAAGTCCACCATACATGTGTTTTTCCCTTGGCTCCCCAGGCTGACAGAGTTCTATTCCAGGAGGATTTAAAAGTGAGTTTTGATCCAGGTACTTTTCAGGGTTCTTTGAAGTCTTAGACTGTCCATTTGAAAGCAAAATATTTGAGTATCCTTAGGACTCAAATTTCAAACAATTTCTGGCTTGAATATGTTAAAAAGGATAAATGAAACCTGGCTTTTCTTCCCTCTATTTTTTTTTTTCTTCTCTCATATGCAAAGTCATGCCCTCCTTTATTTGAGAACACATGATTATTTTTTTTCAGTTAATGCATTGTTTTAATATGTTTCAGTTTGCTCTCCTGTATTTAAATCATCCTTCTATTTACAGTCGAGCAGAATGACAAAAATAACTGTGGTTTCATAGTGAATCGGTGGAATTTTCCTGCATTTCTCCCCTGATGACTTGGCTGACTCCTAGAGAGCCTAAATGCTTTTGCATTTTTGCTTGCAAGAATGAGGTGGTTTCCCTCCTGCATTCCTGTATTTTTCCCTATCTTTAAGTCTCAATGGGATTTGGGTTTGTTTACTACACAAACAGTAGCTACAGCATTGCGTATCGGGTCATAGATCACTGCCTGAAATTAAGGTAGCTGCATGCCTTATTGAGGGTGGGTTAAAAAAACCCCACTGCCTTGTGACAGCTGATTTAAATGTGTATATCTGGGTGGAAGGGGTTCCAGATCTCATCAGGGATTGCATTGTCATTTGTGTTTGGTTATTACCTTTGCAGCCATTAGTTTCTTCTCTTTCTTTAATGAAGAAATGGTATTTTTTACGCTGGCCCTCCTTTCCTGCTTTCTTTTTTGGCACAGGAAGGCAATTGTTGCTTGTTAACATTGAAGAGTGGTGGTTGTTTTTAAAAATTCACATTGTCCCCAATTACTGCAGTTTTGTATGCTCGGATAAAATACCTATTCTGCGAGGAGTCATAAAGATATGCTGTAACAGCTCATCCTCCCATCCCCCCCTTCTTCAGTTATCAACAGTGCGTCAGTGGAAATTTCCACCCTTTGGTAATGTGAGAGAAAGCACAAAGTTGCAAAGCAGCCTTTGGAGAAAAAAAAAAACCTATTGCCATTTTAGGAACACAACGAAAAGCAGCATACGACTTGCAAGCAGAAATGAAATTAAATTCTTGAGAAGTGGTGGGACTAAAACAGTGCAGCAAAGGGAACAAATGCTCTTGCTCAGGGAAAGGGGATGAAAGTGGTGGTGGATCACCAGTTAGAATTTCTCCCCCCATTCTCCTTTCTGTTAGCTGCAACTGTGAGAGGATTTGGAAGGCTCCTTCCCAAGAAGAGTTAAGTGTCATCTGTTAAATTTACCAGTGGCTTTTAATGGCTTTAACAGAAAATATGACTTTCCCTTTTTAAGGGGTGTGCATCCTTCAGATGCTGCTGTGCAGTATTTCTAATGAATTGTCCAAGCTTAAAAATTGTTTCTCTCCCTAAACTTTTAACCAGGTGGCATCTCTTAATTCTGGAGACCAGAAGATGGTAGGTAGCTCAGTTTTCCAAATATATTAAGCCAAATCCTGTTCCCCATTGAAGCCTGTGAGGGTTTGCGAGGAGGACTGAACCCACCAGAGTTGCTTCAAATTCTTCTTGAGGCAAGTTATTCCTGTAGCTCTCAGTAGCCCTGCTGCAGTCAGAGGAGCAGCACCTTCACTGATGTGACCTGGCACTGGTCCCTTGGCTTCAGTGACACTCGGCCACAGCCTGCACCAGCTGGGCATCTGTTCTGGAGGACTTGTTGCTTCAGTATGGGCTGCGGGGAGATTTTTTGCCATCAGACCCCTCACATACAAGAATTCAGTGCTTTAATCTGGTCTTTCTGGAAAAGACTTCAGAGACAAATTGTGGCTATCGATGCAGGTGCCTGTGTAATAGCTTCAGGATTAGGATGTCTGGCTAAGGAGAAGCATCTTCGCCATGTTTTCCACGGGTGGATTCCACCCCTGTGCAGTAATCCAGCACATGCCGCTTGAGTCATTTCTGGCCTGACAGGTCTCCTCTGTGTGTAATATTTTTGATTGCAACACATTTAGTTGGATGAAAATGAATGCCATGCAGCATGAAGAACATGAGTGTGTCTGTTGTTCATGACCCCATCTCCTTTATCTCCTGTTCAGACTCCCAGTTCAACTTCTGGTCTTGGGGACTTACCCTCCAAGATTACCTCTATGAAGGTGGACTGTGATGCTTACACTATAGTTGACTTAGTAAGAATCCATACTTCTTGCAGAAAAAAGTCCTCTCTGTTAGGTACAGTTTTTAAATCAAACTGGGATGCTTGATCCTGCTTGGGTAATATGACTTCATTTAAGGGATATCACTTTCAGGTTGTACTGATGCTTCATGGGGTGGTGTGCTTGAGTGGACTAGGAGGAAAGGGGACTTCTAATAAGAGGGTGTGTAAAGATTAAAATGAAATAGCTAGGTGGGAAGTGCTGTGCTGTACATTTAGCTTTTAAATTACTGATAGTCTTGGAAACGAGGTGAGTGCTTAGTTCTCTTCAGTAGGATTTCCGAGACAGTTGCAGTGTCTTTTTACTGTAGTGTCATTAGTGCCATACCAAATGCAGACAAAGTGATTAAAAAGTGTTCTGGTTACAGCTCTGTTGACAATGCTGGTTCATTCACAGCATTTCAGGGGAGGAGGGATGGCCAGTGACATGCCTCACTTGTTTTTTGCATTAGTATGATGGGTGGAACTAGGTCCCTCATAACTTGCAGGAAAAGCAGACATAATGTTGCTAATGAATTTAAGGTACATCTTGTGTTAAGAGACGGGATCTGAATTTGCATATCTGAGATTAAGTTAATGTGCAGTGTGTAGTTGTGTCCTGTGTCTGAAATGGGGCTCATGAAGTGCAGTAGACCTCTGTCTTGGTTTCAGCTGGGATAGAGTTAACTTTTTTTCTAGTAGCCAGTATAGTGTTATGTCTTGGATTCCGTATGAGAAGAATGTTGATAACACACTGATGCTTTCAGTTTTTGCTCAGTAGTATGCTCAGTATACTAAGTCAATGGTTTTTCAGCTTCTCATGCCCAGCCAGCGAGAAGGCTGGAGGGGCACAAGAAGTTGGGAGAGGACACAGCCAGGGCAGCTGACCCAAACTGGCCAAAGGGGTATTCCATACCATGTGATGTCGTGCCCGGTATATAAACTGCGGGGTGTTGGCCCAGGTGGGGGGTGGGAACGGATTGCTGCATGGGAACTAACTGGGCATCCGTTGGTGAATGCTGAGCAATTGCACTGTGCATCACTTGTTTTGTATATTGCAATCCTTTTATTATTATTGTAATTTTATTATTGTTATTATTATCATTATTAGTTTCTTCCTTTGTGTTCTATTAAACTGTTCTTTTCTCAACCCATGAGTTTTACCTTTTTGCTTCTGATTCTCTCCCCCATCCCACTGGGTGGCGGGGAGTGAGTGAGCAGCTGTGTGGTGCCTAGTTCCTGGCTGGGGTTAAACCATGACAACCATTTTGCTTGTTCGGGTGTACTGGAGTTTTAAAAGCCTCTTGCAAAGTTATAGTTGAGCTCACGAAGAAGGTGCAATTCTTCAGCAAAGGAATTTATTGTAGAAGTAACCCTGATGACCTAAGATGTTAATGGGGAGTAACATTCTCCTTCCTGTAGGCAGGCAGTTGAGTCAAAGATAGCTGTGTGGTGGACACAAAGTGCTTACCTGGAGCAGTACGCTTTATACATGCTGTGCATGTGTGGAAGTAAGACCTTTTCAGTCCCGCCAAGGTCACCACAACAGTATGGTTATCAAGTGCCAGTGCGCAAGTGGGTATTGCCTGTATGTGGCTTCAGCTCCAACCCTCAGGTTGAAAATTGAAGCTATGTTCATATCAGAGATGTGCCTAATTTGGGATAAGTCCATCTCCTTGGGGTTTTGTTTTAATTTTCCATTCAGCTCTGAAGCAGAACTTTAAAGACAGAAATATGCCTGTATGTATATAAGCTTGAGATGTTTCACACTGACATCTGGTTCCCAAAGAAACAATGCTGTGAATTTGAAGAAGGAGGATGCATGTTGTAACTGAAATGAATGTGCCACCCTACCTTCTTTTTTAAGACTGTTCAAATCAATGTGTAGAAATGAATGGAGTAGGTCAAGAAGAGTAAGCTCTCTCTAATCTCCTTGGATAAGCAATGTTGTACAACAAAGAAAAGTTGAGGCTGAGCCTGCTTCAATTGAAGTTTTCTTATTTGAAATCAAGATAATACTGAGCTTTTATTTCAAACCACTTGGTACCAAAATACAAGAAAAAATTAGAAAATTTCACTTAAGAAATCCAACAGAACAGTTACTTCAATTAAAGTTGTTGCAGTACAGGTATATTTTTTTATTGTGTATATGTTTCTCATTGCAGGTATTTTTTGATAGACTTAGAGGGCCCACCTTCGATTGTATCGACCATGATGGATCATTTAGGACGTGATATTGATGTAATTAGACGTGCTTTTATAAAGCATCCTGTATCAAAGACAGAAGAATGCAGTGGCATAATTCCAGTCAACTATGAAGATAAACTAATTGCGAAGAAGAAGTGAATATTCCAAATAGCACGTTTGAAACTTTTTAAAAACCTTTTTATTCCTACTTTTGCAAAAAATTGTGATAACTAATGTCCCTCAAAACCATTCGGTTTTGGCCATGTTTTGTGTGTGGTATAGTACACTATCTTAAGTTATTGTAACGTTTGAGGTTTCTTTTTGTTTAGAATAATTTGAATAGACTTAATCTATATGTTTATCTTGATATCTGACAACTTGAAAATTGATTTTCTTCTCTCTCCACTTCGAGCATTACATTGATAATGAAGATATATCCATCATCAAAATGCTAAAAATATCATTCTTTTGCAAAGACGGATTACTTCAGAATATGTATATTTACATAAGAGATTAAGAAGTCTACAGTGTAAATATAGCAGTATAGGATGTGATTTGTTGGAGTTTTTTTGATTTGTTGGAGGTGGGGTTTTTTGTTTTTGGAAAAAGATAATAAAAGCGTGATTAAAAATAAAACTTGACTCATTTTTTAAAAGCAGAAAAGGTACAAGAAAAAATAACTTACACTGCCAAAAACCACGTCATACTTCTTTCTTTAAGGTAATAAGTCTGTTCAAATTACAGGTAAAAAATTGGTCTCTATAGAAAAGGCCAGAAACTTCCAGGCAGCAGGTTAGAGAATAACCATGCTTATATAGGAACAGAAGGATAAAAGATGCTATGTTTTACCATCAGCTAGATCCAGGTGGACTCAAACTGAGAAAAACATCAGGGCAAAGGTCTTAATGTATACTTTGTCTTTGTTTTGTGCTTGTGAAAACCAGAGAAAAAGCAATGCATGTGTAAGATGACATTAACGTAGTATGACCTGCAGGTTGGAAATAAATTCAGTAGTTTCTGAAGTGTGTCCATATTTTCCCCCATGCTACTGAAGGAATGCGCTGGCCATTTCTCCTTCCGAAGGAGAGTGTGTGGATAGTTATTTCTGTAGAAGAAAGTAAGTTGACATTGATACGTTGTTATGCAAAGAGGATGTTCTTTACTTGAATGAGCTTCATCCAGAAGCTGCCTCCTCTTGGCACTGCACTGTTGTGCATTGCCAAAGGGAAGGCCGGTCCAGAGGCCAAGGTCAGATTCCCAGAGACCTGTGACAGGTCTCGTTGGTGTGACTACTTTCCAGCATGCTATTTCATCATGCATTTGTCCCTCTTTTTCATGGAGGTAGCTGAGTAATTGGGAGGGGGGTATGCTGCTTTTTTCCTTGGATGCAGAACTTTGCGGGGGGGGAAGAAACCGGTGTTTCTTCTGAGTATCTTTTTTAAAGGAAAAAGTGAATTAGAAAAACAAAAGATGAAATTTTCTTTCTGTGCATCTTTATTTAGGAGACATGAATGCACATGGGGTTTGGGTTTTTTTTCTGGTGTTTTTTCTTTTTTCTGTTAAATCTGCTTTTCTTTTTAGAGCAGACTCACATCTTGTCTCTTCTTTCCTGGAGAAAATGTTGGGAGAATAGAGAGAATGCACTACATGCTTACTGAAGCCAGATTTATATTAGGTGTGCTTCTTTTTTTGTAGTTACTGCCAGTTTTGATCCTGTGTGCGTGCACTGGTGCCTGCTCCAGGAAGAGCTTTTCTTATCAATGATTTTTGCTTGTAGGACAGACCTTCCTTCCATACGGGTGTGAGCTTAGCCAGGAGGAGCTGTAGGTTTGTAAGTCTATGCCACAGGTTTGGCTCCCTGAGCTGCCCTATCTGATGGGCTGCTGAAAATTCAGATTCGCAGTGTAAAAAGTGCAAACTACCAGTAGGGAAATACAGAATGCTTTAAAGAATGTGTTTTACTCAAAAGTTTCTCAGAAGCTTTTCTTAAATAGAAAGTGAACAGAAAGCCTATAGTTTAAAGTTACTTTGCCTTTGGCTAGAACTTCAGGCCCTAGATTTCATTTGAGTAGAAAGGAGAATGTATAAGCTTTCAACTTCACAAAATGAAGAAGATTGTCAACAGAGGCTGTACACATATAAATGTTGTATGTTTGTCCTTATTCAATTTCCTTTAGCATAGTATTAAATTTTGCATTTAATTTGTTCCAATTTCTAGGTTGATGCCTGCATTCAGTAGGAAAATCCTAGATGCTCATTAGAGGTGAGACCATCAGCTTATTAAATATGAACAATATTGTGAATTATGACCTTTGGTCAGTAAGACATTCGTACCCCTCTTTTCTGTGGGGCCCATTTCTGATCTTAACAGAAGATTGATGGATGTCAAGAGCAGACGACTTGGGCTCCTGAGTCCATCTCGTCCCAAGAGCGGATCAGCAGTAGTGCATCTCTTGGAGCCACAGCTGATCCTGTTTTCTGAAGTACTGAGTGTGCGGAGGGGAGTGACTGACAGTTGTCTGCCTTTGGGATAGAAACACTGACCACTGAAACCAGTGGCCACAAGCAGAGCTGTGCTTGCTGGACTGGTGCGTGGTTACATACGCACTGGTGCTTTCTCAGCAGCAGGATTTATTTATAAAAGGTCTGCTGAATAGCTGGCTCTCAACTGGATGTACTATTTTCTTCATAATTGATAGTTTCTAATATGAACATTTTTTATTTTTTTGTTTTAATAGGGGGTGGGGTTGGGGAGGCTAAGGGGGGAGTTTTGGGTTGCAATTTGTTGAGCTCAGTCAGCCACCCAGACTGGTAGTTAGCTATATTGGGAAGCTAATGTGTGTGTCTTTTCTCTCAATAGTTGTAAATGCAGGAATGGACATTGGAGTGTATCAGAAGATTTGAGCAGTTCTGGGTTTGAGCAAACAGTCTTAGTTGTGCCATGGACGAAAGCGAGTAACTGTACCCTGAACAATCATAAATTGTCCCTGCAAAGGAAGGGAAACCTTAGCACGTCTTTCAGATGTGTTTGCCTTTTTGATCGTCGATAGCTGGTTTGTCCCACTGGGCTGTGAGTGACTCTTGATCTCCAAGAATAAAATTTCAGGATACGATGTGGTGTCACTGGAGAGCCAGAAGAGTCTGTGCAGCCAAACCGTGGCCAAATACCTAAAATGTCAAACTCTGTTAGCATTCCCAAAGGCCTAAACAGTTTGAATACCAGTACTTTAAATTTTGTTTACCAAAGAATCCGATAGTGAAGCTCTTCAACCCTTCCTTAGATTATGTTCCCGAGTGTATAAAATAAGTAGTTTTATGCTCCTAGATACTCTGGTTTTCTTGTTTGTGGATTGTGGAGATACACAGAGTTGGGTAACTATTAAAATAACAACTGGCAGTTCTCCTGGCTCGGAAATGTTTTCTCTTTTCCATCTTAACCTTCAGCAAACAAATGGGCACAAGTGGTTTTATGGTGAAGATCTTGGGTATGTCTTCAGGCACTCCGTTTTCTTGATCTTGCCTCTCTTAGCTGAATCTTGCGCTCTGGAGTTTTCTTCAGCAAACTGAAGGCACTGCACCGTCAAAGCATTCTGTTTGCAGAGCACTCGGTGTGATCACTGGCTTGACCTCAGGAAGTTTGTGCATGCAGGGATTTGGTCCCATGGACTGAGAGTGCATCTTCTGTGCAGCTGGCTGATGGTGTGAACTTAAAGAATTTCAGGATCCTCAGCGTCAGCAGAATATTTCTGTCACTAAATGTTTTAATGGCACTCTGAAAATAATTTTTCAGCTGGTCGTCTACTTTGGAGCTGCAGGCTGAACTGGGTACAACAAGCACACAGGGATGTATTGCTTTGGAAGTCATCCGAGGAGTAATTAGAATGGCACCAGTAGACATGACTCATGGGCTCCTACTGTTGAATCTAGGCTTTGATCACTGAAACACATCACCTGTCCCTTAATGAGATCAGTTGCTGTTTAGTAAGTTGCTACACTCTGTCATGAAGGAATTCTTTGAAATTTAAAGCAGTGCTGTTGGAGTCACAGAAATTTCTCTTAAGACATGACCGGTCTGCCACACATTATTTCTGCTCAGAGGAGCTCCTAGGATCTGTCCAGCACTGCCAGTGTCTCCAGCATAAATGTTCAAGAATCATAAGGCAAACCCCCCAGATATTTTGAACTCGTGGCATGTAGTCATGAGCTTAAAAATCATGAGTATTGTTTAAAATGTGAGGTTCTCTTTATTAGCCTTTTAGATTTTGCGATTCACTTTTTTCAAACTTTGTTGCTGGCATGATTTTCATGTAACATCTGAACTGAGGAGCTCTCAATAAAACACAACTATAGCAAATGAGATGCTTGATAAATTCATTGGGACTGGTGCTATGTCCCTCCACCCACTGAAACAGAACAAGGGAAATTAAAAAGGGAATCATCATTGTGTCCTTTCCTAGAATTCTGAGGTTCAGATAGGATAAAAGTGAGAATTGATATGGAGCCAAAACATGTGTTTTCCCAACTGCTGCACAAAGGGAAGATTAAAAACATGTTACTCTCCATGACCTATATAATGTGTTGCTTTCTTAGTGCTGCTTCAACAGACCTTTAAAAACACGCAGGCTGCAGCTGGTGGACTATGTTAGGCTAATGCTGCTCCTCTTTGCACAGCTATTTGTGCAGCGCTGCGGGGGAGTGGGAGAGTCACTACTTATTGAATGCTGGTTAAGAGGGGGAGTGATGCATTGACAGATTCCACTTCTGGAATATTCAAGGTTGCCTTCTAAAAGCATTTTTAATGGGAGGTAACGCTCACTGTAAACCTGGGAGAGTTTTCGTCCCTGTTGTTTTTGCATTGTGCTTAGGCTGCGAAGTCAACCTTGTTTGGAGAATGCTAACTGGCACATAGAAAATCTGGCTTGTTGAAATCTTCAGCACATTTATGTTGAGGATAGTTTTGGGGGATAGTGCAGCTCCACTGAATCAGTAGGAGGCCTCTGGCTGAGTTCTGCAGGAGCAGATGTATCCTGACAGTACGATGCACTTTCTCCCAAGGGGAATCCTTTAGCCATCTTAGCAGGGATTGCAGACTTCTGAACTTCTGTTGATGAAGACTCGCATGACACTTCCATGCAGGGGCTGGGTGGTGCACCTTGGAGAATGCCTAACATGCAGGGCTCTCGCAGAGCTTCTGACTGTGGTACTGAGGTAACTTCAGCTGAACTTCCTGCTGAGGGCTGACATGAAAGTTACATGAAGGGAGAAAAGGCTTTGAATTTCCCTTCACAATTCACTTTGGAAGCAGCAGCAGGGTGAGGCAGGGTGGAGAAGGCTTGTTGCATACCCAGAGTTCTTGCAGGCTGTCTGCTCCACTGTTTTTTGTATGTGATGAGCAGAATGGAAATGTCATACATAATCTGTTCTGTCTGTATGCATTGGTACCTGGGAGATCCATGACTGAGGAAAACGTAAAGAGCAGGATGTTCATTATCTTATTAATGCATGGGCATCATTCCCATTCTCTTGCTCAGTGAGTGGGAATGTCATGAAAGAAATACACTCACTCCTTAAATGTCAAGGGGCTAGGCACCTTAGAAGTGCTAGGATCCATAGCACTGGGGTGGAGGGGTGAATGGGGCCAAGCATCCCATTCGATGGTAAATGGCTGCAGCAATGGTCATAACAGACCACACTGGGTGAAAAGTGATGGAGAAGGGTGTCAAAGGAGTAAAGGGTCTGTGTGGAGAAGCTGAAGGGACCCACGCGAAGTACAGGCCACAGAGGCATGTAGGAATACCGGGGCGGGGGGGGGGAAGGGGGAAGCACATCCCTCCCTCCTACCCTGAAGCAATCTGTATGTTTGCACAGAGTAGTACTGGAAGCAGCTGGTGGGTATGGGTCTGTGCCCAGCATGCTCAAAGTGTAGACACAAGACTTGTGCTGCATCAGCATGCTGGAGGAGAATCAAACCAAAATCGTTTGATCCTCCAACTTGCTAACTATGAGGCAGGGTAGGATATTGCAAGTTGCACCAGCCACTGAAAAGTGCAAATGGTTTGCTTTAGTAATCCCTGTAATCCCCTATAAATAATGCCCTCCCCTATATTGATGAAAAAAATTACATAACAGCTACACCCAGCCAAAAGGGAAAAAATAAATGAAACAAAAAATGAACTAGTGCACTCATGATGCTGGTCAGATTCATTTGAGCCGCATTAGGAGAGCTTAGGATTCCTGCCAGAGAAAGGAGGACTATCATCAGGAAGGAAAATCTGCATAATCTTGGGTTGGAAAAGTAGTTTTCAAGGAACTCCAGACCCCAAGGCTTTGTTTGTTGTGCAGGATGCAGGCTGAGCTGGAAGGCGGGGGATTGGTATGTGGGGTCACACTCAGCTACTTGTTCATGGAGACTTTCATGCTGGGGTTCCTACACTGACTGGCCTCCGGGTCAGTAGCGACCACCCCTGCTTTGATGTGGTGGCTCTTTTGTGTTCCACATGTGCGGAGAAATTGCTGCTGGCTTGCTCTGGCACTCATGTTAAGCTTCGTTGGAAAGTGATTTAGTGGATCAGGAGACAGAGCTGTGAAGGGTTTCTCTCCCTAGGCTGGATATACTGGAAGAGCTGCTGGGAGATATTTGCACTGTGGCTGAAGGAAACTTTATTTTCTGGTTAGAGAACTGTGGAACAATTGTCAACTGCTGATTGATGGGCCCAAGATTTGGCTTTAAAAGATGTGCACATATTTGTTCAACGTACACTTAGGTGCTTGGTGTTGTCCTGAGATCTTACCGTGTCTAAGGCGGTGCTTTGGGCTGCAGTCCACAGGAGTTGCCTGTGATTGACAGAGCTGACAGAAATGCCCATTTGATCATCTTTGGATATGCCATAGGGGTTATGGAGTGCACAGAGAGACATGGCTGGTGAGTGCTGGTGGTGCACCTGCCTTCCTCCTTCCTCCTTCTTCCTCTCCTGCTTTAGCCACCTCCCAGGAAGCATTCCGCCACCATCCTCTGCTACCCCTGCCCAGAGACTGCCAACTCAGCCGCTTGAAATTCTCATGAGACCCAAGTTTAAATGTTGGTGGGCAAGTATCCTGGTTTTGGCTGAGATGAAGTTAACTGTCTTCCTAGTAGCTGGTATAGTGCTGTGTTTTGGATTTAGGGTGAGAATAATGTTGATAACACACTAATGTTTTAGTTGTTGCTGAGCAGTGCTTACACTAAGTTGAGGACTTTTCATCTTCTGCTGCTGCCCTGCCAGTGAGGAGGCTGGGGGTGCACAAGGAGCTGTGAGGGGACACAGCCAGGACAGCTGACCCAAACTGGCCAAAGGGATATTCCATACCATATGGCATCATGCTGCCCCTGAGTGAGTTGCAAGATACATGAAAGTATTTCAGTCTTTGTCCAGGCGAGCATGTTATCACCCCGCTGCTCTGATGCTGGAATAACGGGGCCAGTAGCCTGGGATTAGAGTGTAGGGAAGGGAACATTGACAAAGCGATTGGAAAAGGAGCACAAGCTCTCAGCCTCTGGAGGTGACTCCTGTCAGGCATGAAGGAAAGGTATCCCTTCAAGGAAGATGTTACATGTCACCCAGGCAAGTGGACCACCATAGGGAGAGGTATCCAGTACCTGAGGGAATTAGCCATGCTGGAGGTGAGTTATGATGACCCGGACAACAAGCAGTTATCCAAAGATCCAGATGAAGTCAAGTGTACACGACCCATGTGGCGGAAGCTTGCAAGGAGCACACCATTATCGTATGCCAACTCATTGACAGTAATGACCTGGAAAGACAGAGAGGGACAAACAGTGGATGAATTGGCTAGCCAATTCCAGCAATACAAAGGAATTCTCTCTTCCTCCCTATGGGCCTGCATCTCAGCTGTGGAGAAACTGTCCGGGGAGTTTCATCAATTCAAAGAGGGTATGTCCTACTCTCCCCCTGTACAGACCAGTATCTCAGCTATTAGGAGTAAGCATTCCTCTGCTCAAGAGAGAGGATATAGTGGGTACACACCATGAGCCACCCTGTGGTTTTACCTGCGTGACCACGAGAGGACATGAGGAAGTGGAATGGAAAATCTACCTCGACCCTAGAGGCACGGGTATGTGAGTTGCAAGGAAAAACAAATCACAAAAGAGGGTTCTTCCAGGAAAATTGCTGCTCCAGTTTCCAGTGGGCAGATCCCCAGACAGAGTAGAAGGGCTGATCTCACTTCTGATCTTAATAAAGGGACTTCTGATTCATATTTACAAGAAGTGAGTAACGAATACTATGACCAGGACTAGACGGGCCCTGCTTCCAGCAGGTGGAGGAAGGGGACAAATGGGTTTATTGGCCTGTGTGGATTCGATGGCCTGGCACATCAGACCCACAGGAGTATAAGGCTCCAGTGGACACTGGTGCACAGTGTACCCTGATGCCATGAAGCTATAATGGGTCAGAACCCATCTGTATTTCTGTAGTGACAGGGGAATCCCAACAGATAACTATATTGGAGCCTAACTGGGAATGAGTGGCAAAAGCATTCCATTGTAACTGGTCCAGAGGCCCTGTGCATCCTTGGCATAGGCTGCCTCAGGAGAGGGTATTTCAAGGACATGAAAGGGTACCAGTGGGCTCTTGGTATAGCTGCCTTGGAGACAGAGGAAATTAAACAGCTGTCTACCTTGCCCAGTCTCTTGGAGGACCCTTCTGTTGTGGGGTTGCTGAGGGTCGAAGAAGAACGGGTGCTGATTGCTACCACAATGGTGCACCAGTGGCAATATTCCACCAGCTGAGACTCCCTGATTCCCATCCACAAGTTGATTCGTTGACTGGAGAGCCAAGGGGTGATCAGCAAGACTCACTCACCCTTTATCAGTCCCCTATGACCAGTGCAAAAGTCTAACGGAGAGTGACCTAACAATAGACTATTGTGGCCTGAATGAAATCATGCCACCGCTGAGTGCTGTCATGCTGGATGTGCTAGAACTTCAATATGAACTGGAGTCAAAGGCAGTCAGGTGGTATGTCACAATTGATATCGCTAATGCATTTTTCTCAATCCCTTTGGCAGCAGAGTGCAGGCCACAGTTTGCTTTTCACTTGGAGGGGTGTCCAATACACCTGGAATCAACTGCCCCAGGGGTGGAAACACAGCCCTGCTGTTTGCCATGGACTAATTCAGACTGTACTGGAACAGGGTGAAGCTCCGGAACACCTGCAGTACGTTGATGACATTATTGTATGGGGCAACACAGCAGAAGAGGTTTTTGCGAAAGGGAACAAAATAGTTCAAATCCTTCCGAAAGCTAGTTTTGCCATAAAACAAAGTAAGGTTAAGGGATGTGCACAGGAGATCCAGTTTTTAGGAATAAAATGGCAAGATGGACTCATCCGATCCCAATGGTTGTGATCAACAAAATAACAGCTATGTCTCTACCAGCTAGCAAAAAGGAAACACAAGCTTTCTTAGGCATTGTGGGGTTTTGGAGAATGCATATTCCAAATTACAGTCTGAGTGTAAGCCCTCTCTATCAAGTGACCTGGAAGAAGAACAATTTCAAATGGGGCCCTGAGCAACGATAAGTCTTTGAACTAATTAAATGGGAGATTGTTCATCCAGTAGCCCTTGGGCCAGTCCAGGCAGAACAGGATGTAAAAAATGTGCTCTACACTGCAGCTGAAGAGAATGGCCCTACCTGGAGTCTCTGGCAGAAAGCACCTGGGGACACTTGAGGCTGACCCCTGGGGTTTTGGAGTCAGGGATACAGAGGATCCGAGGCTTGCTATACTCCAACTGAAAAAGAGATATTGGCAGCATATGAAGGGTTTGAGCTGCTTCAGAAATGGTTAGTACTGAAGTGCAGCTCTTCATAGCACCCCGACTGCTGGTTCTGGGTTGGATGTTCAAAGGGAGAGTCTCCTCTACACATCATGCAACTGATGCCACGTGGGGTAAAAGTGGGTCACACTGATCACACAATGGGCTTGAATAGGAAACCCCAGTTGCCCAGGAACTTTGGAAGTGATCGTGGAGTGGCCAGAAGGCAAAGATTTCAGGATATTGCCAGAGGAGGAGGTAATGTGGGCTGAAGAGGCTCCACTGTATAATAAACTGTCAGGCAATGAGAAGCAATATGCCCTGTTGTCCTGGTTTCAGCTGGGAGAGAGTTAACTGTCTTCCTAGTAGCTGGTACAGTGCTGTGTTTTGAGTTCAGCATGTGAAGAATGTTGATAACACTGATGTTTTCAGTTGTTGCTCAGTAGTGTTTAGACTAAAGTCAAGGAGTTTTCAGCTTCTCATGCTCAGCCAGGGCACAAGAAGTTGGCACAGGACACAGCCAGGGCAGCTGACCCAAACTGGCCAACGGGGTATTCTATACCATGTGACGTCCCATCTAGTTTTAGGAACTGGGAAGTGGGGGGGCAGGGAATCGCCGCTCGGGGACTAGCTGGGTGTCGGTCGGTGGGTGGTGAGCAATTGCCCTGCGCATCATTTGTACATTCCAATCCTTTTATTACTACTGTTGTCATTTTATTAGTGTTATCATTATCATTATAGTTTCTTCTTTTCTGTTCTATTAAACCGTTCTTATCTCAACCCAGGAGTTTTACTTCTTTTCCCGATTTCCTCCCCCATCCCACTGGATGGGGGGGAGTGAGTGAGCGGCTGCGTGGTGCTTAGTTGCTGGCTGGGGTTAAACCACGACACCTGTTCACTGATGGGTCCTGTTCTATTGTGGGAAAGCATCAGAGGTGGAAGGCTGCTGTATGGGTCCTATATGACAAGTTGCAGAAACTGCTGGAGAAGAAGGTGAATCGAGCCAATTTGCAGAAGTGAAGGCCATCCAGCTAGTATTAGACATTGCTCATTGATGAAAATGGCCAGTGCTTTATATTTACTCACGGATGGTGGCAAATGTACTCTGGGGGTGGTTACAGCAATGGAAGCAGAGCCACTGGCAGCGCAGAGGCAAACACATCTGGGCTACTGTATTGTGGCAAGATGTTGCTGCTCAGGTAGAGAACCTAGTTGTAAAAGTATGTCATGTAGATGCTCATGTACCCGAGTCGGGCCACTACAGAAAATGGAATCAACTAGCAGGTGGATCAAGCTGCTAAGATTGAAGTGGGTCAGCTGGATCTGGACTAGCAACATAAGGGTGAATTATTTATAGCTTGGTAGGCCCATGGTACCTCACGCCATCCAGGAAGAGACGCAACATATAGATGTGCTCGTGATCGAGGGGTGGACTTGACCATGGACACTATTGCACAGGTTATCCATGAATGTGAAACATGTGCTGCAATCAAGCAAGCCAAGCAGTTAAAGCCTCTTTGGTATGGAGGACGATGTCTGAAACATAAATGTGGGGAGGCCTGGCAGATTGATTGTATTAGACTCCCACAAACCCTCCAAGGCAAGCGCCGTGTGCTTACAATGGTGGAAGCCACCACCAGATGGCTGGAAACATATCCTGTCCCCCATGCCACCACCCTGAACACTATCCTAGGCTTTGAAAAGCACGTCTTACAGTGACATGGCACCCCAAAAAGAATCGAGTCAGACAACAGGACTCGTTTCTGAAACAACCTCATAGACACCTGGGCCAAAGAGCATGGCATTGAGTGGGTATATCACATCCCCTATCATGTGCCAGCCTCCAGAAAAGTTGAGTGATACAATGGACTCTTGGAGACTACACTGAGAGCAATGGGTGCTGGGATATCCAAACACTGGGATACACATTTAGCAAAACCCACCCAGTTAGTCAACACTAGGGGATCTGCCAGTTGGGCTGGCCCTGCCCAATTAAAATTTTCACATAGATGAATTTCATGTAGAAGGGGATAAAGCCACTGTAGTGCACTTTAAAAATATGCTGGGGAAGACAGTCTGGGTTATTCCTGCCTCGGGCAAAGACAAACTCATCCGTGGAATTGCTTTTGATCAAGGACCTGGGCGCACTTGGTGGGAAATCCGGAAGGGTGAGGAAGTCCCGTGTGCACCTTGAGGGGATTTGATTTTGGGTAAGAATAGCCAGTGATTTGAACTGTAAGATGTTAATTGCTATATAATACTGTATGTCATCACTACTGTGGTTGCTATATGCCATATCAATGGTATTACAGTAAGAATTATCCAGATTAATGAAGCATGAATTCTGATGAAACTGAGCAAAGTGCAGTGATGATAGAACTGGACCAGTGCAGCAGTGATGGAACCAGAACTGGCTTCAGCATGCAGCAATCCAACATCATACACCATCTCTCTTGCCCTGAAGGACTGTTATGACAGACAGACCCCAAAATCATGGACTAAATGAACTCAACAGACATTTTAGAGGGGTGGCCCATAGACAAAGGGAATTACATCTGTGTGTATATATCAAAAGACAGGAAAGGTGAAAGTGATTAATTGGGATGTATTGGAAAGCGTGAGACCTGGGCATGAAGTAGATGGTATAGAATAAGGATGGATATTGTCCTGGTTTTGGGTAGGGTGAAGTTAATTTTCTTCCTAGTAGCTGGTATAGTGCTGTGTTTTGGATTTAGGGTGAGAATAATGTTGATAACACACTAATGTTTTAGTTGTTGCTGAGCAGTGCTTACACTAAGTTGAGGACTTTTCATCTTCTGCTGCTGCCCTGCCAGTGAGGAGGCTGGGGGTGCACAAGGAGCTGTGAGGGGACACAGCCAGGACAGCTGACCCAAACTGGCCAAAGGGATATTCCATGCCATATGGCATCATGCTGAACAATAAAACTGGAGGGAGCTGGCCCTGGTGGTGGCAGCCCACTGCTCGGGGACTAGCTGGGCAGTAGTCAGCAGGTGGTGAGCTATTGCATTGTGCATCACTTGTTTTGTATATTCTTTTATCATTATTATTATTTTCCCTTCCTTTTCTGTCCTATTAAACTGTCTTTATCTCAAGCGACGAGTTTTACCTTTCTTCCAATTCTCTCCCCCATCCCACTGTGGGGGGGAGTGAGCAAATGGCTGTGTGGTGTTTAGCTGCCTGCTTGGTTAAGCCATAACAGAAGCCAGAATGAGGTGTGGGCAGGTGGCCTGTGGCAGAGATTGGGGTGGCACAGCTGCTGGTAAATGGGTAGGCCGGAGCTGGAGTCACTTCATGGATCCTCATATGCACCTCCTTGTCTGTTCTCAAGGGACAAGTGCATAACCTTGTTTGGACTTGATGATCTTAAAGGTCTTTTCCAACGTAAATGACTCTATGATTCTATGACCTGGGGTCTCTGTGTGCTGGGACGTGCATTCCCACACCAGGCGGCTGATGCCTGGCTGAGTGGGAGACAGCGCCGGGTGGGCTTGTCTCTCTGCAGCACTCTGGCTTTGCAGCTTAGGTTCCAGGGCGGGTGGAGAGGGCTTGGCTGGGACAAGAAGGATGGGGAGCAATAGTCTGGCACATGACAAAATAGTGTCAGGCCCATGCATGCAGTGCTGTGCCCAGAGAGGCTCGCTGCACTGGCTGGCACTGCCCAGGCTCTGTGTGGGTGGAGGAGGTCCGTGGGCCTGGTGGCAGGATGAGTGGCAAGCAGGACTTGCCTCTGGTGCTGGAGCTTGCTGCAGTTCCCCCTGCACTGGTGCACCGGGTGATGTGTGACCTCGGAGGATACACACTGTCTGTGGTGGGGCAGTTTGTGTGTGCAGTGGTTTGGCTGGTGCTGTGTTATCCTCCAGGCGCATAAGTGGGTTGGGCAGCTCTAGGAAAGCTACTGATGAGGTTTCCAGCCCATCATGACAACTGAGGGGGTCTTATGGCATCCCTGGAGACAGTCTGAGGCCAGGGCAGCATGGAGGGACAGGGAAAGGGTGCCAGGAAGCATGTCAACAAAGCAGTGTAGACGCAGCCCATCTTTCCAGTTGAAGAAGGCTGCAGCAGGTTTCTCTGAAGGCTTTCTGTGCTCAGTGGGTGAATCACTGCTCAGAAGTGCGGCACTTCTTCTTGTGTAGGTCTGTGCTGCCAGCTTCTCCACAGCCTCCGCTGACACTGAGTAATCACTCGGAGACGAGCGGGGCCGATGACTGTGAAGAGGATTGTAAATCACAGCATTATAATTGCTCCTGCACGTGACATTCCTCTTGACCTCTGGGAACTCTAAAAACAGCTGTGGTCTAAAACCCTCAGTTAATTGCACTGTGAAGAACAAGAGCCCCCCTCTGGGTGTTATTATGATTTGAATTACATGGTCCTTAAATGCTGGCATTTAAGAAAGTACAATAGTGGTCTTCCTCATGTGAGAATCCACAGAAACGTTACGGGTTCTTTTAATGGTAAATGTGGTCGACCTACTGAAGCCAGTTGGAGTCCATGGGAGCTGGTTTTACCAAAAGTATTTGCTAGAGTATTTTTCTCAGGATGAAAATTAAGAAGTCCAGATGGTCATCAAGGTATCTCATTCTTGCAAATGCATGCACATGCTTTGTTTTATTCCATTGTCATTGATTTCTCCTTGGATCTGGGGGAGAACGTGTGTTTACTTTCCTTGCCCTGTTGATTTTAATCTGACTGCTTACTTGCACAAAGCTAAGTGCATACCTGAAAATCTGCAGGATCAACAACTTGATGTCATCCAGGTTCAAAATTCAGAGCTTTCTGCAGAATTCTCCTAAAAGATTTCTAACAAATGTTCCTTGAAAAATAATAGGTTGTGTTCTTTTTAAATCCTGAAAATAAAGTCTAGCAGGTTACCTGCATATCAGTTATTTCCTCATTCAGATGTTAGTTTTTTCTCAGACCTGGATGAAAGTAGAAATCTGGGGAGATTTTACTGAGGGTTCAACTGTTTTGACTTTGATCAATACTAGCAACAGAGCTCTTTGGAAAAAAAACCCAAAACCAACAACAACAGAAAAAGCAACTCTTGGCAGAGAAAAGACTCTCTAGGTGGGCCAATTAACTTTAATGAGTTTCCTCCTCTTTGCTATGTGTGTCTGTTATTTGAAAATATCTTGTAGTGTTTGGTTGAGAGCCTTCTAGAGTTTATGGAAAGCCTGCTGGCTTCTCCAGGCTGGCGTGTTTTAGGCATGCTAAGGGAAAGATAAAGACTTCTTCTGACTACAGATAAACAGATGCCATTTTTTTCTGACATCTTTCCCTTGACCAGTTCTTTGTAGTTTTTCTACAATATTTTTTACCATAAAGAAGTTCAATTTTATTTTTTAATTTGAGCCTCATTGTCAGGAGACAAACCATTTCAAAATCCTCTTTCTATGGTAGGAAACTCTGGAGTTAGGAGGTACTTGCACTTACTTGACTTTCAAGCTATTTCAGGTGTCTTTCTATAATTAGATTAATTTTCACATATTATTCTACACTTCTCTCTTCTTCAATGCATTCCTGAATCAATTTCTTCTCTTTTGAGTTCTTCTAATTGAACGCTTCTACCATTGTCCACAGCCAGTGAGCTGTTTGAGGAACTTGATCTATCATGTCCTCTGCAAAGATTATGGAGGAGATAGGTGAGGTGTACAGCAAGTCTCAAAGCATTTCTTTAGAACTGCAGTCTCCTGGCTTCATAGTCCTACACACCTTAAGGGCCAGAAGGTGCCTTAGATCATTCAGTTTAATCTACTGGCTATCACAGACTCTACTTATTGCCATACTCCAACCTGTTTTGAGTTGGCCCAACAAGTTTGGTTTGGCATAGATTTTCTCTCTGAAAGGTGGCCAAACTTCAGATGAAGATTTCAAATGAAAGCTAATCTAGCCCCTCCTCTGGAGAGCCTCTTCCACTGGTTAATCACTCTCACTGTAAAATATGAGTGTTGTTTCTGTTTGGCTTCCTACAACTTGCCATCTGTTTAAGAGAGGCAGGTTCCCACTTTTGGGTTTGAGAAATCTATGGATTTAGTTTCTGAAATACATCTTCCCCTTGTCTCATGGACCTTACAAAAAAAAAAAAAGGAAGATGGGATCTCTGGTTCTCCACTCTTCCAATCACATGATAAAAGCAACCGATCTCTTTTAATATCAAATATTGTTAAGGCAGTGCTTTTTAGATACAGGGCTTTTCCAGATCTGCCCACTGTCTGCTACCGTTCATACCATCTCTGGTGCTGCTTTTGTAGACAAGCTTCTCCACATCCTCCACTGCTGGAAGAGTGAAAGAAGCATGAAGTGGAAGGTGCAAGCTCAGAAAAAAGGCAGCATGAGGCACGGTGCCTGTCACCTTCAGAAGCAGAAGTCAAGATATATTCATAAGAACACTTGTTTTTAAGTCTTATACTGCTCATTATGATATTTCTGTGATGTACAGCTTCCCATTTGTAGGAACAGTCTTATGAGACACTATGCAGGAAAAGTAATCTATATTTATATAGCTAGTATGTTTATTTGTAGCTTTGTATATATTACCAGCAAGTAAGTCTATTCCTTCCAAGAGCCTTTCCCTGGAGGATCAGTAGGAGGGAGAGAATCTGGGGAAATAAAAGATACCAAACCTGGAGTAAGGGAAAAAGCGATGTCCAAACTTGACATTTTTCAGTAAAAAAATGGAGAAACTTGAAGCAAAGGAAAATAATAAAATAGTTTGAGAAAACACTACACTAAAAAAAGCAAGTGGTCTAATCAGGAAGAAGAAAATTCAAGAGAAGAGTGAGGAAATAAATGAATTTTAGAAATAAATCATCGAAATTATGGCCTTCAGCACTATTATATTTGATTTCCTAAGTTGTCCATAAATTGTTTGAGATAAAAAGGTATAAACACAGAAAATGCATGTGTACTTTAGGCCGTGTGTTCACACTTTAGCCTGAACTCTCTGTTCACACTCCCTGTGTGCTGACTTTCTCTGGCCATTACCTGGAGTGCAGCAGTTTGCTCTCTAGGCATGAAAGGGTAGGTGTAGGAGGGGATTAGCTTACACTCAAGCTCTGCTCCTGTGGGCACTATCGATGCTACCAGCTCACACCACTTACATCTCCAAGCTCAGGTCTGGGCTCCAGGCCAGTCACCTTGACAGCGTGAACAAAGTCAAGGTGACCAGAGATGAAGATTTACTACTACAGCTAAGAGATCTGCCTGACTAAGATGGCCCTTGCATGGTCCACCGCTTCCTGTTTGCTGGTAAAGAACTTTATTAACCTTCAGGACTGACTGCTGTGTGTTTAGAATGGTGTGGCCAAGAAAACCTCTGTCCTCTGCAGATGGGGCTGCTGCTGCAGGTTGGACTAAAGAAGGTAAGAACACAGAGCAAGGCCTGATGGCGAGAACCTGAATGGTCATAAAAGGCTAGGGTCTTGGCTTTATGTCTAATAACCTGGTATGTGAACCTAGGAGAAACTCCCCTGCCACAGATCACTTCCCCTTACATGGGAGACTCTTTCCTTACACTGAACTCTTGGCACTTTTCTGAAAGCTTAGGCTTGCTGACTTCCTGGGCTTTAGTTTCACCATAAAACAAAGAGTTTCAAACTGTTTGCCTGGCAGTAAGAAGTTAACCAGAATCTGGGCACCAAAGACTATAAGCCAGGTTCTGATAGTCTTCTAATGCCTTCCCACAGCAACCTGGGTCTGTGTTTTCTGGCTTTTGTACTTACTGCCCATTCACTCTCTGTATGCCTAAAGCTGCCTGCCAGCATACACACACTTGCCTAGCATTTCAGTCATTGTGTCATGAGACTCCATTTCGGTACTGCTCTGCTCTCTGCAGCCATCTGCAGAAGATGCTGTCCCAGTCTGCTGACAGTGGACCAGAGGATCACACTCTGGGTTGTAGCTAACTACAACAGGGACCGTCCTTCTGGAAGGGTCACTCAGCTTCCATACTTGCATAGAAAATTGCCTGGGAAGGGACTGGCATCAGAATGGTGTGAGTAGGTTGTAAGGCTGAAGAGTGGCCACTGCAAGGCAAGCAATGGTAACTATAGGTCGTATAGTTCTCTGCCTACTCGCTTTTACTGCAGGGAATTTGTCCCACCCTGAGTCCTTAAGCTATTCACCCTGGGATATCTGGAATTTAGAGCCTCACAGGCATGCAGGCACTTGGCTGTTACTGGACCTCCTATCTACATATGTTATAGGGCCAGGACCAGAGCACCTTCTAAGTCCCTGCATAAAGTCTGGGTCAGGGCAGTTCCAGTATGGCCATGGATGTTTAGATAAAAGGTGTGTGTAGCTCTGCAGATGAATACTCAAGAGCTGCTGTGTCCCAGCAAGGGCAATGAAGGTGCTCAAGGGCATGCTGTTACATCCCTTAAATTATCTCCTGCTTTGCACTGCTGCTTTAAAAAAAGGTTTTATTTCCTCTACTGGGCAGCTGCACCTCAGGAATTTGCTAATGTGCATGTGTGCTTATACAGTTTTGCAGAACTAGCTGAGTTTGTAAAACTCTTTGAAAAACATTTGGCAATGAAAGGCTGCATCTGAGCGTGTGTCATTGTAACCCTTATGAGCTTTATAGACACACAGAAATGAAATTAACTGCTTATTTTGAAAGCAGGTGCCAGAATTTCCATTCATATAATGCTCTGTCATTCTCAGGTTGTGAGAAAAGTCCCCTTTGTTTCTCCTTGTCAACAGCTGCACTCAGGGTAAGATTTGTAGGGAGACGTTACAACATGAACAAGTCTTCCCCCATCACACCACCACGTTTTAATGGAATGGTTTCCTGTTAAATCAGGGATGATATTAAATCAGGGAAGATACAGATCATGCATCCTCCAGCTTCAAACATTTATTTCCCCCAGGAAGATGTGGGGTTTTGTTGCCACTGCCAGACACTGTCTCTGAACTCGGCCCGCTGTGGAGTCCGTCTGGAGCAAGTTCTCAAAATCCGATCTCAAGCGCAGCGGGGGGCTGCTTCTGGTGATGAAGCTGTTTCCTCCACTCTTCATTAGAAGAATTTTTTCCATTTATGTAAATGGGCTTCCTTACATCTCAGGCTCTCTGTGAGGTGGGGAAAGAGAGAAACCGAGCACCCAACCAACCCTGACTTGCTTCCTGTCAGCACCTTACACTGTTCCCAGTGACAAGCATCGCGTTATTCAACCTTCATGTAAGAGCAAAGGGTGCAACAGCCATGCCCAAAAGGACTCGTGTCCACTTTGCTGCGGGGCTCAGCAGCCAGCAGCAGGAGGGGGCCCCTGGCATGCGGCAGTTTTGGGGTGTGCAGGGAGGGGCAGCCGTGATGTGAGTGATGCTTGTCCGGTGGCCTCCTCACAGTGGGGACTTTAGGAACTACTATCCACCTGTTTGGACCCTTAATGAAAAATAACCCTTTATTTTATTTTATTTTTTAAAATTTTATCTTTTTTTGTTGTTGTTGTTGTTGCTTAGGTCACCAGTTAGGTAGGTCCTGGCAGGGCCTGAGGGGCAGGTGGGGGCCTGGTGGTTCCTGGGGATGTAATGGCTGCCACACTCCACTGTGCACATTGCAAATGGTGTGTTGAGGGACCAGAAACCTAGGCCCTTTTTTGTTTTTGAAACCTAATTAAATAAAATCTGCCTTGCAGGTCAGGCAACCGAAATGCTTGAGCCCTTTCTGAAAAATGCCAATATTTCAGCGCATTACTTTGGCGTGGGCCTGCTGCTGGCTCTGAGGAGCTGCTCAGTGCGGCTTTGTCTTACAGGAGGAATGTGCCTCTGCATGACTGCAGCTCTTTTCTGTGCTTTGCAGCTGCAAATTCCAGTTTTATCTTTGCTCAGTGGTTTGGTGGGTCCCTGTTGAGTCGCTGGAATGGACAGACGGTGTTTTGGGCTTTTCCCTTTCATTGCAGAGGCATCAGCAGAGCTAAAGATGTTGCATAAGTATGTTCCCCTGCAAATGAAAAAAGTCACAAAGAGGCCATGCGTTGAATTTGGTTGTGTCGGCATTTTAAATGTGCTGGGGAAAATTACTCTGGTATTATCCCAGTATATTCCAGGTCACCTGAAGTTTATTAGAGAAAACTTAGAGATGAGGCATGATCGTTTGTTAGTAGTAACATAGAAGTGTTAAAAAACCCAGAAGAATTGGTATAATATATTTTTTTATCACTTCCTTCTCTTTGAGAAAGACATTTTCCGAGCCAATATTTTTTTTCGCTATTCTCACAGAAGTGGTCATATCAGCTTCAAAGAAAAATGCTTTCATCAGTAAGATGGAGCCAGATTTGGGCTCAAAAATTGCAGCAGAATGAAATGGATTGCTACTCTCTTCCTCCTGCGGCACATTTTGTTTTGGAAAATAACCTAATTTTACATAATTAAAATGTTCTTTTTTATTTAAAAATATTTTAAATTCTGTTTTATTTTATATTTTTCATTGTTTTAAACTATTTCTAGATATTGTATGTGCTGTTAGAATTGATGTAGTACATACAGTATGACATGAAGTTCAAACATTCTATCACTTAAATTTTATTTTTTATTTTATTCTAAATGTAATTTAGAGTAGCTTCTGCTCAGTGCTGACTGAAATATTTTATCTTCCTTTCTTTTCTGTGTCAAAGCATTAAACTATCCTGTGAGAGAAAAAAGGTGTTTTGATCAGTACTAGGCAGCAACTGCCCTTAATGGTTTTAAAAATAACACTTTTTGGTAGAATAGAAAGATATTTAAATTATGATATGTCATGTTATGACATGTCGGTATTAGTCAGTGCATAATTTATTGATTAGTCATGAAATAACTGGAAAATATGAAGTAAGATAACTTCTATAAAATAGAATATATTTTAAAATGAAAATTCAATGTCCTAAAATTGACCCTGGAAACGAGATTTAATTTAAACAATTTTAACCACCTCTTAATTATTGTTTTCCTTCAGATTGCCCATTTATTGAGAAATTGCTGAAATAGTTGGTTTTATCCTTGGATCAAAACCAAATCAGAATGTCAAACTTTGATGAAAAAAGAAATTCTGAGTTTCAATCAGCTCTGAAATGAATGTATGCTGTTGGAACTACAGTCGTAAGATGATCTCAGGTAATTTTCTTTTTCTTGTCCGTGTTTTATGACTTCATGCTGCTATACAAATATTGCATAATATCAATGATCATCATACATGGAGAATTTTACTTCTGTGAAACTTGCTTGTAGAGATTTTATGAGTAGAATAGAGTTTTATTTATGTTAGAGTTTAAAACTGCTAAAAAGCTCTATACAGCTTCTGAGACATAAGATCAGTTTTAAGTATGTGCCTAAGTTCCTTTTGACAGCAAGAGAACTTAAGTATGAGCCTACAGATAAGCAGATGATTATGCTGGGACGGCCACCACGTTCCCCTGACCTCTCCTTTACACTAAAATGCTCATGGTTTTAATGCTACTGCAGTTGCATGCTGTGCCAGGTTGATTGTCTGAAAAGCAACTTAACAGGAAAAAAAAAGACCTGTTTGCAGATGAACTGGTTCCCTGACCTGGATCACTGTTTGGCTACTTGATTTCTTGGTGCATGAAAGCCCTGGGCAGGGAGGAGGAGCATGCTGATATTCTGTGGGGCAAAGGCAAGAGCCAAGCAGCCTCAGCCAGTGGCAGCATGCACTTGTATTTGATTAAAGTAACCATATAAGCACAGCCTAAGTAAATTCAAGCTTTTTTTACTTGTATGCATAAGACTGTTTGGGCATACTAGTTCCTGGCTAACAGAACAAGTACATACAATGCCACCTGAAAGTGATGGTTACAGATAAACATAACACCTGTTTCCTCCACCCCCAAACAACCAATTCCAATGTATGTATCCTTTTGTGGCCAAAAAATGTAAACATTGAGAATGCAAAAAAGGGAGTACCATGCGATAGCCAATGTCTATCTACTTTTAACTCTTTCCCCACCCCTCTCCTGTGACAGCACCTGGTGAATTCAAACTGCTACCTGCATGTCTATTAGATAGCACCCTGTGCAATGTAAGTGAATGGAGAGTGCTGATGAGCCCAAGCCTTTTGTATACATGGGAAATGAGCTGCTGACCTAAGCAGATAAGGCCTTGCAGCTGCGAGGATGACCACGAAGTTTGCTTAGCTTCATCTCTGAGTGCTGGGACCACTAGCTGTCCCTACCTGAGTAGTGGTGAGAGGATGGGAGTGTTACCTCAGCAGCCTTGGGTGCATTTTGGAGTTTCTAGTGACCGCAAGCATTTTACCTTTGCGTACTAACAGCTGGGAGAAGTCACAAATGCCCTGTAGAATGTCCAAAGAGAGATTTCAATGAGAACATGCTTTCAGTTTACTCTTCTGGATCCTCTCAGCTTAACATTTACCACACTAGGCCTGGAAAGATTGGTTCATAAGGCTGGTACTAAAAACATTTTATCTACCATCACATTAAAACGCATTAAGTGCACTTACAGTTAATGGTGTTAGATAACTGCATAGCCTCATTGGAATTGCCTTCCAGTTTCTGGGTACAGTCAATCCGTCCTGTTTCTGGTGCTGTAGTTAAACGTTGTATTCTTTACCCCTTCACACTCCTCCAAGTTTGTCCCCAGCTATTTCTCACACCTCACTGCATAAACAACTTATTTTATCTCTGATTTGATTGTATAATTGCCTGTGTGAGTACTCCTTAACCTGTTCCAATCAAAGTGAGGCTACTGTGGCAGCAAAACCCTACTGTATAAACTGTTTAAATTAACTTAGCTTATTTTAACTGAATTGGCAGATGGGAGAGGACAACAGGAGGTCAGTGATCAGGAGTGACTTCTGTGATGCTGACTTTGAAATGAGGTGACCAGTGCATTTTCCCAGCTGTGCCTGCACATCCACTTATGTAGGAAGTTGCAATGATAATCTCTCTGCATTGTTCTGCAGGCCATTTCTTCTTCAGCCAATATAGCTTAGTTCTTTGGCTGCACTAAAACCCTGAGTCAGTGTATGCTGGACTCATCTGAAGTGGCACACACAGCCCTTTGCTGAGCTGATGCAGTTCTGGCAGTGTTCTGCAACAATGAAAGACAGTTTTCCCCTGCACTGTGCATTATTATGAGCATTACATTTTGCTTGGCATCATATAGCTACTGTCCATCCCTCTGGAAAATCTTATTGCCTCACTAACCTAAATAACTTTGCTGCCTCCCTGCCTAATTCCCTTTCCAGGTCATCAGTGCCTGTGTTTAAAGACAGCAAACCTAGTGTGGCACTGGAAGGGTCTCATTGCCACCTTTGGCCATGAGGAAAATTGACTTTTGATTTTCACACCATTTAGATTATTGTTGCCACATGAGATTACCTGGTCTCACAGCCTAGGATCATTTTGTGTCTGCAGAGCATGGACACCTGAGTGAAAGTTGCTCTGTTACAATGGCATAGAGAGCCTTGGCAGATCAGCTGATGGGTACTACCTCATTAAAATGCAGTGACTCTATCAATCACATCCACCCCACACTTGTAGTGACTTCTGCAGCGCCTTTGTTGGCAGTCTTTAGAGTGCCTGCAAAGGTTTGTCAAATGGTTCTCCAGTACCTTTACCAATATGTTCTAGAAAACAGATGACACATGATTTTTGTAGGATAGAAACCACATTTGTGAGAAATGACCATGTCTGAGTGATCTTCTGGGGACATCTTGTTCTCTTTTTAAACTATTTTAACCTGTGAGGCCTAGTGGTGTGTAACTCAGCTTTTCAGCTTTCTGAAAAAAAGGTATAAAACTGTGCTGTCCTCCCAACCATTGAAACGGGGACTGTTCTTAATGAGTTTACTTATTTCTGTAAGAACCTGACTTGATTTCACCCAGACTCATGAAGGTAAACCTGGAAAGTGGGTGCTTTTAAAATTCATTCCTATGCTCTAGCATAAGCCATTATTGCTGAAACATTCATCTCCTAGTCAGACTGTTTTAGGAACTAAAAAATGCAGGTTTAGCATAGGTATCGCCTCAACATCTTGAGTGCTAAAGATGGGTGCAGAGGAATCCTTTAGCTTCTCAGAAATGTAGTCTCTGCTGTGACTGTTTCCCTAAAGCCTCACCAACCTAGCGAGTGCCCAGGTTACCTCACACATTTCCCAGCTCAGATTTCATTTCAGATTCTCATTTCAAGATTCAGAGACACTGAGGCTGTATATATGCTAGCACATGGTGATGGCCAGTAGGAGAAGGCCTGCAAAGCAGGAACAGTTAGTGCTGATGAGGATACAGGATCCACACACTCTACAAATTTCAAGGGGCTTTTATTTTAGATCTGTTCTGGCTTGGTCCCATGAAGTGACCACCACTTAGCAACTGGAGAACATTCAGTGGATTCCTGGAGTGCATCTTCTGGTTTAGCTTAATCTGAGAAGAATCTAGATTGTCTGCTCTGACATGAACACAACATGTTAAGTGAAGATGGAGAGATTTGCTTCAAAAGCATGCTCCTGATTGGAACTGAAGCACTAATGTGGACAAATCCTGAAAGGACCTCTAGTTGATTTGTTTTAATACTTTGGGCTATTTATTTTTCAAACTCGATTTTGGCTCTTCTGATTTCTCTCTTGTTTTTTGCTCACAGTCATTTATCATTGCCTTCATTATGGCTGGTTTTCCAAACATGCAACTGCATGCTAGTCCTGAATAGCCTCTTGAATTTTCCCATTTAGGCATATGTTATTTCCTTAGGGCCTTTTATTAATGAACTACCATTGGTGATGATTCTGTGTTGGCCCCAGGTGGCTTGTTTCTTTTCCCTCTCTAATTTCAATGATTTGTGAGTCTGAACACAGCACCTCTCCAGCTTCCCCTCCCACCTTCATATAACAATTACACATTTATGAATGCATTTGTCATAGTTGATTATCTAGGACTTACAACATGCTTGTTTCACAAGTGTCATTTCTACTCTATTGTTCCTTAGGTCCTTGTTCTCATTTGCTTGGAAGCAAGACAGAACAAGCAATTACTGTCAGCTGTTTTATGATTGAAATGAGAGAACCGGCTTTCTGAACTGTTACAGGAGATGGAGCAGAGCTGGTGCACTTTACCTTGATGAAGAACCTTCCTGAAGTTTATATATGGTCTCACAGTGGTGTGAAGGATGACTGTAGGGAAAGTAGTTTAGTAGCTAGGAAAAGTTACCTCAAAGTCAAATGGTCAGAAGTGGATTGAGAACTTAACTGAGTGCCATTTATTTCATGATAAGGTTGTAGAAGACATTTGGAACTAGATCTTGCTGGCTGCCTGTCACCATAGACCTTTTAAAGTTCACTTTTCAGAATGCACATATTCATTTTGCTGGTGGATTTGCATATTCCAGCCTGGCAGTTGCACGCACAATTAGATGGCTGATTATATGTGAACAATTCACTGAGCTATTATCTCCTTTGTGGGAAACTGCAGGCAGGTATTGTTATAAGAACTGGATTCTTTACTGAAAAATTCTTTTAGTTCTGGCATTTTCCTGGTCACCCTTTGCAGCCTGTGAAATCAAGCAGCATGTCAGCTGTGTAAAAGCAGCCTACATTTTGACTCCCAAATCCAGACATGTTTAACATCAAATCAAAATTTCCTAATTATAGGCCTGCCTACTACAGTGGCTTAACTAAAGTCCTGCTTGTGTGCATGAAACTATTTTTGTGAGCACATGGCCTGGTCTTCATGGGTGCAGGACACCGAAAAGACAGTTCATGAAATTCTGGGTTTGGCCTGAATCAGCAAATTTATATCGCAGTGAAAACACTCTTGGGCTGGGAAAAAATGTGCTCTGGCAATTCCTTGTCCTGGTGAGTTTGCCTGAGGTGAGGTGTCTTTCAGGAGGAGTCAATTCCTGAGATGTTTTCCTACCTCTAAGTGTTTTCAGTGCTTTCCCACCTCTCTGTGTTTTCACTGATGCCAGGGTAAAGGCTTTTTGTAGCTTTGTGGCAGAGTGAGCCTTGCTGCTATAGGATTATTTGTGTATCAAACAGCAGGGCCAGCAGGGCAAGGTGGGTAATTTTGGCTCCTGCTGTCCCTCCTTGGCCTTTCATAGGTGCCAGTGTGTCATTTGATATAATTCCTGGGAATGCAGTCTGAGATAATCGATCCCAATTTTCTTGAATATGCTCATCTTCTAATTAAGGCTCAGCAGGCAGAGAGATCTAGTGCAGATAAGGTGCTTAACCAAATGGGCTTACCAAAGGGAAGCAGTGCTGCTTCAGGTACTGTGAGCTGCTCCTCAGGTCCAAGGGATTCAGAAGCATCCATCTTTGAATTCTTCATGTTGTTCAGTATGAAAACTATAACAAGCTTAGGTTTCCCTTACAGCTAAGCCTTTACCAACGCAGAAATGGATTAGTCTGTTCATTGCTTCTTTATGGCCTGATAAATAGCTATCACAGCAAATGGATTAGGGCTTGCTAATGCTGGATATTTTTTTGTTGTTGTTATGTGAGAAATCTCAGGCCTTACATCCCCCCTCTTAGCTGGGGGTTTTTCTAAATGAATGAGGTATCACTTGAGGTTGAAACCTAAACTACTGCTTCCCTCCCTTACCCCCAAGGAGGGGGGACTAGTTGGATTAAGCTAATCCTCTTGACTCGAAACCTCATTGACTTGGATATTAAAGGACATTCCAGATGGGACCACACTAGGAGCTCTGTGCTCTGTTCTGGGCACCACAATACTAGAATGGACCTCTTCTCACTTCAATTTCTCTTGTAATGTGGGCTGTGCGGTGCTGTAGGGCAATGTTTGACCTAAAAATGAAGGAATTATTTTCATATGTCCCCAAGGGTGGCACTTTCAGCCATGGTGAAGTAGTGTCATCCTAAAACAATTGATTAGAAGAAGTGGTGGCATCTTTCCCAGAAACTGTACTCCCTGGCATGAAACTGTAGGATGTTTCCTTGATGTAATAGACTGCATGTGGGAACTGCGAGGGTACAGTGGGCAAGTTGAGTTTGGATTGCTTTCAACTAGCTAAACCTAGGAAATTAGCTGGGAACTGACTGCGTCTGATTCAGTCAATGCAGACAGTGAGTAGAAATGAATGGAGAAGGACTACAAACTTGCTGAGGCTTTCTTTATTAAAAAAAGAAAAAAGCTTTTCTGAACTCACCTAGCCATGTGCTCAGGACATCCAACGAGCCAAGTGACCTCTTTATCAGGTGTGGGCTAATGGAAAGGGCTGTGAGGATTTTAGCTCAGTGGCTAGTGTTGGTCCATATGGCCTGGGTCAAACACCACAGGGTTGTGTGGCAGACTCAAGCCATAAACTGTAAGGTGCTTAGGGCAGGGATGTGGGCTGAAAATGGGACTACCATACACCAGCAGTTTTGTGGTTGAAATCAGCAGGGCTCCAGTGGCTTGTGATGGGTATTTCCTGCAACAGAGAAGTGCCTTCCCTTGTGCCATCCACATTTATGGTGGCAGGCAAATAATGCAGAGCAGCCCCTCGAGGTGTTTTCATGGGGCTTGTAAGTGGTGGAGTAACTGCAGGCAGACAACACAAACAGTTATTCTGCTCTCTGCACCCACCAACAAGTTGGTGTGAACTCATGCCAGTGCATCTGGGCTGCCACTAAGCAGGGGTAATGTTTTTGGCTGGGACAGTGTGGTACGTGTAATCTTATTTTAAGATTTGCTCTGCTAAACATTTAGATTCCCTTATTGGGACTACTGAGAAAACAGAAGCTTAATCTCCAGGGAAATGCAACATTTCCACGGGGCTGATCCACCTTCCCTCATTCCCTCCTTCCTTCTTTGCTCGCTCCTCCCTTGTCTGCTTTGCAGCATGCTGTGGAGTGAGTTCAAAAACACACTGTTCAGAGAAGTGAAACTGTCAGTGTAATAAAATGGGTAGTCCAGTGTAGTAAAATGTGGCAAAGCCCAGCTGCAGGCAGCAAGGCAGGGAATTAACTTCGTGCTGCTAAGAAATAGATGTGTTTTCCTACAAAAAGAAAACTGTAAATCTCTTTTCCTGTGATATGACAGAAATCCTCACTGGGATGGAAATACAGTTACTAGGGTGGCACAGCATCTGTGTCCTTCCTCAGTGCTCACCCTTGGACACATCATGATGGCTGAACCACGTCATGAAAACCAGGTGTGGAGGGGAGGGTCTCTAGGCTCCAAGAAGTGCTGGCCAGTTTGCAGGGGATGTGAGTGCCCTTTTCGGGGAGCTTTGGCACTGTACCTGCATGTGGGAAACCTCCACACTGAGGTTTCTGTTTGCTTTTATTCCAAATAGTGGGGTGGCTGAGGGCAGTGGATTTTGGCGAGCTGCGTTAGCAAGGCTAAGTCTCATATTCTGCCTGGGTGCGGTCTTTGGTTCAGGGGTGACAAACCTCTGGTGGTATATACACAGAGTGTGTTGCTGTAATTGTTTTGCAGATGCTGAGGTGAATGTGTGCAAATTTCACACCTTGAGCATCCCCATGCTCCTCTTCCTTTTGTCTGGCCAAAGTGAAATGGTTTTCTCTGGCAGTAGAGGTAGGCTCTGCCTTGCCCCTCTGGTGTGAATGCTGTTTGCTATCAGTCAATGCTATTTGCTATCAGTTCAATATCAAGGCTACTGCTAGTCAGCTGTTTGCAGCAGTGTTGAGCTGGGTAACAGTTCCTAGCACCAGACTTGGCTCTCTGGGTTTTGGGTTGCATTGTATTCAGAAATTTTCCTTTGAAGCTGTTTTTGCATGCCATTACAGCCCAAGATGGCACCAAGCTTATAAGAAAGATGATCCCATAAGATTTAACATTTACATGAACTCTCATCCAACTGCTTATGGGATTTGCAGTCCCTGAACTCCATAAACATTTTACCTCTGATTCATGCTTGACCTAAAGCTTATCTAGAGGCCTGAATCCTGCCCTAGGCTAGCTCTCTGCCAAGCTCAAGCAATGGAATTTTGAAGTAGGTTACTTAGAGACATGAATATGGACTTAACCACAGCAGCAGACCAGTGTTTTATTTCTTGAGCTGCCTCTTTTCATTGAAGGCCACATACTGAAAAAAATAAGGCTGTCCTTGGAAAGATGTGTGTGTTTCTATTTGTCCTTATCTTCACCAGCATAGCTGCTTAATGTCCAGAAAATTATGCTGTTCTTTTCAAAAAGATGGTTGTGCTATTTATCACAATGACTTTCTGTTGCAGAAAATTCCCCAGACTGGCTCCGGACCTCTTTGAGAAGTATTTCCTTTTACTAGTTCCAAATGTATGGAACTGTAATCTCATCAAGTGTGTGCTTGTTGCTCTTGTATGGTATTATGGTGCTCGGTAATGTGGGTATTAATGTGGGTTTTATTATCTTCTGATCAGCAGCAAAGCGCAAATCTGTTGAGTAGTGAATTATTTTCTCCAATTGAATGGAGTTTTTCAATCTTTCTGTAATCCTGCTTTTAAAACTCATCAGCCAGAATGTTTTTCTAATATCATTTGTATCTAGAAAATTGAAATCTAGAAAATAACAGTTTTTCTCAGGAAGAGTAATAAGTTAGAAAAATGCCATTAGTTTGCTACCTAAGGTGTGGCCATATCATCATGCCTACTTGTGCATACTCATACTGCAGTTTTCAAACAAAGTAGCAGAATGCAAAGCCCTTATTAAATTACTCCTGATATTTAAACTTGCAGCTAAATCCATTTCTGACTGCTTTGTAACAATATGACACAATGCAAACTACATGGGTTATAGGCAAGCTCTCTGAAGATGCTTTGCACTTCAAAATGGTGATCAAGAGCATATCTCAATTTGTGATGCAATTGGCTAAAAAATTCAAGTGCAGTTCAAGCACCATTCCAATGTCAGTTTAATGGCATGGTAATCAAAAAAAGAAAAAGGTTCTGAACCCAAAGGCTTATGCTAGTTTTCTGTTCACTCAGAGAGCTTGTTCTTCTCCCCTTTGTACACCAGACTTGTTGGCTTAGATGTGTTGCACGAAATAACTGTGAAAAAGCTATGTTGACATCTAGATCAGTTATGCGCACAGCTTCTCTGCTGACTGTGAACAAGTCATGGGGAATTTCAACGATGGTGTAAATTTCAGGTTAGTAGTGGGTTAGTAGCAAAACTGGCATAGTAAGGCTGATACAATGATTTTTCCTGCATTGTTTTATGTCCTTCCACCAGTTGTTGCTGTTCTAACTCAACCCTTTCATCTTTATAATATTATAGTTATACTCAGTTTGGGATTAAGGCATAAACTCAAATGTGTCTGTGTAGTCAGCCAATGGAATCATGATGAGGAGCTGCCTGAAGACCTGAGTCCAGGATTTACCAGAGCAGTGGTTTGTTTAGTCTGGTATGTTGCCTCCAGCAGCTCAGCAGCCACTTAAAATACATGGATGCATGGATTACATATCAAACCTGCTATGTGCAACGACAGTAATAATGCCTAACTCTCAAATAGTGCCTTTCATCAATAGTTCTCAAAATGCTTTAGAAGTGATGTCAATATTAATGTTGCCTATTTTACAAAAGAGGAAAGGGAGACCTGGGGAATTAGATAACCTAGCTGCAGTTGCCCTGCAGACTGGTGGTACAGCTGGCAATAGAACCAGCTGTCCAGGATGTTCATCCTATGTCCAGTCTTTAGGATGCATGGCTCTGAAACAAATGCTGATTAAAGGTGAATAAAGTGCGCAGGCTTCTGTTCACTCAGAAGTTAGGCAAGGCTGGATTCAACGCTGCTTGCACAACATTAACGTGCCCATCTCGTCAAGTATACAGTGGGATTACAAAGGGTTTTTAACAGGATGCAGTCTGTAGGGTTAGGATTATTCCTCCAGAGATGAATCATGGTGTAGTGAAGGAGGCTGCTGCCTGGAGCCTCGTCACTCATTGCTGAAGTAGGAATAGGCATAAGGTACAAAACATGGGCTTGCAGGTGGTGGAAGGACAGCTGCCCGGTAAAAACCTCATGCTGGCCTACTCCAGTGCAGGCTGTTGTCCATGTTTTCTGCCACAAAGTTTCTGTGTGATCCTGGGACAATCATTCATGCAGCCACAGGTAGTTATGAATGGTGTGTTCCCTATTTCCTGAATTACTTGCAAGCCTAGGGGCTCATTTGAGGTGCATGCAGAACTGCTGCCAATAGTATGCTACAGAAAGCAATTCCTGCCTATTTCAAATTGGGGACCCACTCTGACCAGACACTTTCATTGCTTCAATTTCCTAACAAGGGAATAATATTGTCTGCCCTGCCCTCTGGGAAGTGTTGTGAAAATAAATGAATCGATGTTGTGCAAGCACAGAGCGCCAGATTTTCAAAGGTGTTTATTCAAATACAGACAAATATGTAGGGCAATATACCAAACACTCCCAGCAGTGCTGGTCCTAATTATTTAAAACTCTATTTAAATGTCTGTCTGCATTCTTGGGCTCCTGAAGAAACTATTGAGTCTTTAGGCCTTAGAAATGCTAACACTGTGAATGCCACAGAGAAGGAAATCAGTAAGGAAGTGAATAAAGATATATTTAAGGATATAAGCTGAAGGAAATTTACTGTGAGAGATAACGACTTTCTTCAGAGACAATTTGAATTGTGTGCTGTAAATAAAGTTTGCCAGCGCTGAATGGTTATGGGAAAACAAACTAACGAATAGGTGTTTGTTAAGAGAATGTGGCCCATTCAACGTGTGGATTGAGGCATGGGCCTGAAAGGAAAATGACATGTGATTGTGTCGTTAAAAGCTGTTATCTGAGCATATAGATATGAGAGAGGTAAACAAGGGTTCTACAACCATGCTGTGAGTTTTGAATGCAGTCATTTTGTGTGCAAATTCCTTGGTTGCTTGGAAAAAAAGGAGAGTGATCCTGTGTCCAGCCCTCTGAATGCTAAAGTTGGGACATCTAGCTATGCAGGGTATCTTTACAGTGTGTGCAGGCACTCACATTAATAAAGAGTGGTAAGCAGCTGCTCTTCCCAGTCTGGACCAACAGCAATGTGTCGCACAGGTGCACTGGAAAGGTGGGCTGTGAGCACCTTCAGTTCTGCTCGGTGCTCAGCTACATGACAGCCCTTCAGTGTTGCTTCATGTTCCCCACCTTTCGCTTGTCCTTGCTTGGGTGTTCTCCTCACTGACCCATCTTCCTGCTCTGTCCCAGTCTCTCCTTCTCAAAGGTCTTGACTTGTTTCTGTGGCCCTGCTTGTTCTCCTCACTTAGCAAATTTGTAATTCTCCCCTCTTCCCTCAGGAATTACTTTTGATGCACAGCATACTCCAGTTCTCTGTCTGATACCTCTCTCTTCTGCTATGATTTTTATTTTTGCTCTGCCTCCATGCTACAGCCTTGTCCTATGTCCACTGTTTTTTATACATTGTACTCTCCTTCCTTGGGCTTCTCCCTCAGTCTTGGTCTTCTCCTGTTTCCAGACCCTTCCTCCCTGACTTTTTCTCTCTTTCTCTGCCTGAACAGGCCCATGTTTCTCAATGTTGCATATGCCTGGACACTAGTAAGGTTTGACTCCCCTTTTTCCCTCTTCTTTCTTTGACCTTTTCTTCCCCCTAGCTGCTCCCCCTCCTAGAGTCTCTCTCCAGTCATTTGCTGCCTGTGTCTGTTTCCTCACCTCTAAGCTCCACATCCATTTCTGTGTCTCCCCTTCAACTGTTTCTCTGTTTCCTTCCATGGCTCCAGCTCCTGCCCCTATCAGGACCAGATCCCCTGTTCCCTCCATCCTTGTGGCTGCCAGTCACATGCTGTTTGCCTTGTGGTCCCAGGTCCCCTTCCCAGCTGTCTCCAGCTCCTGATCCAAGGAACTCCTTTCCCAATGTGCTCCAATCCTTTCCTCCAACTCTCCATCACAATTTCTCTCATATTGTCTCTGAATCTCAGTATTTTTCCTTCTCCTGAATCCTTTTTCTTTTTTCAGCATCTGAGTCGTTCTACTGTTGGATGCCAGCAAGGGCAGCATCAGAGTGTAGCAAAGCAGTTTCTTTCTCTCAGGTCTGGTGCCTGGCCTCATGCCAGACTGGAACAGCCAAAAGTAGCCTTTGCAGGTTTTCCCTGGTTTTGTCTACAGCCTGAACAACACTAAGAGCTGTGGAAGGAACAGGTTCAGGGTAGAAGAAGAAAGGTTCAGAAAGAACTGCCAGTATCATTAGCTGCTGAAATTGAGGAAGTCTCTGCTAAAGGTGTGTGAAGTATGGGTTCTCTAAGATTTATAAATAAATTCACTTGGACTTTTATGGCAGAAGGTAAAACCATAACACAGATAGGCTAAGTTTTAGGCTTCTGCTAAACTAACATCTTCTCCAATGATATGAGAGTAGTAAAGCCCTTTAGAAGAAAGTTTTTGCTTTAAGTGGTGAGATAATTTATCGACTCCAAATCTCATTCTGGGAAAGAGCACAATGATTTTGGCTGAACATTTCAAAACAAACAACAGACAGAATTCCATCTGAGTTTAGTGCTTGTCATAAAAACTTTCATCCCAAATTGTTAAAGTTTGACTAGGTGGTGGGTGCACAAAAGCAAGGTGTTGACACAGCACAATGTGCTGTGTCACTAGTTGGCAGTTCCTACTAAGCCCAGTTGGACTTTGTTAATATCATTTCATTTTCTAGCTTTCCCTTTGCAAAACTGTTAGCATTGGAAATGCATTTTAGAATTTGGCCTTCAAAAATCATGGCACTGAGTGGTACTGGCTGCCTACCAGGCTATGTGTGTGAGATTTTTTTTTTATCCTGTTTGGAATTTGGTAAATTTATAAGATCTCCCCACACCCTTTCTCTGCAGGAGTCACTTAATTTCTTTGTGAGCTTTGCTGCTAAACTGTGCATAATTTGGGGTTTTCATTGTTCTTACCCTGCTTTTGAAGTTGCTTTGTGATTTTTGAAAAGATGTTAATTTTCCTTTTGTTGTTTTCTGTTGGCCACTTAATCCTTTCCCATTCTAATTGTTATTTTTATTGGTCTCCTCAAAATTTTCTGTTGTTTGAAATGTCTGTCATCTAAAACTTGCCTTTGTTCTTCCAACAATGATTTTGGGAGCCTCCCTGCTGAGCTGCATTCCAAATGTGTGTGTGGCTGTAGATGGGGGGATTTTGGCTTTCCTTGCTCTTTGATGCCTCTTTTTCCTATATCTGGGCTATCAGCAAATGCAAGCAGCTCAGAGAAAACACTCCAGTTCTGCTTCCTTCGACAATGATTGCCAGACAGCACAGAATCACAAGAAGCTGAATGTCACTTTCCAAATCTCATTGCCATTGTGTTAGACTCTACCATGGTGCATTTATCAGATCTGTCTAATTCAACAGCTGTGGGCTGACAATTCTGAGTGCACCTTAGTTCAGACAATCCTGTTAGAAAATGAATTTCTTTTTAAGTCTCTTCAGCCTCCCAGCTGCTGCTTGGCAGCTCTGCAAACATTTAAGAGCTATGTACTTATCCTTGCTATAAAGTGGAAGCAAACCAAAATTATGAATCATTCCTTCAAAAATAGTTTGGAATAGGATGGAATACCTGAAGGTATCCCTGGAGGTATAGGCTGATCAGAGGGGAACTCCAGATATTTATCGTGGACTAAATATTTTCATTTCAGTTCAAAGAATTTCACCTCAAAAGACCTTGGACCCTAATAACCATCTTCATAGAGGATGCAGGAATCATAGTTGTGTTGACTTGAGAAACTTGGGATCTTAAGCTCCAGATTTTAAAGCTATTTCGGTACCAAGGGTGGTTAGATACAGCTGCATAACAGCAATAGTAGCTACCTAAGCCTAAAATGGAGATCCTTGACTCAGCTTTAAGTGGGTACCAACTCCATGGCCTGGAGGAGTGCAACAACAAAAGAGCTATTGGATGAAAATGGGACATAGGCGCTTCCTTTCTTGGCAGATTTTTTTTTTTCTTTTTTTTTGGTCTCCAGATGGATGTGTGTAAGTGCCAAATATGAGGAGAAGATTTAGGGCTGTGACTTCTGCAGGGAGAGAGACGCCTCATTGCCTCCTTTTGTAAAGTGCCAGGTTTCTAGGGGTGGGGGGGATTTAAGTAACCTGCTAGTCCTTGGGACTTCACCATTAGCTAGTTTATGCTGCTCCTTGCTCGTTGTATTCTTCTCTGTAGATATCAAAGCAGCTTTTCCCTGAAGGCCTCGGTGCTCACACCAACATCATGGCTTCCATTCAGTGACTAGCACCTCAGCACTCAGCATCACAGTGTAGAAGTCCCCTCTGAGGATCTGACCCTGAAATTCATGTGCCCTGTTACATTTACGCATCTTTTGTCCTGGGTGAAAATGGCTTAAGAACCTGAGTCACCAAGGTGCTCTGAAAAATATGTTCATTTAGGAAAATTTGCCTCTTGCTGAACTTCAGGTGAGTGGACATGGTGGAACTGTGACGGTTTGGTCTTCTCATCAGTGCCTGTGTTGTGTCCTGGCACAAACTGGTTTGGTTTGAAGTATTTGTGCCTGCGGAGCTCAAATAAAATTAACAGCTATTATCAAGGAGATGGTAAAAACGTAAGGAAATGGACTTGGTGTACCACAAAAGCTGGTATTCTTGATCAACGCTAAATGTTTTCTCTTTCAGTAACATAGTAAAGACTTAGTCCTGAAAGCTTTACTCATCAGTTTTTCAAGTTATTACAGCAGAAAGTCATAGCATGAATATATCCATAAGTCATGCTCTGTTTTGCTAACTACAGTCATAGAAAGATTATTCAATGGCCTCTGCAGGTCTCTTGGAAGCCTTAAAGATTGAGACAGCCTCTTTTCCACTTCCACTCTGTTACTGTAAAGCCTCACCTCTTGGATCTTTGTGGTCTCAAGCCAGTGCTGAGAACTGGCTTTGAGTTTGCTGAAGAGGCTAGTGTCCTGAACTGGCTAAACTGTCAGTTTCCTGGCTGGCTGCTGGCCTAGGGCAACACTTGCTGGGCTCAGAGAGTTTTGCAGGACAGAAAATACTGTCCTGATGGCCTGATGGCACACATGTTTGCAAGTTCCATCCAAAATGTTGTAGTTCCTGAGAAAGCAAGTTTGGGATTGACTATGAGGCTTTGTAAATGTGTGCCTTTTGACCAAACCATCTTGGACAAGAAAAATCCCAAACCTAAAGGAATGAAAGAAATGCTACAGAATGTAAAACATTTCATTCAGGGTCTGTCTAAGTATGGCTGCTTGTAACTGTGCTGGGTATTACAGAAGCAAGCTTCTCTCCCGACCAAGGGAAACTAGCAATCCTGGGAGAAGTCCAGTTTTGCCAGGATAATTAGGTTAACAGTTGGGCTTGCAGCAATTGAAGTTGTATAGTTGGAAGTCACATCTCCTCACCATCCCGACCATCTCAGTTGGCCCAATGCAAGTCTGCAATGTCAACTTAGCCTTACCACAGCACCCCACCCTCTCCACAGCTAGAGATAAATAGCAGATAAACCAAAATCCACTCCATCCTACCTGCCAGAGAAAGGTCTTCTCCTTCCCTGAAAGTGTGCTCATTTCCTAATGAATCTTCCAGCCCTGATTTGGGCAACAGTCTGTATTCTGTTCCAGGCAAGGAGCAACTATTTTCCCTATATGAAACTTTTTAAACTTGACAGTGTCTCTTGAGCTAGTGACAGACTGCACTTTCACGAAAACTAGCCAGTAATTTTTTAGTGATGCTGGTTTGACTGGAGGTGATTTCCCCAGAATACATTGCTGGGAATCAGTACACTGCTGTAGTTCAGTAGTGGGTCTTTGTTAGATACGATCTTCACTTCAGTAAATTCATTAGCCTTACAGTGCTGCAGTAACAGAAAGACTCCCTTTGGACAATTAGGACCACAAGGGAGGGTTTGGGAAGATGATTGCTCTCTCCTGGGAAGAGATGAAAGACTGCAGTGGTAAAGAGAAGAGATTTTTCATTATAGATCTTAAGATTAAACCCGAGGGACCACTTGTGCTGGAAGTCTGCCTTATGTTTTGTATCAATAAGTAAATTTCAAATGCTTGGCTCCTGGTCATGTTTTTAGATAATGGTTCTCTAGTTTAGCTCACTCTGATTTCTTGGAGGTGGATTAGTACATAATTAAATATGGTGAACAGTGTAACAAAAAACACGATTCTATCAAAGCAAATTAATTGCTAGGTCTGGTTTTGAACTTAGTAGAATCACTGCAAACAATGAATTTGCTACATCTTCCCTAAGTACTTTCCTACTGCCCTGTCTATTTACATTATAATCCTTGGCATTTACTGCAAGCAAACATAAAAGTTATAATTTTCTTGTGCAAATAAAAAATAGGGAGACCTTCTTCTCATGTATATTAATGCTTCTGTATCATCTGGAGGAAACTAGTTGGTGTAAACTATACTTAAGCCCCTCTTAGACTCCTAGAAGTGTATAAAGGAGCCTTCCTGGAAATGAAAACCAGGTGATTTATCTTCTCTCACATCTGTAAACAGAGTTGGTCTTAAATGGCAAAGAAACCATTAGTGCCTGTCTAATAGTGCATCACCAATATATTCACTTTTGTGCTAAGGAGTTCATGTGGAGCCAGAAATTTAGGAGAAATCTGAGCCAGAGGTGGTTTTAGTCTATGGCTCCATGGGCAACTCCAGCTTCTAGAGTGCTTAACCTAACACTTTTCAAGACTGCTAAAGGGAAAGGCAATGCTGCTCCTTTGTAGAACAGAACAGGGAGAAGTTTCTGCTAAAAAAAAACTTTTAAATGTGAGAAAATCTGAAACTTCAAGTAATGCTGTGAAGGGTCTTTATGCTAAGAGGCTGATTTGAAGGTAGATGAGTCTCCATCTGTCTCATACACCCTTTCCCTGTACTCAGTCTCATCTATCCCATTAGGATTTCTACATCTTCTGGACACACTGAAGAGTAGATGGAACAGGAGAGAAAAGAGGGTCTGGCTACCCAAAAGCTACTTCTCCTCTGTTCCTGTGGTTGCTGGAATTATGTATGTACTTATGTATGATTTTTAAGTGTGAGGTGCTTATATTATGTTAATGCAGTTCTTTGGATTTGTTTTAATTTCCTTTTTGGTTGTTTCAGTTATTTCAAATGAGAAGAAAATATTTGCTTACAACAACAGGAGCCCCGTAACAGACCTGTTTAATCCTCTGCACCTCGTCCATCACTGCTGTGAACAAGAAGGAGCAGAGAGCTGTCCACCTTGTTTGCTGCTGCTGTTTGACAGTTCTTGGCATGGCTGCCTTTTCCAGAGGAGCAGCAGCCCAACTATTTACGCTGTGGTTGTGTCTACAGTAGCATACTTGAGGAAATCTCCCATCATTAGACTGCTGGCAGAGACAGTAACAGTGGGACAACTAGCGTTGGCAAGGCATTGGAGATTTTACCCATCAAACTGGCTATTCCTCTGGGTATTCTTTGTGCCTCTCTACGTAAAAATGAGGACAAGAAACCCAATCCAGTCCTGAATGCGGCTTTAATTTTCTTAGCTTGTTTGCTGGGTCCACTCCACTGATTCAGTGCACACTAGTACATAAGCCTTACTGAGTTCTCAAGGTTTCCTCTCACATCATGCAAACAGAAGGGGATTTGCTACTGAATTTTGTGAGAGCAGAATCAGGCTTTAATACTGAATTATCAGCCATTTATAAGGACAGAAACCAATTCTATTGATTATTTCCCTTTGGCATAGCCTTGCTTTATGCTAGAAGTGCACACAGTTGTTAACCTAGTTTTCAGAGCTGTGATGTGTCCTCCAGCATAGAAAGAACTAGTGATGTAGTGGTAGTTTTTTCTGTTTGCAGTCAAAGGGTTTTGTTTTTCTGCTCTCTGAATGCAGGCAGAGGGAGTGAAGAGGTAGGAGCATGGCATCGTAAGAAAGAGATTCAGACATTGCGTCACTCTTACTCAAGATGCTAAATCACAGCTTTTCTGTTTGTCTGATGTTTCTGGCTTGATGATATTTTCAATAGTCTAAAGATTTAGAAATCAGCTTCCTTTGCAGTAATATCTGAAAGCACTTCTAAGAACTCCTTGGATGGCAATAAGAGCTCTTCATCTCCGGGTGTCTTACTTCCAGTTAACCTAGGTCAGTTCAGAGTTTTTCTTAAATGGCAAAGAAACCATTAGTGCCTGTCTAATAGTGCATCACCAAATATTCGCTTTTGTGCTAAAGTGTTCATGTGGAGATGGAAATTTAGGAGAAATCTGTGTAAGAGTATCAGTGGTTTTGGTCTATGCTGATCTGCAGGGGAAGAGAGGCACCTTTGGGTGAGCACTCACCAGCCTGCTCCTTTAGACCCCTCTGGACTGGTTGTGTCAATCTGAATGGTATCCAGCACTGTTTCTTCTGTGGGATGTCTCTTTGTATCAGTCCAGCTAGCTGTGCAGTCTAGCTGTATCTAGACTCTTCATCCCCATTCTCCCTAGATACTACAGCTATCTAGACACCCACTTTCCAAGGGCTCCCTCTGTGGTGTACGTCCTTCCTGCCTCTCTTCAGAAGGCATCTTCCTGGACAGCCATTTGCTGATCCTGTTGCTCTGATCTACCTTCAATAGAATGTCTGCAGAAAAACCACGCAAATGAAAAAAGAACCTGCCTAAGCACAGATATCATCAGACAGCCTACCTCCTGGAAGCGTGATTTCTGGGGTCAAGGTCCTGTGTGTCGGATTTTCTTCTCAGTTTCTGTCTTACAAGATAACTTTATAATGATATTCTGCATTTTGGAAGCCTTTCAGATTTTGTAACTTGCGCTAAAATATATTTCAAGAAGTTTCTTCCATTTGATGCCAGCCTGCTGGCCTTGGTGGAGTATTTCTTTCTCTGTGTCTTCTAGCCTTCAGGTTGCTTAATTCACCTATTGTTTTATTATGAGTGAAACTCCTCAGGCTGTCTCAGATGTGGCTGATGACCTTGGTCATCCCATCTGAGGTGCCTTCAAGAGCCTGATTTTCAATAGTCACTGAGCAACCTGAAGGATTTTCCTCCCTGGTTGTCTCTGCTATTCAAGCCCCTACCTTTCACTGAGTGTCAGGGGTGGCTTGCTTCTTGACTGTTACAAGCCCCATACCACATCCTTCAGAGAACTGAGAGCAAGGGAAGCCCTGTTGTACCTCACAGGTGGGAATGAGAGGGCTTCACTTCAGACCCAGTGCTCTGCTGTGGGATTGGGCTGTACCTGAACCAATTCTTTTATTGATTTATCCCCTGACAGGCCAACCCACACAGCAGGGGAAACTGGCCTGGCAGCTAGTATGCTCATGTGAGGGAGCGAGAGGTCTGAATCTCACCAGAAAAGGGAACTGGCCCCTGCCCTTTTGAATGCTCCCTCAGTTCCTCTTACTGGCTGGGATGGCAGTGGCAAGACAGGATTGGCTTAGCCCTGCTCTTTGTGAAAGAAAATGCTCAGGTATTTCAAGACAGGGGAGGGTTCAGAGAGTGGAGTGGCATAGAGGCAAGTACTTCATACAGCCTAGAATAAGGCAGCTGAGCCTCGAGGTGGATGTAGGATTTGAATGTATGTCCTTGGCACTTCCTCTGAGCCCTCTGAAGCATCTGTTGTCCATTGAATGGCCTCTTGTGAATCCCATCGTATGGGCAGATCCACAGGCACACTATAATGAGCCTGGCTGCCTAGCTCAGTGATGGGAATCCTACTGCAGAGCCCAGCACCCAGACATGAAGCGGCTGCAGTGTTAAGTACTGTATGTCCAGGTACCTTTGTAGGTAGGCACCATGTTGGTAACCTCATTTAAAGAAGCACAAGGCTCTCATTGACTTCAGATTGATTTGTGGGTCTTCAGGATACATTAGTATATTGTTATACATCCACAGCCCTGACTACATCATAACTAGATGGACATGTGATAATTTCCAATATAAATAAATAAGAATGCATCTGTCATAGAGGGAAATACAATGTGCGTTTTCTGCAGCATCCCCAAGCCTGTGTACTGACATTAAACAAATAGTGAAGACCAGCTCTGAAGTATTTTCTTCTCTTTTGTTTTACTGATTAATCCACATCTAGACTGGCCCTTCTGACTGCGGTAGTCATAGTCCATGTGAAATAAAGCAGAACATGGAATGAAGGGACTAACATAAGTCTAAAGAATATCTTCAACCGAGTAGCTATTCAGCTTTTATTATTCCAGAACTAAAGTTAGAATTGCTGAAATTTTGCTTCTTTATATGCACATGATGTTCTTACTAGCTACAAAAACATCTCTATTCAGACTGAAAACATCTTTACTGATGAAAATGATGTGAATTATCCTAATTTGGTTGCTCTTCTTGACAAGAAAATTATTTTTTCACCAATGAATTGGTTACTAATTCCCACTGCAAAGCAATTAATCTACCTTCTTAATACTCTCCAAACATTAGCTGAGTTTGTCTATCTAATAAAATAAAAGTGCATTTTTTACAGAAGGCTCCTCATTCATTCAGCAGTCTGTCTTGAGAAAGCGTGTCACTAAGTGACAGCATAAATCTATGTTTGTCCTTTTCTCAGGTTTTAGAGAAGATTCAGCATCCTAGATGAGTAACTGGCCACCACATGAACTAGCCTGCGACTGTAAGCCAAAGCAGCATTTTAAATATGAGAATTGGAAGTTTCTAAGTACGGCAAACGCAAAGGTACCTATGTTTTGATTATCTAGTGTAACAACTACAATGTCCTGCAGTGTGTGTTCTCAGCAGAACTACTTGTATGGTCAGAGTTTGCTCGTGCTTAGGTACATTGCCAAATTAAAGCATCTACTTCTTTCTCTCCTGTCCAGTCTAGATATTTATATTGCACCATTGCCTGAAGTAGAAATCTCTTTAGAATGTCTTTTCATTGGAATTTTTTACTTGAAATGGCTTTTTAAATGAAGACTGTAATGTTAGCCAAAATGGAAATTTCCTTGGTAAAAATATCTGGGTTTAATTACATTTTCATGTCTTCCATTAGGAAAACTGAGAGCTAAAAAATCTTCCTGTGTCTGGCAACCTAACCTTAAACAAACTGGCTAGTTGTCATCTGACTGGCTGAATTTTTGGGGTTATATTTTTTGATTGTAGATGACTGGAAAATAGTTTGTGGAGGGGTTTCAGTTTTGTGGTGAAAGTTTGAAAAATTCTGTGGAAGACTGTAAATGAATTAACATATTTGTATTTAGCAGGTAAGTTTTTTACATAAAAATGACCTGGACTTCCAAGTGTGTTCTGAAAGCAATCACTTACTTTGTTCTATTGAAACACATTAGTTCATACTTGCACTAATTTTAGGTATCTAATTCAGAAGGCTGGCTCCTAGGCTGTCTGTGTAATCCAGAGAGAAAACCTGCTACTCAGCATGATTCTGGACGTGTAAATCAGGATCTCACTCTCAATTTCCTCTTGGAGGAACCTCTCTCTGTCCCTTGACCATATGGTATGCCCAGGGAGACCAGCTTTGAAGTTCAATGCTTTAAGATATTCTATGTTGGTATCACCCTCTGACCAAAACCAGATTAGATAAAGAATATAACTAAGACATTTTCTGGGGCCATGATATGTGAGATTAGCTGCATGTATTTGTTAACTTAAGTAGATTGGATAAAGTTGTTCTGTGTGTGCACGATGTGTGCGTTTTTCTGTGTGTAAACGAAAGAGAAGGAAAGATTGTGTGAATAGCTAAATGAGGTTTCCAAAAATATTCTCTCCCCAGGAATGTGTGTCTGCTGGCTGTCTTTCCCTACCCATCCTCTTGAATTCTCTATCATTTCTGGCATTTTTGTGTCTCACAAGGCATCCTCCTCCCACAGCATCATCATTCCTCTCTTAACCTCTCTTCCTTTTGTCTTAGAGCCCCATGCTTCTCTTGGCATAGTCAGAATCTCTCCTTCACGCTTCCATAATGTCTTTCTCCACCATCCTTCAAGCCCTCTTTCACTAGTTCCCAGCTCCCCTACTGCAGAAGCAAAGCTGCATAAGGACCTAAAACACTCTCTGTCTTCTAACTCAGCTGATTGCCAGGCTATGGTCTATTGCTGAGAGTAACCTGAGCCAATGCAGAGTGATAAAGAAGTTACTTTGCTATAGAAAGTCAAAATGGCTCTGTAACACTGAAGGAAAAAAAAAAAAATCAGAAATAGTGAGCTGAACAGCATGTTGAGAGATCTTTCAGTCTCATCCCTGTCCTACAACAGGGAATGTATAAATCATTGTATTCTAATTAGCTTTACTCCCCTTTCTGCTCTCCTTTGCTAAGTAGAGGAATTGTTCAACCCAAGTCTGCTGGGCCATGATTAGGTCTAGGACAGGAAATCCCAGTCCCTGTAGTATGTAGGGCCAGCACCTGGCTTCTGAGGAGCCTTCCTTTAATATTACCTCTACAGTGTTTTCAGTTAAAAAACTGAGTGTTTCCATGAGGACAGAGTAGGAAAACTGTGAATTCAAACAGCACCTCTCAGCAAGTTTGGCTTCAGCATCATGTCACGCAGCAGACAGTCCCCTCATGCCTGTGCCATGACAAGGTTTGCAAGAGACATGGTGCTTTGTTCTTTCCTATTTGAGAAGCCCCACCAGACAGACCCAGAATTAGACCTAGAACCTACCATCTTTGCTTGTTGAAGAGAATGTAATTCAGCATCCAGTGGCCAAACAACATTTTGTACCATAATGTCCCCGAATCCACTAGGTCTGTCACCTTTTCTAAGGAGGGAATTGTATTAGTTTGGCACAATTTGTTCTTGACAAGCCCAGTATAACTGTTTGTTATCATCTTCTAGGTACTTGAAAGATGGTAGTTTTATTTAACAAGAGTTTCTGTTTTGCAGGGATCCCTGTTTTGCTGACAGGTCTAATTCCCCCATCCTGTTTAAAGAGAAATACTGTGTTCTCTGTCTATCAGCCATTCTAGGTGATCACTTAAGGCTCTCAGATTACTGTAGCTAGCTCCTTATCATGCAAGGGAGGATTTCCTCAGACCCTGATGGTTTGAACATCCTTAATTTATTGAAATATTTTTAACCTCTGTTTTCTACACTGTGGCCTACCTTGCTATTTCCTTGTTAATACTAAGTCATAGTTCACTTTTTTTGTGTGAATACAGAAAGAAGTATGTTATCATATACTTTACACCTCTGTGGGCTCTTCTCCATTCCTGCTTGGAAAAGCACCACTTTTACTCTTCTAATTTATTTCTTATTGCCTTTATATCCCTTGTCACTTGACATTCATTTTTATTCCTATGTGCTTTATCTGTTCCACTTCACTCATCCTTAGTTACCTGCTTCTGCTTTCATTATTTGCACAAGCCCTTTTTGATATTCTGGTCAACAAGGAACTCAGCATTGCAGGCTCAGAGGTTGCATCAATACCTTTCTTCTGAATCTTGTGGTTTGCCACTGCATATTCAATATAGCATCTTTTACTAACTCACAACTATTCCCAATTGTCTTCCTAGAAGACTCTACCAGCCACTTGATTAGCTGGTGAAGTCTGATCTCCTGAGATCTATTATTCTTCTTCTGCTCCTCTCATGTTTCCTTTTTCTTAGGATACTGAACTCTGGCACTTCATTCAAATTATCTCTCAATTTGTCACTTGCCAATCAATTGAAATTGGACAAAAGGCATAGTCAAGCGTTCACATCTTCCTCTACCTAAAATAAAAAGCTGCACTCAGCATGTTGTAGGCACTTGTCCCACTGAACTGTTTGTCCAAGAGATGCCTATGTACCATCAGATATTCTCTTTGGGTCCTGCTGCTTTTTGCTCAAGAAAAAAATCATTTGTCACCCTCTCCCTTTTCAAGTGGTCTTTAGTAACTCTCTAACGTGATATTGGTGCCATTTTTTTCATCTCTATTTTTAACCTGGTGTTTAACAAAGCCATCTTTTCCCTTATTTGAGACTCATAGATCTGTCTGCTAAAGGACATATGAACCTCCATGTTTATTCCTGCCTTTCCTTCCTATAGTGATGCTCTAGTCCAGAAATTTGTCCTTCCAGTGTGGTGTGTACTTGTTAGGCTTTTAAGAGATGATTGCTGCACTGGGTAGTCTAAATTCTGCTCTACATCATGTCCCTGAGCTGTCCTTTGGCCTCACTGGAGTTGCACAAGCACAGCTGAAACTGATATTTGGACAAATTAATATCTAAAACTTTTCTCTCTTTCTTTTTTTTTTTTTTTAATTGTTTGTTTGTTTTGTAACCAATAATAATACAAGGATAACAGTGGACTATTCCATCAAATATTCTGCAATAAAGGGTGTCTTATACCAGCCCTATGCTACTTCTCATTCAGTAAGCAGATTCCTAATTTGGGGGAAAATGGTTTCTTTTGCTTCTGGTTAAATAAGTTCTTGGATGCTTAAAAATGAAATCTGATTCCTAATTGAAATGGTTTACTTCCATTGTGAATTTGCTCGTTTGTTATTGCAGAGTTGCACATGATTGCCAGGCTCTGGCACTGCTGTGGATAGTGAGGGTGGGGGGAAAATCACTGAAGTATTTAATTTGAGGATAATAGTCCTGCAGATGAATGTCATAGGGCTTGAAAAAGGCAAAGGGAGCTCAGCCTGCTCCACTAGATTGTTTTCACCAGAAACTACCTCCTGCTTGTGGTTATAGATTTGGGCCAAGTAATCTTTCTACTGCCTAATTAAGAAATCAGGTGATTTTCACATGTTTTTCTCTGTTAAACAATTAGAGCAAGAGCAAAGATATGCCTACAGACCATATCTGGGTATGTGTTTTGTCACATCTTTCTTTCTGTGGGATGATTTTTGACCTCTTTTCCATTCATTTCATTCTAAACAATTTTTTTAAAAATATATTTTTATTGTGCCAATTCTGGGGCAGATTTATGGGGGCTCAGGGACTCTTTCACTCCTTTTTCATCCTCTCTATTTGTTCCCCAGTTTTCCAGGTTCTTAGAGTCAGGGTGAGAGAATATACCACCTTCTGTTCCGCACTGAGGCTGTACTTAAGTCCTGCTCTTCACAGTCACCTCAGAAACATTTCAAGCAAAGTATCCCTCATCTTGGGATTACATTTGCTGCATTTACTGAATGCTTTTTCTATTAGCTACAACAACTGTGTAATACAAGCACAGGAATTAAGCAAATTCATATCTCTTCTGTCCCAAACATTGATGCTCTTCTTCTGGACTGCACCACCAGGCCAAATAAGCTGTGTGCTGCTGACCCTCTTTCCTGTTTGAATCAGGGCTAAGGAACAGGGAAGTGAGGAAGGGGTTTGCTGACAGTGCTTTCACGGCCCAGGGAAAAGACTGTGTGGGGCATAGAGGTGCCCCCAGAGTGGGAGGAAACTTTAGATGCTTCACAACTTTCTCTTTGTGGGGCATGTGAAGAGAAGCCTTCCCAGGTGTGTGAAATCTGAGGATTGTGGATGGATCCACCTGGGAAAAAGATAGAAATGTGGACAACTGGCAGCATTCTCTATTGCAACATGCAGACATACTCTATCTACCTGAAGGCAGAGTTTGGCAACTGCAGATGTGAAAAAGGAACCTCGTGGCTACAGATGACCCCTACTCCATGTGAGAACTAAGACAAAGGAAAAGTTTAGAGTAAGAAGGCCAGTGCTCGCAAGTCACGAGCTCAGAGTGAGGGTGAAAGTTCAGACTTAGCTCTGTGTCCTACTTAGGAGCTTCCAAGTGTAGTCTAATTCAGTACTTCTTGTTCCCCCCCCCCCCCAAGTAGTGCCTAATATGCTCTGAATGGAAATTTTAAGTCATAACACTTAAACACAGAGACATTACACAACTGTGCCTCCTCAACGCAGCCCCAGCAGCTGTCCTGGCAGGCTTTGGGCACGATGATGATTCTTATCGGTTTCTGTGTTGCGAGAGCGTCTAGAGATCTCAGTGTGCCAGGCGTTGTACAAACACTTTGGAGGAAAAAGTCCTTGGCTGAACAAACGCATGGCCCAAATAGCCAAGGCTGAGAGAGCGTTGCTCAGGACATGGAGGTGTGGGGAGACGTAATGATTTTCCCAGCTCTGCAGTTTGATAGCAAAGGCAGGGACAGAGAGCTCTTCTCAGTGTTTCAGGAGGGCCTGCTATCTGTGGTGAAGGGTCGGAGTGTTCCTGCTCTACCAGCCTTTAAAGTAGCACAGCCGGGACGAAACTGCAACAAGAGAATTTCTTCTTCCCCCATCCTCCTGTACACTTGCCTTTGAGCTAGTTCAGTGTAGCCTGCTTAATACTTGGGGAACTCAGCTTCCTGAAAAGATGGGAGCAGGAGTGATGTATAATACTGTAAGTGCAGTTCCTCTCTTGGCCGTGGAGACCTTATCATGCAGTGTCCTGTGTACTCAGACTGACATCGTAAACTGTGGGAATATTTCTACAATCAACAACAGTTTTACTGTATGCTAAAAGTTTTATTTTCATACATAGTTTGCTGACACCCAGAAGGCTCCTTTCTTTGTAGTAGAGTGTATCTCATGAACAATTCTGCTTTGGGCTACAGGACATCAAAGTTAGTATTTTTTCTACTTCTGTTACAGAAACCATGATCTATGAAGTAAACTCCCTTGAAACAGAGTTGCCTTCAGGGCAGTACACATTCATTGTAACACGCTAGAACATTAAAGAACAAAATAAATATTATTTGATTGTAGGATACATTTATTTTTCCAAGCCTAATTTTAAAATGGAACAAAATAATGGTCAAATCTGAATGTTCTAAGAACCACTTGTTTCAAAGCACATTAACCCTCTAGCTTGCTCACTCTTAATCCGGTTTAGATCACTTTGTATCTGTTCTGGAGTAAAGACTTCAAATTCAGAAATTTTCCTCTGGTTTTACTGGACTTTGGGCTGGGATATAGTGAGCCGACGCTGTGGAGTCCAAAACAAGTGGCAAAACACCAGCGCTGTGACAGAGGTCAGAGAGAATGTTAATGAACAGTTAACCTTAACTCTTCAGGTACTTCCAGTCTCCAGATTCATGGGGAAAATCGGGGTTCATACTGTGCTATGAGAATAACCTTGGCAGCATGATATGTATTGGCTGAAGAGAGGCTTGCGGAAAAGATACGAAACTGCTGTCTGATAGATGTTTCTGGAGAAAGAAGGGAGTATTATTGGGACTGACTTGAACAATCTCGATCTGCTCTGCCATTCTTAAATGCAGCCTTGATTCATGTCCGAGTGCGTCTTGACAATGCTGTACCTAGAGTGGGCCTAAGACTTGTGTACAGGCATAGCATTATGATTGACTGAGGTTTTTTGGGATGCTGCAGCAGCATATGGCATGCACCCCAGCAGCATATTTTGAGTTTTTCTAAGTTTATTGGGATTCTTAAATGAGATTATTGGAAAGAAAATTCACATAAAAAACATTACAGAAACATCTGGAAAGAGACTGCTAGATGAGAAAAAGCCACATCCCTAATGACAATGGATTTTACTGCTGCCCAGCTCATAACTTCAGACTATGATATGAGCCATAAGTATTTTCCAAAAGGCTAAATTTATTTGTAATTCTCAGTGGGGTTTGCCTTGCTAGGCATTTGCAGCAGCTGTGTGTTTGACTGTTGGCCACCTGCTGCATGTATTGCCACCATGCTGTTGAGCTTCTGCTGCCAATCTAATGACAGAGTCTCACTGCTGCTTTTTCTGAGGGTCTCCTGAAGGATCAGCAGTTGCAGCAGATGGTGGCAGTTTTGCCATTGCCTTCAGGAGGAGCAGATTTGGGCCTCTAAATTGCACCTTTTTATATATAGTATCCAGTATTATTTTGCCTGGCAAACATTCAGAGCAAGTGTGGTTCCACGTGGCTCCTCCCTCTGTGTCGCAGGACAGGGCTTTTCATGTGCATGTGAATATCTCCCAGATGTTGTGCGTTGGACAAATTTAGCACTCAGGATAGGATGTGGCATCATAGCACGTAGACAGGATTTTCCTGGAAGGAATGGAGAAGCTTGTATTATACTTGAAAAAGTAGGTTGCTATGCAATCCGCTTCACTTGGGTTTGTGCTGTGAGAACTATTTCTTATTGCGTGACCTCCAGAGTGGTCATGACAGCCAGGCAGGAGTACACAACATCTAAATTTGGCAGAGCCCTTGAAAATGTATCCCATTTTGTTTGACAGATGTCCGCTGAGATGGGAAAGAACTTTTCCCTGTGCCTTAGGTTGTCTGGGGAGTTCAGCAAGCCTCCTGCATGGGACTCCTCATGTCATTCTCCAGCACTGAATCCAGGTAGTTCTATTTCAGTTCTCTGTTGGGAATTTCAGCAATTTGTCTAGGGGCTCAAGAATGCGTTCATATCTTCATTGTTTGTCATTATATTTTTAACATGTGTGTCCCTGACATCTAATTTGGAGATTGTATTTTAATAACCTACCAAAGTTCTTGCTTTGAAGTTGCACCTGGCATTTCTAAGTCATCAGAGTAATCAGGGCTCAAGTTGGGAAAGAGCTGGAATGTACATCTCAAGCTTAACACAAATGGGTTTTGTATGGTGTGAAAGAGGATGGGGAATAGACAGCAGAAGGAAATGCCTTTGAGTGCATGGAGCTAACCAACAGTGGAATCTGACTCCTTGCTGGTGTATAGGTTTTTCTTTTTCATCTCAGTATTGTAATCTGCAAGCATCCTTGGCCACTTCATTTCCACTCTTTTGGCTTTGCATGGAGGCAGGCTTTGCCTGGTAAAACCTGCAAGGAGTTTAAGGCTTTTCCAGCTTGTCCCTGACTTTTTGTGCATCCACATCTTTGGGTACAGGCCAACCCAGCAGCAAATGGAACACTACTTCATTGAAGCCACTAGTTATTTCTATATTAGTAAAAAAAAGACTACAAGAGCCTAAGCTGAGGCACTGCAACTTGATTTTCCCTACTGTTTAATTATTAAGTTAATATTTTAATAGTTCCTGGGGTGATGGTTGCAAGGGGCAGCCAGCTCTGTCAGTGCAAGGACCATTCCTAACAGGCAGTTTGAATGCATCTACCCTGATCTGTAGGCTAAGAGAATTTAATAGCATAGATGTGGCCAATCTGTGCCAGCTGACCTCGGGGTCAGTGCATGAGCCATGCCACTGTGCAGTCTACTAGTACATGTGTAGCCAGTGATGCAGGGTCTGTTTCTATATGTGAGATCATGACAGTGAGCCTGTCAGTTACTGTCATGATGTGGTTTTTTTCAAGCTCTTTTTATGACTGTCTCCTCCATCACAACAGGGCTATCTACCACTCCCTTCAACTGACCTACTCATTTGGCAGTGTGGAAGACCAGGCCTGGTGGTTGCTTCCGTATAAGCTCTCTTTCTGCCCCAGGAAGGCCGGAGTGTGCCAATTCTACTAGCATATGACTTGTCAGTTCGAAAGCACTTATTTCCCCAGCAATATATATGTAGCTTTCTGCAGGCTAGCCAGCTACCTGCAGGGTTGCAGCGATGCTGCCCTGCCTTGGGTTATGCTTCTGCTCTCACTGAAATCAGCAGTGTCTTCAGCAGTTCAGGACTGGACCACAAACTACAGCATTTCTGGGATCCTTCAAGATGAAAGGCACTCCATGCGGGTAAGTTTTCATTATTTGTTATTATCCTCTCACTGATCCACTTTGGAAGACAGATGTGCATTCTTCCCCCCTCGCGCCCCCCCCCCCCCCCCCCAAGAACTGATGAAACATGAAAATCACTTCCTAGATAAAAAAAAGCCCACAAAGTCAACACAATACATTGTGAGTTATTTGGTTTCTAATCTCTGAAAATGAGCCAGGTCAAACAGACACAGCTCCTCTGATAAATTGTTATTCTTAGAGATTTCATCCTTCCATGGAAAAGTACTGAGCTGGCTCTCTGATCTCCTCTTACACTGTCATCAGCATACACCAGCAGGCCAGTGGAAAATTGGAGAAAACCAGCTGCATGTAGAGTGTTAAGGGCATTATTTTTAGATGCTTCATTTCTTTCTGACTACACACACTTCCCTGTGGAAAACAAGGCCGTCTATCCTAGTGACTTACTGGCAGCTGCTCCATTATGCACGGTGAAGCTGCTCCTTAGAAATGAGATGCTAAACAAAATAAATAGGAGGAAAACAGACTTATAAATTTGTGTAGTGCACAACAGGAGAGATGAGGGAGACTTGAGATTGAATGCATGGGAGTATTTGGAAAACGTGCAAGTTCTCCCTTCAATAGAGGTATGAGTTTGAGCGGTGTAACTCCAGTTGAATCTCCCTCTTCCCCTGACTGGGATGTTTACTTTCTTATTTCTACTACCCATTGTGACATTTAACAAGTATCAAAGCTGAATGCCAGCTTTCCTCACAAATACTGATCTGCTGTCACAACAAGGCTGCTCAAGAGAGGAATTCCCAGTCCACATCTGCTGAGAACTATGATAGCAACTAAATGCATGACGACTCTGGTGCAAGCAGTAGTTTGAAACACATGCACACATGGATTGCTCCATTGCCTCCTGCTGACAGCCCACCCGTTACCTCCTAAGGGTGATACACCAGTTAAATGGGATGCAGTTAGGTGTCCAATCCATCAGTGCTTCCCCTTTCTTTTGGCCTGTGAGGTCTCACCTGAGTGGGAGAAGGAGGCATCTCCAGGAGTGCAGCAAAACTTGCACCTCTAAGTGTTAGGTCATATTCTGTGTAGTGAGAGCAACACCTCATATGAAGAAAGGATAAATGTGAAATCCATGGGAGGAGGACAGCGGGGAGAGTCTCGCCTTGACTCAAAATCTCTGTCTTAAGCACTCACACTAGTCATTCCTGTTATAAACATTTCCTCATCCAGATTCCTTAAGAGAAATGGGAAAGAAGAGTGTAGTGGGGATTGCACAGGCACGTGGCTGTGACGGCTGCATGTCTGGGTTTGTGGGACATCATGTAGATTCTGGATGTGAGTAAAGAGGCTTTAGTTGAATTTTCATTTGTGCCAGTGTTTCACATTTGGGATGCAGATGGATACAGCTAAGATAGATTCTCAGAGGCCTATTGTTCATTATAGTGCCTGGGAAATGTTTGGCATAAGGGAATGTGTCCCCCCTGCCCCAGAAACTGTTACTGTCCTAGAGAAAATTGTTGCATTTTGTCTGACTTTAAAGAAAGCTATCACTGTGTTAAACCTATCTGTTTTTCCAAACAGTCCTTCCTCCTAGCTTTTGGGGCACTTCAGCTACTTCTAAATTGTTGGCATTGGCAGCACATATTACCTCTGAGTACACAACTTTGTGAGCATCCTGACAGCCAGTGGGGGTGAAACCTGGATGTGCTCCAACCTGTCTTGCTGCCCCAGGAGACTGCTTAGATGCCAGACAAACTTGTGAGGAACCCACATGGTGCCAGAGCAGGATGATGCTTGTTACTAAAAAATTAATTATTCTCTCTCATGACATGCAAGAATATATGTATGCACATATATAGCATAGGTAGGTCTCCTGTATTGTCCAGAATTTAGACCTGCACCTTTTTTCACTTGGTTTTGCTAATCTTGAACCATTTTAGTAGGTATTTCCTGGTTCAAGTAGCCACTTCAGATTGATGGTTTTGGGGAAGACTTGTCTAGATTAGTTCAATCATTTCCAAGACTAAGGATATTGAAAATTGTTGTTTTGTCCACACTGCATTAAAAAAATAAAATTCAGAGGTTTTGCTGAGAAGCTTTGGTGTTTCCATGCTTGCGATTTCGCAATGGGATGCCATAGTGTCAGGGGCAGGCCTTTTGCTATTTTTCCAAGATAAATTGCCTCTATTTGGCCTGCTTAGCAACTCTTGAAATTTGACAGGCACATGTAGTCAGTAGAGAGATTTAGAAAACTTGGCACCACTCAAACTACAGCTTCAGAAGCTAAGCAGAAGTTTATAGGTGTCTGCTTGGGAATGCTGTAGTGCTAGGCACGGAGGCTGAGAGCAGAAGGAATGTTTTGTGTGCTCTTAGTGCTCCAGAAAGCATGCCAGAAAGCAAGATGGAGAAATTTTTCTGGATTACTAAAAAGGGAATATAAGGGTAGTACAAGTGGCTGAAAAGGAAGAGACAAAGATTTGATCAGTAGACCCCAGCAAGTAATGGAGATCTGTTTTTACAAAGTATGTACACACTACAACTGGCTATGACCATCAGACTCAGCATGGGAGATGGTGAGAATTAAAGATAAGGAGGCAAATTCAGTTTAATCCCTGTTGCTTTATGTAAGCATTGCTGCTATCACCTGTACTTACATGGGCATACTCACCTCCTCTAGGACTCAGCCTCCTGGATGAACTGTAGTTGGGCACTGAGACCAGTGTTGGCTGCAGTTTTGCCTGGAGAGTTGTTGAAATGGGGAGATGCATTGTCAGTGATGCAGAGGGTACGAAGCAAAGTAAAACTGGTCTGGGTCTGGGCAGATGAACATGGGCTTGGCAGTACAGATTCTTTCCCTGCCTCCTGGAGGAAGTGGCCAAGATTGACAAAGTGATGTAGTTTTTGGCTGGACAAAAGTAACACTTCAGGAGTTCTATGCTACCTGGGGTCAAAGTCCCCTGGTGCTTATACTCTCGGTGACAGAAGCCAGCACCATCCTCCCCTCATTCCTGCCTCACAGTGTCATACAGGAGGCCCATGCTATGCTCAGCTCCCCTCTCCAGCGTGCAGAAGGGATAGACAGAGCCAGAGTGCTTACAGGAGGGAATTCTCAGCATACTGGGCAGATTTGACCAAAACATACCCAGAGCAGAGTTTGTAGTGTAGTCATTCTGCAGTTACCCATTTTACATTTTAGGCCATGCTGAGCAAACTGGGTTTTGTGGAAGGAGCAAGCCATAGGGAGGCCAGGTCCTATGCATGTATGGATAAGCACAAATATTTCTAGTGTTTCTTTCCTGTCTGTTTCCCTCTTGCATAGATGTCCTTTCACTCCTGTTCACTTTCTAATGTGAATATGGGTGTGGACTGGAAGTCTTCATGAGTACATGGAAAGGTCACCCACTATTCATCCCTCAGTGACAGAATAGCAACCTAGAACCTATTCCAAAACCAGTCAAAAACCTTCTTCCTTAGTGGTGCTGATCAAATAAGCCCTCTGGTCATCATCTTGAGTTTGGAGAGGACAAAACCCCCATAAGAATCTTGGGGGGAAAAAGTAAAAAGCATTTTATTTATTTAGAGATTGTATCCATGCCCTAGTAACCTGGATAACAGTGTTTTGACTATCTAGAAAGGTTCTGGAGCTCTCCACCTCTGAGGAGGATTCAAAAGCGCCAATGTAGAGCAAATCAGTTAACTTAGAAAAGTTGAGGGATAGAGGAGATTGGTTTTGGTTTCCATCTTATAGTGGCCAATGAGATTAACCCTGAGCAATGTTTTTGTTGTTCTAACTCCATGATAAACATTGGAAACTACTCTTGCTGATAGAATACCTGGAAACTGCTTTGTTGTTGAAGTGCTTCAGAGCCTTCTTTTCATTATTTACATCTTTGCAAGTGGAATGTGGGCAGTCGAGAAGCTGAGAAACATCAGGGAGGCCTTCATACCTCAAGGTTATTCTGATTTGTTTAGTCCCCTGTTTTATACACACTGGGGACTGATAGCATTTCCCTTCCCTTTTTAGTTATTTTCTATCCCTTAATCAAATCTCAGGAGCGTCTACTATTGTGCCTAAGGAAAGCCTCCTGCCAAGAGTCTGTTTATTGTGCTTGTGTCATTTTTTATGGGCCTAGTTCTACTTAATGTATCTAAGGCCTGATTTATACTTCCAACTAATGTAAATTTACACCCCAATCTTGTTTAATCTCCTCCTGCCAGGCTCACGCACTTGACTGCATAGTCACAGAACAGATTTCTCGGTATTTGATCATATTAGGCTCTCCAAATTCAGAGTTCTGCCCTATTCAACACCTTCTAACTGCAGACCCAGAGAGCTGGCTGGAGGGGTAGGTGCCAAACTACTTGATACCATGATTTTGTTATAATTCTGGGTTTGTGCAACAGCATGTTGCATATAAGTTCTCATATGAAGTCTCTGCTAATCAGCAGAGGCAGCAATGTGATTTAGCATACTTTGAGGAGCAATAGAGGGCATTATACATGTGAAAAAGCAATGGGCTGTGTCTTCATAGGAGGTAATACAACTTGGGAGCTGCATCTAAATACTTTTTTCCTTACTGTGCTGTTCTGAGGCTGGCTGTTTTGCACAAAGAAAACAGAGCTGCCATTACAGTATTCACGTCTCATTTCTCAAGGTGAACTGGGAGGAACAGGCAATAATGATGCTGCTTTATTGTGAATTGCCTCTGCAGATCCTCACTCTCGGGAACACGCCTCAACACAGTGTATAGAACATTTCTGGCACATCACTAGGGATTGCTTCATGCATATTCATAAAGCACTTAGATATCTTTCAAGCAAAGGCGTGAGGCATGCATTGTGTTATTTTTAAAATGTGGCGAATACCCTGCTCCTAGCACTGCACACTGCCTGTGCTAGGCCTTCAGAGTCCACACACTCAAAGCAGGCAATAGCAGGCAGTAACAAGCAGTGCTCAGAAGCTTTGAAAACCAGTTAGGCAGAGCAGAGCACTGGCCATGCACGTGCGTAGGCCTCCACATGTGTGTATGTGGGCAGAGTGCTACCAGGGTCGCTCACCTCTGCTATTTGCAGAGTTGTCACCTGAAAGGAAGTCTCTGGCTAATTCTCTTCCTTCCTTCCTTTACATTATTTGGAAAATGCTGTCTCAGTCATTGGGAAAATGCTGGTAATTAATGGCTTCCTCTGAGCACAAGTGGTGTCAGTATCTGGGACAATGGCACCACTCATAAAGCCAGGTTGGGGAGTGGAGGTGAGCCCTTAGTTTCTCTAAATGTTGGCCTGTGGGATACCTGATCCAAGGGCTGCCTCTGCCTGGCTAATGAGTGGCTTGAACCAGGTGTCCCACCTCTTTGGCTATGTGATAACTCAGACGTCCTGAGTGCTCTACACTCTGTGCTGAAATACCAAGACGTTCTGTGGTCCTACCTCAAGGCTGAGGTCTCCCACCCACTTCTGTGCTACTGAGTCCTGGCCCAGGGAATATGTTATACACAGCAGAACAGCTTTCAAGAGCAAGTGAGATGTTGCTCAATAGGGGTTTGACCTGATCTCTGTCAAAGCTCCCCTTTTTCTGACCCTGCCTGACACTTTCCATGCTAAGGGAGCCCTCACATACATGTGACCACCAGTGAGCTACTGAAAAGGGTTGATTTGACTGAAAAATTAACCCAGAGGTGAGATCACATGCAGATCTGAGTTCAGGCAGTTCCCTAAACTCTCTACTTGGTTGTTAGTGCTGACAGAAGAGGTTGGGAAATTGAGACTCTGCAGGGAAAAGAGAAGACTTGCACCACTGGGATTTAGATCATATTGCTAAATTTCTTCTATTGAATTTCTAGTGGCACATGAGGCCAGGTTTTGGTCCAATAGTTCAAGTGTCATGCTCTAACTTTTCCTTCATGGGAGCTAAACATGAATGCCTAAATTGAGCAAACTGGTGCTTGGTACCCCCACATGGAGTAAGAGTTAAAAAAAAAAATTCATAACCAAGCAGCATCTAATGAGACACTGAACTGCTGATTTTTGCAAAGAGCTCACTATGCCTTGTAGGATAGGGTTTTTTTAAAAATAGGTCCATAGCGTAACAACATAGAAAAAAAGGTTTTATATGTATGTGTGTGTATATGTATAAGTGTGTATATAAACATGGTTGTAATATATATATATATGCATATATACACATAGATAAACTTAAAAGTGGCATGGCTATTACAGTTGTAAGTCACTTGCTAGCTAGATTTACCCTGTATTTATAGTGGTAGTGTTACACATACTTTCAGGTTTTAGTGACGGTGGGAGACACATTTAAGCCACAGTTGCTTAGAAAATAATTTCCAAGCATTTTGGGACACATACTAATAGTATGTTGCTCGATTTACCTTGCTTAGGCACCACAGATCTCTAGGTGTTTTCCTTGTCTCAACCCCTCTTTGCCACTGCAGAGCACTGCTGTAAAACCCAAGCTTATCTTGGTTCTAGGCAGCTGATGGGAGAGCTAAAACCTGAGCTGCTCACTAGCATTTTGCCATTAACAAAGTTGTTTGGATCTGTTGGTCTCCGAGTTCAGTGTTGGTGCTCTCTGCTGTATTTTTGTTCACTCTGTATTCTGTTCTAGGAGGTGGTTTTGCAGAATGTTTATGTCCCAGAGGATGAGATTTCATTTTGAACTCAATTAGGAGTAAAGGGCTACTTCAGCACTGTCCTTAGTAAACTCTTGTTTGACTAGCAGAAAGCTCTGCTTGCTCTGAGCCAAAGGGCTGATGTAGGAGTTGTGTCAGTCGGACTGACAAGGCACAGCAGGAGCTGAAGAGGGAAAAATTCAATCAGGGCAATGCTGAGGAAGAAGGTTTTGAGCAGAGTGAGTGAATGAGCACAGCCATTCACTCACTGCATGGGCATATGTTTGGCTCAGGTGACAAACTGAAAACTTTCTAGGCCTTTTCTCCACCTCAAGAAAGAGTAGAAAGTCCCTCTCCTTTTCAGACTTTCCCGTGGAAAGGGCTCCAGGATGCAGGGCTGGTCAGCTCAGCCCAGACCCAGGCTGACATCTCCTCCTGGCACTGCTCTGTGCTAAGGGGACAGATCAGCTTGAGTCACTGCTGGTGTTGCAGTAGCTACACCAGGCACCCTCCATGAGAGGAGAAATGCAGTTGGAGAGAGAAATCTTTGCACAGGCCCTTCATTTTGTAAAGGGCCTCTCCTGCCCCTTTGGCTGACCAGCGTCCAGAGGCACAGGGATCCTGAGCAACTTGATTTAGTTGAAGATGTCCCTGCTCATTGCAGGGGGCTTGGACTAGGTGATCTTTGAAGGTCCCTCCCAACCCAAACCATTCTACAATTCTATGATTCCTCTGGGGTTGACATGCTGCCAATGCAAGCCATGTGGGTGTGGGCGTGGGCATGCAAAGCCTACATGCAAGATGCGAAGAGGCATGTTCTGCACTCCCATTTGGGCTTGCACTGGCAGAGGCGTGAAGCATGGACTTGCATTTGACCACGTGCCTGATGTGAAGCTGCTGTACCAAACAGATGCTGAAGTGCCAAGGACAAGACGATATCATCCCTTCCCTTCTGTTCAGGACTTAAAAAGAAAGTCATATGGGGGACCATACTTGTGCCATGAAATAGGCATGTTAAACACTCATGAAGGCCAATTGATTTGCCTTATTAACGGGAAGCTAAGATATTGGAGATATCAAAGTTTTAGGTGTTTACATAAGTAAAAAAATTCTGAAAACAGAAAGGATGCTATAGTTTAACCAGAAGAGAGGCAAATTCAGGGTAGAAATAAGATGATCGTTTCATCCAGTGACACTAGTGCTTTAGTTTCAAGATCATTTTATACTAGCAGACACCAGTGAGTGAAACAACCTTGCCCTTTCATTGCTTTAGTGCTTCAATTCCCATACCACACCTCTTTTGGACACATTATCACAAGTGTTTTCAAGGCCACAGAGAAAACTGGATTGGGAACCAGTCCAAGTTAGTCACGCTTTCAAAAAGAAAAGGTTTGTTTTAACATAGATCAGCATCCCAATTTAATAGGAGGAAGTGAGCAGCATGGGATAAGACTGAGCAGCTGGGGTCTAAGGGCAAGATCCCTTTGGGGGGTTCCATTTTGGCTGACGGTGATGGTGAAAGAATGGCCTAATCCCATCCCAACTCCATCACTTTTCTTGAAATCAAAATAAAATCTCTAAGAAGTACGTTCTATCTCAACCAGGTGGACCAATTCTGTCAAAACCACTATTTCTGTGGTAACTGAGGACAGGCCTCACACTGCTTTCAAAGAGGTGCTGTTCCCAGTGGGTTCATAAGTGATTCACAAGCAGAAATCCAGCAGCTGACTGGTGACAGATTCCACCTCATCCCATGGAAGAGGCCTGCAATGGAGACATTGCTTCTTCCAGAGATGGGTAGAGGAACCCACTCTGGTTTGGGACATTTAAAATGGTCCAAGGTGAAGTGCTTGAGAATTTACCTTCTTCTGCCAGGCAGGGTGTAGCAGGACTCTAGCAGTCCACATTTCTGTGTAGTCTGAAGTGTGACTTCTGATATATTAATTTGTAGATAAATGGAAATGTTCATCTAGTCTGGCTTTTGCCTTCTTTTTTCATTGGGTTACTTTTTTAGGAACAGAGGTGAATATTGCTTACAAAACAAAGTTAAGCCCTTTAAACAAAAACCCCAAAATATAGCCTTTTGTAAACTAAAAGTTTCTGAATAATACTTTTATGCTCAACAACAATGAGCTAAGAAGATTTTAAGAGTTTGGGAAATCAACATTTTCTACCCTTACTTATTCTTTAGATGAAGTCAATTGTAAAAAAAAAAAGTGCTTGGGTAATGAATGGTAAGTTATTCATGACTTTTTTGAAGAAGAAATAACAATGTGCCTTCTGTGAATATTAAGTAAAAGTAACCTTAGGGGGATGGGTTGGGCAGTGTGAATCATACACAGATTTTGAATTATTGATGTTCTACAACTGTCAGCCCTTACAAGCTTGCACTGTGTATCTTAGTCCCTTCAAGGCAGGTGGAATAAGTTTCTGCAGATCCATATATGTTTTCACAATAAGATACTATGGCAGCACACAAAGGAATTTGTAGTCTTGCTGATTTTTGAACTACCTCTCTGCAGAGTGCAGCCTCTCTTGCAAAACAGCATGTAGCCATGCTTTTCCCAGGGGTTACTCAGGCACATTTTGTGTGCTCCAGCCCAGTACATTTCCATGAGCTACTTCCCATGTGCCTATTTTGAATACCCCTTGATTGCTTCGGGATGCAGTTTCACTAGTTGTTTCTCAGAGCTGAGTTTGATGAAGGTAATACCAATGGTTAATAAGTCTCTGCCCTACAACATATAGGTACCTTCAATCTAAGAAATGAGAAAGTGTAAGGATTGGGACGTAAAGCGCACAAAAGTTACAAAGAAGAAGAATTAAACTGCTTTTGTGTTGTCCATCCCAGCTGCTTGCATGTATGCAGCATGATGTGGTTTCCAATTACACGCTCATTTGCTCTATTTTCTGTGACATGATGGCCCCTTTAGTGTGCGGGCTGGATGATCATTGACTGGGTAGCAATTCGTTATTACTGGTTCATTCTCAGCATCCAGTGTGTGGCCTCAGGCCTTATTTACTGCAAACCATCTAAATCCTGCAGAGACTTCACTCTAATTGATTTCTTCAGCTCCACTTTGATTTAATTTATGCCACCATACACTATGCAAGAACTAGAGATAATATTCACCCTTCTGCAGTAAGTGGAAGAGCTTATGCTCTGTTGAAGGCTTCCCTGCAAGCTCTCTGAAGGGAGGTTGAGGGAATTACAGTGGTCAACCATCCTTGGACTACTGGGGAGCTTCATCCCTGTGTTTTATGGATAGTAGTAACGGGCAGGCACTACTAGGGTTTGACTATCATTAGGACAATCAGCAGGATGACTGTACCAGAGTGACAGAGAAGGTTGTGCTGATATCCTGGCCTGCATTTTAGAGAAAGCTCAGACAAGCATCCCCAGGCTGGGGGATTTCAGGTCTTATCAGAAGATCTCTGCATAGATGTGCTATGCATGTTTGCGTGGCTTCCTGTGCCTATAGTTATAACTACAATGGGTAAGTCATCACCACATGCAGAACCTGTGTCAATGGCTGTTCCTGATGGAAGGGTGTGACAGTGGTCTTGGCAGCTGTGAGAAAAGGGGATGTGTGCCACAACCTCAACACTGGCTGGGGGTAGGACAGAAAACCTCTTGTGTGTGTGCTCTCTTTTAAAAGACATGTCGGATGTTTTCTTGCTGGCACTGCTTGAAGGGTGGTGGTAGCAGAGGTCCTGCTGAGTATTTTGACCCCATAGTTGGTGGTCAGAGATTCCCCAATTTCTTCCATTGCATGTTAAACCGTACAGCAGAGACACTCATGCTGCTGCAAGCCAATGTGCTGGACACAAGCTTCAGGGCATGCAGGCAGGGAGAGGTGGAGAGGGAAAGCAGAGGGAGTTGTCTCCCTACTGTGATTGTGCTCAGCAACGTCTACACATGAACAGCTGTCTAATAGGTGTGGTATCATTTAATCCTAACTGTCTTGGTAGGCCTACATTCAGGAATTACATAAGGTGATATGTAATTACTACTAGAGACAAATTATGATAAGAATAAGTGTAGTAATTTAGGATGGATGAATAGCTCTTGCAGGCAGTGTGTGTCAGCATAGAATTAAGTACGTTAAACAGAGGTTCGATGATCAGGAAATATTGGAGCTGTGGAGAGAAGACAAATGAGCTGGGTCAAAATGTCAGAAGAAATTCTCTGCTAGTCAGGAGGCCAATAAACATATTTTTTACCTTCTTTATAGTAGGACAAGATCATATGATCATATCAAATTATCATATCTAGGCTAAGATATTTTATATTATTAATGAAAATTAATTAAAATTATTGTTGTCTGTTACTGCAAAATAGGAATCTTGTCAACTGTGGTGGCTTCCAAGGTTGTGCCTGGGAGCCAGCTGTCTGGGCAATGGGGGAGTTGGTAACCATGTGCGTAGCAGCTCTGACCTCCCTGCCTGCCTGGGGCAGGAGCCTTGCGGAGCTGCCTTGGGCTGCAGGGGGGCAGTGACCAATCCTACCCTCTGTGCTACAGCTGCACTCCTCCTCATATGACCCTTCTCTTCCCCTTTGCAGTGAATGGCGTAGCTGCCTGTGAGGCCCAGCCAGCATGGCCAGGGGCTGGCTGACAACAGGGAAGGACAGGGCTGAGCCCTGAGAGCAGGTGACATTCCCCACTGCAGTGAGCTTTGCTGTCCTCTGCCAGCCTGGCTCCATCTACTCTCCCGCCCAGCAGGGCAGAGAAATTTTGCCCAGAGGGCTGGGATCAGCCTGTAGGGTTACAGGGAGAGAGACACAGTCTTGGTGTGGAGTGGTTCCCCAGCTCCTCCATGCTCCTTCACCACGAGCCATGGTGGTGCAGAGAGAGGCAAAGGTGCGGAGAGGACCATTGCCATGCTCCTGTTATGCCTCTGCACACCCCACCGAGGCTCAGCTGTGTCTGGTGAGGCGCCTCTGGACTTCCTCTGTGCCTGGCACAAGCAGTAAATGAGGTGCCAGACTGCTGCGTCTTGTGTGCAAAAGTGCAGCAGGAAGAGAAGCTCTTCCCATCTCCTTTCCTCCTCAGCCAGGCTGCCAGTTATGGGGAAACAGAGTGGGGTCTTCCAAGGAAGGCCACCGTTCAAAGCACCTTAGGAGACAACCTGAGAGGGGCCTGTGGTCAGCACTCCCTGCCTGCTAGCAAGGGTGGAGACAGCTCCTAAGAGTTTGAGTGCTCAAGTACATTGATAGTCTGCTTAAAATAGAGTGGCAGGGAGTTTATGACAATCCTGCAGTCTCTTGGGAAACTCCGATGAAGCAAATGGTTCAATGCAAATAAAAACAGACAGGTCAGGAAGAAGCTTTTCAAGCATAAAATACCAGGGCCAGAAATATCAACTGAAAAATGTGCAAACTTTTTTTTTTTTTTTTTTACTATGAAGTCTATACCAAATTATCCTTGCTGGTTGTAACCATTTCCTCAGCCCCCACACAACAGTCTGTCTTCATTTGCTGCTATGTTTTGTTTAGATTCAGAGCTTTTATGGACTGAGATCTATCTGCTTTATGTGTTTATAAAGCTCTATATATGTCTTGGGAGTTGTTTGAACAATAATAGTAAGTAAATAGCAGGTAATTTGGGCTGAAATGCTGCAAAATATATACTTCAGAGTCCTGTAAGGTGCTTGATTAAGTATATATTTGATTTGGGAATGCAGCTATGTGTGAAATCAGATGAAAAAATCCAGGTGAGTTCTCAAACTAGAAGTCAGCGTGTTGTGAAGATGTTTCCATTCTTATTAAGACCCCGGTGCTGTCTGAAGGGCTAGTCTTTCCCAGTCATCTGGGGTACAAGCCTGGAGTTTTCATTAAAAGTACAGAAATAAAAGTACAGGTGAAAGTCTCTGCTTTTTGCTGAGGTAAATGACAGTTGTTGATAAACTGGATCAGACGAAAAGTGTCTGGAGGTAGGATTCATGTTACTGAACTTTAGATGTCTAGGGGTAGATGTCCCTATCAGAGATGATTCCCTGAGGTCTTTGTTGCCCTAATTTAGATACCTGCTTGAGGCTGGGTTGAATCATGCCCTGCAAAGCACCTCAGCTGGCTGACTGCAAAGGAAGCTTGGCTCAGTGGTTGGTGACTGCACTGGGGGAAGCCTACATTTGGGCTAGATTAATCCTGACTTGGAAGGTTTTATACACAACAACAAATTGATGAATATTGTGAAGGAAAACAATTGTTTTCTTTTACCTTTTACAACAAGATGAAAGGGATTGCACCTCTGGGAAATGCAGTAATGTGGTTTTTCCTAGGATGCTTTTGCTTTTCCAGAGTTAGTGCATCCAGAAATGACACTAGGGAGAACTGTGCAAGGTAAAACTTATTTTCCAGGCTTGTACTTGAGAGTATCAGAAAACCTGTCAGAGGGCATATCACCATGGACAGGTACAGGCTAACTTCTACCCAGAAGTCAGAGAACTGCCTTAGGAGTCCTAGGATGCCATGAAGCCATCATGGAGCATACAGAACACCTCAGGTCTGTCTGTACATGTCTACATAGGCATGATCTGAAGCAGTTGTCTGAAAAGGACAACAAAAACCTATTGCTGTGATTGGGAAAGGTCTGAATCCAGCTTCTTTGAAGTACATATGCAGGTTATGCACAGTGAGATAGTAGATAACGATAAGAGCCCTTGATGTAGCCCAAGAAGATAAATCACAGGAAATGTTTTAGGGATGGGGGAGTAAAAAAGTAGTTATGGACAGAAGGGCTGTAGAAATAGCAGAGAAGCAGTCTTGGAGAAGCTTTCATGATTTGTAATAGCTGTGGCATTACAGGGTATCCAGTCAGAGCAGTCCTGAAGGTAAAAAGCCAGCATCAAGTCCCCAGTCTCACTCTCCCTCTGCTGGCATCCTACCGTTCTTGGGAAAAACAAGTGGGGAGCTGAGCATGAGGCACTCTGGGACACTTCTGGCAGTGTGTCCATGGCACAAAATCACTGCTGTGTGATCTAGCTAACAGCAATGACCATTCAGTCTGCCCACATGACCATGCCTTCAATTGCTACGTGACCTGGCAGCACAGAGCTTTCATATGACTGAGGGATGAACTATGGCCTCAGAAGATGCAGAGTAGAATATAGCATGTGATACTGAGCTGTTTATAGCAAGGTGTTACTAGTTGCCTTGAGGCAAAATCTTTGCTGTATAGTAAGATCCTTGCACAGTGAAATGGGAGGAAAAAAACAGATGAGGCCTAGTCAGATGCTAAGAAATAAGGGCTGAGGTATTCTCTAATTGTAAAATGGAGGGTCTGCAGTCACTGACAATCACTGTACATGAGAAAAAGCAAGGCAACATAGAGTTAAGACAGTTAAGCATGTCATCATGAAAAAAAGCAGAACTGACAGAAGGGGGAGACTTAGTAACTGTGAGCAAGAAAATGTTCTGCTGTCATTTGTTTCTACTTTTTTTCTGGGAAACAGGACTTTGTGGGCATACTTTGTAAATAGGATCTCTCCAAAGAATGTCTCTGATGTTGTCATTAATTTTTTCCTCCTTCCATAAACAAACCTAATAGCAACTAGCTCTAATAGCACTGTAGAATGTGCTCCTCAGGAAAAAAAGACAAGTTGCTTGAAGAAAAAAATCTTGGAAATACGATTTGTGGTACAGTTTTTATTTAGATCCGGATGTAGGATAACATATATCCATATTTGGCTCACACTCTTGACATGAGACTTAGAAGAGAAAAAAAGGGGCCCCATCATGGGGGGACTGAGGACCTGAGAAAACTTAGGTTCCAGGCATATCCACATGAGACTTTCCAAGATAAATTAAAAGTGGGCCAATTTGTAGATGTTCAGCTGGACTTAGATTTACAGACCAAGATGTGAAAGGAGGCTAAGAACACTTCACACAGCTGTGGAATTTGCCAGGGAAACTGAACCTTCATTTGTAGCAGCTCACCGGGAAAGGAAGCGGACAAAAAGGTGGAATTCAATTGCTAGGAGCCCTATTAGTCAAGACTTGCTTCTGGTAGGCATCAAAGACAAAAAGCAATTATAGCTTGGTCTATGATATTTTTCAACTCCTGGAAACATTATTAAATTTGATTTAGAAGACAAAAGGATAATGCAGAAATCCAGGGAGGCTGTTCAGCTAATTGCTGGTGTGGTGATCAAGAGAAACTGGCTAGAAGAGGCTTGTTATAACTTCAAGGTTGGCCAAGAGAGAGAACCACAGTTGCCTGGTGAAAGTTCCTTGGAACCAAGCTACTGAAGCGCAGCTTGCATGTCCAAAGGTGGCCTGCATGCCTTTGGTTTGGATCTGGGAGTGGTGCAAGAACAGTGGGTGTTTGTCTACTGAACGGGCAATAAAACTATAAAATGCACAGTGGCAATGGACAGCAGTTCAAACACAGCTCTTCTTAGAGCTGTTAACAGTCCAAGAGAGCACTGTTCTTCAAGGCCTTGAGTTCCTGCCTGCATCTTGGACTGCAAGAGACAGTACAGTCTGTGTGAAAGAGAGGAAAGGATGTTTCAAGTTCCCTAATAAAGCTTTAGGCTGGAAGGGCTTTTTATTAATCTGTTATTCACTGTGGCTTCTTTTTATTGGCACACAGATGAAACACCTAAGATTTGGGGGATGCAAAAGTCCTGAAAGCTCTGATTTCTCTCAGGGTATGCAGTTTATTTCTGCACAGAATTGAAAATTGGCCATGACATCTGTTGTATCTGTCAGATGCTAACACAGACACTGGCAATTAGCAAACTTTCTCATGTAGTAGCTGAACACACTGGTTGTCACCACAGCTGAGATTAGAACCAGGAACCACATGCTCCAGAGAAGCAACCCCACCACTGCATGATGTATGAACCCAGGGAAAGCTTCTTTCTAACCTTGGCAGTGCTCAGCTCACAGAAGATGAACTTCAGCTATTTTCTCACATTCAGAAATCCTGATGTAAATAGATGTTCTTGTAGGAAGTGGGAGGTCTAGACAAATGAAAGATTTTAGGCACTCCTATTTGGGGAGCACCCGAGGGAAGGACTGTTTGAGTAATTTGTTTGTACAGTGCCTAAAATAAAGGGGCCCTGGTCCATAGTGTTAAGGGAGTAGAAATAACAACAGTAGTATTTCCCTTTTCAGAGCGGGCTCCTCACAGGATGGACATAGAATGCAATAGGCTGGGATTTGTCCTAAGAGAGAATTCTAAAGCTTTTTTTAATCTCTGTGTGGATGGACCCTTTTTGACATCTGAATATGACTCACGCTTTATCAATGTGACAAGTGAGGAGGAATGTGAGAGTTGGCTCTGCCTTTGTGTATAGACAGATAGGTTTCCATTGAAGATGGAGGGTTGGACATGTGCACCCAAGTGTGGAATCTGAAGTACCAAGAATACACCCTATAAGTTCTGAGTGCATAGTGACCACACCACAGGTTGTTGATATCCAAACCTCTTTTATATCTAGTGTTTTTCTCCATGTGACATACAGGACCTATCCTTTTCCAAGGACTCTGGCAGTCCTGACTTTGTACAAATGCTACACCTTCAGAGGATGCCTGCATTTTGTGGGGCATTTACTGACATGTGAAGGCATCGACTTGTATAAGAGCTGAACACTCAGTGTTCCCAACCCAGCTTAGCTCCTCTCTGGAGCCAAGCCATCTTGGCTCCCCTCCCCTTAAGGCACACAGAGGGAGGGAATTCAGCTGTTAGGATCTTCCTTTTTCTTCAAATATAACCGCACAAAAAAGTATATGAATGCTTTCAGACTGAGTGTCCTCTTCCTCCTCAGTAATGAAGATGGCAGGATGGGCAATGCAGTGCTTTCTTCCTTTAGCCTGTTAGCGGCTCAAGCTACTGTGGAAGCTGCTGCTTGCTGAATTTCACTTGAGAGGCAGCTGCTCTTCACATGGTGGGGCCACCAGGAGTAGCAGCTCTTAAAGGGAGCTGGACCCATAGGGGTCACAAGTTGCTTGTGACATGTTGTTCTGATCACTTTCCCTTGTGTCAGAGTTCCTGGGTAATGGCCATATAAACACCTTGCCTCAGGACCCCATCTTCACCTTTTATGGTAGGTAGTCATTTTTTGGGCGGTATTGTGGGCTAATGCTAAGATAAGCTGCTTACCTAAGATGTTAGAAAGGTCAGTGGTGCCTTCAGCAAAGAAAAGCTGCTGTACTCCAATCCTTGCTGTTTTGTCATTCAGTTTGTTCAGCTCTGATTCCACAGAAGTCTTCTCTTGCCCTTTTTTTCCTGATTGTTCTGTCACTGAATTGTATAATTAATGTCTTTAATATAGCTATCATAATGTGAGAGAGTAACAGAGACACTCTGGCAACCAAAGCAAGCGAAAACCCCTGTAAGATTAATGCTCTTGTTCTTTCTCCCATGGTAAAATGTCAGTATTTTAGGAGAGCAAATGTTTTCAGCTGTGCACAGAAGGGTTTTTATTTAAGTGACCACAATTTCAGAGTTTCCATTGTGTTCTCATTCTCCCTCTCTCTTTCTTTATGAACAGGCTAGTATCATTTATTTAAAATTCTCCCTGTTTTCATTGGAATGTAGTTAATTGACTTGGAAGGAGCATAATCTCTTGAAGAAAAACATGCTTACCATGTAAATAGCTCCTTCTCAGAAGGTTTGCAAAAAAGCAGATTACGTACAAATTCTTAGAATGCTCCGTTGTGCCAAACACTGTTGAATTTACTTGAATTTGTTGAGTTCTGGCATCAAAGCATGATATTTATATGATTATTTTTGTTGTTTATTAACTAATGTATGTGATAGTGTGATAGTCTAATTACTAGTGCTCTTAGTATGGCCATATAAGCTGTTCACAGCAATAGCACAAACCACACGCAGTTTGGCTGGTTTCAAGTTTAAGCAGGGAAGTAAAAATTACTGGGTTTCATGCAAAACTGTTTGGCCCATGAACCTTTCATCAAATCTGCAAGAATAACTTATTTGTTTTTGGTTCCCCCCTCCCCGTCTCCCTACACACACCCCTATATTATGGAGAAGCTTAAATGAATGTTGTGTTTTTGTTACATAACTTCAGGTCAGTGGCTCAAAATCAGGCATATGATAGGTTTCCTTGTTACTGATTGACCAAAACCATTGTCTTTGAGTATATACAGGCATAGTAATGTATCTCACTACTGTGGCCCATCCTTCGTGAAATGATAAAAAAGTCCTTGGCACCACATACTTCAGACTCGGACCCAGCTCTGCTAGGCAGCCCAGGTGGGACCCAGCTACCTTAATGTCACTGTAAATGTTTGGATTCAAAGTTTAGCTCCACTGCTAAGTTGCCTCAGAGACAGCTGAAGTCCATGTTTATCTGCCTCTCTGATGAGAAAGCAGCTAAGATCCGGTTTCTGGGTGTTATGCAGTAATGCTGTTTTGACGGAGTCAAAGCAACAAGACTCTCTCTTATGCCCCACCTCCCTAAAGATCATGAGCTTGGTGCTCCTAGTCTGTGTTTGCTGCACTCCTGCTCTGACCAAATGTGCCCAGAAAACACTCCCTGTACCACATCACCCATCACAGAAAGGCAGATTGAGAGTACCCCTCTTATTTCCAGGCTCTCCCCATTCAACCCTGCTGCAGGACATCGGGGTCAAGTTCACCCTCCTGCCTGACCAGATATGGATCTGTATCACAGGTGGCCCAGGGGAGCACTCACTCTGCAGCCCCTTTGGAACCATGTCTGGGGCACATCATCAGCAAATTCAGCAGAACCTGAAAGAAGGGGTGGGGGGAGGTGGACAGTGTGGATTTATATGGCTGTGGAAGCAGGTGAGGTCAGTGTCATGCCAGCTCCATGCTGGCACTGAGCTGGTGGGACCTGAGCCAATCCTATGAATGTTGGATCAGAGCCATTTTGGCAGTAAGGAGGTCTGCTTTGCTTTTGGATTTGAGACCTAGGTGCAGTCCCATGCTCAGTGGTGGCAAAGGGCTGGGACTGGCACCAGCTTGCACCCTCTTGGCTTGGGCAGAGCTAACATAGTCTCATGCTGTGTCTGACTGTACAGATGTGCCCTGTAACTCCCTAGCCCAGCTGGTAAGGCAATATTTAGAAAAGAGGAGGCTGGCTGCAAGTGGCGATACTATTGTACAATGAATAGGAAGATCAGGCACAGGCAGACTGTACAGGTATCTGCAGCAGCAGCCTATGTAGGAATAATGTAGGCAAAACTACCCTACTGTCTCCTTTGTCAGCCTTGGAAAGTCTAGGCAGGATGCTGCTGCTGCTGCTACCCAGGGAAGACTCTGGGTGTCTGGGACTGTGACAATCCTGCCTGCAAGAATCACTGCCCCTAGCTGTCTTCCTTGGAAGCCAGCAGGACCAGCAAACCCTGGATTTCCAGTCTCCATCCCCTAATTGTCCATCTAGCACCACTCTTTTGTCTACCTCTTGCCTCTTTGTGCCTGTTAGTTTTGGAGCAGCAAAATTCAGTTTTGCCTACACTGTTGAGAAGCCTTTAGCCAGCTTTGGGAGGGAGAGGACTTTTCTGAAAACTGCTGATGGCATCTGAGTCCTGGAGAGGGACAGTATTGAGACATACCCATGTTTTTGGCATTTCCCTTGGCTAGCTCAGCAAACTGCACTTTGTGGCTCTTACTTTAAGGCGTGCTGTTCTCATGCCTCTTTGTGGGAGCGGAGGCCCCTGTATCTTGGATGCTGTGAATTCCCCATGGCAACCCAGCATCTAAAAGTTGGGCATGGCCTCATGAAGTGTAGCAATGCTCTGGATAGCTTTGCTCGATGTCAAAGTATCATGGACAAAGGCAGGTCAGGGAAAGAAATTTATGCTGTTGGAGTTATTAGGCTTTGACAGATACATGGTTGTTCCAGGTTTTTTTCCTTATTTCTTCAAAATAGGTTTACTCTATCATATTTTGAACATTTCATTTCTTTTAAGCAGCAGTGTAGCCTCAGGGAAATGAATGGATGGCTCAGAAGTGTAAGTTTGTTGAAAGAGATGGCTGAAGGGGGGAAATGAGAGCACTTGTGCTTTGGTTCTCAAAGATCAGGGATGTATTTAGCTGAATTCTGCAGTTCCACTGTCCAAAAGTACACAAACAAACATGTTTTATTCACACACAGAATTACTGTTTTTGTGCAGTTAGGGAGGGAGGCAGGCAGGGAGTGGCCGGACAGAGAAGGGCTTTTTGTTCTCATTTTGCCTTTGGCAAACACTCCACCACTCGACTCCAGCAGCGTTTACAGAAGAGCTGAGATTCTCTGCTGAAAGGTGCAGAGCATTGGGGCACTGCAGCTGGTTCTGCAGGCATGAAGCCCATGCATGTACAGCATGGGCCTAACTGTGTTACAGGCTGAATACCAGGGCTTTCTGCCTATAGCGATGATTTCGAAAAAGAAAAGGTGCAACCAGAAAAAGACTTCCCCCCCCCCCGCCCCCCAAGCAGCAACATTTCTAAATAAATAATTTTTAACCAGCTCGAGAAAAGACAAATTAATTCTACATGTTCTCAGTCCATTGCCCTCCACCATCCATCATTCAGGATAATGATAGATTTTCAGTTTATAATTCAGTCAGTGTTTGTTGACAGTTCCCTCTGAGTTGCTTGAAATACTTTCCAGACCTTTGGTTCTTTGTAATTGCTCAGCAGAGGGAAAAGGAGGGGAGTCAGTAAGTTTTCAGATACCTGGTAGGATTTGGAAGCTTGGAAGAAATAGCAAGACATTGTAGATGCATCAGGCAACCATGCAACATGTTACTTCAGAAGCAGTCTCTCCCACCATTCACCAACCACAGGCACAAACTGCCCTCAACCTCCTGTGCTGGAGTTTTCAAGTCCTTCCAGTCTGTAGGCCTCTACAACTTCTTAGTTGAGGTGCTGACTTGCTGGTTTGCGAGTGTTGTACAGGGAGTGTAAAATGTCCTTTTGCAGATCCCTTTAAAGGTAGGAAGGAATGTGTCCACAGACACATTTGTCCACAGACAAACCTCTCAACAGGGTCTGCAAACCACAGTTTGAAAAATGCTAGCTGCAACAAACCTGCACCAAAAGCTGTCAGAGCAAAATGAGTGGCTGAACATAATCAGGTCTGACCAAGTGAACCATCAACATGCTTGATTTCTGCAGTAGTAGGGGTCAGGTATAGTAAAAGCACCCAGATCAAACTGAGAAGGGGACAGCCTTTGCTGGGACAGGAATGGAAGAAAACCCAGATTTCTGCTTCCTGGGGGAAAATTCCTTAATGATATCAAACCTAGGGGTTAGGAGCAGATGTGCTAGGTACCCCAGTCAGGTACCTCTGAGGTGCACTTTTCTTGTCATCCCAGTCCTAGCATGAACAGGTCATTGTGAGGATGGGCTGAAGGGACAAAGGGGAGTGCTTGAAAAAGGAACGTAAGCAGAAATGGCAGAAGAGAAGAGGGACAGCGATTTAGGGTGTAAGTCTGAATGTTTTATTACAGAGCAGTGGGAAACAGGACTGTTGAGAAAGACAAGGACAGCTGAACTAGCCAGGTTGTTATGGGGACTGTAAGGTTGCTGTGGAGGGAGAGCTTGGGAGAGCTCCTGGGACCCAAATTTGAGTTCAGCAATATGTTCAAGATTATTTATTAGGAGTATTACAGGCATGCCCTGGAGCCCTAGGCTGGGACGGGACCAGGACTCCACTGTGCTAGCTGCTGTCTTTTACTTCCAGAGCTAAAAAATCATGTGGGCAGCCTTTTCTGCTGCATACTAACTGTGCTTCTCTCCCCTTCAAAGCCCAGTGTCTGTGTGAATCATTTCTAATGTAACTAAATTTTATTATTAGGTATTTGGAAGCAGACAAACTGAAAACCCAGCAATATCTTGATTTGGCTTTTCTTTTAATGAATTACTGAGAATGTGAAGAATGTTTACTATCCACATGCAACAAGGTGCTGGGAATCTGTGCTGACTGATTACTGAATTGTTTCTTATATAGGTTTGTAATGCCAGTTCTGGTACACTGGGAGTCTGTGCTGCCATGGGAGGAAGAGGAGGTCAGGCAGGAGGAAGAGAAACAGTGCAGCCAGGCAGCTGCCAGCAAGGCCTGAAGTTTTCAGGAGAGAAGGGATGTTAGCATGGCTCCAGCTCCATCCTTGGACTGCTAAATCCTGACTTTTTTAACAGGAGCCTGTCAGTAGGCTGTGATAAAGTAGTTATGTTTTTTGTTTGCAAGGTAACTGGAGTGTGGAGGAACCTTCACAGCCATGGTTTATCACTCATTGCATGCTCTTGAGATTTCTAACTGCTCCACCTGGTCTTACCACCCCCCTGGGATTCACTTGTGTACTACTGTCTGGAGAGGGAGGACCATCACCCTCTTGTGAGAAAGGGATAAACTGAAGCAAGTATAAGAGGCAAGGCAAGGGGGAATGACTGATTTGTCCTTGTCCAATGGTAAGGAAAGCAGATCAGTGCTGCCAGCATCCCACCCAATTGCTTATCTCCCTCATATTCACAACGTTTTCACTTTTTGTGGCAATCACAGGGAGACGCTGCTGTTTGGGATAGCTTATTCCTTTTCCATACATAGACTCATAAAATCATTTGGGTTGGAAGGGACCTTCAAAGCTCATCTAGTCCAACACCCCTGCCATGTGCAGCAACATCTTTCACTAGATGAGGTTGCTCAAAGCTCCATCCAACCTGACTTTGAACACTTTCAATGATGGGGCATCCACATCTTCTCTAGGCAACCTGTTCCAGTGTCTCACCGCCCTCATTGTAAAAAATTTCTTCCTATGTCCAATATAAATCTACCTTCTTTCAGTTTAAAACCATTGCCCCTTGCCCTGTCACTACACACCTTAGTAAAAAGGCTCTATCCATTCTTCTTACAAGCCCCCTTTGTATATTGAAAGGCTGCAGTAAGGTCTCCCTGGAGCCTTTTATTCCCCAGGCTGAACAACCCCAACTCTCTCAGCCTTTCTTCATAAGAGAGGTGTTCCAGCCTCCCCAAATGGGAGGTCCCAATTTTTGTGGCGCTCCTCTGGACCACTCTAACAGGTCCATGCCTGTCTTGTGCTGGGGACCCCACAGCTGGATGCAGTACTCCGGGTGGGGTCTCATGGAGTGAAGCAGAGGAGGAGAACCACCTCCCTTGACCTGCTGGCCACGCTTCTTATTATGCAGCCCAGCATAAGACTAGCTGGATACTTTCTGGGCTGCAAGTGCCAGCTCATGTCCATCCCCCAGTCTGTATTGATACTGGGGATTGCTCCAACCCAACTGCAGGACCTTGCACTTAGCCTTGTTGAACTTCACGAGGTTCACATTGGCCCACTCCTTAAGACTGTCAGGGTTGCTCTGGATGGCAACCCTAGGGTATCAACTGCACCACTCAGTTTGCTGTCATCTGCAAACTTGCTGAGGGTGCACTCAATCCCACTATCTATGTCATTGATAATTATATTAAATAATATATTAAATAGTACATAAGCAAGGCTATCTATGTACAAATTATACATTGGCTATTCATTATCTGTCATTCCTTGTTTACTCATCTGGGATGTAAAGACGGGAAGATGAAGCCAGATTTGTTCCCTTTTCTGAAATGTTCAGTCCTGGAATCAGGAACAGGCTGGTTAGGCCCCCGAAAACATTTTCAGCTATTAGGCACCATGTGAACAAAGCTCCCCATGCTTGTTGAGTTGGAATGACACAGTAAATTGGTGCAAAACTGCTATGCTAGCTGTTCCTCAGTAAGAGCTATCCCTTGAGCAGGAAGGATACTGGACTAGCCAGTTTATTCTGATTCATGGGACACACTGGTCTCTATGGAGTCCTAGCAAGAGAAAGTGTCTATCCTACAGCTTACAGTGAGAGCTGAAGTCTGAGAAGAGGCCAGGTGGATGATACTGAGAAGCAATGGAGAAAACCCGCCACCACAAGACTTCCCAGCCTTGATGGGCCTCAGGAAGTGATGAGAGAAATCATTGAAATAATAAAAATTCACCGAAAGCCATAATAAATAAAACCCCTGCAACCTAACCCTCTGTCTTTAGCTCAGGAGGTGTAGACTGCTGAAGACTGGAAGAGCATATCAAGGAGGTACGATACATTCTTCTCTTGTTCTGGTAGCTCTCTCTAGATGTACACTGTTAGGCACTGCCCAATGCAGGGCATTGGACTAGATGGACATGTGCTCTAAGCTGGTACAGGCTGTTCTTAGCTTCATCCATGTTCCAAGTTTTCTACTGCAATTTTAAGTACAGTACTGCAGCAAATCTTTATTAATCATTAAACCATTCTGAGTTGAAAAGCCCATGAAAGACACTTATTTTTTTTTAATAACAATAATTATTATTACAGTGGCAGAGCTCTGAGGCTTCAGTGGCAGTCAGTTCCTGTTTTATTAGTCTGTACACGAGCATATAGGATGCACATGGTTTGCAAAAAAGGGATAAACTCAGCTGCATATTGTTGCTGGTGTGCAGTGGATATTTCATGTGGTGCCAGCCTTGTGGGACTGGAAGTGGCTTTTCCTAAAGAGAGATAGCTGCCCCTGTGGTCCAGCTGGGAGACAAGATCGAGTGTCTTGCGAAGTTGCACGGGTTCTTTGAGGACCCCAAGATCACTTGTCCTCTCCTGATGCTTTCCTGGAGAAAGATTCTCTCTTACACCTCTTGTGGGCCCTGGCATGACATTGGAGGATGGCTCACAGCAGAGCGCCCAATGCAGGGCTGCTGCAGATGGCTGGAGTGGGTGGTGAGCAGGCACTGGGGCACTTGCCTGGACACCTAAGGGCTACAGCAGCGGTAACGCACAGCTCCGTGGGGGTTAACTTAGTAAGCAGAGCAGGCAGCCACCTTGGGTGCCAGATGGGTGGAGAAGAAGCAAAGTGGCTGTTGCTCTGCTGTCCACGCCTGTGCCAGAGCCCTGAGGAGGTGAGGTAGGAGCTGGATTACGTTGAGTGGTGGTCCCTGCTGGAGGGCAGAAGAGGGAGGGAGGGAGAGGACCCCCCAACCCCTGGCAATGTCAGATCTCATCTCCTTGGCAGCAGCAAGAGCTGGCTTGGAGATGCAGGACTCTCCTGTCCTTACCAGTCTGATTGGTCAACCCTCGTGCCCACAGCCTGAGAGCTTGTCCACACTCTCCCACAGGAAAGACATCAGTCCTTCTGGCTCTTTTGAACAGGAACAAGTAAGTCCCCATTCCTGCTGATGCAACATTTACTTTTGCCTCCCATGCTGGGAGGCCTTGAGTGTTTAATGCCCAGCTGGGTGTCTCTGTAGTGCAGACAGAGCCTGAGGACAACTTGTGAAATCTGCAGGCTTTCTGCAGGCAGAAATTTCTGGGCTTAGGTTAGCAGGCCTCTGTTTTGAATCTTAGCACCTACCCCAGGTCCCTAGGTGCTGATCAGCCTTCAAACTTATGAGGCTTGATGGGACGCCAGCAAAAGAAATCTTACGGCTTCATAAAAGTTGGGAAGCTGGTGCTGGCACATGGAAACACAGGTTCCCCCATGATGAAATCCCTCTTCTGCTGCAGACTGGTGTTTGCTAATTGGAGAGAAGCTGCAGTGGTACAAGTGAGAAGTGAGTCCTCCTTGCCTTCCAGAGGCTCTGTGTCCTGCCTCTGCCAGGCTCGTGGGCAAGCCTGTCAAGTTGAATGTGTGCTTAAGGGCTTTGCTGAACCTCTGCTTGGACTTACGCAGCAGCTTATAAAACATGCCATATGCACGAGTGTTTTTCTAAAGCAGAGCCCTAGATGCCACAAACATATCAGTCAGGAAGTGTCATGTTTTTCTTGCTAGGGATGTGCTTTGTCCCTCTCAGCATGAAGTTTTAAAGCTTCATAATTTCTCTAATAGGCCTAGTACAATAGGCCAGACTCTGTTCTTGAAGCACGTACATGATTCCCCTGAAAGCTAATGGAAAGTATATACAAGTTCAGTAGCTGGCCTATCCTCTAAAGTCAGCTTCATATCAAGCTAGGCAAGTATTTTATTCTCTCCTGCTGATTGGTTTGCAAAGTACAAGCCAGCTACGCTTTACTCAAAAAAGACTGTCCCCAAATTATGATTTATAATAATTTAGATTTATTTCATTTCATCTTTAAATTCATGTCAAATCAGAGGAGGGTCCCAGTAAAAAACAAACATTTTTCTGAAACAATAACAAGGACATCATTATGATAATTGCAACATAATTTACTCCATCAATCACATAGTTGTGTGGGTTTTCTTTTTTTCTAAAAAAAAGGAGGATAAATGGTTAGAAAGCCATGCAAAAACAAAACAAAACAAACAAACAAACAAACAAAAAACCCTCATGAATTTTTAGCCAAATGTTTGTCTGTTGTTAATTATAAGAATCTGAATTTGCTGGCTGACTTATGCCTATCTTTCCACAGAGAATAGCAAACCATATGCCCCTTAACTAGTACTAACCTGCCAAAGTTATGGTTTTTTGCTGAAAGCAATCTGGAGTGGCTAGCGCACTCACTGCATCTGTTTTGCAGATTAAGAGAGAGGAACACAAAGAAAACTATTGTACTCCTGCTTTTTTATTGGCATGTCATGTAATAGCCCGGAGGAATATCACAATAGTTAAAAACTGAGATGAAAGTGAAGGGAACCTGGTAAGATTATTATTGTTAAGTAAGTGTGCTAATTGTAAGCCTATTAAACCAGGTACAAATGTCTGGAAAATATGGGGCTCTTAGATTCCTTTTAGTCTTTTCTCCAGCCTGGTTTTGTACCTTCATGAAATTCCTACAAAATGCTATCTATACACGTACAATTGAATGTACATTAGGTTTCAACTTTTGAATTTATGCTCCTTAACAAAGGGCAAAAACATATTTTTTGCAAATTTTGTTACTTTACTAGTTCAGCTGCCTTGTGTAAGGCTATGGGCTTGACTTTTCATCTGTAACACAATTCTTGCAAGAAATTATACTGTCTCACTAAGAAATATTTCTTTGTTAAATTTGTCCAGGGGGGAAATTGCAACATCAATTAAAAAAAACCCAAAAAAACTCTGTTAACTTCATTTTATAAAATTGCTGCTAAGCATCATCAGTTCATGACAACCCAAAGAAAATAGCCCTGGAAGCTAAGCCTGCAACGTTATTCATGTCAATGATCTTCCCTCGCACATCCATGGAACAGCAGAGATCTGCTTACCTGAACAATGAAACAGTGAGATCTGCAGGGCTGATTGTGGGTCCCTACTCTTATGTTGGAGCAGCCTTATTTTACAAAAACAGCCTTATGAAAGCCAACCATCTCTTCAGATAAAGGAGCTCTTCATAGAAATGAAGGTCTGTACCTTTCTTTGGTCCAGGGACGTACCCTATGTTTAGGTCACAGTGGTTCTGCTTACCCAAATTTCAGCCACTTGGTAACATTTTGCTAAAAAATGAATTTCTTACTTGACTAGTAGTCAGTCTTGTTTTCTAGGCAACCAGCACTGTCCCGCTTTTAAGCTTTTTTGAATCTTTTATTTTTCTATCCTATGGCCACTATGAAGTGGCCACTGTCTTGTGAGTCCTAACTCCTGACAGCCTTCTGCCTGAAGCAAGGGAATACCTGTCCTCATCTGGTTTGCTGCATCAACCTCAGAGCCTTCTCCTGTGGTGTCTCTTAACCTCTATCCTCTGGTCTTTCATGATCTCTCTTATAATTCCCTCTTTCCTGTAAATACTGTGTTTTGTTTTCAGGAAGTATATTGCAGGACAAGGGTTATTTTTGCTGTTGCCATCATTATTATCTGGTGAGCATCCTCTCTCCCAGTCAGGGACCAACATGTCAGTATATAAACACAGACACCTCACCAAACATAACAAAAAGCCTCTTGTCCCAAAGAGTTAATAACTAAAAGCAATACTAGAAACTCCAAGTGGCAACTGGAGTAACCGGTCAAAGGAGCTCAAGGTTGTGCTAAGGCAATATTAAACAATATTAAGGGTTGATGACCTTGAATCTGTTGGTTGCTCTTAGCAGCCTGACTAAAGCAGATGCACAACCCTATCCTGTTCTCATAAGCTCACAAACTCTAATGTTAGTTTACCTGTTGTTAAGAGCATATCACACTTACAAGTTCCCACTAGGGTAAACACCACTTGAGAAGATTCCCATTGTTAGGATAAGCATGACTTCAGCATGCCAGGTGCCTAAACTCTGTCATGCCTTAATTGAGGACTTTTTAGCTCAAAGGATGCTGGAATTAGGCCTGATTTTATTTTTTTTTTAAACCAGGATTTCATACACTAATCCATGCTGGACAATTACACTGCACTGTCCAGGGGGCCTTGGCAAGCCCAAGAAAAGGAGCAGAGTGGAACTGTAAAGCAGTAAGGAGGTCATCTAGTGAGGAGGGTAGCTGGTGCCATCCCAGCATTTACCTAACTCCTGCAGTCTAATAGGAATAATCCCATTTCCTTCTCACTCTAAGGGAAACAATGAAAAACCTTGGTATGTTGGTGGTAGAGCACAGTAATGTACTTTTCAAAGACAGGCAAGTACAAGGACATTAGGGATTGTTTCTGCTCTGTTAAAAAAAGGGGGGGGGGAATTGTGGATAGGCACACACAAATGGTTCTTTCACCTACTAAACAGAGGAGGAACTGTTTTCTCTGAGCCATCATTTTTTGTGTGGTTTCTCTGGTGTCTAATAATACCTTGTAGCAATTTGCACTAATTTAAGTGTCACCTTCAGTAGCCTGCCCATTTCCATGAAATACTGGGTGAATATACTATCTTTGAAATGTCTGTCTAGTTTTGTGTTTTTCATTGGCCAACGGTTTCAAAAGACAACAGTGAGAATGGGTAGTTTGTGTGAATACATAAGTCTGGTTTCCTTAGAAAACCAGGGTTAAAACCTCATTAAAAAAATATGAATTCACTACCTGCAGCAGAGCAATTGCAGCCAAGGTGATTTACCAGTTTAGAATTGGGCCTGATATAAACACAGTGTTTTATGGTTTATGTATTAACCACAATTACAAGGTGTTTCTCCTATCCCTAGTTTCTAGCATAATTTTCCCTAGCTGTAAATTGATAGCTGTGATCATTTTAAGAAAATGTAATGATACTTTATAGACTAGGGTGACATTTACAAGAGGCTTTGTAAATTTAAATTGCATCTTGAATTTCTTCCACTAAGAAAAAAAAAAAAGCATAGTCCAAGAAATTTGCAAAATCATGAACTTGAAGTTTGTCCTGTCTTTGCAAAATGTCTCAAATGTTTTTGAGTATGAGCCAGACAGCATCAGCCTCTGCTTGAAAATATTTTACAGTAATGCTTCACATAAAAAATAATTACACAGAAGTGTTTAAAAACATTTTTTTGGTGTGGGGGAAGAACAGGTTTTAAAATGTGATTTTTTGTTGAATCAACTGATTCAGTTTATTCTAATTAATACTCATCACAGGTGAGAAATAACTGCTTTACTTTGTCTTGTAGACTGCAAATAACCCTTCTAAATACTAGTTCAGCAGGATACATACACGTATGTCTGACACTAAGCATGTGACAATTTCCAGTGAAGTCACTCATGTGCTGAAAGGCCAGCTCATTTATTTTTATATTTTTAAACTGGGTCTTCATAATTACAAAAGCCTCACAGTTAAACCATACAAAACTGATAGAACTGTGATACTCCTCATAGCAGTCATGTTATAAAAGGAGTTAGCCAATTATAGGAAAAAAAATATATAATAAATAAATAAATATATGTATAGCAATATATAATTAGGCCAACCTGATCTTCATCATCTTCATTTTCTAACTACAGTGCACGAGTTTATGAACTCTTTAGGATAGAAGAAGTAGGACCTGTCTTCTAAAATTGGACTTATGTTACCCCATGGTTTTCACTGAAGGCTCTGTATACAGCTCACATCTTCCACTCCACATTGATTATTATTTTAAATGGGTATTGTTTCCATCTAGATCATTTTAGCTTCAGAAAAAAATGTAGCAGCTAATTTTTGTGTTAGAATAGAAAGTTATTAGGGGATTTTTATTTTTTTTTTTCATCAGGGGTTGGAGTTTTGCCCTTCAGTCTACTTGTTTTGCACCTTTGTGACATCTTTATTTAAGCAATTTGCACCTTGCACCATGAATTTTCTGAGTACCTACTGAGTAACAGAACTGGCTGTGAACAAAAGTGGCATGGGTGTAAGTCTGCATGAGGGATGAGTATCAGTCTTGCTCTGTATAAACTTGCTTGAATCAGAATAATTTACCTTGCTGCTGAACCTAAAGTGCTTTCAATGCTACATTTACACACTGGCTAGGGCGCTGTTTGGGGACTGAAACCTAGTTCAGCTTTTATACCATGAGTGCTTTTCATGAGCATTATTTCTCCCAAGGCCGATGCTACAGACTGTATCACAGACTGTTATCGCTGGTACATTTTGTTCTTCATCTATCCGTGAGGGAACAAACACATTCCAGCAGCATCGTGAGCCTGCGCTGGCTGGTCATGTAGGATTGTAGCTAGCACCACTCGCCCCACACCACAGCTCCCCTCCCAGCTCCCCTCCTCTCCTCCCAGTTGCCTCCAGTCACAGTTTGATGCCAGGCTAGCTGACACAAGGTGCACTGGCTAAATTAACTTGGGTAACTTCAGCTACATTATCCTAGCTGAAAAATTGGTTTGCAACACACAATCTCTCACAGAGGGTCAGAGAAGTCCTTAGAAGAGGAGAAAGATTTTTATATGTGCCTTAGGGGGAAAACCCGGAGGAAACACAAAAGGATCATTCATTTTTACACAAAATAATGAAGTCAATTTAACCTGCCACTTAGAAGTACAGTTGTAATCATGTATTGAACTATGTAACATGCAGTGCAATCGAAAACTCATAATGCCTGGCCAGATAGAGCCCAGAAAGGCTGTTAGCAGAGGGATTCCAGTTTCACTTCGAGAGACATAGACCCTGCAGACACCTCATTGCCTTGTATTACACAATTGTCCAGAGACAGATGCTCGAAGACAAACATTGTGCCACAGGGGTATAAGGAATATGCTGTCACATGATATCTTCATCTGCCTTAACCCTTGGGCCGTAGCTAGGAGGTCAGAGCTTGCTGGCATGTTTTGCGCAGATTTTCAGGCTGTAATTTTATTTTATTTTTTTTTTTGGTATTCTCACGAGTTTTATCATATAAACACTTTTGACAAAGAAAAAAAAAAAAAGTCAGAGGAACTGTAGCTAAGAGCTATTCAAAAGACCAACTGTAGTCTGTTAAAGTGGTATTTCATCAACTCAAAGGTAGCTGAGTCCCCACAGAAGTAAGGGTCTAAAACACTAGTTGAAAGCAAAGGTGGATTTGCTTAGTGCAGGTCTGAGGAGAGCTAATGACGGTTAAGCACCACACCGTGCTTGTGTGCATGTTTGTGTATGTGTATGTGTATGTGAGTTCTTTCAAATACAGAGGGTAAGCAATCTCACAGCCTGTGGAAAACCATAGAAGAGAACAAAGATACCTTTCCGTAATGTGAGTGGGAAGGATATAATGGTGTGAGGACTATTACTTCACAAATAACACAGACACAAATGGAGAGAATTAAAATTAAAAAAAGAATAGGTTACTTTGCGTGTAATTATGTTTCTACAGCTGCAGCTTGAGAGTCACAGGAGATGTATCTTGTCCTGCTAAAGAGGACAAGGGATTCAGTAGTTTAAGCCTGAATACAGGGAGGAGCTAATACCACTGCAGCATGAGTAGCCTACTGCACACATTTTATTATTACTCTTAGTGCGAAAGTATAGCTGTATTGTATTTACCCTGCCTCTCCTGGGGACTAAAAGAGAGCTCTCACATAGCAGAGAGAAAATCTGTATGAGCCATATCTGAAAGAATGGGGGAAGACCACTAAAGGATGTACTGGTGTGTGATTTATAACAGAAGAACCTCTGAGAGGCATGGTGTTTTTTAGCGGTAGGCTGCAGTTTCTCAGCAAGACTTCCAACTAGTTCAGAAAAAAAAAAATCAGGTTCATGCAGTACAATTACAAACAAATACTAAGAAGATAAAAACATTGGTCTTGTGATTTTTGGCTTCTTTCCCTTCCTTTTTCTGCCTCTTTTCCCAATTCTCAGATATGTTTCTGGTCATTGTCCAGCAATTCATTCTTCGCATCTGTTCATTGTTCATTTGCTTGCTTGATTATTCTGCATTCAGTTATCTTTCCTTTTTTCTCTTACACTCCTTTCTGTTTTTATTTTTTGCTCCGTTTCCCACTCAACTTCTGATTTTGCTTCAGTTTGATTGCCTTTCTGCCTCTGTATTTCTTCTTCCTTTTTTTCTAGCTTGGTTCTGGTCTTTCCGTGATTTCCTTGTCTGTTAGGTGAAGGCAGAGTTTCCGCTAGTATAAGTTGCCATAGCGGTCCTTCCTCTTACAGAATTCTTTGCTCTCTCTTCCTGAGAAGTCAGCTTTTCAAATTCCTTAGAAACATCAAGGAATTCTCCTTTACTGAGTTGTGCTCAGTCACCTCACAGGAAAATGTGATCTGCTGTCATTGTTGGATCCACTGGAAATCCAGCACGTCATGCTCACGAGGAATGCCTCATATTTCATAAGATTATGAATCACTGTTTTGTAAAGAATAATTTAGGAGGTTGCGATTATTTGACAAGTCCTTCTGATAAACCTGCAATTGTAGTGTGACTTCAGCTGCTTTCAAAATCTGAGGAGCCAGGCTATCTGCCCTTCTTGCCTATTTCCATGCTATCTTCCGCCTAACCACCTGAACGCCAAAGGGCCTGACTCAGAAAAAAATCATATTTCTGCAGGGTATGCGTGTGGACATGAAAAATGCCTCACTGTTCAGTGGAGAAGTGGTAACTTTATAACTCAGTACACAGCCAGCATGTACTCATTCTACCTTATGTTTCAGAGAAAGAATATCAAGTAGCAAGCAGTTTGCACTTGTTTCTTATTCTGTGTAAGATTAGCAGCATGAACTCTGATAAATTTATGGCAACATTTTACTTGCACATTTTGCTTTGCCAAATTCTATAGTAGTTTCAAAGCAAAAAAAAATTGCTCAGTACTTCGGGTAGTATTTATCTCACCTCTGCATCATCATTTAAATGCTAGCTATCCAGCCGAAGCTCATTGATTACGAACTCTGTGGGGGTCCATATAGAGAGGTAATTCTGTCCTTGGCTGTGTCCAGCTGCCTTTTGGAATGGTCTCTCTTTCCCTACAAATTATACAGGCAACTTAAGTAACCCGGTCTGTACCACAGAGGCTTTTTTCCCAAGTGAGGTAAGATGAATCTCACTCTTCTCAAGTTGTCTGCAGAGCTACTTCCAGCTCGCCCAATACAGACTTGCCTGTAAGTGGAATAATTTCTATGGTGCATGAACTGATGCCTATGCACCAACTGAATCAATTATACAAATGTTGTCAACAGGGTTATGGTTAGTATAGTAATATAAATGTAAGATTGTTCTGGAGAAATAATTTATTTCAGAACTCAGAAGCAACTGATCTATAGTACAATTAAGTGCTAAAGAATATTAGATAAAACCAAACAAAACTCTGATACAAAACAGTTCAGTGTTAACCTTTAATTTGGCTTTCAGTCCTTACAGTTTTACAGTACTTTCCAGTGCTTTCCAGTCTCATAGTTGTATTTTTTAAAATATATAATTAACAAAGTCACTGTTGATATCAGCTGAGTTTTGGGCCTATTGTCCTTCAGTGTTATGGGTGCCCTTTTCTAGGCCAGTTCCTTGAAGGAATTATTATGGGGCTAAGTAATAACTCTTCTGGCAGGTCAGTTTTTGGATGGTACAAAATCTATAGGAATACCCATTGCCTTTTTACTGGTCTCACGAATAGCTCCCAGAGGCATTGAGTAGGTCTGAAAAAAACATCAACCCAGATAAAGTTTTTCAGTAAAACCAAAGCCAACTTAGCAAGGTGTTACATTAGAAAGCAATTGTTCTGTACAGTAAGGACAATCAATTTCTCCATATTTCTTTCACCGGAACTTAAAGTTAATGGCACATTGTACAATGGTGAACTCATATAATGATATCACCAAGCCTTCTTTCAATTAATCACACCCTTTTCCAAACACATTTCAAAATAACTCTAGGAGAAGTTTTGGAAACTTTCTGGACATTGTCTGACAAGCCATTCTGCTGACACATATGCTAACTGCAAATCAGCCTCCTGGCTGCTGTCCCACCAGGGGAAGCAGAGTGGTGCGAACCAGCAGGTACCAGCACTGTGCCGCACGGACAGCTTCAGGCAGCTCCCTGGGATGATGAGGTTGTGCCGCTTTCACCGGATTCCTCTCCACCACAAGAATTTATCCCTTTTGGTTTTGCAAACTGGTGTTTGGCAAGCATGTAGGGCTAAAGTGTACTCTGCTTTTACTACCTGGGAGTCTTCTTTAAATGAGATGGGTTTAAGAGGTGTGATTTACAGTGGACTGTAATGCAATAGCCTCCATTCACTCAGTGCTCCTCTCCACGCCTGTGCCCATGACTGACAATAGCGAGCTGTGCCTACCTGCTCAAGGCTCAGCTGCCATTGAAGCCTCAACCAGTTTTTCTGATCATTTCCTTATATAAATGAGAGGACTCCAGACTCTGAGATTAAATAGCTGGCACTCATGTAGGTGGAGCTATACTGGTATACACAAACTAACAAAGCCTTGATACAGGAACACTGCTTGCCTAAACCAAAAAAGCCTATGTTTGGGGAAAAGCCTGGGCTTCAGCCTGTCCTCAAAAGAATTGTTCTGAGGATGAATGGTCTGGAAGAGGAATCTGAACACAGATTTAGATTCTGCCTTCCCATCATCAGGCATGGGAGAGGATGTGCAGCCCTCAGTGCTTCCCTAGGAGGACACGTCGCTTCCCTGGAGAGAAGGTTAGTTGCTGCGATCCAAAATATTTTCGTCTGATTCCTCCCTCCATCTCTGGTGACTGCACGTTATACAGACCAAAAATGTTACCCCATGCAAACAAGCAAAAGATCATGTGCATGTCTTCATGTGCCTAAGTTGAATTACATCTGCTGCCACCAGGAAAGAAAAGTGCCGTGAATACCGGTGCCATGCACATCCTTTTGCTTTAGTCTCTATGGCGGGGACTGGTTTGTCAAGACTAAGCTTTACCACTATTTGTTTTGCATACAGAAAACGAGACATTATCCTGCAACTGCAGATTTCCTTTTCATTTTATTGTATTGTAAGATGGACTTCCCATATATAGTTAATGAATATCTGCTTGCTGATAAAACTCCTTCTTTGGAAATGAAGACTTTTGTTGTTGTTGTTGAATTCTGACTGTGCCATTTAAGACTGTAAAGTGTTTCCATCTATTTCCCATTCAGAGCATCTAGACTCTGAGCAAGTGTATATAGGCTTGGTTACTAGGTATTTCTAAAGGATTTTTGAAGTGTAGGTGAACCAGGGCTAGATTCTGCTCTTTCCTGTGCCTTTATTCCTGCTGTAGTGGGATTAATCTTGTGTAACTCAGAGCAGAATTTGGCCTCACAAATGGGCGTAACTGCATTATAAATTAGAACATGATACAATATGTAACCATGACAAATGCTCTATTAGGAGACCAAACCAAACTTTGGTGCCAAACTTGTAATAATTTGCCATCTGGCTGGTCACCTCAGGCTTCTTTGCAGCAAATTAAAAAAATGAAAAACTGAGATTGTACATTTGATGCTAAGTATTGGACTGCTGTATTTGCATAGAAGTGCTTGTGCAGGGCTAACTGCAAGCTGACTGAGAGCTGGGGCCTTGCTTTATAGATACCAAGGCTACATTTTTGTGGCACCTCTATTCCATGATGAATAATGGGAAAGAAGAGCCTTCCAGCTCTAAAGTTTATTTTAAAGTCCTTTCCTTACCTGCTGACCAGTCCTTCTGCTGGGAAAGGGAGGATGCCATTAGTGAAGGACAGACTTCAGAAGAGCAAGGCTTGGTTCACATAAGCACCCATTTCTGGTGTTCATGCTTTGAAAGCTGACCCAGTTTGGTCTGGATGATCTTCCTGGGAAGCCCAGAGCATCAGTGCAAAATAGACCTTCTATCCATGGATAAAATTGGAATGGAGTTATCCCATCTACTATACAGGTGATTTCTATGGTAGATAGATATCTACCTTTTTCTGTCACTGATTTGTTCTTCATGGTCTGTTCAACTGGTCATAACAGTCCCTTTGGTGTAAGAGAAAGAGAGATCTATGAAAACTTTAAAGTGGATTTTGTGTTCCCTGAAAAACGGAGAACTTTTGAAGGAGATGAAAGAAATACAAAGAATTCTGGCAAACAAGCCAACAAAACAACCCCAGCATCGCAGGTGGCCTGGCTGCAGCTCTGCGTGTGCTCCCAGCAATCCCCTGTAAGTCCAATGGAACTGCTGAACTCCATCCCAGTGCTACAGCAGGAGCCAGGGTACTTCCAAAGGTAAGAATCATTATTTTCTGTGAAAGCTTTACATATTCTTCACATAGGAAATGAGGGTTCAGCAGTTTCAGCTGCATGTTCCAGGTCCCCACTTCTAATCTTATCCAGAGTTAGGACAGTGTGTGCGTACAGGAGAAAGGCAAAAGAAAAAGGGAAAATAGAAAGTTATAAAAGACATTATAAAATGTCCAGTGTGAGACTTTTTGCTGACCTTCAACTGCTCTGTGATTAAGAGAAGCCTTCTGTGGTAACAGTTTATCTGCCTAACGAGACATTTCTCGCAGTGAAACACAAAGTACCCTGGGTGAGAGGTTTGGGTTTGGTGGCCTGCGGGTGTGAGCAGCTGACTGCTGCCGTGGGTGTGTGCAGGAACTTGCTGGACTTGACATGGGCTGGAACAGGTTTTGAGTCTGGGTGGGAGTAAACCAGAAAACATGTTTCAGGCTGATTCACATGCAGTCGGGGGATTGCATTATGTTGAATTATGTTTTCTGTCAATCTGAATAGGCTGTTACCTCCAAACAACTGCTTTTATTTTTTTTAATTTAGGAGATCTTCCTGATGAGATCCAGCAGTATAATGTCTGAATCAGACAGGTAACTCCCTCCAAGCATCCTCCTCAAAGCGGCAAATAACAGTTTGTCCACACAGTTAGTACGGTGCCTGAGTTCTCAATGCCAATGAGGTACCACAAATTCCTTTATATCACCAGGGCATTGCTTTACTTTATGACGCTGTACTGACCCTTGTTCTAGTTGTGTTGGTTTTTTTTTAATGTGTTTTCATTTAAAAAGTATTAAGAGAAACTTGGCAAAATTATTTGGCTCAACTAAGAGCTACAATAGCTTAATCCAGATTTTATTATCCTGAGACTTCATTATACAAAGTGAGTCACTACAAAGTAAGAAATGAACCTTAAGGAGCTTGAGGTTTTGCAAATCACAAACTAATTTGGGATTTGTGAATAGTGAACCTTTTACCACTGTGGTATTCACCAATTTATTTCTACAAGAGGGTGGTGAGTTAAACACTCTGTGGCTAAAGAAAGCCTTACGTGTGAGGGAGAAAACACTTCCCGAGAGCTATGCTGGCAGAAATGCATGCCCTACATATGGCAGGTATGCTGTGTTTTCAGATGAGAATTTCTGTCTCTTGCCTCCTCATGTTTTCTTTCATGTTCTGTGTGTATTGATTTTTGTAATACCTATTTCTTGTTCCATTTTAATAATGTTGGGGTTTTTTTCCACTGGCTTTCTATTTCTCCGCACTTTCTTCCAGCAAAACACAACCTTAATAAAATTCAAGTTCATCACTTAATACCAGAGCCCTCACATGATTTCCAAAAGAAGGAAAGTGAATTTACTCAGTCTGACATAAGAGGAAGGACATGACGTAGGACCCTGTTCAGCAAAATGGTCAGGCATGTGATATGTGGCTACAGGAATAATCCTGTGCTAGAAACCGGGTAGATGGTTAAATGTGTTCCCAAACCATGTGAATCACGGCCATGCCTAACTAGACATAAACCCACAATACAAGCTGTTCCAACAAGTGCAGGATTTCATCCTTTCTTCAAGGGTCACACCAACACAGGGGAAGTGATGCTGGTGAATTTGGGCAGGGACCCGGGCAGACCGAGGACCAGCGTGCTGTGGGGAGGCAGGAGCTGCCTCAGTGCTGGGGCTGAGACACCCAAGCTGCTGCTGGCCAAGCTCCAGCTTGGGCTGTTTTGTAATGCCTGCCTGGGGCTCCCAGAGCCCTGGGGCTCCCCAGGATCTGCTGCATGTATTGGTTCTTCCTGAACCACCCCTGACCATCCTGAACCACTTCCTAGCTACTGGATCCTTCTGCCTCTTTGGTGACAGGGATTAAAAGACTGGGTTATTTTCTATTGCCTATCAATCTTCCCTTCCTATGAGCTGAATAGCACAAAGGTCTTGAAGCCTGCCATTGCAAGACTTATTTGCCAACTACTGTATCATTCTCAGGCCCTCTTTTTACTTCTGTTTAGCATTCCCACATCCTTCATGAAGTGTCATGTCAAAGTCACCCAATTCCTTTAGCCAAAAACACAAACAAACCCCAAATAGGAAAAAAAAAAAAAAAAAAACCAAAAGAAAAGGAATAAAAGGAACATTTCACTTTGTCCTAAAGTGAAACATTCCCATTTATGAAACTCATAGCAACAAACAGTTCAGTGTGCCTGAATTTTATTTAAAAGAAAATGGAGTTGTTTCCTTTTTGATCAAATTAAACATCTCACTTGGCCTACAATGTTTTCCATCCTCAGTATTTTGGTTTACTACAAATAAATAGAGAAAAAGATTACTATTGCAGATTGATTTGAAGTGATATAAAGATTTTATTATGACCTGCTAGTTAACTGAAGTGTCAAGAATATGCTGCCATTCTTGCTTGGAGTCCCAGAGGATGAGGCACTGCATAGTCATAAGGAACTAAGAATAAATCCCCTTTATTTCAGTCATCTGCCAAAGCAGCCTAACATTCCTAGCCATCCGGACATTATCTCTTAAAGTTTACAGAGAAGGTATTTTATTTTCTATGTTACTACCAAATGACCTTCCATTTTTGTTTTTTTACCAGTTTACCCATCTTAGTTTGCTAAATAGCAAGTAACTATCCTGGCTGAGAACTGTTTATGTTACTGCCAATAGTCATATGAATTTCACATAATACAGAATAATTAAAGAAATGCTTTCAAGTTTCCACATGAGGAAGAAAGCCATAGGGCACTAGTCAGTCATCTGTTTTCATACTTACCTTATTTTTAGAAACTCCCATAAATCAAATTATCAATAAATAGAGGGAAGACAGACACAACTTTTTTTTTGCCTCCCCCCCCCCGTTTTTTTTAAATCACAGTGGGATTCACATGCCACATTTTCCCTTCAGGGAAAGAAGACACTGGGATTTGGTGCAGCCTTTTGTGGAGAGTTTTCTTCTTCAAGTCCATGTTGTAAGGGATAGCTCTGCTCTGCTCATACATTGTCCAGATCTTTGAGGATGCCTGTTCCAGGTCTGTGTGAGGATGGGTTGTTCTTTACAGTGCAGTTACTAGTGCTTTATCTCACCTTTTTTAAAATGCTCCAATTAGTAGGAACTTGTGCTAATTCCTCTTAGTGGTTACTTGCAAAATCCACAGCTGAATTTTTTCACTCTTGCAGGTGATAGATGTCTTTTAGAACCTTATTTTGCATCCTTGCATAGAGGAAAGAGTTGTCAGTAGCTAATGCAACCTGATGATATAAAAAGGCCTCCAAGAGTAATTGCAGTTACATAAGTTCAGTGACTACTGGCTGTGCCAATAGTTGAACATGTGCTCAAGTGTTTTGCTATGCTGTGGACTAGCTCTGGATGAATTTATTGCTGGTAATTTGAAGAAGGCAATATAAGTGGGAGGTAAGGTAATACCAGCTTGAATTCCTCATTTGTGAATTTCTCCTTCCAGGTCATGATTAAAAAGTGTTAAGTATTGTGCAAAAATTCGGAAGCTATTTGAATTTATAAGGTGAGAGAATAAATAGCTCCCTCATTCCCTTCCTCCATCCCAAACCTCAGCTCCAGACAGTGAAAATATCAACACAAAGCAATATATTTCTGGGAAATCTCATATGGAATTACAAGGAGAGTGCAGGAAAGATCTAAATAGCACAGAACAAAATACTCTATAAAAAAGCTCATGGTCTAACACTGACCTCTTAGGTATCACTAGCCCTGTATTTTAAATGATGCTAGCTAGTATTTTTCTTTCCTATCCTTTAGCAGCTCTGATCTCCATGTTATTCATTGCTGAAAAAAGTTAATTTGACTAATTTTTTAAAAATAAAATATTTTATTTGGCACTGGAACAAATGTTTTATTGAGGCTAAGGTAGCTATAATGCAGGTATTGCTTTGAGTATACAGCAGTCATTTTTTAAATTGTGTAAGAAAAAGCAGCCATATCTTTTTTGACCAGATTTATTGTGCTGCTTATTGCTCAATAGTCTGTTATTTTCTGGATGTTCAGTAATTTATGTTTCTTAATATTTGTTCCATTACTACTAGATACAGTAGTCAGACTTTTGAGGGGGTAATTTCTGGGACCATTGAATTTCTTGTTAATTTCTACTCATTTTTGTTGTTATTATTATCAAAGCATCTAAAAGCCCCACCATGATCAGGGCCCATTGTGCAAAAAGCACAATGTGTACATTTAGGAGGAGAGAAGATTAAACAGCCCAGTATAATAATACAACCTCCCCTTTTATTGAAAATCTGTGTTTTGCTTTCCTCTAGCTCTGTAGTTCCCCCAGCCCCTCACAATGAAGGAAGAATTATTGGCATGGCAAATTCATTGAGTAACTCCTTTAATACACTAGTATGAACACCATGCAGCTAAGAAAATGTGTTCGTATCTCACATAATCCCTCTCACATTCTTTCACAAGAGTTTTTAGTGACTGGTGAGCATATAAATGGGTTTTCTTAATGTTTCTAGTTAAATGTGAATGTTAGAAAGAGGGTAAGCACCTTTGGGGAGGGCTTACGAACACAGACCTACGCCCTTAGCTGTTGGTAGGTGTGTTTTCTGCAGTATGTCTTTGCCTCGCTCAAGTTGCCAGTTTTTCTGTTTGTTCCTGGTTTTGCTAGCTTCAATAGCATAGTGAGCCAATCTTGTTTCTGACAGCTCATTGAGGCTATCTAAAAGCTTGAAATGGAGGGCATTGAAGGAGAATGTAGCTGTCCTTCTTGTGAGCCACAGGGTGACAGTAAATCTATGGTAAATCTGCCAAATAAGTGGCAGCGAAACACCAAAGTTAGCTCTGGCTGAGCTTTGTTCTGCCAGGCCCAAAGCCTGGTTGTTTAGGGTTATTCAGGAACCACTAGAGCTACTTGTCATCTGCAGGGCAGATACACCCTTTGTCTCTACCACCTCCCTTTAATTTTGCCTTTGTTTTTGCCTGATGTTATGCTACTTCCATAGGCTGCTTGTGTCACCTGCCTGAGGAACATCTCTGTCCTGGTTTCAGCTGGGATAGAGTTAACTGTCTTCCTAGTAGCTGGTACAGTGCTGTGTTTTGAGGTCAGTATGCGAAGAATGTTGATAACACTGATGTTTTCAGTTGGTGCTCAGTAGTGTTTAGACTAAAGTCAAGGATTTTTCAGCTTCTCATGCCCAGACAGCGAGAAAGCTGGAGGGGCACAAGAAGTTGGCACAGGACAGAGCCAGAGCACCTGACCCAAACTGGCCAACGGTGTATTCCATACCATGGGACGTCCCATCCAGTTTAGGAACTGGGGGGTGGGGGCAGGGGATCGCTGCTCGGGGACTGGCTGGGTGTCAGTTGGTGGGTGGTGAGCAATTGCCCTGCGCATCATTTGTACATTCCAATCCTTTTATTACTACTGTTGTCATTTTATTAGTGTTATCATTATCATTATTAGTTTCTTCTTTTCTGTTCTATTAAACCGTTCTTATCTCAACCCAGGAGTTTTACTTCTTTTCCCGATTTTCTCCCCATCCCACTGGGTGGGTGGGGAGTGAGTGAACGGCTGCGTGGTGCTTAGTTGCTGGCTGGGGTTAAACCACGACAATCTCCAAGTGACCACAACTGAGATCTAAGCTCAATCCTGAGCAACTCTCTCTGACACATACAAGTGGTGGTGTTTCACTGTGACCTTCAGTGCCTTAATTTAGAGCTAGGACCTCAGAATCCCATAGTAGAGCCCTTTGGAGTAAAAATGCTGCTGTCTTTTTCTCTTAAACTCATGTTTTGAATCTATAACCCATTTTGAGATGCAGAGGAAGGAGCTCTGGACTGTGACTCCCCAGTCAACTGCATGATGGGAGATGCCAGTTTGCTCAGACTTAACATGAACACCAAGCAGGCAACTTAGCTTTGCTGTCAGCCCACAGAGCTTCACACTCACTCTTTTTGATTGGTGGTCTTTTAGCTCGATCAGTAGTGCCCAAACTTTTCAGCCTGGCAGGCCACAATAACCTTAAGCTACTCAATAAGCTGTAGCTTGCAATAACCAGAACAATTCTTAATACTCATGGACAGCTCTTGGGTAGCTCATACATCACTCAGCATCTGGGCAAGTCCATGTGTCCTGAGCAGCGTCTGGGAAAGTAGGAAGCTGTGAGCATGTGGCTGCCTGAAATAGCTGCCTTTGGTCTGTGTCTGCTGGAGCAAACCGCAAGAAGTTTTCTCATGGCAGAGGCCTGTGTCAGCTTCCCTCCTTCTCTTGAGAATTTCTTGGAGGCAGCACCCAGGTACTTTGTGAGCCAGTTGTGTTTCTCTGGCAGTGGTGGTAACTCAAGAGATTTCTTAGAGGCTCTGTGCCCCATGTGTCCCTAGGAGGATGTGATGGGAGAGGCCAGCAAATATCCCAGAAAGGAGCCATGTAAATCTCCCAGGAGCTGGCTGCAAATGTTCAGAATTGTTCTAGTGGGCTGTAGATCTTCATATTCCTGTACCAATACCCCTGGTTGCTATAGATTTCAAACCCGCAATGCCAACAATGTGGGAAAAAAACCCCAGTCCTCCTGGATAAATCTGGTGTGTGTTGACTATTGCTTGGCTATGTAATTGCCAGTGGGACCATCACCAAAAGCTAATGGCTGTCTTGATATTTCATTTCTGAGGCAATTTCCTTGGAGGTAATGTAGCAAGCTTGTTCAGTAAAGTGTCTCCATCTCTGCTGATGCAGTTTGACCCAACATGAAGCTCAGTTTTCATTTGAAAAATCTCTTGACTTGAAATCATGTCTAGTAACTATATTAGCTGTGTTAAGATGGCAAATGTATGGGTCTTCTCAGGTTTCCTTTTGTGAAAGGAACCTCGTACTAACAGTTTCTTGTGGTCCAAGGAATGTGTTTTCCACATCTGTATATTTCACACAAGAAGCAGTGCAGTCATGTAGCAGTGCAAGTTTTGTTCCCCACAACTTCTCAGCAGTGGTTTTGCATGCATAATTAAGATGTCTGTTCCTACCACATAACTTGTTATATTTTCTGTTAATGACCTAAATGTTTCATTTTTTCTGACATAGAACCCAAGGATACCAGCATTATTTCTTACAAAAAAGTACAAAACCATGTGTCAGGCCTCAGATATATGTGGAATTTTCCTCTAAGTTAGGCTTGTATTCAAAAGTTAAGGTGCGTCACTTCCCTGTGTTGTTGTCAGGATGGTAAATCAGACTGGCTAAATCCCAGGGCTAAGAAAGGCTCCTGTTCCTTATTGGACCCAGGTGGGTGGTAGCTTCATTTTCAGAGAATCTGGCTGAGGTGCTCACTTTGGTGAAAGAGCTGTGAAAAGATTCACAGCGCCCATGAGCAGCAGAGTTGAATTTCAGCTAGCAGGGGTCAAAAACAACAGCAGGGAATATTAAAACTATAAGTAAGTGAAAGGGCATTACTCTGTTGACTCCAGGACCTGAAAACATTGATCACAGGGGAATATCCACATGTAACTTCTGAAAAGGGACTTGCTTTCTGCTGTTTTGCATCCGACATGGTCTGAGGTATCATTCCTGCTGTACTGTTGAAAGTGGGGTCTGCTCCCAGGGTTACCTCCTGCATTTTCAAAGAGCTGGGGTTGGCTAATAGCTTTCTCTAGGAAGTGTGCCTTACAGCCTGGGATTCTTTCAGCTAACCTTCTCTGGGCAGTGGGTATTTTTGCTTGCTAGGAGATCTGGAAATGTGTTCAAGTGTATGTTCCTTGTTTTGTAGCACACTGCTCAGTGCCAAATCCTGCATGCTTTACTTGTCTTAAGCTGTTACATGTTGCTCTCTAAGGGTTTGGACTAATGTTAGTTTTTAATACCCCCTCCTTTTTGTTCTTTCTTTCTCCTTTTTAAAAAAATTATTTTTAACCAGGAAGCACAACAAAATGGTTAGAAGTATTCCAGACCTTTTTAAACTCAGTTACCCGGTCTCTACACATACAGTTCTTCTACAAAAGATTTTCAAATAATTGGTGATGAAGTCAAGAGTTGATTTATACATTTAGCCACCTTGGCTAGATCGTGGCAGCAGCAGCTAATTGGGACATTGCAAGGGTATGACAAATATAGAGAGGTCATCTGCCTACTAAAATCAGCTCAAATCATGTAAAATCAAATAATGAAATTGTAGATTATTTTCTTGACATGAATCCTACTCTGGCTTGGTATTCATCTACCATTTGCCTGGCTTTGTACTTTCAGTGTTTTATAGCCTTTCTTCTCCTTCCTCAGATTACCTGCTATTTTTCCAGGACTCTAAAAGCCACAGAAAACTGCAAGGGTTTTTTTGTTCTGTTGTTTTGTTGTTTGTTTTTTTTTAAAATGTTTTTAAACCTGTCTGACTAGGTGAAGAATCCAGAGTCCAGAGTCTGTCTCTTTTCTCCAGGATGCTATACCCTTTTGACAAAAGCTTGCACAAGTAACTCAGCCCAAGATACAGAACCACAGGCAAATTAATTACTTAACATGTGGAACAATTCCTCAAGCTCTGCCCATGTGAACTTCCTTACCCTCTGTTAAGCTGGGGTGGTTTCCCTGTCTCTCCATGGAGATGGGGCCAGGTAACCTGTGCTGGTTGTGGGAAAGGCTCAGAATGTGTGTGCAAGCCCTAAACAGAGAACAGCTGAGTCGCTCGAAATGCACACCCTAGTTTACATCACGGTAGCTATTCCTATGCCTGTCCCCTTAGGTATTTTTGGGACCGTGCTTTTCCCTGGTTCCCTCTCCTTTTCCTCATGCGGTGCTTGTATGGCTGGGATTTGTTTCTTGGCCAGCTGTGGAGACCTGCTGCTGGGCTGAGACTTCCCGCCTCCAACCTCCTCTCCTCTTCACCAGCACCTCATCTGTGTTGACATCCTCAGCCTCTTCTGTTTCCCCTGTGTCCCAGGCAGCTGACTTCCCTTGGTTTCCTTCCCACTCGGACCACTGGCTGCCTTCCTCACCTCCCCTGCAGTGCAGCACTGTTGTGTTTGCTCTTCCCCGCTCCTTGACCAGGAGAGCTGGTGGTCTCTGAGGGAGTACGGTGGATGTCTTAGCACAGCCTGGACCCTGTGCAGTGCCACTCCATCTTAATGCCTTACAGCTGTGCTGCTGTGGACTCAGGAAAAACCATACATCACTCCGTCTTCCTCCTTTGTTCAACAGCCATTTTCTGACAGAAAAGCGACAGCTTTCTCCATGCTGTAAACCCACTGAACTAGCAATAACTGTTTTATAGTTTTGCTGCCCTTGCTATTAATGGAGAAGTGTTAAGTGTCTCTATATTCTTACTTGGCTACTGGCCGCCCTTTCAATTTCTAGTGTGATTTTTCTTTTGACATTCAGAGCTGCTCATTGTAAAAACAGACCAGGTATGTTGCAAGCTTTGGGGTAGCCTTAAATCTTATTGTGACTTTTAGGGTGTTCCAGCCTTTGCTAATAGACTTACTGTTTCTTTCCATTGCAGCTGATTCTTTCTAGTCTGACTCTGCCAGTTGCCAGTCAGCCCTGCGGAACTCACCAGACCCGACAGGGATTTGTTAGGTGTTCTCTGCAAAGGACTGAGAGAGAAGCAGGAACAGGGGTGACAAGAGGGACATGCAGGGTGAAAAGGACAGGCAGGAGAACCTGAAGTAGGTGGGTGGGAGGGAAGTTGCCTCTGATGGTAGTTGTCTTGCTTGGGAGAGGAAAGATTTTAATTGTCCATCTATGCTGCCTGCCAATATTTCAGACATGTCAGTGGATATCTTCTCATGGTACCAATGTGGTGTGTGGGCCTACATGTGGCAGAGAGTGTGGGGAGGCAACTGACCTTTGAAATCAAGATGATCAGCCACCAGAGGAAAAACAAGACCACTGTACTATCTGTTAATGTGGTCATAGAACCATATTGGCCAGCCCAGCCTTAGAGCTGTTGGAGACTCTCATGTGGTTCTGGGACCTTCTTCTGCTGTCTTTGAGAGTATGGCTAGTATTACAGGATTGGAGGGGCCATTGGGAATGGCTAGAATAGCCCTGTTTTGTGTAAAAAAACCTAGGCAGTTTATGAACCTTTCAGCAACAAGAAGGCCTGTTCACAACCTTATGAGAAGGACAGATGTTTTCAAAAGCCTAGAGGTAACTCTGGGCTGGAGTGATCCCATGATGATCATGACATGTCCAGCTGGCCACGATGCCCACCCCCATTTCCCAAGCTGTTGCCCAGGGACTCAGGGAGAGGAAAGATTTAAATAGAAGAGGGTAAGGTTGTCGCAGCAAAAGAGTAACTCGCTCTCCCATGTCCCAGAGAAGTCTGAAGTTCCAAGGACTTCATTTTCACCTCAAAAGCAGTACTAGTTTACTACCCTGCTGTAGAGCTTTCATAAGACTGTAGGTGGGATTGGGAGTGTCTGGTGAGCCACCTTGCAAAATCAACAGAAGAAATGATCCATTAATGTACTGCTTACAGCACTGTCCACTCCCCAGTGTCCCACCCATTGTACAGGGAGCTTCTGGCAAGCAAGGAGTAAGTAGGCTCTGGCAGGTGCCTCATATCCAAGTGGGCTGAGTCAAACTGCCCCCAACACTCCTGTGGAGAGGCTGTTGGGATGCTTCAGCTGCTCCCACTAGAAAGGGTTGGGAGAAGCAGCACTAATTTTTCTCTAGCCAGCTAGCTTGTGAATCATTTATAGTGTCTTGTTTCATTTATATATTACCTGGTTGTTTAGCTGGTCTGGCAGATAAGCAGGAAATAACTGAGTAGTGACACTCCCTTATGCACAAAGTTTTTGTCCATCTTTCCCACTCTAACATAGCACAGAGGATGACAAGCACTATAATACCTCACCTAATGCTGTTCATTCTTAGATGGCAAAGGGATATTTCTGCTTATCCTGCTATGCAAAATCTCTCACGGGAGATAAATGTTTGCTCTTATCAGCAGGTTTTACTATGAAAAATGGATATTGCTTGCAATAAGCTAAGCTTTTTATTGTTTTGCTTAAATTTCTTGTACTTTAGGCCTTTGTTAATAAGATGCACACTGAGAATTTCAGTGGTGTTAAATATGCTCAGTTGCCACTAAATATACATGAAGGTGGGTATGTCATGCTTTTAAAGTTCAGCCCTTAAAGAAGCATGTGTGTAAACAAATGCATGTAGTGATAAACAGTGAAAAAGGAGTATATGAAAAGTGGCTTGACTTCTGTTCTCAAGATCTGTATGCAGTGAAAGTATTGGTCTCTCTAAAATTATTGGTACCTGCAAATCTCACGCAAGAGATCAGCTGGGTGACTTTTCTGATCTCTCCTATTCCATGATTAGATGCACCGGACTGTTGCAATGCAGGTGGAGGTGATAAATTTGTCCATCACTGACTAATTCTTCAGCCAGAAGGACAAAAGGACTTAGGATGGAAGCATTTTTAAACATGAATCACCCAGACACAGTGATAATTTTCTGTTCATGTTGTGCAGAATCTATTTTCTGCTAGAAAACACAAACATGGAAACCATAGATTTATCTCTATAAGAAGTCATTTTTGCCAGTTCTAATGGATGTACTTTTCCAATATCAGGTATTCCAATATTACTAGAATTATTCCAGTGTTTGCTGAATATTTGAAAAATGGTAGATTTCCAGTATATTGAAATAGTTCTTATATTACTGAAATTCAATGAGTTGGGCACCCAACAAAACCCAAAACCCCTTGGTTCCATCTGGGTAGTGCAAGTTAATCTAATAGAAGTCATGCAGTGAACATGTTGTAAGACAAGAATACTGCCTAATACTCCCAATATCTGTCAGGATGGGAGAGCAGAAAGCATTTAACTGACCCAGGCCTTCAGCTGATGAAGCTTACATTGGGACAGCTCTTAAAGAAACAAGGCTGTAGAGTCACTTATCATGAAATCAGAAGTCAGTTTGCTTCCTGTTGCAGTGATTAGAACTGGATGGGAAGATTCCTCCCACGGTTGCTTTCAGGGTTGGTTGGCCCATGGACAAGACCTGTGTGATCCAAAGCCTGATGGTTGACTTACTGGCTTGGCACATCGGAAATTTGGTTTCAAGATCCTGCCTTGCCCAAAGCAGACATGATGTTTTTCATTCCAAACCATTACTGTGTTTCAATCTGGGTGACTTGAATTTAGGACTCCATGTGCCAAACACAGTACCACAACCGTCAGGGTATGGAGCATTTGCCTTGTAATGGAAACATTTCCATTAAAACCCTAGCACTGCTGAAAAAGCAACCTACTTAGATGGAGTGGTCTTCACTGATGTAGGTCAGTTCTTAGATTAAATGACTTTCTTGAGAATAGAGCCATTCTGGATCTGGTGCTAGCTGAAATACAAATGCACTTTGGTCATGCCCTTTGCCCTGCTGGAAGCTGGGAAAAGTCAGTGAAGACCCAAGTGGGAAGAGCTCTTGACCTCTGAGATCATCCATGGCCTAGGACAATTTTTAAGAGGAGAAGCACCAAGCAGCTGCAAGTCGAGTGATCATCTGTCCCTTGGTCCAGTGCATTAACACAGTCCTTCTTTTGTGCAAAGAAACAGGCCACCTCACCTTTTATAGCTGTGCAGACTGGCCAACCTGCTATAGGTGGCCGACTGAAGTGGCAGATAGATCAATCTGAAGCAAATCTGTTTTGTGGTGAAATTCATTAGTATGAGTTGTCTGTCCTAAGGATAACTCATCTCTGGACAGATCCTGAAGTCCTCTCTCAGTCTGTTTTTGTTCAGCTGAGGTAAAACCACTGTTGAAGCCAAGATAATTTTCTTCTCTCAGTGGAAAATGGCAATGATGTCAGGATTTGGCCTGGTAAAATAATGATAATTCTCTGCATTTTACAAGTTCTGTTTATATGATGATCTCAATCTATTTAGAAGATGTTAATCAGGCTTCAATACCTGTGTGAGCTGGATGGCAAGTGGATGTTTTTGCAAGCAGAAGGAAGCTAAGGGCTGCATCTGTGGTCATGTCATATGCTGACAACCTTTCAGTCATTTTTGCCAATGGTTGGTCTGTTGGCTCCAATTGACTCTCCTCAATATTGATGAGCCAAAGAAGAAAAACACGAGGAGGTGTGTATATATATTAGACTTATTTATTTATATATAAAATGGTGGCTCAGCACATCCATGTACAGGAGGGTTTTAGAGAAAAAATGTAGTGATTCAAAGCACCAATTTTAGCTTTGCTAAAAGCAGCTAAATGATGCCCCTGCCCTACATTAAACTATGCTGCGATCAAAGAGGGCAAATGCCAAGTACTTGTGGGTTTACAGCTTTCAAATAAATATTGCTCAACCTCATAAAAAGAGCATGAGAACAGTGAGTAAATTTTTCCTTTTCTGTTTGTTCATATATTTATTTATTTCCAATATGCTTTACAGGTAAAGGAGTATTGCTGCTGTAATTCTCCGGGTGTCTGCAGAGCATTCAGCTGTGAATGCTGTTTGACTTCAAATCCAGTTACTTTAGGTTGGCACGCTCGATTGCAAAACGTTTTATGGGCTGGCAGATAGAGCACCCTGGCAGATCTGTTGTGGAGCTGCAAAGTTCCATACCCAGCTGAAACTTTTTTTAATTCAACACTGTCATTTTTAAATAACAGTGCAATTGCAAAACAAATTGGCAGGTACTTATGAACTGAATACTGCCTGGGGCTCTGTCTTTTCATTTTGCTGACCAGTGTGCCTGGTCTTCAATTTAGAAAAGCACCCAGTAGTTAAAAAGCACTGGTGAAACTGTGTAATGCAGAGCTAACCGCACTGTAGAAGGAAAGGGAGATGCTTGCTCTGACTTGTTGATCCTTACAAACTGGTTAGCTTCATGGTGGAGGGCAATGTTTAAAAAGAAAAGTGCTCCGAAGTGTCTGTCTGTTACAGCAACCACCTGAGCACAAACCTTCTTTGCAGAGTTTAAGCGTTCTTCCCCAGGTCCTATGTGAAGCTTCAAGTAATTTTGGAATATTAAACTGGAAGGGCCCTGTTGGGTCACTGACTCCCAGTGCTCTGCTGTCTTGAGCAACCACCTCATATGATCACTTTCCTGGATAGTAGATTGCAGCAGATACATGTGGGCCATCTCCTATAAATCAACATAGCTCTGCTGAAGCTGATCTGTGAAGCTCCAACTTTTGCTGTGTGGCTTTGTAAAAGACCTTGCTGTTTTACCTATACGTTTGCATTGCTGTCTCCCTAAGCATACTAACCAGAGGTTGAACAGGATGTTTAAAACAAGTAGAGGCATTCAAGTTATCTCACAAAGTAAGTCCTGGATCACCACTGCATGAAGCCCTAAGGTTGTCAGTCTTGTATCAGTCAGTCTATGGATTAATCAGTTTATATGCCCATAAGCCAAGATGATATGTAATGATATGACTCAAAAGCCAAAAATAAAGTGCTGTGCTTGGAACATTGCCTCACATGGGCTTTGATGACCCAATGGAGGATGCAGCTTTCATAGGCTGGGGTCTTCAGCTGGTTGCCTTGTAGGATAGACCCAGGAAGCTCCAGTAATAGCATCTTTGAAGACATTTCTGTTGCCATGAACCAGAATGATCCAAGTGTGGATCTACTAGAAGAAGGAGTAACTCGGAAAGGTGTAATTCTCCAGCCATTAGCCCTGAGTGACATTCACATACCTTATGGTTTTGTGTCATATGCTGTTGGCCTGAACTGTGCCCTGTTTAGTGGGCATCCTCTATTCACACAATTTACTGTGCAATGCAGCCACAGAACAGAGAGTGCCTTGCGAACTCCGTGAACATCTCCAGTCATGGACTTTGTGAGTTACACCACTGAGATGTGATGTTGAACTGTGGGGACAAGAGGAATATATCCATGTGTTATGGGTTTCCACTTACCTGTGAGTTCTCCAGATCTTAGCACTCACTGTAGCTGCGATAAATCCTGTTGTGGATGTTTTGAGGTCAGTGCCTTAGACTGCTTAGTTAATGCAGTCACTTCCTCAAGGGAGATCTGCATGTGATATTTACCAACATCTGTACTTCCTAGTTAACACTGCAGTAAAAGCTGTTGTAGTCTTTCAGCCACTGGCATTATAAGTGACCTATTTCTGAACATTGTCTGGAAACTTGAATCTGCCACCCTACTCAATGGAGATGGGAGCATAATGATATTTTCCTCAAAAAGAGTTTCAAATAAAGCACTAGGTACTCTAAGCCAGGACAGAAGAGGCAAGGATAACACGAAGGACTATCCTAGCCTCTTTTGTATCAGCTAAGGGCAGCGAAAAGCATTTGGAAAATGGTGTGAAAGGCCCCTGTTTCCAATTCACAGCATATCTACAAACAGTGAAGAATCCAGTCAGAATGTAGGAATCTTCAGAGTGTTTGAAAGTCCCTAGTACTTGCTGCTGGTATCTATATTTATTCCTAAGCCCATATGGGATAAGATACTCACCTTCCCTATTCCAAAAAACCCCCATTGTGTATTCATCTTGAGTGAATATGTCTTCAAGACCACTGATTTTTCAGATGGGCTTTGCTCAGTCTAAAAGTCAATGGCATTTAAAATATAAGTTGAGACAGGCAGAATCCTTAGTTCCTCCTCCAGATAAATGGCCTCTGTAGCTGTGAGAAAAGGCACTGAACTTGAAAGGAGATGAATATACAGTTTCCTGACATAAAAATCTATGTGAATAGGAGATATACTAAACAAAAAGATGCTAGTCATTGTCTTTCAGCAGGACAGAAATGTTTGTGAGAATGTTTGTGCAAGAATTTTATGGCTAAGTGTGTAGGATGTTGAGGTTTCGGTCACCTGGTGTGTACTTGTCATTTTGCCAGTGCTGAAGAAATGTATGGATATACTTCTTCATTAATTCATTTATGTTGGTCCTTGTAATCATGAAAGTTCATGCAGTGTGTTATGACTCTGTGAAAAGTTAAGTAACCCATTGCTTTTTAAGGCAAAATCTTTTGTTTCATGGCTTTCTCAGAAATGTGAATCATCTAGCATTGGGTGAGTCTTTTGGTCAGTTGTCTCTGCACATTGACCAGTTCAGCTGATTTATGGCCACATGAACTCCTTTTAAAATTTCTGGCTAAGCACCATAGAAGTTCTAAAACAATCTTCGAGGTTTTGAGTTCCTCTTTTTCTCCTCTAGGGAAGGGAAACTTGTATAAATGTGGTTATTCTGGGAAAGCCTATGGTTTTAATTTCTCTCCCAAGGGGGTAGAGATGTCTTCCAAACCTAGTATTGAGAAAAGGGGCCAAAGGACTACCTCAGGAAAGAAGATACAACTCGGAAGGCTGGTCTGCATTTTCTCTGTCCAAAGCTTTTTGAGGGAGCAGATATGAAGCTGCGAATATCTGTAACTCTGTCACCTGGACACTTCCTTTCCTTTACAGGGATCTTTCTTGCAAGTGAAATATTAGAAGCTAGCGAAATCATTCCAGTGCTCTTACGCCGAGTGGGTGGAAGAGATATGTGAAAATTAAATGTATTATTTGGAAGCTTCTCTGGATGCTGCTTACTTTCCTGGGGGGAGGAAAGACCTAGAACTGTGTGGTCCTATCTTTTATTTTTCACCTTAATTGGCCTCAATAAGATTTATCAACCATTTCTGTACAGGCAGTGTGCTAACACGTATTCAAAACCAGCTCTGTTCTGAGGGCAGGCTGGTACTTGCTGACAGGTAGGATATAGAAACGTTCCACAGCTCTCAGTTTCAGGCTCTTTTCACACTACTATGGTATGCCCAACAAACTCCTCTTGCGCATCTGAAATGTCAGGCATATCAGCACACAGCAGAATTCTTTTTACAAGTATCTCCCTTAAAAGCCTGATACCATGTGCACTATTTGCTTTCCCATCTGACAGTGTGAAGCTCTTCAGAAAGCCCAGATTTGCAGCCAGGTGGTTCCCTTGCCCTGGCTTATCAGGCAATGAAACCATTGCTTCCCTCTGCTTTGAAAATAGAAGCCAAAATGTCCTTGTGGCTGCTCCCCTAACAGGCTCAAACCACCTCATACTGCAAAGAACTCTTTCTTTGTTGATGCTCTGAGTGTGACACCAAGTGATGCTCTGAGAAAGAGTGAGACTAATTGTACTTTTGAGAGCTTTTCTCAAAAGGTTAATCATTCTGCTGATCTGGGGCTTTAGTCATAACATGGAGACATGGACTAACCTGTAAACAAGGGATCAGATTGCTCTAATGGAGTACCATTTATGAACTGGAGAGCTTGGCTGCAGATGAAGAGAGTGAGAAACACAGGAAAAGTAACAAATACCCAGGTCTTAGCAAATTGCTGTTGTTACTGAGGCTGACACGCTTAGCTGTAAATTGGGTCAGTGGTTCCCTCCTGGCCCAATCATGCAGAAGCAACTAAGGCACTAGGTAAATGGAGGTATTAGCCTCATGCAGTTTTAATGCTGAAAGAAAATTGTATGGCCTGTGTACTGCAGGATAAATGATCCCGATCTTCTCTTCCATTCTTAAAATCCAAGGCACTGACCTTCTCAAATACATGACTCATCTATTGCCAGGAAAGTGAAAGTCCAACTATTAATGAGTGGCTTCATTGTATACAGCCTTCAAAGCCAGGCCTCTGCAATCAGCTCAGCTGAACGATTTGGACGTCTTCCCATCACTTGATCCTAATCATGGGTCTGCACCTGGTCCAGCTTTCTGTTTGGGACAATATGTTAAAAATTCATTGTTGCACTTCTTTTTTCTTTTAATTGACTTTTTCTTCCCCTCTGAGTTAAATGAATGCTTTATAGGATGAGAACTGAACAACATCAGTGGAATGAATTGTGCGGGAGAGCCACGGGCATGGCTCATACTCAGGAGAAAGCAGGAGTATCCAGCTGTATCCTGCCTGCCTACTTTGATGTCTTTGGCTGAGAGAGTGATGCGTGATTCAGACCACCTACTCTCCAAGCCCTGGCTCCCTAGGTGGTCAAAGGGGAGAAGAAATTGCGAACCCGTCACAGCACACCTGTAGCATGCCTTGTGCATCCTTTTTCACTGACTGTATGGACAGCAGGCATTTGGCAGCCTTTAAGCGGTCCAAACCACTCCATTTCATGACACCTGGGCACTACATGATTTCATGTGTGAAATCATCTTAAATGATTTTTCATCTTAAATGCTGTAGTATGGGCCTGCGTCCACCTGAGGCACCACAGGATGCAGTTTGAGTGCACCTTGCCATGAACACACTGTGTTTGTGTTTGCCTTGCCATTTCTGAATAGGACTAGATGATGATGTGTATGCTTTACATACAAGCATTAGGCAGTGTCAGGACAATCTCCACCTGGCCTGGAGAGACCATCTCTGGAGAGGAATGTGTCTGAGGTAAATCCAGACAGCACTTCAACTTTCTGCACACTATATTAGAGTTTTTCATGTTGTTTTGTTCTAAAGTCTTGGGTTTTTTCCAAGTGGGAAAGGCATCAGGAGGCATGGGGAGGCTGAGAAAGCACTTTGAAGGTGATGCTCACACTTTATTCTTTAGCCTTTGGAAGTAATGGGGACATAGACCTCCATTGTAAGCATCTCTGTGTACTTGCAAGTGAAGTGAGTGACAGAGAAAACTGCTATAACCACTGTGGGCATGAAGGAAACCCACAGTCAAAGGCAGCTTATCTGCTAGGGCTTGCCCAGCTGCTGGTTATCATCCATGTTGCATCTGGTTTTTCACAGTACATCTGTTTAGCATAAATAACTTTTTAAAATTGGTGTCCTATGGTACATCCAAACAATGAACAGAAGAAAAAAGAGAAACTGTAAATAAATTTTACAATGTCAGTAAGAGCATTCACATTAAGGGAAATTTTTGAGTGAATGCCAGTTCTTAATAAATTGCTATTATTCTGGTGTTTTTACAAAGACCACAAGGAAAAAAAGAAGAAAAAACCAGAAATGACTGAAAAATGGAAACATTGAATGTCACTGCTCAATCACTCCTTTTAATAATAAATACTTCTAGGCTGTTCTCCCAGCAAATGAGGTGCCAAGATTATTTTTTTTTTTCTTTTGGTGTCTATCTGAAAGCCAGTGGCATAAAAAAAGACCATGAGTCAGCTGGCTGATCTCCTTTTCGTGAATGCTCCCTGGGCAGCTGTGTTTCAACCCATACTACCAGCCCTGGGACTGAGCAGGCTTTTTGGCACCTTGGGGCTCACCTGCCCAGTTCGGCACTCTGCAGAGGTGCCTGCACTGACTCCAAACCCACAAGCTCAGCCTTCAGAAAGAGGAGAGCCCTGCTGCCATTGCCCAGCTGGTGTGTCACACTAAGGACCAGCAACACTTCTTAAGACAGCAGGTTTTGCTAAGAAGGATGCCTGTGGTCTTAATTCCCAGTTACTGACACCTTGTTTGTTGTAATTTCTCAGAAATGGGATCTTACAGTCCGCTTTACCAAGAACTCCACTCAACTATCCAAATCTTCCCGTGGAGATAAACCTCACCCTTTCTGAAACATTATCTCCTGGGTATGCCTGGTTTAACTCTCTAGGACCATGTGGACTTTGCAAGGAAATTTCTAACTCTCTATATCGATGACGCTTCATGGCAAACCATAATTGTGAGCAGCGCGCTGCACAGTGAAAGTAGTCTTTTCTCACGGAGTTCCTGTCACTGAGCATCATGGGGATAGGGGCTCACATTTCAGTAGGGTCCCAGCAAATCTTCTTTCTTTCTTTAAAAAAAAAAAATTTTTTTTTTAGTGATCAGGCTATTTTATCTGTGTCTCTTTTACAGCCCCCATGTGTTTCCCTCAGTTAATTCCTGTCTGCAGGGATTCTGGGAAGATGCTGTCTTTTTCTGGCATCTCCACACCTAGAGGAGCCCCTTGCTGATAAAAGTCCCTGGGGTTGGGTACGTAATGTGTGGCTGTTCTGGAAATCTTACATTGGAAATGTGAATGCCTCATCTTGCGTTGGAAAATCAAGTGTTAGGCTGATCATGACAGATGCTGGCAGGCAGGAGCAGGGGCATACTGGAAACAATGCCAGAAGACGGGGCTCTCAAGCCACAGCGGTGCCATCGTTTGTCTTTCAAAGGTTTGCAAACCATGCAGATACATTAATCACAGCAGGCACTGCTACCTTCTCAGGGAGGATTTCCTGGGCAACTTGGCTGTGTTCTTGCATGGTGGTGCAGATGACGCTAAGGTCTGGGGAGATCAGGCACCTACAGATGAGGAGAAGTTGGGCTGTATTCCAGTGACACAGGCACTGGTATCTTGGGACAGTCTGGGGAGGAACTTGCCATCCTCTCTCTTTCTGACATGGCATCTGGAGCTGCACCCAGAAAGTCTAGGGTTGTGCAGAAAAGGCGGTTTTGCCAACAGTGAGAGGGCTCATCCTCCAAGAGTGTGAAGAAGCCAACCCTCCCAGTCATGGTTTGCTGTATCCACCGCAGTCTGCCAGCCAAGGAAGCAGGCCCCGGGGCCTGAATGAGCTCTTTTGCCTTTTTGCACACCCCGGAAGTGCTGTTATAATGAAATAAGGCCAGAGCCCAGTGAGCCAAAGGGAATTAGAGATGTGGTATCTGCTCACATGCTTGCTTCATGGGGCAATGTTAATGAGTAATTGCTAATTATATGTGCTGCTTTGTGGTGAAACATCATGGTAGTTTGATATTGACCAAGAACTGAAAGTTTCTGTTGTGCTTGTTTTTTAAAAACTTTTGGCCTGCTGATCTGTATGGGGTATTTTGCGCATGATTAATTTAATGCATTGTCTTGGGTGAGTGTTGATTTACTTGCTGAATTCAAGATCAATTTCAATGAAGCTCTTAGTGCGTGCTGGTTTGGGGACACAGGGTGCCGTGTTATTGGTTTGTCTAGAGTGCTCACTGTTTTGTTAGACTTCAATAAGAAAAATTCTGGCATAGTGACAGCTTCCCACTTCCCTACAACTGAGTAGACAACAACAGAGCTTAAACAGACAACAAATTTTATTAAACTCACATGTACATACATAGCAAGTAGAAACATTAGAGCAAGCTTGTCTGACATACGGGCCAATAGCAACAAAAAGTATATTCTTTTTAACTCCCAACCCAGGTGCAATCAGGGAAACAGCAACTACAACTGAAGTGCCAGGCTGTAAATTAAAAGGAAAAATAAAATGCAGACATCATCAGGGATATTAATATCTATTCTGTTCTTCACTACCACAGTTCCCTCCACCCTTTCTCTTTTCCTACATCTGGGGCAGGACAATGGCGTCATAAAAGTCTTCCTGGGAGAAGGATGGGGCAGAGTGCTGGGAAATGCCTCATGGAGCTCCATGTAACTGGGGGACAGAGCTGGGATGCTGCTGGACTTCCAGTGTGCAGCCAGCCATGGCTCTTCAAGGTGCTGGGGCCTCCCCAGGTACTATGACTCTGCTGTGGAGGTGCTCAAATCCAGAGGGCTTGCAACGGCATTGCAACCATGGCTACCTGTATCGATGCAGCTGAAACTCTGGCATTTGTTTTTTCCTCTTCAGCAGGATATGGCTGTGCCCCCTGGATCAGCGGCTGCATGTTTGGAAGAACATCCTGCTTGGACAGAGCAGAAGTTAACTAGGACTTTTGGAGCTGGTAGTGGTTATGCTGGGAGCAGACCAGGGGGAGTATTTGCTTTCCAATTCTAAACAGGAAACTATAAGCAGATCGAGCTTGTAGGGAGTCTGGTGTGGGAGGACATGCAGAGAGGCGGGAACAGGGATACGCAGGAATGCTGGTGGAAGACTTTTCCACCCTTGAAATGCATGGCCACAGTTAGCTCCCCTTAGCAGCAAGGTAAATCACAGCTCCATGCCTGGGACTGAAGAGCACCTCTGAGCTGCTCCCACCTTGGGAAATGTCATTTGGCCCTTCCAGGGTAGACAAGCGGGTGGTGCTGGCAGGAACGTGAGCAGCAGTCCTTTCTCATCCTTTAGAGATGACACACACTAACTTCTCATGCTCTCTTTAATTTGATTTTGTATGACAAACAAGCCCAACTGTTTAATGCCCTGTGCACAAGAAGGAGAAAGCAATTATTATGCTATTTGAGGGGAAAAAAGCCATTTGTTTTGCTTCTGTAAGCAAAACATGAATTGGCACTTACGGGGTCCAAAGGACCACAGAATTTTCTACAGTATCAGGTTCCAGAATGCTGATGTTTCTTTTCCAGAGAGATTTAATAGCAGGATGAGACAAAAGCATACGCAGCAGGCCTGAAAGGTCCTTCCTGTCCTATGTAGTCCCCATCAAGCCAATGCGTAAATGTCTGCAGAAAGAGACCACACCGAAGTTCTGTTGGTAGGTGAACAGCAATGTTTGCCAAACACAGCACCCCATTCAATCTGTTTTCAATGATTTAAAACTGAGCTAGAAAATGTGAATCCAGGCAGGAACTTGGCATTTAAATTATACACTTGAGATGACTGAGCCTTTTTTTTTTTAATACAATTTAAAAAATTATAATCCTGAGGGATGTGAAAGGAGTTAGGGCATGGAGATGACATGAAAACAGAGTCCTTTCATATGCTGCTTGACATTTCAGTAGTTCTTCAAGCAGCATTTTTTACTTCTTTTAAATGTAGAGTTTTCTTAGCCAAGTTTGCAGCATGAGAAGACTGAAGTTTAATCTTTTCAACATACACAGTGTTGGTATAGACATAGCTCTTTCCTGTATGTTTGTGCTGCTACCAGTGTACACATATACCTGCCTGGCTTCAAGCCTAGGTGATACTAGCATTATAAATGTTGCAGATGATGCAGTAAGGCATTTGGCTATGTTATAGACTCAGGTGATCTTGAATGAAAGGGTTATAAATAGATATAAAATTAAAGTGTAATTTACATAATGGATATTTACAAACTATAGGATATATACATAGTATATATAAAATTAAAAATAAGTGCATTTAAGAGAGTTTCTAGTAATAACCTGCCTCATGATTAACAAGATTAGCAAGAAATTAGTGCAAAATTTCTTCTTAATCAACAGTGCTAGGAAATAATGATTAATGTAATAAATATGTATTAATAGTAGAAAGCTGACTTAAGCATCGGGGATTAACCTGAGCCTCAGAAGCTCTTTCTTCATTTCCCTGCACTGTTAGACTCTTCTTGAGTGACTGCTGATAGTATCAATTCAGTATTTGGGTATATGACTGTTGTTAAAATCAATGGCAGGTAGTGTTTGAGGGTGCTGCCAGGGAGCACAAGAGTGAAGAATATTCAAGTGGTTCTCCAAAACTGTGGGCTGAGGTAACCATGGAGCATTTAGCCCAAAGAAGTTTATGCTCCTGATCTTCAAGCACCTAAACCTATGTGTTCTGCACTGGTGACAAAAAAGCCACCTTGCTACCGCTCTCTCTCCCAACTACCCCTCCACCACCATCTGACCATTGTAGGTGGACAAAGATGCTGTGTATCTCTCCTATGCTGTGGCTGAGGGTAGCTCCGCTCCCCACCCCAAGCTAAAGTTCCTCAATAGGAGTCTTGGTTTCACTACTCTAAAGGGCTGCCATACATCTGTTATTTTTGTTATTTGTTATTCAACTTCCCCCTGGGTATGGCCCTTTTCTTTTCCCACCTGGAAATGGTGACTTGGCAGGTTCTAAGTTTTCCTGAGAGCTTCCAGCTGCCTGGTTGTCAGCCCTGACAGCCAGAAAGTGCTTCTTCATTTTGACTGTATGGTCATGGGATAGATCAGCACAAAAGCTCCTTGTGTGGTGGGTTGAAATCATGGTTACGTTTTCTTTTTCCTTCTCCACTAAATCCACGGAAGTTGTACAGTGTATCTATCTCCATCACTTCAGGGTGCAATGGATGATCTAGTGTCCTGCACGTAAGTGCTAAATTCAGCACTTCCTGCTGTCAGGCACAGAGTGGATGTTGAGATATTGGTCAGTAGCTCTGGGACCGTGTTCAAAGCACAGAGCATGAAAAACCTCTAGGGTGGGAGTGCAGATGTCCTACTCATGTCCTGCTCAGCTACTCGGGCCCAGGCACTCAGCTCTGTTCCTCTGAGTCTCAGTTCATTTGCATTCAAGGCCATGTCCCAGACCCATCTAACTGTCCCCAGGTTCTCTGCAAGGAACCTGTATGCCCAGGCACTGGGGTCACAGCAGGAGGGAGCCCACAAGCTGTCAGGGCCTCTCAGGGCTAGATGTGACCACAGGGAGTGGCAAAATGCCAGAGTTTTGTCATATGAGCAACATGCACACACTGCGCTAAGTGTCCCTAGTGATTGAGGATGAAAATTTCCCCATCCTTGGCTTTCCCCTTTCCTCCACACTGGAGTGCCCAATTTATCTTGGAGGCTACAGCTTCGAGTAGCCCTCCTGAAGGTGCCCACCAGTGAGCTGGGTGGTCAAAGTCATTTACAAAAGTCACCAATTGTCTGGTTCTGCTCATATGCTTTAAGTCCAAGGCTATTCTTCTTCCTCTTATCTGATCACAGTCCCCCAGCTGTGCAGTATGTGCCACATATAAATCCAGAGATCATAAATAATTTGCTTTGTTGAAAAGCAACCCATGATAAACTCACTGCCTCTTTCAATCTGCGCTTGCACACAGTGCCCTCCTTGCTCCTCAGTGCTTTCTGCTCCCTTGGCATGAGCAAGCATCTGCATTTTTATCCCACTTTAGGACCCACTAATAACTCTCTCACCAGTCCACCATCAATGCACTGGAGGAGAGCACAGGAATGGTAATTCAGGGCTGTGATGCAGTGGTACGTTGGAAGGGGATGCTCAGATCTCTGTGGCATGCATGCCAGCACACTGCTGGCAGCTGTGCACCATCTACCAAAAGCAAGTAGGCCTGCTGGCATTTAGCTGTGCTGCTAGTGCTTTAACACAAGGGCATCGTCACAAAATGGTGGTTTGCATGCTTTAGTTGTGGGAAGATACAAGTTGTGCTGCAGTTGTTTGCCACTTGAAGCAGGATGGTGGGCTCAGGTATACTGGTGTCCCAACTTTTTGCTAATCTTGCTGTGCTGTTATCAGTCATTGGACGTGGCTGATGGGAGCTCTTGTGAGAAGTCACCTTTGTGCAGTATGATCTAGTAACTCAGAAAGTTATCACTGTCTGAAGAAAAGAGTTTGAACTGAAGCTTCGGGAGGACTCAATGGTAAGCAAAACATCTGGCAAATAACTGTGACCAAGTCATTGAATTTACTAACTCTTTGCATCAGGGAAGGATTTCTTGTGCAGTTTTTCAGCATTTTGTTGGTACTAGTAAAATTACTTCCCTGTGGTAATCTTTTTAGGTGATGAAAACACTGGGAAGCTTCACTGGACTTCAGATCAGGGTCTTAGAAAAGACAATGGTTATAGTAGTCATCTGCCCTTAGACTCAGCTTCCTAGCCTGCTCGCCTCTCTGTTTTTTATATAGGACGTACATTTCCTTATGCATGGAGAGCCCTTCATGGTAGATGTGGCTCAGGTCTCCCCCTGTATTGTGACCCAGTCACATCCCAGCCATTGCTAATGGGAAAACTCGGCTCATTCAGCCCTTCTGGGCATCTGCCTTGAATGCTACCCACATGAGCTTGAAACATCAGTGGCATTTGTTTAATGGGGGAACAAATGCAGGGATTGACAAAAGTAATTTTTACCCCTTGTTTCTAAATGCACATGCACTGTTGAGTGGGAAAATAGACTGGAATGGATTAGCCCCTCTTTGTCTTTGTCCTCATCCACATCCCCTACCTTTCCCTGACTCCCACAGAAAGTTCTCTTTGTTGGCATGCCAACCATTGTTTTCTAGCACACTTCTAGAAATCCCTGCTAAGTGTATATTGTTGTCTCCCCAAGAAGATATGAGTGCAGCCGCACGCAGTTACAGGCAATGCATAAATGCATGGCAACTCATTAGCCAGGGCTTTTTTCAAAGAATTTTTAACTTCATCTTTGTTGCCTCAGCTGAAGGATATGACATAGGAAGGTGCAGAGAAAATGAAAAGCGTGTAAAAAGTGGAGTGGCTTTGTGGCTGCATTGAGGGATCTTCTATGCCTTGCTTGTTATGTAAAAGCTATCAGAAAGAGGGGAGAATAAACGAAATCATTTTCTTCTCAGCATGTGCTGGGACCCAGCACTGCAAATAAATACATTGTTAGTTGAAATCAGTGTTTTGGTTTCTCCCTTCCTTTGTGAGATGCTGTAGAGGAAGCAGATTAAAGATTGCCAGCTTTCTGGCAAAATATACTGGTGGCATCATAATGACTTCATTATGGTCTCTAAATGAGCTAACAGACTAATAATGTGTTCAGGAAAAAATACACATTATGAACATGCACACAGGTGTAGGGTTAACCCCTTCTTCGTCACCCCTTGCTTTGAATCCAGCTACTGCAGCTTAAGCCACACTTCAGTGCTCTAATAGCTGGGCAGTAAAGGATTTAATTCAACAGCTGTGTGCCAACTAATTGCAGCTGTATTTTCTTCTGAGTTCATCTACAATGCAAACAACATGGCAGCTGTTTATTTGTTTGTTTGCTTGGCTGGTGGTGGCTGGGAATGCTGCTGCTAGGTGGAAATGCCAGCACACTGGTGCAGAGGCTCTGTGAGGCCCTGCAACTCAAACCTCCTTTTATTAAAAAGGCTTTCAAAAGTGGCTTATATGACATACCCCTCCTTTGGTTTTCCCTTATTGCTTTACATGTTGCATAAAACACGTTCACTGGAGGAAAGGGAGATACAACAGTAGGCCAAATCCTTCCGTGCAAGCTAATTCTCTGCTTCCCTCACCGATGTCTCCTCCACCTCGCCTTCAGCATCACTGGACCCAGACTCTTACTGTCCTCATCACAACTCCTGTAGCCCTCCTACCTCCTCATCTCTGCCTTCATCACTTTCTGCCTCTACTCATCTGTCGCTTAAGTCTCTGCACCATTTTCCATTTCTGGATTATGTAAAAATCTTCCAGAATGTCCTTGTTAGCCATATATAGCTCTGCATGTTTTCTCCTGATGTTTTCTGGACATGATAGTACCAACATTATGGTTACAGAATGAAAGCACGGAAGAACAGGATACACGCAATGTTCTGCACATGCTCGGCAAAGCCAACATTTCCAAAGCACGTGGGACTTCTATTATGTGTGAAGACCAGCTATGAAACTCTTGCTCAGGCATCCCTGACATGGCTCAGAAAACTGAGGTCTACCTGCCAGGTAAGTGTCTTGTACAATGATAGATACGAGTCAGGCACTGTTGCTGTATGGTAGGGTGTACTCATATAGTTGGAATATCTGGGATGTACAAAAGTCTGTCAGCTCTGCTGCCCAGGTCTCCCTGCATCTGCCAGAGGTCCAGAAATCCAAACAAACAGAGGAAGTCCTGAAAATGTCCTGAAATATCCTAAAAATAGGCAGAATTTCTAGGCGGAAGAAGAACTTGGGTTCAGGAAAATATGAGCACATGGAACAAAGCCATCTTTAACGTAAGCCACCTTTAATGTATAGATATTGCTACCCTGTCCCATAATATTTGAACTTATGTATCCTGTTTTCTGATGGATTTTTATCTGGAGGCTGACTTTGGTATGTAGGAAGATGCAGTATCCAATGGGAGCTTTTATGTCATTGGCATCATTTATACGGCCTTTTCCCCTCCCATATGATGTTTAATATAGAGTGAATTCATACCACAGCCCGTGGATAGTGTTTTCAAGGCAGACGCTTCTAAGGTCTCTGTCTTCTGCCTGCCCTCTATTTTCATGAACTATGTTGGAGTTTTGTGTTTTGAGGTGCCTGCTCACCTGCCAGATGTAGCTGAACTTAGTCCATGGATGCAAAGATTATGAAATAGGACAAGAGATGGACACTAACACACGGATAGTATGACCATATTGGAATTCTTTCCTTAGGAAATGAGGCCAAAATCTGCTAGCCCAGTTCCTGCTCTTCCACCCCACAAAGTGCTGCAACACCCTTTTTCTGGCCTTACTCTACCCACCACCCTACCCAATAACTTTCTATTGAGACCATAGTCTAGGCAATATTGTGCTCACTGTGCCAATCCTCTCTGTTCAGCCCGTATACTGGGTCTTACTCCCTATTATATGTAAGCTACTTGTCCAAACTGCCCTGATGGAGAGATGCCTTTCTCCAACATTCTTGTGGCATCATGTTTGGTGAGAAGTCATCTCTCACCTGCCTTGTTGCCAGCATCTAATGTCAATGTTAGAGCTTCAATCTGAGTTCTTCCTGCTCTCTTATACAGTGCCTGTTTGGTGAGGGAGCTTCCCAGGAAAACCTGCAAAGTTGCTTCATTATTTACTTTCAGATTCCCCTTCCCTGGGCTTCTGTGACAGCAGCTTAGCTGTGACAACAGTGGTACACTATGACTGCTGCTGACTGTGCTCTGCGGTATTTTCTCCTTACCTCCTGGCATGCCTAACCTACATTCATTTATTGCCTTCAGTCGCTGTTCATAAAGTCTCTGGACCAGAGTTTAGTCGGGGGGTTTGCTGTTCCTAGCACAGTAAGATACTAACCTGAAGACTGAGTTTCTCAGGCAACGTGGTACAACAGTAAGTAATAACATCCCACGGATAACAGCAGTAACAAATCCAGCCATTTCCCAGCAGAGGAATGGTGCATCAGGATCCTTTGTGAGTCAAGCACTGCACCTGAAAAAGAGAGGGACCTGTACCGTGGGTCAAGCTGCTACAGCTATGCATTGAGTCCTCTTTCTGCATGTGGGGCAGTGGAAGTATCTAAGAAACTAAATGGTCAGCAAACTGGTTAGAAGAACCATTGTGTAAACTGGCCTGCTGCTGGGAAAGTGCAAGAGAATTAGAAGGACATGTCTGAGGTACTAATTATTCTACAAAGTCAAGATAACCAGGAGATGCCAGGGCAGTGCCTGCCAACGCAGTCCATTGAAGGTCACCAACTCTTTCTTTAAGAAACAGCATTTTCTAGTGTATTATTGCTGGTGGTTTACACTTGCAATCAATTTTAAATTAAATTAAAAGAGGACTACTCTTGCAGTTTTGATCCACTCTCCCCCCATTTTGTTGGTTCCTTTGGTTGCTTCTGTGGGTGGGGTACATTAAAGAAACAACTAATTACAAGCCTGTTGCACCCATTTTCTGAAGTCTTTTTACTGGTCTTTGGTAAGCAGGTTGAAAACATCTCCTTTGAAGAGCTAGACTGCAGAGCCCAGGAGTCTAGATGGCATGCTTCAAAATGTTCTGAACTTCTGAAATAGCACAAGTGTTGCTTCACTACTTTTATTGGTCAAAGCCATGACAAATAGCCCTCTGCAATGAAAATTCCAGAATGGTCTGTGAGCCTGATCAATGCTGATTTACCATGCTCCATGCTGTCCTTGCCAAAACTGATGACTATATGCAGATGAACGTGTAAGAAAAGACATCTGGGACTCATCTATAAACAGTATATAACAAACAGTTCTTCTGTAAAACAGGCTATTGTTTATGTATGACTGCATCACCACTGCATCTTCTTAGGGTTTCTGTAAGAAGTGGGCAGTTGCCTTCAGCAATTACGTAAGTGGCTTGGCTGTTCCATGAAAAGTGGAAAACAGAGAAATAAGCTTTTGGATTGAGGGTGAAAATTAAGGCATGAGTGGCTATTATCCATATCTTCTAGTCCTCTGAGTCTGCAGTAAAGTAGACCAAGGGGTAATAAAGCTGTTGAGCTGGTATGAATGATTCTTTAGATGGTGTTCTGCTTAAGCATTCATTCCTTTCAAGCTATTTTCTTGCTTTAAAACTGCTTTTTAATGTATGTAGCTTAGGAGCTATTTGTAACAAGCAGAGAACTCTGGCTGCATGCAGGTACCATTCATGAACAGCAAAGTCACCTTAGAAGAGTGTATGGATTTTCTTTAGAGACAGAAGGGCTTTCTTTTGTAGGAATTCTGTTTATTAAAACAGATAATGTGTATAAGAAGCAGAGAGTCATTTTCTGCTGCCGCTGAAGATATTCAGGCTGGGATTTTCAGATCAATTCAGGTATTGGGCAGCCTTAAGTCACCTGGAAAATGGTGGCCTGTGTACACTGTTATTCACTAAAATGGCCTGGAGCAATTCTGGTCTTAGGAGACCTATAGTCAGACTCTCAGTGATATACACCTATTCTACTGGAGCAGCTCAAATTCATACTGGATGGAGATATGGCTATGAAGATGAAGGCTGTAGCCATTGATTTTTTTTATTTTTCCCATTTACTGCCACGTCTTCAAGAAGCTGGTCACCAGCTCCTGTTCTCAGTTCATGACTACAACCTGGTTGTGCTGCAGACTTAATGGCCCATACCTTCTTTCTTTTCTGATATTTTTTCTCTGAAACATAGAGGAAAAAATATAGCACACAATGCATCAGCTTCCTGTTCCAATCCTATGACTGGAGATGAGCCAGCTTTGTTCCCTGTAGTGTGTTTGCATAGGGTTTGGATGCAGAGTGTTCCTATAGGGACAATGAACATGTCACCTGGAAGAGCAGCTGGTTTGCATATGATCTCAGCTACTGAGCCATTCAGTGCCAGAAGTGAACAGTGTGGCACCCATAAAATCTTTCATTCATGCTAGCATAAAGCCAAGCATCAGTTGAGTTTGCATGGGCCAACTACCTTTCTGTTTGCCTGCTTTAAAGGTAAAACCTGCCATGAGCATGGAAAATGTATTCATGAGTGAAAGTTTATTGATAGGAAAACAATTGAAGGAACTGAGCACTTTCCCGAAACAATAAGTGGGCTTTAAGGAAGGTATATTTGAGGGTGAAAATTCTTGTTACTGTGCAACACCCCTTGTGAGGATACAACACCCAGCAGAAATATGCAGGAGTAACTGGGAACAAGACTGTTCATGTAGGAGAAAACAAAATTATCCCATAACGAGCTACAATGCAATCCTAAGTCCTTTGGAGGTGATACAAAAACTTCCACTAATTCTGAATAAGGTTTGGATGGGGCCTGTGACAAGTACAAACTGAACATTACAGGGAATCCAGATCCTAGCAATGGGATCATCATTTTTGTTCAATAAAGTAATTGGGAAATGGTGTTCACTTTGGGAAAGGCTCTTTAATGGGAAGATTTCATCCTTATTGGACTAGTGTAGAAATGAGAACCATCATTCATACTGATAAGGGTAGTACAGATTCTCAGACACAATTACATGCTTACACTGAGATGGAAAAATGAAGCGACCTGAATTAAAACTGTGATGGTATGAAGGAAAGTGCGAAAGGGGATATATGTAAGAGGGCACGGTTAGACAAGGAACTGAAGGCCCCAGGGAAAAATACCAGAGGACTGATGAGATAGCTGGCGAGGGGGACTCTCAGAAAATGTTCTGAAGGGAAAGAGAAACTGAAACATTGTTTGGAGAGCGTAGGGCATCTGTGACAAGCTTCCTGCCGATTATACACTGCAAAAATGGCAAGTCACTGGCTGCTTTCTGCACTTGATATTTAGAGGAAACTCTGCATTTCATCTCTCAGCATTCTTTCCTGCCCCCCTTGGACTGGCATCACTCTGTAATGCACTCACAAGACATCATTTTAAGGAAAATAAAGATTGAGGGCTTTTTGTTGTTTTTTTGTTGGGCTGCTTTTTTTTTCGCAGAAAGAGCCTAGCATTGACCTAAAGCTGTTCCCAATGAAGTCAGTGGTAAAGTTCCCACTGACATTTCATTAGAGAACAGTTGTAGTGTCACAGAGGCTTTTTGAAAACACTGCCCTCTGCACGCCAAACAAATCAAGAGCAAACAATGCAAACCAGATCCTGCAGTTGAATTCGTTTCTGTCCCTGTTTCTGGGCCAGAAACAATAGGAAGTTTGCAACCAAGTGAAGACTCTGGAAGTGATGGTGTGGGGAGGTGTGTGGTGGGTGTATTTTAGGATCTCCTTCCAGAAGAGGTGCAGAATAGTCACATTCTGACTTTAAAGAGGCTGTCATGCCATGTGGGGATGATCCATCCATCCTTCAGGTTTATTTGTCCCTATTTTCTAATATGGGTTAAAGTAATTCAGTTTACACTAAGGTAATCTCTTTTTTACCTCCTGCTTTTTTACTACTTTAGATATTAGATATCCATAACTCATAAGTTGACTAAGGAAACTATTTTTTCCATAGTAATTTTGTTTGTGTTACGAGGAACAAGGCCTGTGATGAGAGCTTGTATCCTTTAATACGTCAGCTGATATTTTGATAAATGTCATTACAAGCTCATTTAGAGCAGTGTTTTCCAATGTCTCCCAATTAGTGGACGCCTACAAAATTTTTAACAAAGGTGAAGCACAGCATAAGTGTAGTGACTTCAGCCACTTTTCTCAGATCCCTTGTAAGTAGTTCACATGCTACCATGGGCCTGTAGGCCAGCGGACAGCCATCACTAATTCAGAGGCTCTTTTAACACTTTTGCCACTAGGCATTGTAAAGAGACAGTGAAAGAAACAACCATTGCCTGAGACAAGCAGGAAATTAAACAGGCAAGATCTGAGTTATGAAACACAAAGAGGGAAGGGACTTTGAACTCTTTTACTTTCTAACATTTGCCCAAAAAGTGACTTTTTTTAAAAACTAATTTGCAAAGAACAGTGCCACTAGTTTCTGTTAGTTCCTCAGTCCACCTCTATCATTCCTTGCCTCTGAGGAGGCTGATCTATGGATATTAAAAATAGCCCGCATTTTGTCAAAAGTGTTTTTGTATGCAAAGGCTTTTTTTCTATATGCAAGGCATCTGTGTGGTCTGTTTCAAGTTCTTTGGTAGATAAACCCAGCTTTCTCTTTCCAGAATGGTTGGGTTAAATACTTGAAAATATTTGAAGCAACCCTTCTGATTGAATGCAGGAAAGATGATCACAGGGGAGCTTGGCCGTCTGGCCATCCACAACACTACATCTGTAGTTCAGTGACTTGCAAATTGTGTCACATCTGAAAACTGTCCTCAGGCAAGAACGCGGTCTAACATGCCCAAATGTAACTAGGGCACTCTATAAATACATTCTGAATGGGGTCTTGGTTTCCCTGTTTGTGTAAACACTTACCTGTCTCAGAGTGTTGGTGAGAATTCATTAATTTATGCCGAGAGAACACTTTGAAGGTCTGAAACATTGTACATGTCACATATTACTATTATAATGGGACAGATCCTTCAGATTTGGTACACTAGCTGGCTTTGAATAGAGATGGAAATGCCGTGGACCCTGTTCTTAAGGGTGCTATAGGCATTGTTAATTCAGGTTTGTTTCAAAATACTCAGAGGGTGCATACATTGGAAGCACTGACTTCTTTCTATTGTGTTTAGACCCAACATGAACCCAAGTGCTCTGAGACTGCCACCTCATGCAGCCACAAGAACCTGGAACTCCAGGTCCTAGAGTTGCTCCAGTGCTTCACATTTTGTTATACATGATGAGTCAAATGACAGGTATGTACATTTCAGACCACTGACTGGGCAAGAGAATATGGAAAAAAGTTAGAGGTAATGCGTTTCTAGTGACTTGCTTCTTTAAGGATTCAAGAGCTTTTATGGGTTAAGATGTAAGGCATTTGTCCTAAAACAGTTGCAGTATGGATTTCATTTCAAACATCAAGACATGCTGCTCTTTTCTACTATGCCTGCCTCCCCCACCCCACATGTTTGTGACTATTACTGTGTGGTTTTCTCACGGCTCAGTCCAGGAGATTTCAAGCCTGTTCATCTCCCACATAACAAATTTTCTAGTCCAAATACTCGTGACTGCAGTGACCATGACGTCAATGTCTTCTTTTGTTCTACTTCACAGCTTCTTACTCAGTACTGTTGGTTTCTTTTCCTGCTGTTGCCTGGACCCTCTGTCTTCTACTTAGTCTCCAGGCTCAGCAGCCTCAAGGTGGTCTGCAAGGCTGTTTTGTTCTTTCCCAAATTACACTTTGGATAAGGTCAGCAGCTGCCTCCTCCTAGAAAGCCAAGGTGCCTCCTATTAGTTGAGTGACTGTAACTTCTTCCCAGGTGAGGTCAGGATGTGTTGCTCCAGCTGAGCTCTGGGCTTGCTGGAACCCAGGAGATAGAGTGCTGCCTTTTAACCTGAGAACCAGTGACTTCCCATTTACAGCATCCTACTGAATTCAGAATTTGCCCCTGTGCCAGCTGTGGCAACCCTCCTGTGGGTTTTCTTCTGGTGCTGCACACCCCTTTCTCAGGCGTGAGGTTTCCCAACTGTTTTGCAAGAAGCTGGTCATTTGAGATCACCCCACAAGTTTATACCTTGTTTAAGGTCTACTAAGCCCCCATAGTGAGATTCCTTTGAATGAATTCTGTGGGATATGGAAAAAAGATTTTTGGAAGAGGGGTGTCTTTTCTGAGGGGAGGGGAGCTTCTGGCTTTATATTTCCACTTGAAGTCTTCAGGTTTGTGCTTGTACAGGCTGAGAGGCTTGAGATGAGATCTCATCCACAGTTGTTCATTTTACAGTTTTATTAAAAAAAATAACATGGGGGAATTTTCTAGATTCCATCCAATCCATAATAACTTTTGAAAAGTTAATTTGCTGCAGCTGCTTTATAACTTCTCCTAAGGCCACAACTCAACATGATTACACAACCGCAGTAACTTTTATGGCTGAGTGGAAACACTATCCTGGTTTTGTTGTTCTACAAAAGCCAATATTTGGTTTAAAGATTCCCTTGGATTTTTAATCCACTTTGCTAGGAAATCTCACTTGCCACCACTAATTTTAGAGACTTCACCTGCTTTTGTACCTGCTTCTTGCCACATATCCAACAGGTCTACTGCATATTGGGAAAAAAACAAACAGTCCTCCATCTTCTGGGATATGAAATGCGTCATTGGTGTCTTCTGTTAGGCTCTACTATGAAGGTCTTAATGGGGACTAAGATTAGATACCCTATTTCTCCTTCCTGACAACCCCCTCCTGTGTGAGAGCAGCGTGTTGAACACAGCATCCAGCCCGCTGGCCCCTGGGTATGCTAATAAAAGTTCTGCTTCTCCAATCAGCTGGCTTTGCCCGAGGAGTCTGTCAGCAAAAATAAAAAGGATATTTCTATTTAAATACCATACAGTGTCTGCACATTGAAAAATATTTTTACCGTGGTAGCATACATGCCACTACCAATAAGAGTATATTGTTGTTATAAGTTGGCTGTTAAAATTCAGCCAGGACTAAAAATTGCCATAGAAAGTCTCAGCCTAGAAGGTATTTGTTTATTTTGACAGGTTATTTAAAACAAGGAATGAAAAATAATTAGTGGTTTTGGACTTCTACCTTGCATTTTTCTGTTTAAAAAGGTCTTAGATTACATTTTCTGGTGATTGGATCCTGACAGAAGGCTTATATCTTGGGGAGGAGTGGGAACAAAAAACTAGCAGGCAAATTCTGGGGTTTCTTTTTTAGAAAAAAAAAAAAAATCTAGTTCAGGGTGAGAACAACTGCTAGACCTTTCTTCCCAGCAAGTGTTGAGTTTTTCCCCACTGAGAATACAAAAAACATATTCAATGATTGTCCAAATGAAGTGTAATTACAGAGGTATAATAAACATCAGTACAAATGATCATTTTTGCATTTGTCTGTTTGGATAAGGGATTAGAGCTTTTCCACCTATAACATGCTGAGCCTCTGAAAGGCCTGAAGAGATAGAAGTGTGCTCCTGGGTCCTCTTCATTTGTAGGTGGAAGTTATTGGCTCAGAGAGATGAATCCCCACATGATCAGCCCTGTAAACTAAAGACAGGCACCTCAATTTGTATGTAGATAAGTTGCCTAACATCCAGGGAACACAGTGGTCTCCCCAAATTCGACAGGAGCTTTGGCTGGTTGTATAACATGGCCATAGTATAACATGGCCATATAGGTGTTGAATCTGAAACACATAGGCCAAAGATTTTTAAAAAATGGATGCCAAAAATAAGGGTCCTAAATCTATACTTAAACAAATAAACAAACACCTGATTTTCAAACTGCTGAGCACCCAGTGGCTTGGCCCCAGGTTTGAATACTGTGGCTTACGTGACTTGTCCAAAGCCACACAGGAAATCTGCTGCAATTCCAGGAATAGAGCAAAGATCCTGTGCTTTAACCGCAAGCTGGCTATGTTTTATTTGTCAGCAGTCATTCCCACAAGGAAGCTAAACCAGGGATCTCACTGCATCTAAAGTCAGCAGGGTTACCTACTAGTGATGAAGCTAAAAGATGTTCCTTGTTCTATGAGCAAGTCAGTTATGTACGAGATCCCGGAGCAGCAGCTGGGTGCTTTGAAGAGCCTGTCTCCTTAGGACACACACAGGATTAGACATCAAAGCTAAAGGGCAGTATGCCCACTTCTGCATCTTCTGCATTTCAGGCTGCTGCATGGGTTGAAACCGTGCAGATTTGTGGCGTACAACTGTGTTGTAGGTGTAGAGGGGAGAGGTGGGGCATGCCCTTTTGTTTCTTTAATGAGCTGCTTCTGGGGTACCCAGCAGGACAGAAGCTCTTCTGTTCACAGCTGATATTTCTTCCATTGCCAGCTGTTAACACGCTGCTTCTCCACCATGTGAGGTGGGCGGTCTAAGAGTACTTGTGCCAGTCCTGACCTTGGAGATGTCGCTCCTGGCCCCTACCTGCCACTGCCCATAAGGCTGTAGAGCCAGCATCAGCTTCTGTGCAACACTCTGGCTCTGAACCTGCTCTGAAGTCTAGGCTTGTGTTCCCCCCCACTCCCGCCCCACACTGTTTGCATGCGTGTGCCAGAGGACTGGTGGCTGGGAGGACTTCTGACTTTCTAAAGCAGAGGAGTTTGAAGTTCAGTGGCCGGAGTTGGAGCCCAGGTTCTTCTGTCAGTGGGCTGCATGCAGGAAGGATGGACGACGCCAGGTGTCCATTAGGCAGCCCAAGAGGGGTTCCTCCAAGGAGGGCATGGATGCGTAGGCCATCTAGAGTGGATGAGAAGTGTGCTTGAAGCCAGCTTGTATATTCACCTTACTTTCCAGTGTAGGGATGATCTTAGGCTGCTTTTAGGAGATCTCCACATAGACGTAACTGCCCTCATGCTACCAGGCTGCATGTGCTGGATGATATCAAACATATTCAGAACAGTTGAATCCAAAGATGAGGCCTAAACTAATATAACTAATTGTTCGTTGACGCTATATTGCTTTATGCTATCAGGGAATTGAACTTTTCTGAAAGAACTGGTTGGTGCCTATCTAATTGCATTTAACTATACTTCCCATAAATACCAGAATGGATTTAAAAATCTGTTATTTCACTTTGAAGTTTATGCCTGTGAGCTTGAACTGTTTTATATGGAGTTGTGCAGGTGAGAAGGTGCTGCTGGAAAAAAAGCATTGAGCCACAGTTTTTGTAAAGAAAATGTTGAGACTCTCTTCAGGGTATATGCATTTGACATTGTATAATGCCAGACAGTGGTTTCCAAATGACATCTTATGTAACTCCTGAGTCAAATAAGATAACAAAAAGATCTGTGTTGCAGTCAAATAACCATAACTAAAAACTCTCTGAACATTATACTTATATACTTATTGCTAAACCAGTAAGGACAATTACAAATTACAAAGTAGAAAATGTTTGAACATTCATTACCATATTTCTTCTATCAAGGCAAACCACACATTCCTCTTAGACACATGCCAAATGTGAGGCTTTAAAGAAAATGTTTCTTGAGTTATCCAAGTATAAGGAGCATCTGAGTGATTTTCTTAATTTTTTGGATTGTGCAGTGCTAATCTGAACAGATTTTCTTCGCTCTTGAAAGGAAATACATTGAACTCTGGACTAAGACCAAACACAGAAAATTTCAGGCTACCTAGTAATATGAAGGGGAGTGGGGGATTTGTAAGTGACAAGTGGGATATATTGGAAGTCCCATCTTGGTTTCAACAATAGAACTGGTATCTTGATACTTGCATTTAAGAAATGTGGATTTCCACATACTAACCATCTTTCATGAATTACTGCAGATCTGACAAATTTGAGTTATTGTGCTCCTCCTGGGAGATTTTTAAAGCCAAATGTAACAACAGATTATATGAAACAGCTGGTCAAACAGAATGAGGAACCAGTTCATTGGCATTTGATGAATTAATAAAAACAGGCACAATACAAATTTCAGCAATAGTTAGCAATTCTCCAGGAGAATAGGAACCAAAAAGAAAAGAGCAGGAATCAAATTACAGCAGCTGTTTGGCCAACAGGTAGGGGGTAACTATTTCTTCATGGCTAAAGCTTGGAAAACTCTTGAAAGATTCCCTGGAAAAAAATGCACTCCTTGCAACTTGTGCAGATGATAGCTGAAGTACAGTGCTTAAATAGATTTCTGACTGTTCTTTTGAGGAAAAGCCAGTGAAAGAGAGAAAGGTTGCACATCAGATTGTCTGCTAATGCAGGAATACGTAAGAACAGGCTTGGGTCTCTCATGGGGAATGAGTGGCTGTAGAAATAGCAATCCTTCTGCTGTTGTCTTTACGGTTCCAGTGGCAAGAGGAGGGCTTTGAGAACCAATGTATATGACCAAAAAAATGGGGAAAGGTGTTTCACAACAGCTATAACACTGAATGTTATCCTGCCAGCATTTTCTGTAGCAGATCATACAGAAGTTCCCATGTAGGAGAATATCTTTACAGGGGACAACCTGAGGGACTGTGTGAAGGTGAAATATCAGGAGAAGGAACTGAACAACCAGCTGATGAAATGATTAATAGTGAATTAGCAGGATTAGATGGTTTACACCCTAGAGTACAAAGGGAAAACAAGTGGATGCAATTGAACTGATGCTTACAATGTGCTCTCTGTCACCTACGTCAGCCACCACACCTAGTGGAATAAAGAACCATGTGGATAACAGTGATTTCTGAAAAGCTTTTGACAAAGCCACTCAGCACAGGCTGTTAAATAAACAAATGAGTCATCAGATAAGATGGAAAGAGGGAAAAATGGAGGGACCTCATCAGTGGGATCTCACCGGGTTGTCAGCTGAGACCCGTGTTGCTCATCAAACTCAGCAGTGACCGCTAGTGAAATTCCGCGGCTGTTCCTACACAAATAGTACAAAAATCATGTATGGCTTTACACAGTCTAAAGTGAACTGCAAAGAGTTTCAGAAGGCACTGACAATATTGCATGACGAAGTGATAAAATGGCATATGAAGTACAATATTCATATATGCAAGATAATACATACGGGGGAAAAAACCCACCCTAGCTATGAACAGAATGGCGATCTAACTGAGCTGCTGCTATTCAGAAAATTGGTCTAGGAGTCACAAGATAATTCCCTGAAAAGGCAGCTCAGTGATGGTCAAAAAGAGAGAAAGAGAGGTAGCAATGATTTGAAAGGAACTAAACCAAAAACCAAAATAGATTATGCCTCTGTCCAAATCCATTATGTGCAGTTCTGGTTACCACAGCTAGAAAAAGATAGAAGGGAGGGAAATAAAGCTGGTGAGAAATATAGAACAGTTTCTGTAGGAGAAGAGACTAATAGATTGGAAAAGAGATGAATGGTAATATAGGTCCATAAAATCATGAAGAATGAGGAACAGGGAGGATTACTCATCGTTTCTGGTAATAAAAGAAGCAAGGAGAAGCTAATAAAAGTATCAGGCAGAGGTTTTAAACAGACCAAAGAAAGGACTTTTTAATTCGATGTGTAATTAAGTCATGAAACTCTTAATCACAACATATCATGGAGGCCAAAGGTTTAGATCAGTTAGAAGACAGATTAGTCAAATTCATGTAGGATAGATTTGTTTATAGCTAATAAACACTGGCTACAGCCTCCAGCCCAAATGGTTAATCATTGATTGCCAGAAATGCAGAAGGTGTGTCAGGGGAAGAACTGTGTTATATGCCCTGTTTCTTACACTCTTTCCACAGATGAACCTCTGATACCGCTGGAGGTAGCAAGCTACTCAGATCCAGAAAAAACATTTCTGTTCTGTTCGAATTCAACTTGATGTAAAGAAGAGAAGTGGTTGGTGTAAGAGAGTTTTAGGAGGTGGTATTTTCCTTCTACAGGTCTTCCAGACATCTATTTGACCTTCTGTATAAATTAGTTTGAAGATATGTGCAACTGAAGCAGGAAATTAATGACTGTTTCAGCAGCTGCAGGTAGTCCAAATCTCTACCCTCCTGGCGTATCTCCCGCTCCACACCATGAAGAGACCCAGGAGGGGAAACTCTGAATAATGTGTGCATCACAAAAAGTAGCTGCAAGTCATGAGCAAATGTTTTAAATTTCTTGGGAAGGGATATTTTCCCAAGGCTATCCTCAGGCTGTGGATATCTAGTGGGGAGATAGATCTTGAGCCCTACCCTTGGCAAACTATGACATGGCAGCTTTGTAAGAGGGAGCAGGCTCCGCATTTTAAAGCTAAGTGTTTGAAAGGAAGGTTCAGGTCAATCCCTGAGGCAAACCTGCCATTCTTGAGGACTCTGCCATTGTTTGAGCAGTTGTATATGTATCTGCAGGTTTCCTGGATTCCCTTTTTGATCAATTTAGAACAGGCAAACCTGTATCCATAACCTGTGTCCTGGGCTGTGTAGCAGGGAAGCTCACTGCTCTGCCATCTTTGGCTTGCAGGAAATCAGCATGGAGTGAACTGGAGCAATAATCACAATCCTTTACCAGCTTTGGCATTGGACAAGTTGAACATTAACTAAAGGTGTAACTAGTTACTTTACAGGAAACACATCTGTAGGTCTTGCAAATGGAGAAGGGATTGTAATTGAACCCCTCTGTTAGGACAAACACAGCTTGTCATTGCTACTATGGAGGTAGCCCTCATGATTGGTATTAAGACCTCGTTGGAGATTTAACTGCAGTGTATATCTTTACTACATACAAGATTTGCTGACAATACCTGCTCGGGCTGTCATTTTTCTTTGCATCAAAGAAATGGCTGTGTCCACAAGGTGCTCTGTGTCAGTCTGGGGTAATGCAGATTATTAGCTGCTAGATGCTAAAGAATCCTTAAGAAATCACAATGATAAGATTGAATGATGACTGGAGGTTTTTTGTTTGTTTCTATGTGTTTCTGTCTTCTACAGCACTGGGGAGATCTTACCCTGACTCTGGACATATCCTCATTCTCTGACAGTGGTTTGTTGCTATTACACTGAATGCTGTTACTATGGCCTCCAGGCTTTAAATGCATAAAGACTATGGAGAAACACCATGGAATTTCTGGTAATTTGTTAAAGTGCATTTAAAGGTAAGGAGATGTGCTTGACTGATAATATTGAGACTTTCTTCATACAGGCATGTTTTTGCAATGGCAACACAAGCTTCTCCACAGTCCTTCAGTGTGTTCAACTCTGACCCAAAGCAATCCAGAGTACTGCATTGCCCATGACCTGAGACATGAGGCTCTACCGGAAGAAACCATTAAAGTCTCAATTCAGTCACCTGCAATAGGATACATTATTGTTATTACCTAGAGGGTAACAGTATGTGAAGGAGTACAGAGAGCTGTATAGGACTTGAGGCAATTAAACTTCAAACTATTGGCTCTTTGGAACTCCGTCCTTCAGCTCTTTTAGTCAGGAGTCATTTTCAGGAGTGACCTGGAATAGTTTTTATTTTGTATCTCAGTGGAATAGTACTTCATCTCCCATCAGCAAACACTCTGAATAAGAAGTTAGCTGTTCCGCACCCACAAAACAAAGATTTTCAAGCCAAGGTTTCAATGGATCTTGCACATACTACTTTTTGGAGGAAAATGTGCTTTATATTTTTCACTAGATGTAATAGAGTTACATTTTTTTAACTCAAGACTTCCTTAGACAAATCCTTCCTCACCAGATGTAAATGACCTATTGTGATCTATTTGATGGGACTCAGTTGTGACATTGTCTAATTCTCAGTGTGGATTTATCTAGGATAGAAAACATTAGTTGTCCCTAGAGTCTGAATTCAGTTAACAATAAACACTCCATTGAAATATCCACAAGATTTTTTTCAACAGGAAAAAGCCCAATAAATTCTCAGCTGTTCAAAATGTGTAAAATGTGTAAGAAAATGCTGCATAAAGGTATTGGTTGAAAACCAAAGTATTCAGTTACTATGCAGAAAGTCAATCAAGGATTTTCCACGGGGGACTCTGCTAAGCTCTTTGGCTGGTTTACTGAATAGTAGTCAAATATTTCAGGACTTGAGCCTTTTCTAAAGTTATTTTAACAGATTAAATCGGAATAAGGGAAGCTATTAATTTTTCAATCATATGATCTTATATTTACTCTTGTAATCAAATCACATTCCCACCCCCTCAGTTTTACTAAAGAAATGTGAATCTCATACTCTGCCTACAGTTCAAAAAAAAATTAAATTACAGTGAGTTTACTTTACATGGAATTGCTTAATCAGAATGCAGAGTTCCACTAATCATATTTAAATATAGTCACTATAAGCCAAACATTGACCTTAGGTTAAAAGATTTGTATGGCTTACTTAATGGACACCCATTTATAAAGCACCCTAAAGAATTCTAAATCATGTAGATGCAGGGCAAAATGAGACGATTAGAAATGCAGCAATGAACTGCCACAACCATTGTCATGCCTTGGAAATGGTATTTTAAATTCTGCCAGCTGTAGAGCCACTGTAAATGTAATAAAAATGGTGGGAAAGAAGCAGGAAAATAATGATTTTTGGCTGCAGTACAGTAGAGATTTCCAGAAGGTAAAGTGCATTCCATATGCATCTCAGGCCTTTATATTTCCAACACACTCTTCTGGCCATCAACACAAGGTAGATGTGTGAAGGCAAAGATGCATGTGTGAAGATATCTGCCTGCCTTTGTCTTAATTTTTCTTCTTGTGGTAGCAGCAGTGTCAGTGACAATTCTCAAAGGCACGAACAGATGCTTAGCTGCATAGCTATCAAAAAAATGAGAGGGAATGACATGTTTACCTGACAGTCGTGGCACTGAAAATCTCCCCAGAAGGTGCTAGCATATCATGGCTACCATGATTTCATCTACCTTTGCTCATGGTGGGTGTAGCATCAGTATAACTTTAACTCTATGGTAGGTAGAACAGTAGTGATTGTCAGTACTCACAATGTAAAGCTTCAGTAAAGAAGGACTCAGACGAGATTCTGATCAGCAGGTACAGTGTCCCTGGATGTGACTGCAAGTGAGCTAACTTGAACTACGTGGACCCAGTACTCTCACATGGTGGGTTTCTAATGGTGGCCTTATTTCTATTGCTGTTCTTTATGATTATCTGTGCAAGTATTTCTCTGGACTTCAGTGACATGCAATTTGTGACATGAGTCACTGTGTCAGAAGCAGGGTCTACTTTTTTTTTTTTCTTATCTACTGGAAGGATACGCATTACAATCTTAAAGCTCATTCATTATCACATGTAGTTTTTACAATAAATGTAGACACTTATAAAAATCAAGCTTTCCTTGCCTTGTAGTCTGTTTGCAACAACAAACTCCTTTCTCTGCCCTGTTCTGTTTTCATTTTGGTCTCAATTTAATGCTCTCTGAATCTTATTTTGCTAACATTTCTGAGAATTGGAGGTGGGTTGGCATTTTCCTGGGCTCAGAAATGGCTTAACTAACCAGTGAGTGAATGTGGGCCAGATAGCCTCAGAAGAACTTTAGTGTTGACGGGCCAAACTTGATGTGCTGCATCCCAGCAGTCCCCTGCAGCTGGGCTCACAGGAAACTAGCATTTAAATTCTCATCTGGGTTCAGTCAAATCATTATAAGCCATGATAGTTCTTCACTGTTTTATCTTTCCATGCAGAGGCCAACAACTCTTCTAGGTTAAGACGGGCTCCTTGGGGAAGCTCATGTTGCAGCGCTGAAACTAAGCTGAAACCCTCTATCTGTCTGCCTGTCTTTCCAGTCCTAAACAGAGATATTTATATCCTGCGCCTCACTGAAGCAGAGCGCTGTGCCGAATTTCATGGATCCCACAAACTTGCATGGATGTAAGTAGGCAGAATTTGGCCTTGACTAACAAACTATGAAGCTGAATCAGCCCTTTTCCCTTCCAGTTCTTTGCAACTTTGTCCACAGGATGGCTTCTGCTGTTCTGCTCCTCATCCAGCCAGCATGGCTTTCCTGAGGCCTTGGGATGTCATCTGCTCATGGAAACAAGGGGCCAAGTTCCTTGAGGGGCTTAGGGAATGCAAATGTGCAGTTGGCAGCTAGTCAGGACACAGGAGCTTGGGTCCCAGAGAGGGAAAAGATGCAAGACAAGCTATATATAGTATCTGATCTTGGTTTCTCTTCTGTCCAGCCAGTCCACTGACCAGAAGGACAGTGACCTGTGACAGGCACACTCAACTGTGAGGCAAGATCTCCTTGGCCTTTGCAAGGGAAAAGACATGCGTCTTAAACCCAGGTGAAGACTAGAGGAGAAAATGTCAGCTGCTCCTGGTTATTATTACCCCCTGCTGTGCTCTGGGAACCAGGAGAAAAGGTCTTTCCGCCACTGAAATGGCAGGCACTCCCTTCTGTCAGGGAGGGTTTGGGGAGTTAAGCATTGTATAGGACAGAGGGACCTGGTGTAGAGATGATTTCAAATCTGATGGCTTTTGGTACCTATGAAGTGCAGAGGAAAATTGCAAAAACAGATAAAATAGGAAGAAAGACCTGTAAGGGACAGGGTGAAAGGAGAGAAGATCATCTGGATCTCAGAGAACATTGACATCCCGTGTGTCTGACAAAGACAGTGAGGACCAGTAGCAAATGAGGAACCCTCTGATCTCTGACAACCCTGCTACATTTTAGGAGCACACTGCCATTTTCCTCATACAAGCTGTGAGGTTACTCCTTCTGGAAATAGCACGTCTGGGACCAGGGAAGGCTTAGGCGGAGACGGTCCTTTCATGTTTCTCTGTGGTTTTCTGTCTCATTCCTGCCTCTCTTGATTTATTTTCTCCCATATACCTCTTCTTTCCTCCTCCTGCCTCTCTTGATTTATTTTCTCCCATATACCTCTTCTTTCCTCCTCCTGTCTCTCTTTTTTATGCTCTTGTACTGTACATGTTATCTTTTTCCTTCCTGGGCTCAGATTTTCCTGTCTCACTCAGACCTCAGAGCCCAGATTCCTACAGCAATGAGTGCAGTCATTTTAACAGGTTATGTTGATACTTGTCTTGCTGAAGAAATCATCAAGAAATGATGATTTTGAAATACTCCACAGTTTCGTTTAGAAACCAGCAGATGTTACCCAGCTGTCACAGCCTCACAGCCCTTCCTTTGCTTCAAAGTTTTTCCAGTATTTGAACAAGGAACAGAAGTCAGTAATGGTAATACGCTGGTTGGTAACACCAACAATCAGAACATTGTTAGATGCGGTCAGTGTCCTGACTTCCACCAAAAAGCAGCATTAGGATCCATCTGGTCACGTGCAGATATTGGCAATGTAGGCACTTACAGCAGGACTAGTCACCCTGCATAGCCTTCATAGTCAATAAAGACAAATAAGCACTTGCAGAGCACATTTCACCTTATCCTAAATCAATCATCTACTTTAGACCAGATGAATCACACCCTGAAAACACTTGTTTTGTTCTTGCCTAGTGTGAGCAGTTTAATGCAGGTGTCCATACTGTATTTACTAAGGCTAACAGGATCCAGCTCCCCATGTCACAGTCTTAAGTACAAGCCCAGAATGGTTGGCTCCAAGTATCTCTTTGTCTACTGATCATAAGGCAGCTCATGCTGTGAAGTAAAAAATATTGCAAAATTGGAAAGGACAACTAACAGCAGAGTCAGGAGTGCTCAACCCAAGGGAAGAAAAAGTTACTCAGTTCAGCTGTGCACCTAAAAGGGATTTATAATTTGGAATAGCATTTTGGCCATTGCTTATGGATCTCTGCTGTTCTTCTTTGTCCTTTCTCTCCCCTTCAGTGAAGGAGTGTATAGGGAAGGGCAAACTAACAAACTGCAGAGAGCATGGTTTAAAAAAAAATGCCATCAGGCAGACAGCTGACAAGAAAAGAGTCTGTTAGAAAGGTGGAATGGGGAGCACTTAACTCTCCTCAACCAATACCTTTCTCTGGAAGTGCCATATCCATGAATCTCATCAGGGACCTTGGCTCAGAAGCCTTTCTTCTAAACTTTTCAGCTCTGCATCAGATAGTAGGGTAATTTTATCTTAACATTGGCAGTCTACAGAGTTCCCTATGGAATATATTGAAGCTACACAAACACAAATCCTAGAGAAACAATATTTAGTTTTCGAAGACAATTGAAATATTTTTAAGACCAACCACTGTTTTGGCCCAGGGTAGGCACTTTCTGCATGGCAATCTCCAATTTGTACCAGATGCAAAGGCAAAGATATTTACTACACATACCCCAAACTGCACAAATTCCTTTGTCTTTGTGTTCACTTAACCTCAACTTCCATTCCACATAACTTACTTCACCTCAACTATGTTTCTTGGAATAACATTGAATTTTGGTCAGTTCATTATTGGCTTTGTTTGTCTTTGGTGCACTGTGCGTTACAGGATTGGCTTGAAACATGAAACACTGTGGAGAAGGAATCCAATATGGTAATACAATCATTTGCCTACTATTGCAGGAATAGTTTCCATTATGGCCCCTATTTTTCACAGTCTCCTAACTTTCCAAAACACTCACCTCTGGAGATGGAGTTTTCCATGGTTGGTGTTTGCCTGGAGGTTAAATTTGCCTGCGTGAGTGGAAGTTTTAGCAAAGACGTCTAGTCACTTTTACATTACGGGAGAGTGGAAAAAAACCCTACATTTTTTCCGGCTTGGGAAGAAAAATGTCTAACCACATTTCTAAGAAGGGCAACAGCAAATCTGCTGAGGGTTGAAATTTGACAGGCACAATCAGTGGAGAGCCCAGTCATATGTTATGGACCCTGCTTTTTGAACTCATCTCTATGTCTCCTGGTGTCTATAGGGGGCTATTTGTGTTCAACAGCCTGCAGGATGAGAGCACAAGCAACCAGTCACCCCCAACTGCCAGCAACTAATTCCTGTCCCTTTTTTCCCAAATAAGTACAAAATTAGGAGCTGTATTAACATCTCTGTCCCCAAGAGTCTGGAAATGCTAAAGTTAAATTTCTAATCATATTAACTCAGTCTCTCAGAATGTGTATAATAAGTTTGTGTGTAAAGGAGTTGTTTGTCCAGTTAAACAAGGAGAACTGAGCAGTATTAAAAGAACTGGCATCTTTCTTCGGCCATTACTTTTCTTTTTCCTGTTTAACACATCTGCCAGATCTGTGTGAAGGGCTTGGAGCTGGCCTGTAGTAACTTATGAATCCTACATGAAGTCTGGCTATAGAGATAATTATTGTGTGACTACATCTGGTTATTGGATTATTACCTGCATGAAGAAGCTGTCTTAGTTTAATAGCCAAGCCATTAAGAAAAAAAAAGGAAAGAAATACAATAATTTCACAAGAGCAATTTCTTAGCTGACATATCAGGAACTCTTAAGAAATAAGACCTGAGCTACAAGCTGTAAAGAGGCTATATCCACACAATATGCAAGTAAAAAAATCCAGAAAGATCATCATCATTATTGAAAGCGCAGGCTTGCAGTCACAGAGATCTCACTGGCAGGCACCACACAGGAGGCTGAGAAAGCTAGGCTTGCAAGAGCGATTACAAGTTGTAGGTGAGATAAAGGTGTAGGTTTTTTCATCATTTTGGGGAGGCAGACATGCATGGCGAATGTTTGAAGCTTTAAAATTAAATAGCATACTCCTGCTGAGAAGACACTTTTAGGTCATAAGCAATTAGTCAGAAATTAGTAGCTTCCAGCAGCAGTGGAAGTGCTAAGAAGTTGTAGCTAGGAGCTCTGGTAGCAGGTTTGACCTGAGGCATGTGCTTGGTGAGATTGGAGAGGGGAGCGGTCCTGCAGCCATGAAGCCACATGCTTTCAGTAAGGGTAAGCCATTCCAGCAGTAATTCCAGAGCAGGAGCAGTGAAGGTACAAACCTAGGTATCCCTGGCTGTATCTGCATTGCTCCTTGAGGTGCTCCAATGAAGGACTAGAGTACCCTATCTGTCTCCCTCTATGACAATCCATAGTGTATGGCATTTCTCCCACAAATTCCCACAGCATTTCAGTCAAGCCCCTGTTAATACTTATCCTCAGCCTTGATTTATCTGCCCCATGCACACCCTATTAGCTGGCCATGCTTGAATGCGAGGCTAGACTAGATGACCTCCTGAGGTCACTTCCAGCCTGGATTATCCTGTGATCCCATGACCACTTTGCAGAGTAGGCCTGCTGTCTGGTTTTGCCATGCAGCTTGGTAAGGAGAGTGGTGCTGCCACATCCATGTGGCACAGCAGGTCACTGCAGTGTGCCCAGTGTCACTGTGGAGGTCAGTAGGGCCATACACTGGATGGATTACTCTTCTGTTCCTGCTGTCCAGGACATGGGAAAGCATCTCTCCCTTTTTGAGCTCATAGGCAGGATGCGTGTTGCCCTATGGTGTCCCCCAAACAGGGCAATCACAAAAAGTTTGGTTGTACCTGGGCCTCTCTGATCACCACAGGTGGCCCTTGTGCACCCCGATCAGAAACTCCGACTGTGCACGTTGTGCCTGTGCTTCCTGGAAGTCCTCCACTCACCACCCGTACCAAGTGTTTACTCTCTCGACTGTTGACATGAGATATCAGTCTCCACGATGTGATTATCTCCACTTTCATCTTTATCAGCACTGTGTGACCCTCCACAGTCTCCACCCAAATGGCCATGGGGAGTTCAGTCACATCCTGAGCTCCTGCCAAATGTGTCTTCGGGTGCCTGAGAGCTGCTTGGGAGATCAGCTGAGCACAAGACCTGGGGCACCTTCCTCACCAGCCTGCCCCAGGGGTAAGCAGCTGGTCCTGCTCAACCGGAGACAGGGTCGGGATGTGGTAGGGATGCTTTGTCCATGGGGCAAGACACCAAGGCGCAGAGGTAAGGACTCTCCTAGGTCAACGAGTCCAGAGGAAGGCACGTGTTGTAAAAATACTTTCTGGTTGACAAGTGGAAAGTCTTTTCCTGTGGTCAAGGGCCAGCAATCTGCATCGGCCTCACACAAAGAAACTTCTGGCAAGAAGTCATTCCTGAAAGCCAGCTCACATTACATTGCATGTCTGGGACCACTGGCTCCACAGAGGGAGCACAAAGCCAGGGAAGACATGCAGGCTGGTCAGCCTTCTCCCCCCTAAACCTCCCCTTATGCTGGGGACCAGCTCATAGCAGTGAGAAACTCCAGCTGCAAGTATTGTAGTCCAGGCTAATTGGGGAGGGAGAAGGTGCAGAGAGGACCGATAGCAGCAGCAGGCTTGCCATAGAGATCCCCCTGCCCTGCACACACCATGCAGGCCTTGCTAAACGAGAAGGGAAGGGGCCAAGGCAGCTCACATAAGGCACCATGCAGAGAAAAAAGCTCCTCTGATCACTGGGGCAATGTGCAATCCTGGAGGTCATTCATATTCACTGTACCCAGAAGAGATGGGTCGTGATGCTGGCCTGGCCTTTTTTCTTAAACAAGCTCTAAGTCAGACCTCAGATCCCTCTGCCAGTTATTCATAGCAACTCCAGGCTAAGGGATATTTGCTCTTCCGCTTGCTAAAGTCTGTGGTATCAGAGCCTGTAAAAGAAGGTACATGAGGCATCCTTCCCTAAAGATGATAAAAATCAAGAGGACCGAGAAAAAAATAGAGCTGAAACAGAGCCCCAGGGCCCTCAATTACCCTGCTGGCCCCATTTCAAGGAGCTCCCTGACCCTGATGGCCTGATTGCCTCCGGTTTAAGGGCTCAGCCTTGATGTTGAGGACATAGGGCTGAGCCTCCTACCACTCTGCGTGGCTGACTTCCTGGAGCCATGGGCATGGGCCCTCAAGGAGCACGTTGTTAGACTGACCTGATCAAAGCAGAAATAGGCCAATCTGCAGGGGAGTGGGGTGATCTGAAAGAAAAAAAAATCCGTTGGATTTGGTAGCTAGAGCTCACTCCTTGCATTCTACTGGGAGGACTCTCAGTGCTGCTATTCAACTTCTGGCGGGCATTTTCTGTGATATCTGTCCTCCAGCTCTGGATGGTCACTGTTGCTGCATGAGGTACCACTTGACCTCAGGACTGCTTGCTCACCCTAGTTTACTCCATGGCCTCCCTAACACAATTGCAGTCCTGCTGGTCAAGCTGGGGAGGGTAGGATGCAGGGTTTCTCCACGATTCAGGCCTGAATGCAGTTGTACTGCCCACGGCGAGCAGACTGCGCTTTTGGTGGTAAAACTGTGTGAGTCAACTTGCTTGCACCGGGTCAGGGAGGCTAGGGCAGCTACGATTTTCCCAAGTAAGACAATCTTTTCCTCTGTGATGGCATGTGCAGGGCAGGAGTCCATGTATTGCTATGTCTTTAAGCTGATGTGGTAAAGGAGGGTGTGAACATTTGTGTTTGGATCTGATCCCTGGAGCTTAGGGCTGCAGGGCTGCGTTTCATGGCTGTCTCTTGGGCTCCTCCACCATGATCCGTCAACATAAAATTATGTCGCTCAAAACCAGACTCACTGGTTCCCTTCTTTTGCTGCTTAGGGCATATTTTTGAGGGTCATCCTGGGGAATAGTGGAGTTCCCAGCGAGTTATTCTGGGGCAACAAAAATGGTAGTGTCATCTGGTGACTCAATAACAGAAGAGTCCTTGATGCTAAATGGACTGACTGATGGAAGGGCTGATGGTGTGACCTTGGTAGTTGGAGGCATGGCATAGGTGCCTAGCTGAGCTAGGACTGGTGGTCTGGCCCTGGGGCCAGACAGCTTGCTGCCAGGAAGCAATGATCCTAGCCAAAGAGTGACTACCGCTGCCAGGCTGGTAGTGCATCCATAGCAAGATGAGGCCCACTGTCACATGGATGTGCTGACATGTCACTGCCATCCTCTCTGAAGAGAGCTGTGACTTTTCCTTTGAATCTGATGCAACCTGCTGGCAGGTGAGGAGTTATCTCTCTCTTACCCAAGAGCTTTCCTGTCTATGGGCTTCCTGAAAGTCTTCGTACTTGAGGCAGAAGTATCTTTCCCCATCTCAAGTGGTTGCTCTTGCTCTTGGTCTTGAAGGCATCCTTTAACTTTTTCCCTTTTGCCTGGCACTGCCCTCCAATTTGCATTTCCCCAGCGGCCAGCCTGGCCAGAGATCTCTGTGTATCCCATGGCCGCTGCAGCTCTGCTCTGTGAAACCATAGCCCTGCATGTACTTCTTTCCCCCATTCCTCTCAACCTCTTCTCCCCATTTAGTGAGGACTATGTGGGCCTCATCTGGCCCCAGAGACCCACCCTTGGGTGTCAGGTAGTTGGCACACCTGGCTGCAGAGATATAGATGAGAGGACCTCATGTCCTATCTGCAGTGCCCAGCTTTTGAAGAGACATGCTGTGTTTGAAGAAACGAGGGGGGGGGGGGGGGGCTAAGGTGTCAAGGCCCATATTGCTCTGCCCTTCTGGATATAAGTTGGCAAACTCTGGTGTTCTAGAAAGGCTGTTGACGTGTGTGACCAGTCACACAGATATGGAGGTGTCCTAAAAGTTGCTGTAGGGTGCTGGGTGCTTCCAAAATACCGACTTCTGTATGTGCTGGTGTGGTCTCAGGTGTGAGTGCCTGGGGAGGTCAGGGAGGCTGCTTGCTCCCAGCCTGCAGGAGCAGCCAAACAGGGCACAACAGCCACAGCTTTGTGGCAAGGTAGGAGCTGCTTCATCTCCCTCCCTCAGCCAGGGAGACATTACATTTAAGGGCGGAGGAAACCAAACCCCACATCGTCACTTTATCACCTGGGTTTGGGAGCGTGGTCCGGTGGGGTGAGCCTAGACAGACAGGAGCCTAACTGGGTTCAGGTCTGCTACGTGCCTCTGCGTGGGCTTGGCAATCGGCTCGCTTGTCTGTTTGTGAAATGGGGCTGGCGGTGCTTACCTCTGTTTTCGGGACGTTTCAGGTCTCAGCGTGAAACGTATTATGCAAACGAGGAAGTTTTCTGGTGTTATTTCTTACTAATGAGCAGCAGACCTTGAATTTTGACCTTTATGTGTTACTGGGGGGGCGCGGGTCTTGGTGTGGTTTTTCTGTAGGTTTTTTTTATGACTCTCCGTACTCGCCTCACCGGGCCTGAAGCGAGTGGACTGGTGGTAATTGAAGGTCAGAATCATTTTCCTACCAGCTCTAACCATGTAAGTAAGGGTTAGAGCAGCGCTGGAGGGGGGTGTATTTATGGGCATGCAGATCAGCTACCATTTGGACGCGTTTCTGCTGGTAGGTGGAGGGGTGGAAGTACAGCTCTGTGGGGACACGGTGTGGTCGCTCCCGAAAACGGCACCCGGTGTGGACAGGCTGAGCCTCTGGCTTGCTTTCTCCTTATCTGGGAGTATGCAGGCAGAGAGCAAGAGCAAAGACCAACCTGCGTGTCACCGTGGGTGAGTAAACATCAGTGCCATCTTGTAGGGTTATCTGGCCCTCGGCGCCAGCCTTTTAGGTGGCCGAACTCCAACGCTGACCAGCTTGTGAAGAGGAAAAAATACCGATTCAGTTTTCTGCACTTTGAATCCCGATAACTGCCCTCGATCTGCTCTGCAGGATTCAGAGGAAAGGCTAAGCGGGCCTCAGCCAGTGTAAATCATGCCTCCTTCTGCCTGGCTCCACCTGTAAATGATACCAGCCTAGGCTCGGCGTTTGCCTCCAGGGTAACCCCATGGGTGTAAGCATCTCGCTGTGAGCATTAACCTAACTGGGAGAGTTATTCCCATGCAAGATGATTCCCTCCATACACTGCGGTGTTCCCAGCAGGCTTGTACAGAGCTGTAGCTGCCCTTCCAGGGGAACTTCTTCAGTCCATTGGACTCTTCTAGATTCAGGCCCCATCTTCAATAGATAACTCATACATAGATAATACATACATCAAACCTGAAGTTTGACATCTGACTCCTTGTTCCCTATGGTTTATCATCTAGCCAGAGGGATGCTCATGTGTTACTGTGTCAGCAAACAATTATTCATTAACTCAAGTGGGCTAAGCTCAGATGTGTGCTCATCTGCTGCAGGTGCTGCTGTCCTGATTTCGGAATTGGAGCAAGCCCCGAGGAGGGATATGGTTTTGATGTCCATGGGCTAACCTCTGGATTAGTCTGCCTCTGAACTTGTTGATATGCACACCCAGGAGCTCCTGCCAAACCTCTGGCAACAGCCAGGTAGGTAGGGGCAGAGGGAGAGTTCTGCGCTGGAGCGTGCAGTGGACTGAATCCGTCACCATGACAGCTGGCTGAAGAAACGGTAACAAAACAAGGAGTTCACCAGCTTGCCAAAAATTTTAGGTTTGGATGAGGTTTTGACAGACCCATCTCACAACTCCTCAGTAGCCCAGGAACCATGCAGACTTGCTCCTGGCCTTCATCCTCGCCCTCCCCACCCATCTGCCTGAGACTCCATTCCCTTTCAAAGAGTAAGATGAGATGTTTGAGTTTTAGTCTAGGGTGGAAGGCAACTATATTTCATAAGGGGATTATTGTTTTCTGCCTAGTTCTCATTGTGATGCTGTGCAGGCTGTGAACCTTGATCACAGTGCTGCACATGCATTTCATGCATTTCCCTGATGAGAGTTGAAGATGCTACAAAATTTACCAGGAACATTGTTCTGGGGTTCTGGTTAACCTAGGAAGAGCTCAGATACACAGCGGTAAGAATCAGGATCAGGTTCTATTGCAAAGATGGCTCTGAGCTTCTGAACTTCTCCTGTTAAATGGGATAGTTGGTTTCAATCCATTATTGATGATTCCTGACACAGCATTTGTTCTCCAGTTCCACAAAGTCCAGGACTGTTCAGATCAGCTTTTGGTCCTTACTCATCTCATTATGTGAGCTTCAGCCACCTATGATGTGATATTAATGACCAATTAAAAATACCACTCATCTATGAATTAATAATAGAGATCCTTGTTTAAAAGAGCAAGTGCAGTTCTAAGACACTGTCAGATTTGTGGGGACTCTGAAGCAGACTTTCATCATTCAGGTAGCAGGGACGTTAGGTGTAACGTAGGGCTTTGTATAAGAATGAGAATTTTGATGCGTGTTCTGTGGAGGATGGGGTTCATAAATCAGTCTCTACATCGAAGGTATCAGGAGTTAGTGGGTCTGGACAAACCACTCAGCTTCTCAAGGCTATTTTGGTTCCCAGCTCCCACTGATTTTAGTAGTTATTACGCACCTCAGCATCCTTGAAGGTCTATGCTTTTAGTTGCTTTCCTGAAAGAGAGTCAGCAAATCAGTATTTTCAATTGAACTGCTCAAGTCCATCGTGGTCCTGGTACCAGAAAAAGGCCCACAGATACCAAGAGAGAGCACCGCATGCGGTCCTGCCAACACAGATTTCCTGGGATGGCGTACCCAGAGGTGGCTCTGTGCCAGCAGCCAGGCTTTCTCTCTGGGCGGTATGTGTCTGTGTCCTTCAGAGACAATGTTCTTACCCTTCCTTAGACTTGTATCAGCTGCAGGATGCTGCAGGGTACGGCTCATGCTGTTCCCGCCTGGTAAGATAAGGCTCCCTTCAAAGTTCCAACTTGTTAAAGAAAAAATCTCACACCACATGCAGCGCGTCTGGAAGCTTCCAGATTGTTTAGAGTTACAAGAGCAAAGCTGTATCTGTATTTTCAGCAAATATCTTCTAAAAACATGTGAGCTTTAAAATACATTGAGGGTGTCAAAAGATGCCAGCAAAAAGAGTGGTCACTGTAAGACCAAGCTGGTGTTGTGGTTAAAGCACCTCTGAGACTTCCAGACAGAAGTGTATCTATCTCTACAAGACAAATTAGCAAAATGCCTGTAACTTGCCAGGTTAGAGAATCACTTCTTCCTGTTTGGGCATTTCTTCATGGCCTGCTTGTTTGTTTCATAGTTTTCAGCTGCATACATTAAAAAGCTAGGAGGAACCTATTTTGGGTCACCATAGGGTGCCTACCCAGACTTTTGTTACTGGACTAATATCTGAAAGGAAAGATAAACAGTTTGCTTCTTTAATAAGATCTCAGTTGGCCCTTCAAATAGGAAATGGTATTTACAGCAACAGCGGCAGTTGGAGTTGGTGGGGCCTGCATTCTCTGCGGTGTCCCATGTGGTCCAAGAGAAAAAGCAAAGGAAGTCCCATTGTCCTAATTTATGGAAAAATATGTCTCTGGAAGAGATTAAATCTGCTTTTGCTTCACTGGCATAAGGGACCCAGAAATTTTTATATCTAATCGGGTTCCTTTTCATTTATCATGATGTTTAGCCAGAGTTGTAGGTCAAACAAATGGCTTTGCGCTGTGTGCCAAATGCCGACTGATATGGAGCCTTTGAAGTAAGAAATGTAAGCAATCTTCTCCCTACAGGTTCGGTCCTCCTGATAAGTGGATGCACAACTGACACATCACTCTTCAACCCATTTTTGAGCACTTCACTGATGTATTAGCTTTATGGTAATTCTCAGCAATAAGGGGAATACTTATCAAAAGTAAAATCTGAACAGAAAGCAGAAAAACTTAAGTTTTACAGATCAGTTTTAAGAGAAAGTCTGTCTTTGATGAGAGGTTTGAGACTTCCCTTCTCAGAAGATGAAATTACTTTAGGTGAGCCCTGAGCTATGGAAAGAGTGTTTTTATTTTAATTATGCAGAATACAATAATTCTGAGTGTGGGCTGGCAAAATCAAACCCCAGAGATGGGGACCCCTCCAATCCAAGCCTCTTTTTCTTCAGCCAATCCATCCACATTATTACATCTGGATTTTGAATGTTTGGGTTCCCTCTGGAAGAGTATCTGTTTGCTACAAGGAACCCCTCCATTTTTCACTGCAGGCTAGGATCAGAGGTGAGCTCATGATGCAGCACTGAGACCTCAGGTCAAACATAAATGTATTAACATGGAGGAATGTGCACAGTTGAAGTTCAGCTTATTACACGGATACACAGATGCATGAATGGTCTACAGGATTTGAATCCAGGTCTGGATTCATACTTTAACCCCGCCTGAGTTGAGGGAATTGAGGTCAGAAAGGTCAGCTCTGTATCATTGTCAAGCAAGGCTCCTAAATTATGTCACCGGAGTAAATTTTTAATGAAGGACTATAGGAAACTCAACATAGTGCCTTTGTAAGCTCATTAACCATTTCCTGGATAACATATAGCACAGTATTTTTCACCTTCCCTTCAGATTGAAACGCAAGGAAATTTTTAATCATTCAGCATATCCACTGTGTGAAACGTAGTCACCCTTTCAGTTCTGTATCTTCACCTTTTCTTGAAAACTTGCTGGATACATTGCCCTTAGTCCATGTTTTTGGGCAGAGAGAAATCTCCATTTGCTGAAAACCAAGACATCCATAGACAAAGGGGAGACACACAGCCTTTGTAGCCCAATGCTAAGAAGCATGTCCTGCTTTCACTGAAGAAACTCTTGAGGTACTTGGGGGGCAGTGAAAGTCCTCATATTGACTTTAGTGAGAGGAGGCTGAAAGCCTGATACTTCTCCAAACATAGGAAACCTTTTGCTTCTGTCAAAGCAAATATCTGCTTCTGAAACTTCTTAGCTAGGGGCTGGAGTAACACAGTTCCATGAGGGATGTGGTGTGAAAAATGAGTAAATATCACATTTCGGATTTGGATTAAGGTCTCAAAGATGCCTCTTAAGCACCTCTTAACAGTCTCTGAGGTGGTCGTTTAAGCTAGTTTCACTGTAGACTTTCTAAGTGAAGTAATAGAATTGGTGTCCACCAGCAGATGGTGCTTCTGCCTGAGAATTGTTTTCTTTCATGACCATTGAAAGACACAGCTTCTTGCATCATTACTGTAAAAGGTACTTTACAAGGCAAAACATTGTCCATTACATTGTATGGATTCCATATTTTAGATAGCTCCTATGTATGCCTTTCTGTCCACTCTTCCGTTACCTCCAATGCTGCTTTTCTTTAAAGAGCCTTTCAGTAAATGGACAATTTCCCTTTTAAAAAATATCCCGTAGAAGGTCCTTGTTTAGCAGATGTAATACCAGGCTGAAGAACTTCAGTGATAGGAAGAAGAGAGATGAGTGACAGTTTTTTACTTGGGAAATCTTTCAGGCTAACTTCAGTGGAGACACATATACACAAAACCAGGCAAGCAGTCTATCCCTTGTAGTCTACTGATTCCCAGCTCCCCAAGGACAACAAGCTGAAGTTTGTCAGCTCTGAAAGCATATGGAGCAGATGAGGAGGAGACAAACAGACAAATAAACATGCACTTGACTCCAGACTATTCTCTCTTCAATGTATGTGGGACCAAACTGCTAAATTTTAGCTGAAATCTGCTTGTGTCTATTATAACTAATTTGCATTAGGAACCTTGAACTGTTTTTTTCTGCCATTACAATAGCAGTAAGTACTTTAAAATGAAGATCCAGGATCATTCCCACTGAGTTGGATAATACATAGTCACACCGCACACAAGTATCTTAAGACTCCTCTCCTCCATCATATAGATACCTTGATGGTTGACACATCTAGTCCCTTAGTTCACATGCCACTGTGTGGGCCTGGTGCGTTGTTGAATGTACCAGGGCCCAAGGTCAGGTACTGTGCTGCTTTTGGGCTGGGGGGTTGCACTTAACACGGGGCTTGTAGCTAGCTCTGTTGGTGGAGAAGGAGTGATGGTAACGGGAAATCTCCGCATTGCAAGTGCATGAGATATGGCAATCCCTGCAGAAGAGCACAAACCAGGAGTCTGATTCAACACATTAGGCTGGAATATGAAGCTCCCCTTGTCCAAGAGAGGTCATGGTATTGAGCCCAGACCTGCCCTCGGCAGCGTGCACACTGACTGCTGTACTCTAGTGCCTTCCATGCCGCTCTGGGCAGCTTCATCCCCATCCAGGAGATACCAGCATGGGGACTGTGGTTACCCCACTGAGATGATGAGATGTCTGAATGATCTGAGTCAATGCAAAAGCAGGGTAAGGTACCAACATTAGATGGAAATTTTGTGAACACGTTCCTACATTAACCACAATGATCACGTACTTGTACACACAAAAAGGTGTGCTCCAGTTGTACAGGTCTGCAGGCATTCTTGGGCACTATGAAAAATCTGATTTATTTTAAAAGCGACTGAATTTTTATGAAAAATGGTAATATTTCCTCTTTCTTCCATCTCAGAAATGGCCAGAGAAAGGCAGCAGCAGAAATACTAAACTCATCCTTCTCAAAGAAGGCACTTTGAGGAACCACACATTATATAGTGCTGGAACTAAAAGAAAGCAGGACCAAAATGCATTTCCATGACTTTGGTGGGATAAATGTACATGCCATGCCACAATGCTTGCAGCATATGTTCCTGGGCACCACATTCACAGTATTTTTGAAATCTAAGGTGAATCAACAGTCCATGGCTCTTTACTGTAGCTTTTACTGGAGCCTTCAATGGAGATGCCAGAATATGGTTTCTAGAGCACTGGACATTAGCAGATCCAGGAGGGTAATTAATCGGATGGAATCCAATTTAAAGATTACTCTCCTGTTCTCCAGATAGGGTGGTATATAAATACACAAAATTATCTGTTGGAATCCCTCAGGCAGCTTACCCAGAATAACCTTCTTCCGGATCCACTCCAGCTCTCAGTGGAGGCTCTAGTTCAGGAAATCATCTTTATTCAGAACAGCACTTAAGCATTTGCTTAAAGTTAGGCATGTACGTAAGAGCCACTTCCAACAAGGCTGTACTTAATTGCACCCTATCTGCCTTCCTAAATTGAGATTAATATCAACGGGAAGGTTTCAGCTGATTTCGGAAAGCTAGGAGGAGGCTGCTGCCATCTCCACAGAGTCTCTGCACTTCTTGACCATGGGAACACTCACAGAGTTATGTAGTGTATGGTGTATCTAAAATCGCACATTCTTTTGGGCCTGGGAGCTGTCCTGGGAGGGTGTGAAGATGTGTGGCCCAGTGGATCGGCACGAGGAGCTCGCCTTGGCTCCCAGTGCCTTCCTGGGGGAGCTGGTGCCAGATGGGGGATGGCAGGGAGCCAGCCCTGCTCAGAGCAGGGTCAGCCCTGGGTCCAGAGCAGGCTGGTGCCAGGGGTGCCAGGGGTGCCAGGTGTCCCTGCAAGCCACCAGCCCTGCACCCCGAGCCAGCAGCTGCGTCATGGTGCTGAGGCCGGGTACCAGGGAAGGCGCAGGAAAGATGCCGGCGCCGGGAAGGTGTGCACACATGGGTGGCCTCTGCCTTCCACTCCGGAGGCAAGGGTTTTCTGCTTGAATTGGGAGCTGAATGTGGGCAGATTGCAAGGCCAGTTTGTGCAACTGGATTGTGGCCGTATAAGCAAATGGGTCCAAGGTCAGGGAAGGCTGAGGAAACAAGAAATGTGCCTGTGCTCACGCAACATATACCAGGTTAAATGAGCAATTATTTCTTAACTCATGTGCTGACACACTTGTTTTCCTTCCTTGTCAGTGGACTTGAAATGATCAATTGTCTTTACTTTTTAGAGCTCTCAGGGTTATGTGAGGCCTCAGGATATGTTTTGGCCTCAATGACCTCTGTGGATTGTTGTGTGCAAAACATAGATTTTTTTCTGCCAAAATAAATATCAGTGGAATGTAACTTTCTCTTACAGTGGAGTTGGGCTCAGAAGATGCCATTGCATGGGGTTGTGTAGGTTTTCTATTTCAATAAAATGTCTTGACCTGGCCTTTGCTTCCCCTTTCACTATCACTGTGTGAGCAGCATCAACTGGTTCCATGATCACAGGACTTCATTAATGTCCCAAGTATGAGCAATGAGCATCTCTACTAGGCTGTATCCAGGTCTACAGGTTAGAAAAAAGAAACAAGACCTTTTTTAATATGCAATGATGGAGTGCATGAAACCCAAAATATATAGCAGCTGTAGACCTAACCTAACTTGAGATTTCTGCAAAACACTGAGCTCCTCAGCAGGTTGCACCCAGCCACAGTGACCATGTGCTCATACCAGCTAATACTGGCACAACCTCTGCTGGGTGCTCTCCTCCTCTTGCCTCCTGCACAGCATAATGTGGCACAGGCACACCACTTGGGTTGCTGGTGCCTGGACCCCACCAGTAACAAAGCTGCTCAAGTGCCACAAGAAGAGAAGAGCAGCTCTCAGATCTCTTCTTTCCAAACACAGGAGGCAGAGCCAAATGAGCGTTTGTGACTGAGGGGCGGCTTCTATGCTCAAGCAATGTGCTTGCTCGCTAGCACCAAGGTTCTGAACATGGGGCAACACCAGGTAGCACACCTCTGGATAGCAGCCTTCTTCCAATGTGAGATCCAGGGCCAGCAGACGGGAATCATTTGCCCACCAGGTACCTGGGTGGGAAGAGGCCTCAGTGCACTCCTGGAAGAAATGCAGTGAAAGCTGAGCTCGCACTGAGGGCTGCATCTGCATAGGCATGGATGAAGCAGTGATTTGAGCTCTGTTCTGCTCCTGCATTAAATATCACAGATTTGTACCTTGACTTGCTCTTTTACCGGACTTAAGAGCTTAAGCTCAGCCTCTGTAAGCCTCAGGCTGTATCTTGGGGTCTTCAGACCATTTCTCCTCCCCGACTCCTTAGTAAAGCATTTATATAGCCTTTACAAATAGAAGGGATTAAAATACATAAACGTGTATGTTTGTATGTAGGCATGCATTTCCATGGAGGCATATGGACAAAGGTGGAGTTTTAAACACAAAGTTGTTTAACAAGAGACTGTGCTGGTTGCAGGCACTTTCACTCAGCTCCTGGGCAAAAGGGCCTGGTTTGCACTAGGCTCTGGATAGGGGGAGACAGGCACGCTATTTAGAAAGCACGTTAATTGCCAGCTTCTGCCAGTCATCGACCCCTGAGGGTACCTGCTGGGAAGTCACGCTGCTCTGACAGTGCTTCCTCTCACAGCCTCCAAGAAATGGGGCAGTTGTACATAGCTACCTGCCAGACGTTCAAAGGGGGCCTGTCCCGAGCAGAAGCACCTCATGGCCATGCAGGAGGCAGGTCTTAATCACTGGCTAAATGCATCTGGTAGGGGAGAGATCAAGTGTGATGTAAGGCAGAGTCCTTTACACGTGGCTGCAAGCTTGCTTAAAGCATAGTTTGTTGTTCTAGAGCAGGTGAAGTTGTCTGCGTAGATCTATCCACCGGACGAGTAACAGATCTGCTGTCAGGATCTGCAGTGCTCAGTAACAAGGATATGCTTCCAACACAACTTGAAAGGCCCAGAAGTGTCTTGTAGTATTTCAGAGACCAGGGCAGCTAGAATTTAATCCCTGACTTCAGTCCTCTGTCTTCTAAACAGCATTGCTTTAAAACATGTCTTGAAATGCATCATAGCTAAGGAGTTGCAGCAGCCATACTGGAGAAATGCTTGAACTCTCCTGCTCATGTGAATCAGACCACTTGTTTTGCTGAGGAGTTAGGAAAACAGATGATTCACTCATACGTGCCACTTTTCAGCAACAAGTCCCTAAGTCTGCAGACATGTGAGTTAACAATATCAAGCCCTGCAAAAGTGGGTGTTGGCAGTAACTCCAGATCAGGTTCAGGTCCTCCTTGCTCTCTTCCATCCAAATTCCCCACTGGCTTCTGTGGACTTCACTTGAGCCAGGAGTGCGGAACTAACTCACTTACAGTCTGGGTCGTGCTGGAGGGGCAGCCCATGGGAGGGCTGGTACCAAAGCTGGACAAAGTACCCCTGCGCCTCTGTCCTGATCCACCTCTCAGCTATGACTGTACATTGCTGCCAGCAACCTTGGGGCTGAAGCCCACTCTGGAGCATCAGTGGGCTACAACAATGGAAGGATGTCCATCCTGGCTCAGCCACAAGTCCGTCTAGCCTTCTGTGGCAAGAGGGATGCCCTGGCATACAAGCATGCTGAGAGTGGCGGGTTGTAATCTCTCTTCTGACCTCTGCAGAGCCTCCTAGAAAGGCTCTGGCTGCTCCCCTGCCCTCCCCTTTTTATTTACCTCATCCCATCTGAAGCTCTATCAAGTCATGGCACTCTTGCCCCCAGAGGGGGAAGGTTTGGTGTGAGCACCCTGGTGACCTTTACATCCTTCCCTTTATCTTCTCTGTTGTTGACTGGACAGGTTGATTCTTACATGCTTTTTTTCTTTTCCCACCATCCTCTTTCCTGCCTCTCCCTCCCCTTTACCAGACAAGGTGGGGAGGTTTTTGTTAAGTGAAGAAATCAGTCAAGGGAATGGACAAACTTGGAAGCCTAAGAGAGAACATAGAAGTGGGGCAAGCATGTAGTCACGCTTCCCCAGAATAATCGTCAGCAGTCTGCTGTGACAGGGCATGATGTCTTTTTACTCAAACACTCTTGACAGATTTTCCTTCTCTGAATCAATCTAATCACTTTTGAGTGCTTGCCAGCTACTTGCACCTACATGAGCTGTGGCAAGAAGGTCCACAGCTTAGTAGTGCACTGTGTGAAGAAAGAAGGGGACAAGGTGCTTTTGTAAAGACTCAGAGACTTAGTCAGGATTTGGATCCAGCTTAGAGGCCACCCTCTGTGGTTAGGATATGAGAGGAGGAGGAACAAGACTTGAAGCCACCAGTGTTACTGTGGGCATTCAGCCCTGCCAGAAACTGTGAGCTGCCCCTGCCCAGAGAAGCTGTTGCAATCAGTGACCTCTGTCAGTGCAATGATCTCCTGCCAAACCCATGGCCAGTTGTCTCCCTTCCCTCTGCTTTATGAGGACAGGACTTTGCAATAAAATGGGGTTTCAGCAAAAGTGCCTCTCCCAGTTTCCATTCCCCAGAAACTCCTCAATACTAGCAGCTCACTCTTAAGGAGACCCCAGGGTCCAGTGAATTTGCTTGTGAGAAATGGCTTTTTGCTAGAAGAGCAGGTGTGGCGTGATGCCTGCTACCACTGTACATCTGTTCTGCAATGTCTGTGAACTGCTACCCAGTGCAATTCCAAGCAAAACCTCAGGTCAGCACATACCTTTGGCCCTCTTGCACCACCTAGGGTCTTGCTTGCCTGCCTCTGGATGCCTTGTGGGGACGTGGAGAGAAGATGTAAAGAGCTGTTTCATTTCCCCAGCCCAGGCACCTAAAGAGCCAACACACACAGAGTGAAGAAACATTCGTCTGTCATCATGTTCAGCTGTGGACATCACTGTAAGACAAACTGAGGTGCAGGTGTAGATGATATCCAAGTCTTAGCTTGTGCTGGCTCTCTGCACAGGGCAAGCATTCCTATGTGAGAGCAGCAGTCACGACCCTTAATGTCTCAGAAGGTCTTATTCTGTCTGTTAATTGAAGTGCACAGCACACACTTTAGTCAGTTTTTAGCTACACAGATAGTGTTTATCAGAGCAAATGCCAGGACAAAAAAACCCACATTTGAGGCTGATGGATCATAATGCAGTTTTATTTCCAGGACCAGGAGTGTAGCTGTCAAGTGTATAAGGATCAGAGCAGAGGGCCCAGATCCCAGGCTAGGTTGGGGGCATGAGGGACAGCGATACCTCCGTACCACCATTGGTGCTAGTTCAAACCACTGATGGCAAATGACCTGTGATTTTCAGAGATGCTCCATGAAAGTGGAGGGCAGGTGCGCACAGTCAATACCTTGCTGGGTGCACTGCCCTGGCTGACATTTATACTCCCCATCCAACTCTTTACTACTATCTCTCCAACTCTTTAACTGCTCTGGCTGAGCTACTGATCGTATTCCTCCATAAGGGCCTGGGGAGTGTGGGTGAGGAGCAGAGGGCAGCGATGTTGGGTGGTTGCAAATGTCCTTGTGCATGCAGGAGGGTGTGTGCGTGTGTCTGCAGAGCTTTGTGGTTCCTATCAACAACCCAGCAAGCAACTGACCTGCAGCTTCCCAACCAAAGGACAGATTCAGCTTAATCTGTTAGGAACAAAATTTCTGCTGTCAGTTATTACCGTTAACTTTGCCTCTCATGGCACTGGCCTTGAGCAGGACCTTGCCTTCAGATAACCGCAGGTGGTGCACTGCAGTCAAGCTGCAGGCAACAATATTTTAATTACAGCTGGAAGTATGGTGAAAATCCACACAATATTTAGGAGGGCACTTCAGGTTTCTTTTCTTCTCTGAGGGACACACATACATGCATTCAGGGTGCCATATCTTATCTTCCCAGCCAGAAGGATGCTGACTTCAGGCTGTGGCAGTGTGAAGATGTCAGGCTGGGAGCTGACAGCCAGATCTGCCTTTCAGGAGCCCTTTGGCTGCCTGGGCTGCAGTGAGGATGGGGTTTCCAAATGAGAGGTGATCGGCTGGTGCACAGGCACACGCTGAGGTGTTAATGGGCACGCGGCTGTAACAGGTAGCCCTTGTTAGTCCTACCCTGGTGTTAGCAGACAGGGGGGCGAAATGCCACCAGCTGCTGCGCAGTTTATCAGCTGGGCATGCAGGCACCACCCCCATTGCCTGTGCTGGCAATGGAGGTCACTCAGCAGCTCATGTTCTCCAGGGCTGATGTGAGGATGCCCTTTACCTGCAGCATGTTGGACAACGTTTCCCTCAGAGCTATCTGTCCTCAGCAAAAGCCGTCCCTGTGGTCATTGTTTGGAAAGGTGTTTATTTTCTGTCTTGCTTTCAGAAGGGTGATCTCAAAGGGGCTGAGGAGAGAATTTCCTTAAGTCACCAGAAGCTAAGCATTGGACATGGTGAAATCAAAAATGGTGTTTGATTTTTCATTTAAATGCTATGTGCAGGCAACACCCTTATTTATTCTCTAAAGCTTTTGCAACAGCAACACATAAAACCATAGCAACAAAGCTGAATGATTGCCGTCTCCGCCTGGCCACTATTTCTCCATCCCTGCAGCTTGGGCTGAGGGGAGCAGTGCATTTCTTGGCAGGGTGGCAGGTGCTGGTGTCTCAGTTGCAGTGCAGTCTCAGCACCAGACACAGTCAGAGTTTGGGACCTGACTTGTTCTGCCTGGTTGTTTTTTTCACGCATTCAGGGTTGAGAAAATGTTTAGGCTGGAGTCCCTCACTGTTGAATGCATACTGATGAGATAGCCTCTTTTCTCATAGACAGAAAGGGTTTTCCTTCACAATCTTGCTTACACTTGTACTGCATAAGAAAACATGGTTAAAATTCACTTTCCTTCTGAATGCTTTTCCTCTTGCTTCTGTAATGACTGGAAAGTGTTGCTTTGTGAAACATATTTTTATTTAACCACAAAGGACCATTCCGGGTGTCCCTCTCCACTGTCTGCACTCTTTTCATTGTTTCTATATAAGGTATTAAGGATAGTGCATCCTGATGTGGGTCTCTGATGTGATGAGGGAGCAATCTTCAGACACGGAGTTATTCTAATATTTAGAGATAGGTTTGTACCAGCTATGAACATTTTGGGGACAGCCTGTCAAGATCCCTCTGAACAGCAGCCAACCTTTCAGCAGATCAGCTCTTCCTCTTGTCTGACAGCCATGCCAGATCCTATGTGAAAGTATGGGGGTTAATACTTTTCCAAATGTACCCAAAGTGTTATAATAGGTGATCAAACTGTATAACACATCACTCAGAAAAACAGAATACCCCAACCGTTGAACCCCATACGGCAAACGTATTTACCATTGAACAGACAAAGGCCCCAGAAAATAGGCTAAAGATGAAACCTCTGAACACTGCTCCCGGAAAGATGGAAGAACAGTTACATAAGAAATAAACAATTGCAAAAGGATTTCCTCACTTAAAAAGAAAACCCAACCTGTACAGGGCATGACATCAAAACTCCCAGTTGTGCTGAAAACCATACCCTTGGGAGGAAATGATGTACAAATCCTAACTCCCTTGCCCTGGGGAAGAAAATAACATCCACCGTGCATGGGGTGAATGCAGAAAGAAAATGAAACCGTAATGACTTGCTTAGAGGAATGGCAAACAAAGGCAGAAGAGTTAAATGTTCGAGAGGTGGAAGTCAAAGCTCCTGGAAAGGTGGTAGCTTACACATGCTGACCCGCTGCATAGGCTAGGCACGAGAATGCAAAAAACAGGTAAGAGACCTAGAAGCACAGCTGCAAAACAAAAAATAGAGAGGCAGCATCTTCTTTAATCACCAATACCTTTATGAGAAACCAGAGGGAGCTGGAAAATGTCCCAAGATGTAGTAAAAATTGGATTATAAAGAAAAAACAACATAAAGAAACAGTTCAAACTTAATTAATAGATGTAAACTTGAGTAATCTTAAGAGGAAAGGTTTCAGCAGTCACAGTTAAAGCCAAACTATAAAAACCTAGTGGCCTAGTGGTCTTTTTGTTTTACAGGGTGACTGACTGACAGACAACAATTTGAAAAGCAGCAGCCAGACCCAGGGACAGAACTGTCGATTTCACTAATGTTCTTTTAAGAAAATGTGTAAATACCAGAAGGAATCTAGGAGGGCTATCAAGAAGGTAAAAAGTTTAAAGCAGTGGGGAAACTAATTAAATGCTATCAGCACTCTAAGTATCAGTAGTTAGCAGTATAGCATATCAGTAGTTAAAGGCTGAGAAGATTGTGGGTTAAGTCTGTGTATACAAAGGTTTGAGGTCTGAAAGGCACAGTGAATAGTACAATGTTAAGATTTAACCAGAAGAAATACCTAAGGAAAATTACATAGGTACATATGAGAGGATACTCATACCTCTCCAATAACCACACTTAACAGCTATATTCTTTTGTTTCTAAGAATTAAACCTATAAAATTCATGATCCTAAGTAATGAACCCTACAATTCATGAATTATGTATAGTTAATTTCCTTACTTAAAAAAAAAAAGAAGGAAAAAGAAGATGGCAAAAGCTGTGTATAAATGTATCAGCTGCTGATTTAAAATAAAGTGTAAAGTTTGTCTGTTTATTGTAGACAATACGGGGAAACAACTGATGGAGGATTGGGAAAAAGTGACCGAGTATACTGGAAGCTCCTGTGAAGGGAAATGTCTGGAGAACAAAGATCATCATTAATAACAATCTTCTGTTAATCTTATCTTCTACAGGAAACACAGAAAATTGAGCTCCCTATTCCAATCCTAGAGATACTGATCTATGTATGTTATGTGTATGCATGTTTGTGTTTATTTATGAGTATCCTTTTATGTGTTTACAATAGATATTACAAAATGTTGGGAGAGATGTATTGCTAATAAACTCACATAAATCCTCTTACAGGATTTGGGTTTAATCACAAGATGTTCAGTATGTCTGCTACCTTCTTCACTGTCTCACAGTAAGACTAACAAAGGATTTGTAAAATAGTCCACAAATGAATACACTGCTACACAGTCACAGAAGGATTATCAATCATGAAGGCTGTGAACAATCAAATATCATTCAGTTCTGAGCCTACTGTACATCTAAAATGAACATGTTTTCCTCAAATGGTGCCTTCAAGACCACAGGGCTGCTACATGCAAAAATACATCCAATTGTAATGTTATTTATACTAATTGTTAAATACTGTGCATGTTTATATGTGGTGTACCTCCTGATGATGACAACACCCTGTCATGGGATGGACCCACCTGCTCTACAACACCTGGGAGGCACGAGCAGATGTTGCCACAGCACTGCCTCAACAGTGAATGGTCAGCTGCTGCAATCGAGCTGGCAGATGGGTCTGAAAGCACTGATCTCCTTGGTTCTTAAAGCCCAGCATCCAGATCTGCTGCGGGTTGTCATTTACTCTATCTTGCCCATGACAGGTCCAGCTAGTTCTGGAGTCTACACATCTGGTCCGTATCTCTCCAATCTGGCTACAAGGATATTATGAGAGACCATGCTGAAACCTTGCTAAAGCAAAGGTAAACCACCACTACCATTCTGCCTCATCCATTGAAACAGACCTCCCATCAACTCGCAATCGAAAGCAATTAGCTTGATGAGGCGTGATTTGCCCTTGGTCAATCTATGCTGGCTGTTTCCAATCACCTTTTGATCTTCATGTGCCTGATAATGGCTTCCAGAAGGATTTGTCCCTTAATTGTCACATGGTTTGAAGTGTGGCTGATCATCCTTCAGCTCCCTTGGCCTTTGTTGCCCTTCTCAAGGATGAGCATGACGTTTGCCTTTTTCCAGTCACCAGAGGCTCTTCCTGATTGCCATGACCTAGCCATTCTTGGGGCACAGAGAGGAGGCTCAACCAGCCATTCCTACCTCTTTCCATTGAGATCAGGAGCATTTTGCTTAATATTAGTCTCCATTTGGGAGACTAATATTAAGGCAGTCACCTTTTCTGCCCAAGATATTTGGTTGCCCCTCCTTCCTTTTAACCAGTTCCATGCTGTCTGTCCTTGATCACCTCTTTGCTATAAAGACTAAGCAAGCCCTGAGCAAATGTGACCTTCAGGGGGATATGCAGCAGAACAGGATTATTCAAGGACTCTTCTGGTTTCATTGAGAACAGAGTTGGCAGTTAAATTTCATATCTGCTTGACAACATATGCATCTTTTATATATGTAGGTATGCCTGTGTGCGTGTGTGAGTGTGTATGCCTGCAAGTATTAGCCAAACAGGACTGGCCAGGAACAGATGGTAGAAGAGGGTGGTTGAAGGAGGGATAAGTCCTTTCACCTCGTTATTGGCAGTCCAGGGCAGCAGTTCCCAAGCTACTCTGCTTGGGAACTTCCAGGGCTATCCTCTCTTATTTTCACAGTCAGACTCATAGCCCTCTATTTGGGAGTTCCTCTAACAGCATGCTGGTGGCTCCAGGTGATTTTTTCCAGCCAGGACCAACCAGGGCATGTCTCTGCCTGCCCAGTGCAGGAGGCTGGACGTGCCACGGTGCCTCTGGCTTACAGGTTTCATCAAAGCAAACAGAAGCAGCTTGCCAGCCACCTCAACTTTGAGGGGCCGAGCCAAGGCCACATGGAAAACTGCCAGAGAGAACCAGGGGAGCAGGGAGAAAATGCTGCCAGCAGCTCGCCCCCGTGCTGGGAGGTGTTCATGCACAGAAAATTATCCAGAAGAAATGATAGCAGTAACCATGACAATGTCAGCAGCACGACACTAGCAGGGCTTCCTCAGGGATTAACACTTTTCCATACCAAGAGTGTATCTCCCTTCTTCTGATGTGCGCTGTTGATTCAGTGGTAGTCCATGTTTGCTTTATCTTCCTCAAAGCAGAGCTACCTGAGAAATTGCTTTCTCTGCAAATTGCTTAGGCAGCACTGCCTGTACAATGAAAATATTTTTTACAGAAAGTGTCTCCCAGCCCATGTGCTTGCGGAGCACTTTGCACCACAATCCCACCTTGATTCCCCTCCCTTGGATGTTCCCATCATAGCAAGGAACCACTCCTGACTGAAACTGAAGTTGTCTTATTTCACTGAGTACACTGCTATTTTCTAAGGTGTGAGTCAGAGCCTTCCAGTTAGGTGTCACCATGTGCTATTTGCTAGAAATAAAATCAACATCCATTAGTTCTGCTTTTTTTTTTAGTAAGTTTTTGTCTTTTCCTGCTCCAGATCACAAGTGAGGTACACACAGAGCAGAGCTCAGAGAGGCTGGTCCTGGCTGTATATGAGGACCTGCTTCTCACAGTAAGGGCTTCACAGGGGGGTTGGTCACTAACAAGCATGATTCTGGTGGAAGAAAAGGAAAGGAGAACTGTGGGTGCTAAGCAGCCTGACAGGCTGGCAGGACTTTCACATTGCCTGCTCAGTGCTCAGTCTCTCGTGCCCCTATCAGCCAAGGGAAGTTGTTATTGTTGTTGTCATTGTTATCATCATCATCATTATTTTGCAGAGCTCATCTTTACTCTTCTTCTGTCTGGGTCAACAAAGATCGAGCTGCATCAATATTTACCCCTAGGAAAGCACAGCAGTGCTCATTTACAATATATGAAATTGCAGTAATAAGCATAAAGAATAGTACGCAGCATCTGACAGGATGACTGATGTAAGCTGTCAGCCAATATTTGACTTTCCAGGTGAGATTAGATTTAGCATTTAATATAAATATAAAGCGTGCAGTACAAGGCACTTATTTAACAGACAATTGCTTATAGCCTTCTGCAGGCTGGAGGCTACTTAAAGTTTAAGATATCTCTGCTCCTTTCTAGAGTATCGTCATATTATCCAGTGGAGTTTTAAAATCCTGAGTGTTATCGTGAATTTCTTTAGAGAAGGGCACAGGAAAGGTAAGTTTCTGTTGGTAACTCTTTATTTCCTATTGAAAAAGCATAGTAATTTTTGTTCTGAATCAAAGAAAAAGCAGAGAGATTTTACACACAAAAAAGTTTCAAGGCAGTTCATATTTGGATTTGCTTATAGATTGCTTCCTTTCATTAGATTACCTTTATCCCCTATGTTGGAGCATGTGTGAGTGTATAATGGCAGAGACCTACATGCACGTGTACCTGCGTCCTTCCATGAGTGCGTGCCTGTTCTGTGCACACTGATATTGCAAGGCTAGTCCAACAAACAGAGGAAGGGAGATTACTGAACTCCAGTTCAAAAGACAGTGCAATTTCTTATTAGTGATGAAAATTCACTGTCTCTTACTATAGGCTGCAATAAGCTCATCAGTGCTTGAAGACTGCACTGAGATCGAGTCGACTTTTTTTGGAAGCTTTGCCATATGTTGTACGGCTTGGTTGGCCCGAAGCATTTAAGGACAGGTGTCACACAGGAGCATCAGACTGAAATGCTGTACCACACCCTTTGCTTTTTGCAAGCTAGCAGGCTGCAATCCGGTCACACCCTCCTCTGTGGGAAAGGCAGAAAAGGACAGCGGCTTTTCTCAGAGCTTCTTGAGAACTCCTTCACTGGAGTCAGTATGTGATAGTTTCTGCCCCAGACTTAGCTCAGTTCAAGCAGGACCAGATGGATCAGCACTGAGTGACTGGATCAGGGGACTATTTGGACTGATGAGTAATCAGTTGCTGAGCAGGTATCTCTTCCCTCATCTGTCCCCCCACCCTATTGTTCTGTTCAAGGGTTAACAGCCTGGAAGCCTCAGCAGGGTCCCTCTGCCAACCTTTGCCCCTCTGCTAGCAACACTAGCAACACTGCAATCCAGCCTTAGAGAAAGACCATTGAAACCAACAGCTCCTGACAGGCCCTGGTGCAGGAGTGTGGTGGAGGGGGACGTCTCCTGTGGGATGGAGACCTGATTATGGTTTTCTAAGCAGCAGCTGGGTCTGACTGTGGCAAGCTTTGGGATAGCTGGGAGAGGGTCAAGACAGATGTGGCTTTGCAGCACTATTCAGCATCCCTGCCCCTTTGGGGTGGTGGTCCTAATGACCAATGAGGCTATTCCAGATATGGGGGCTGTGTCTTCTTGTCCCTCCCCTGTCTATCAGGCTACTATTTAGGAGTTAGCTCTCTGGCTATTATGCTCCCATGGACTCATTTGTGCTTGCATGGGTAACCAGCCTTCACACCAGATGTAATGTCTGAGACAAAACAGGGAAGGGGGAAGGTCACACCCCTCCCTGAGAGATGCTGGGCAGCTGCCTGGAACGGCACTGTGCCAGCCCTTACAGGATCCGATACGTACTTTGTCTTCTCCTGGGCTTCTTCACTTGGTGTTTTGCCTCAGTAGGGAATCCAGTGTGCCTCAACCCCTGTAACGTGGGTCATGGGGGCCCATGCCCACTGGTCTTCACCAAGGCTTCCCACCGACCAAAAGTGAACTGAGTGAGGAGAGGAGTAAGACCTCCTTGGGTCTCTGAACATATTGAACCACTCAGAAGTGGGGATTCTCAGCTAATCTGAAACTGGTACTGTGCTTTCAAGTGGCAGGTGGTAGATGTTCTTAGTTAATTGGCATTATGCGGACAAAAGAAACCAATGTACTGTTTTAGTATAGATATTTGATTAAAATAAGTATCATGTTGTCTTTAGTATCCCTAACTTGCAAGGATGGCTGAAATGCGAAACTTCACTTGGGCGGTGGAAAATATTTTCAAGGAAATCTTTCTCACTTACATGAATGGCTGGAGGAAAAACATGACGGAAGCGGCAGATAAATTGCAAGCCACAGTTGCTGCTGAAAACTTGGACTATGTTATCCTTTACTTGATGGTGATGATTGGGATGTTCTCCTTCATTATTGTGGCGATCTTGGTGAGTACTGTGAAATCAAAGAGGCGAGAGCACTCCAATGACCCATATCATCAGTACATCGTTGAGGACTGGGGAGAGAAGTATAAGAGCCAGGTTCTGAATCGAGAAGACCTCAAGTGTGTGATCCACGAAAACTTGGGTGCAAGGGACAAAACAAGCCCTGGATCACCCTGACTTTTTGGAAACATCAGCAATGAGGAAATCATAAAGCCACGTGCAGGGAACTCACTGGAATTACAAATAGCTGTGAAATTGTTCATTAAATTAATAGACAGGTCAATGTGGAACAGAGTGCTGAGGAAATCAACTTTACTGTTTCCCATGAGGACTTTGGCACAGCTGCTTGGAGAACACCCAAGAAAAATGCATGATTGTGCTTTGCTTTGATACTCTGTTCTTCAGAAAAATAAAAACAAGAGAATTAATAACTTGATTTTTTTTTAGCATTTTTTAAATCCAGATGCAGATCTGGATGTTCCCACCTCAGAGAAACTGTGGATTAGTGGTCAAAAGCACTAATTTAGATCCAAACTGTATGACTTAAGCCCATCTTAAAAATAACTTTAAAATGTACAGTAAAATATCAAAATCTCCGCCTATTGACTGAACAATGTGTTATGTTATGAATCATAGGAGGTAACCTATACCTACACACATTCATTCCAAACTATTTTTTTAATGATCTGGCTCCCATTTTGATTTCATTATTCGTTAGCAGCAAAGATTGACTCATGGCCTTCTGACAAGGCCTGTTTTTATAGCAGAAGAGCTGCTAAACTAGCAGTCTCATCTAGGTGCATGTCCTGGTTGTCTAGGGCAGTTTCCAGAGGTTCATCATCTTTCCTCAAGTCCATAGCTGGCCAAGCTGCCTCTTCTGCTGCTCCTTGGTTCTCCAGAGCAATCTGTCTACCTGTGATGCAAGCTGGGTGATGGAGGGGCTGGTTACATCCCACCAGCCAGGGCTCAGTGATCACTGAGATCCTGCCTTCTGGCTTTCAGAGGAGGGATTTCTATACCCAGCTATCAAGGCTGCCCCATTGCTGTGCTTCCTAAGGGATTCCCATGTTGGGTACTGGTTTCCACTGGCTGGGAAATGGGTTTTCGGGATGGTTTGTCTTCTCCTGTGCTGCTGAAGTATCACAACGCTGGCTCTAAGGGAATAATTAGAAGCAGAACTGGTGATACTTCTAGTATTAAAACGTGCTTCATTTTGTAAGACTCTGGGTTTAGCTCCTATTCATGTTGCCAGACTTAAATCGCTTAAGCTAAAAGTTCCCATGCTGGCTGGCTGTCATGTGGGCTTGCTGTTTGTTTTCAGAAAGTTTTGGCTGAAACACTTCAGCCATGTCTGGCGCTGCATTTCCAACGATTTTGTTTTGCTCATGTTAAAAAGAAATGAAAAAGAAAAGGGCTTCTGATGTTGGGGAGGCTTGGCTTATTTTGGAGACTGGTCTTAAGACTTGGCACAGCAGCTGCTGTCATACTCCAGATGTGCCTTTTGCTGGCATAGTAATAAGCCTTAGAATAATCTCGGTCCGTGAGCACAGGGGAAGGCTTGTCAGGTCCCAGCACAGCCTTCTGGTGAGCCTCTCCCCACCCAGCATGCCCTCTTCCCCCCCACCTCCCCGGGTGGCCTGTGGGTGTCTGCCAGCCCCCCTTCTCCTGCCACGGGTGTGCTCCACACCCAGGCTGCAGGACTTTCCTCACTCTCGGGGCCCGCTGGCCGGAGAAGCGCAGATATTGCGCTGCGCCGAGCCGGTGGGGGGACCCAGGGGCCATCTGGGCCCAGCGCTATGGCCATGCTACAGTCAGGGAGAGCCCCTTCTGGTCTGATACAGTCAGAGGAGCACCCCCGGAGAACTTGTCCAGGTGCACCAGCACCAGGACCAGCAGCTGCCAGACCCGCTCAGGCCCTGCTCCCCGCCGAAAGCAGGCGGCAGCTCCCGCCTCTGCCCCGGCCCTGCTCCCGGTGGCGGGTAAGGCGGCACAGCGAAGCTGAGGACGGGGGCCTGGACTGCTTTGCCCTCGGGCCTACACCCCTGGGACATGTGGGAATTTCTTTACCTCAGAATTATTATTTTCTTGGAAGACACGGGGCGGGCGGCTACTTTCTGCTCCGGCCTCAGGCGGCGGCCGGGGCACGGCGGGTTTGCAGGAGAGACGCCCGGGGCGAGGCAAGGCGGGGTGGGGGGGACGACGACACCCGGCCGCTCTGCCGCTCCCTGCCCCGCCGGGACCTGCCGCTGCCGCTGCTGGGAGATGTAGTTTGTCGCGCCCTCCCGCGCAGAGCCATGGCCGCCCCGTGAGGTAGGAGACGCGTTTCCTGGGCCTTCCCCCACACCCCTCCTCGGCGCGGCCGGCCGCGGCGCCGTGCGGGGGGCAGGCGGGGGCGGCGGGGAGAGATCGGGCAGAGCGGGGCGGCCCCCGTCCCCGACCCGGCCTGCTCCGCCTGCGTTGCTGCCTGCCCTCCGGTCCGGCCTGCTCCCCCGCCCGCCAGCCCCAGGGACCCTCCGCTCCCCTCAGCCTTCTGCCTGCCTACCCGCCCGTCCTCCTGCCTGCCCGCTCCTGACCGGCGTACCTTCCCCTTTGCCCGTTCTCCTGCCCCCCTTCCTTGCTCTCCTGCCTGCCTGCCCGCCCTGCTTGCCTGCTGTGCTGTCCTGCCCTCCCCTGGCTGCCCGCCTGCCTGCCCCCCTGCCCACCGCCCTGCCCGTCTGTCTGTCTGTCTGTCTGTCTGAGCCCCGCACCGGCCCGGTCCCCGCCCTGGCGCCGGCGGGGGTGCGAGGCGGCACCAGACGCTCCCTCGCAACAACCTCCGGACGAGGGAGCCTGCGGGTTAAGAGCTGCTGGAGGCACGCTCGCTGGCTTGATAGCCGTTTATACGGGCGGGCAGGCCCGCATCGGGCGTCCCCCGGCGTATTGCTGCAGGGTACGATGCACAGCCGCGCTTTACTGCGTGTGAATCTGCCGAGTCTTGCTGTTTGCTTAACAGTGAGCAAATAAGTAAGAAGGAGGAATCTGAAGTCATCATTTGTTGAAAAAGTTTGGTGTCCTCAACTGCGGGTTGCGGGTTGCTGGCTGTGCTGGGCACCGGCGCTGCAGGGGAAAAGGCGGCCAGGGTGCAGGGCAGAGCTGGGGCGGGGATGGAGGCAGGGGAGGCTGCCAGCCCAGCAGACCCTCCTAGGGCGAGGTAGTGGCAGCAAGCGAGGGCCTGCAGCTTGCAAGGACCCTGGGATGTGGCTGAAATGGTGCCCTGGGAGCCACGGTGGAACAGTCTGATGTGCCGCTGACAATTCTCGGTTTTGTTCTGAATTGATTTTAATCCAGGTGCCATGACTGATACATCCTATCTGCTCTGTTCTTATTTTCCAGAGTTTGGAGCATGTGAGGAGCTGCCGGAGGAATCACTAATATTTTACTTAATGCTTCTTCAGGTGTGGAGGCCTTACATGTTTTTGATTACTTTGAGTTGGTGTTAGTTTAGGAATTTCTTTATCAGTGACGCTAGTATAAACTGAGTGATTATACAGGTCTTTTTATGGAGTGATGTCTTGACCCACCTACACACAGAGGCTGTAAACGTGCACAGGTCTGAGTGCTTCTGACTTAATGTAACCACTGTGTCCTGTGGCAGTGGTTTGTGATGGATTCTTAGTGCAGCAGCTCTGGCTCGCAGTTGCTTCCACTGCATTTCTCTGCAGCCTTTGGGCTTTGCCATATTACTGTGTTTTCCCATGACCCAGTAGTCTGTTTTTTGAGGATGCGTGATCCTGTTTTGCAGATGCTCAGCCTAATGCATGACGCAGCAGGTCACGTGTAGTGGCGGGTCCTCCAGTGACTGTGCATGTGGGAAGCATGCGTTTTGCTTCCTGAAATATGTGCGTTAAAGAAAGCAGCAACAAGAGGCAGGTGGAGTGAAACCCCTTTTCTAGCTCAGGACATACTTGGCCATCACTCCATTTTAAATGTAGTCAAATAACCCTAGTAGCTCGCTGCTTTCTGAGGCCTTGTAGCTGGTGACTTTTATAGCTTTTCACAAAGCGGGTAAAATGGAGTTGCTCAGAAATCCCCATTAGACAAAAGAATATCTCAAGTCCTGTTTTGTTGAGTAGATGGAGTTATTGGCAGGCTGAGTGAGATGTTCAGCCAAGACAAGTCAAGTGGGTTTATGAGTACCCAGATGCCTGTGTAGATGCTTTCTGGTGCGTGCAGGCCAGTCGATATTCTGCCGCTGCATAAGCAAACAATGGTGTGAGTGGCTGGACTGTGATGTGGTTGCTGTGGTGGACTGGAGCTGTAATTCAGTGGCTGAGAGACCTGGATTCAATTCTGTGCTCCACCACAGACTTCCCATCTGACTAGGGCCCAACTCCTTAGTCTGTCTGGGGTGGTCTGTGTTGTGCAACACAGTGTTTGTTGTGCAGAGATCCTGGGGCTGGTATCAGCTAAAGTCTAGCTCTGGGACTTGGTGCAGCTCTCCCTGGGAGCTCCTTAGCCCTGCTGAGGACATGAGCCGCTAGGGCTGTGTTGGTGACACTGTCTGCCTGCTCTGGACCCAGAAGACCTCACAGCATTTGGAGCTAGTGGAGGATTGCTGGTACAGCACTGAGGTGTGCGATACAGGCAGACCCTCTCTTCCTTTCCCATCTGCAGTAGTTTGACTTGCTTCACAGAAGAGGTCTGAGTGTAAATAGGCTAGTGATTGCGAGGTGCAATCACAGTGAAGACGACCACCGATATGTGTGAGAGTGATATCATTTTACCCCTACCCTGTATATGGGTCTACAAGTACATGATGGCTCGCTTATGGAGTGTCTGTCACGGAGTCTCTGGCAGGGCTTCAGGCAGACCCTAGTGCTCCTGTTTCTTTCTCACGTGGCTCAACATGAGACCTCCTTGCTTGTGAGTGAAGGTAATAGTGACCTTCCGTGGGGCCCAGTCTCCATTCCCAGTAGCACTGTGTTTGTTAAGGGAGCTTGCATTTTCCTGGGGAATGAACAATGCCTGACTGTAGATGTGTTCTGAACTCATATCTGAGCCTTATCTGCCTCTGAAAAGGCAAACATGAAACTTCAGCTGTTTATTTGCCTGCATGCTTTTAAGATATCACAACCTTGAAAGTACAGTGTCTGAGCTTTTTGCTTTTGAATTGGCGACCTCAGTGCTAACAAACGTTGTTTTTCAATTGTGAAGTGAATCCTGCCTTTTTCTCTCCTTTTCACACTTTCTTCTCCCTGCCCCATGCCCCAGCTCCACCCATTTTTTCCTGTCCTGGGGTTTCAGCTGTATTTAATAAGGTCTGGATCAGGATGGAGACCAGAAGAGTCAAGAGACGAAATGGGGAGAAGTGCTTGACCACTGGAGGCTGGTGGCACAGGATGTGGGAATGCAATGTGGAGGGAGCGGTGGCTTCGCTGCTCAGTTCCAACTGCAGAAGACACTGTGAGAGCAGAACATCAAAAGCGTCAGCTCTCACAGGAAACATTTTGGATCAAAATGCCACTCTTCAGAACGAAGGGAGAATTTCTTCCTGTCCTTTGTGACTTCAGTGCAGCTACTCCTGGTGGATATACAATTCAGGCAGATACAGGCTCGTGTCTCAGCAGTGCAGAAATATTACAGAAGTGTTGTGCTGAATGCTTAAATAATCAACTTGTAACCAAGAGCATTTGCAGGAGTTCACATTGTGATACACGTTATACGCTGCTTCTTGCTGTTGGGATGGTACCCTGCAATCAGACCCCACAGATGGGCTCGCATAACGTTTGCTGAGTCTAAAACTTTTTCTGTACATAAAAAAATCACTAAACCCCCATTTTCAGCATCATATGCCAGATGCTAGCCTGTCTTTGAATGGCTGAATTCTTGCTTTTTTACAACATGTTGCAAAATTGATTCCAACTGAAGCACAGAATTTACAGCAATTTAGGAGAAGAGTGAAGACTGTCTGATGAAGCCCCTACCCAAGTCAGCATTCTGAGATGAAGACACCCCGGTTAGGTGGTGCAGTCCCTTCAGATCAGGCCAGGCTTGTGTAACTTGGGTTTCATTGAGAAGCATGTAGCCATCTGAATCATGCATTGAGAACTAGTCTTTGCTCTGATGTAGGATTTTTGCTGTGGCCATCTGGCAGGGGACTTCAAATCTTAATGGTTGCTGAAATTCTGGAGGAAACATCAGGAGTTAAAATGCCCTTTTTTTGGAGGTGTAACACTACCGACTCATTAGTTCACAGCTGCCCTGACATTTTATCAACAGGAGAAGGGAGCTGCACGACTCGGGATCAACACAGTAAATACTGAAGGACAAATGAGTTGGTCACGCCACTGTTTCGGTATAGTTCCATCTTGGTAACAGAGAACTCTGGTGGTGCCTCTCTGTGAGGAGGTTTCCAGGGTGTTTTCTCTGCAGGGTGAGGATTTTGCAGCTGGGGAAAGAGGAGAGAAGAGGAAGGCCTAGCTGGGGAAATAAGGGCATCTGTGAAGAAGCTGGCTGAGCAGCAAACGTTTATTTGACTCCCTGTTTCTGAAGAAAGGTCAGCAGCAGCTATTGTGGTGTGCTGGTGATTTATTCAGTCCAGCTGCTGGTGAAGGTTTGGACTAAGCTGTAGGGCTTCTTCCTATTTTTCGACAGTGATTCTGTTATTACACATACAGGAAACACCTCAAGGGAGTCAGGCAGGGAAACATGCTTAATTTGAAATTCAGCAGCTGAAACAGTGTCAGCACTGGTAAAGCAGCAAGCAGAGACTGGAGGGCAGTGTTGTGGCTTTGTGCTGCAGCCTTCAGCATGCCCTCAGGCATTTCTCAGCCCTGAAGTTCAGCTCTGAAACATATGTTGACCAGTCAAGGGATCCAGCAACTGATTGGTTCACTTCTGTGTTATTATGGGCTGCATGGAGAATTTAATTAGTAAATCAGAGATAACTGGTAAATTATAGTAGATGCTAGGATCCATTAGGCATTCAGGCTCTGAACAGGGCAGACTGGGCTTAAAGCCCACAAGACAGCTTTTCTTGGGTGCACTTTTGTCCGCTAGATCTCAGACATCAGTGAGGTGGTGTGATGTGCACAGGTGTCAAGCTTTCAAAAGCAGGCAGCATTGCGTTTTCGGTTGGGCAGCTGCTGGGATGTGCTGCGCATGGTGGAAGCTCAGCCTCTGCTCTGCGCAAGCGTGGCACCTGCCTGGGGCCTGTCAGACCCCTGTCTTTCAGCAGCTTGGATGTTGCTCCTGTCACTCAGCTCCAAAAAGGCCCACGTAGGTCATTCCTGAACTGTGTGGCACTGATACGCTGCCAGGCACTGTGCAGCAGATGAGCTTGTCAGAGATGTGCAGTGTGGACGTGCTGAGTAGAAACAGATTGGTTAATTCTTTTTTAATATCCATTTCTTCAAGATGCTCCTGCCCTGGTCTGTGCCTTTAGAAGCGTGACGCTCACTGGTGCTAGGTGCAGCCTGCTGCAGGACGGGCAGTATCGTCACACAGCCAAGATGGTGGCATTTAACTGGAAGGTAAGGATGTTTCACATTCATAAAGCAGTGAATTTCTGCTCTTGCAAGCAGATGCATGTAAGATGTGGTTGGATGGGTCCTGTGTTCAAAAATGGTTTCCTTGCTTAGGTGAAGGTTGTTTAACCACTGCACTCTGCACCTCCAGGACAGAGGACTTGTTGTTGTTGTCCTTTCTTGCCATACATGCTTGCACCTTGCAGGCTGGCCCCAGTACTTGCTGTTGGGGCCTCACACTTTAGACCTGAGCATAGCACTGGTAGGCAAGCTCTGCTCTGCTTGCGTCTGCTCCTCCTGGCTTTCCTCTTTCCAGGCTTTCCTCTGGCTGCTCCTTCCTCATCTCCTTTCGTTACTATGTCTTTTAGTGTATTGGGGCCATAAATACTCTGCAGGGTGGGTGTGTAAGGCACAGAAACGTTTGAGGAAGTACCTCATGCATTAGCAATTTTAACATGTTAAACCATTTATCAAGAAAGCAATGCTAACCCCCAGCCTTGGCTTTACCTTTCTGGTGTTGCAGAGCTGTGGTTGAAAGCGATTGCCACTTTTAATATGTGGGGAGATTGACAGAGGATGATGGGTTTTTGCAAAATTAGAGGGGAGTGGCCTAATGTCAAAGGTAACATGCAGCTTATAGAAATCAGCCTTCGTGTACCTTCAACATCCTTCTGGAATTGACATCTTTCACTGAGTGCCTGTGCCACTTGTTACATTTCTATTCCAAGTTCACAGTGTTACCAATTTGCATTTTGTTTTCCACTCCATGTGCACTTACAGTAGCATGCTTTTATAACATTGAAATATGTTGTGCAATTTCAGTGGCTCCGGGCATAAAAACTCCTGAAATGGAAGGCTGTGGGTTTTTTACTTTTCTTCCAGTTTAAAGGCATTTATCTATGACTTCCAGATCTGGGCAAGTGAATTGCAAACCTACCATGAATTAAAATTTCTAGGAGCACGAAAGTGTCTTTGGGGATCACATCTGATACCTGATATGCATGGATCCATCGCTCATGTGAGAACTGTTCAGAAGCGTTTCCACTTCTACAATTATCCTAAGATACTCAGTTCTTCCCCTTTTTCAGCTTGAGATTGTGCCAATGTTCCATTTGCTGTAAAGCAAACAAAAGCAACAAAAACCTGTTCAAAGGGGCTTCATAAACAAACTTGAGTGAACTTGTTTTTGTCGTTTCCCCTAGATGTTGATCTGCCTGGTTTAAAGTTTCCTGTAGAAAAAAAGCATGAACAGAGAAGCATTACCATTGCTTTGAATAATGCTGTTGCTGTAGGAAGCTGTATAGCATCCCTGTAGATTAATTTTTAATTATCCAAGTGTTCCAGTAACTGCCTAAATATATTATTTTGTATTTCAGGCTTTGGAGAATTTCCCATTGCTGATGTACATTTTGGCAGCTAAAACATTGATTCTTTGCTTAGCATTTGCTGGAGTAAAAATGTACCAGAGCAAAAAAATTGAAGAAAAACTGAAGAGGGATCGTGAAGAGAAATTGAAAACAGAAGCAGAGAAGAAGGATGATTGAAGAGTCTTCTCAGGTATAGAATTTATTCGGCATTCTGGTGTTCGATAATGGCATTGACATATTAATCCAATTATGTTTTGACTTGGTTGCATTTGGATTGTGCAATTAGAGCTTTCACCATTATCTGAGTTCTTGTAATATTTGTCTCCTGTGACATTTCAGCGTATTTGCACACCCATATCCTGCCCATTCTTTGTAGGAATTGCAGTTATCACCAGAAAACTTGACAGCCATAGTTCGTGATAAAGGAGGTCTTAGCACAGTATTCCTTCTCTGCTCTTAATCTCCCTGAATTTTTACGCCAAACCAATTGCACAGGAAGTCCTGATGCATAAAGAGATGGTTAAATTGGGAAAAAAAATGCATGAGAGGCATGCCAGACAGGATGATGCAATAAGGCATCTTGGCCTTAAGTCATGTAATTAAGAGAAAAGAATCGGCCATTCCATATTAGTTAAATACATGACAAGTTGTAGATAATTTAGGTGGAAGGGCCAAATCTCATGCCATGGAACTTCCCAAGGTAACAGAAATGCTACAGGTTTTGCTATCTAACATCCACCATATATACTTCACTGAGAAAAATGGACATCTTTCTGCATAGAAGAGCAAAATTTCTTAAAGTTTTGGGGTTTCATTCCCCATGTGCTGAATTCCTTCCCTCTGTTTCAAAGTTTAAGCAATCATTGCCTTATTGGATCAAGTCCATTAGCAAAATGAGTACTGCCTAGTGCTAAGATTATATTCCCTGCCTTGTTTGGTGTGTGATTTTTGTATCAGTTCATTTCACATCTCTGTTCTGCAGCAAAATGGGAATTCTATTCCTGCCTGCCCTTTGTAAGCTCAGTAGGAGTTTGATGTAATGTTACTCTTTATTAAACTAAAAAACTTAACTTTCCCCTTTTGCGGTCATCACCTCACATATGAAGAGAGTTTCAGTTTTTAGAAATGTTTACTAGTTTTGATTTCAAACCTATCACTGTTTTATTTTGTGCAACAAGGATTGGAAATTGTGACTAGAAATGGGGCCCTGGAAATAACTATGGGAATGAAGTGGTTCGTTCGCATAGAAAAAACAACAAAACGAAAGGTGGTTTTCGGTCTCCTGTTTACATCAGATTGAGCACTTGTCTCTGGGTAGTCTTGTGCCATTTTAAACTTTTATTTTAAATAAGTTTTGCAAGCCACTGGAAGACGCTGTGAGAACACTTCTTTCTGGTTTTACAGAATAAGTCAGAGTAAATTATATGGAGTTTTATTGCTAAAAAAATGAGCCTGCAGTTTGTAATGAGGAGACCATACTGTGCTGTGTGTCCATAGTTGGGTCCCAGGGAGTTCTGTTTGGCAGAGTCCATAGCCCAAGGGATTGCTGCACCAGGGTAGTGAGCTCATCCCACAAGACCTCTGTGTCCAGCATGTGACGTTGACCTTGTTGAATGACTGGCATTAAAGCGTCTCTGATTTCACAGAAAATATCCTACTTGCCCAGTTACCCAGTGTTGCCCACCAGAGGCCCAGTCCTTCCTAAATTCTGCCATCTCTCAAACTGTCAGCCATGTCTTTTTATAATGGGATTGCAAGAAGGGGTGAATTGTCCTACCCCAAAAATGTTCTCCAGTGTCAGCACTGCAGAGCTGTGATTAGCTCTGGTTGCAGCGTGCCACGTGGACAGGCAGATTTAGCCCATGTGCTGCCAGCATATCATGCCTGCTGTTCTCACTGCTGTTTCCCCACCCTGCAGATTTTCTGACACTTGTCAGCTTGCATTGGATTCCTTTCCTGGGAGATCGAAGCCTTCCTGTAGATGAAGGATGTGTCAAAGGAATAAAACCCTCAAGGGTAACATTCACTTAAACTGTATCTCAACTTTTTATATGTACAGCAAAATATCTAAGCCGCTATTTATGCAATAAAAGAATCCTTTGTAAAAAAAAATAATAAACCTGATAGCCTTAGTTGCTGCTTACTCAAATGCTACAGTTAGAGCTGCAGGGGAGACAGTTTTTATAGATCAGCTGCAAGGAGGTGGCTGGTTTTAAAGAGAAAAATACTCTGAATCCATTACGGGTGTGTACAAGGTTCATGGACAGACAGAAGGAAATGGGGAGGGCTCTGTGCAACTTCTTCAGCCTTGCAGGAAGCAGTTGCTCTGTAAATCTGAGATTTGGGGGCCCTTTGTTGAATCCAGATGAACAAACTCAGGAGAGAAGCTTTTCCAGGCAGGTCTTTCTCAAACTACTTTCTGCACCTACGACTTCCTTAGATTAATGCAAATCACAGTGTCACCTTTGAGGAATTTTCATACTTAGAGATTTATTACATTACTTTGCTATGCACAGTATCTGAGAACTGTGTATGGCTCTCTATTTACTACCTGACCTATGAAGCAGAGAGGGTTTTCATTACCATTGCTAGCTATTCCTGCATGTGCAATAACACCAATTCCTGGAGGATAAGCTAACTTGGTCACAGTAGGTTAATCAACACAGCAGATTTTTTTTACAGAAATAAAGGCTTAGTTAGGCATGTGTAGAAGTGCCAACAGGTACGTTTGCCTTCACATTTCCATTATAAAGCACTTCCTAGATCCTTGTAAGTTCTGGAAGTTAAGGTGAAGCTGAAATCTGACAGTGGAGCGGGGAGAGGAGGGAAGAGAAGAGTTGGAGGGCCCTTGGAGAAGCCTTGGGATTCCAGCAGGATCTGGGAGGCCTCTGGGATGGCTTGCTCCTGCCCTCTCCCTGCGGCTGCGGGCTGAGGTGCCTGCTGTGGTGACACTAGTGCGTGCTGATGCAGTGTCCGTCTGCTACCTAAGTTTGTGTGCAGCTGATACAGCTGATGCTTGGAGAGCTCTCGCTGTGGCAGAGTTACTCCCTGGCAACTGCAGTGATTTTTAAATTCTCACTGTTCATGCGGTCACCTTGGTGGCTGGGGAATACAAGTATTGCAGAAACCCACTCCTGGGATAGAGCAGTATCCTTGCTGTGGCAGCCTCAGGACTGCCAGGCTAGGGAATTCATAGTGCCACTGTAAAACAGCAGTTTCCCTCTACAGTCTCAGCAGTCATCTGTCTATGCAAAGGTGGAATTGAATGGTAATTTAATTAAATGGTTCTGTGGTGTTCAGTGATAACAGACTCTACTAACCACCTCCATTAAACAGCAGTTGAGGGAAACGCACCAAGGTACTTGGCTAAGCCACATGCCCAAACCTTAACAGGAAATTGTCAGGCCTGTATACTGTCCACCAACTTCAAAAGTAAGTAGTGTCTTGGCTCCATGCAGTCACTGGTTGCCTTTGAATATTGGCCCCAATCTAGACTCTCAACCAAGAGTAGGTTTTTCTAGACCAATAGTAATAATGAGCTTTTTTTGGTTTTTAAACTGAAAGCAGAGGTATTCTCTACTTCAATACAGTTGCTCTGTAAGCAGAATCAAAGGTACAATCTCCCTTTAAAGCAAGTCATTTAGCATCAAAGCAATTGGACACCAACTGAGCACCATTTAGCACCCAGTGCAGTCAAGACGAACATTAAAATCTGCGGGTCTTACGTTACCAAACATGTGCAAGAAGGGAATTAACACAAGAAGCCTCTTTTTTGTCCCTGGCCTGAACTGGGGAGAAAGCAGCTATGAGCAGTCTCCTCAGAAGTCCTCTGCATCACCACTTTTTTGCCTCTACAGCCAAATCAGAAAACCTCTTTGTACATGTAAGACTTCAAATCTGGTCCAACCTGGATGCTTTTTTCCTTGTTGGAGTAGCACTACAGCATCAATAACCCCTAGAGCTTGTGATGGGTGTCGCAGCAGGCTGATGTCCTAGAGTTTCCAAACTTAGAAGAGATCTTATCCATTCTGAGACCTGAACCAATAGCTGATCTCTGATGTACCAGGATAGAGTTTTGATCTATGCTATCACTGGATAAGTTACAGCAGGTTTTTTTACCCTTGGGCATCCTATGTGCTGCAGTTGCAGCCTTGAACAAGAAAATATGCTGACGCTGGGGGGAGACAGCAGCTCAGATTTGTTTCAGTGTCTTGTTCAGAAACCAGCTGGGGACCTCGAAATCTGGTTTCTTATTGAAAGAAGAGTTATACAATTAGTCCTGGCAAGTTAAAAGAGGAATAGAGAATTCAATTTGATTGAGTTTCTGCAAGTGAGAGGAGGCAGCAAGGATAGAGAGCCTTGAAATGCTCAGTGTGCAGCTTGTTAGCAGATCTACACAGGATCCTCATGTAGATGTTCCCATCCCAGAAAGCAAGCCAGGTCACACTCTTCTGGTGCCTACAGAACTACAGTCTCTCCTTCTCCCCTGTTCCCTAAAATTACTCTTTTCAAAAAGAGCATTCACGTTGTGTAGATGGGCAGCTTAACTTTACACAGTATCTCACTTGCACAGGTCTTTCACTATTGGATGTTGTCATTGTCACCAGTGCCAAGTGCTGAAAGCTGAGAAAATAAAAGGATTACTGGCTTTCAAACTTATAGTTTAAGCTTTCTTTTACTGACATGAGGGCCATGTGTTTTTAAACAAAAAACAAAATCCTTGTGTAGTAATATAGAAAGGAGCTGTTGGGATTTTAAGGGAAAAAAATAAACTCTCACAGGTTCTGAGATGACTTAAGTGGCTGCTGGAATAGGGCTTGTCCAGCCTGAAGGAGCCCAGTGGCTGTGGGCTATCTGTGGTCCTTAAAGTGAAAAATAAGTGAAGAAGCATTCAATGGGCCTGTTTTCCCGTTATCCATATTAGACTTTGGCTGAAGTGAACTTGGCTTGATTTTAGTACCACTGAACAATTTTAGTCTGAAGGCTATGAGACTCTTGCCAGAAATACACCACCACTGGTGCTGGAGGAAGGCAGAGCTCCCTGAGCAGTGCCCCAGGGCAGGAGAGATTGCTCTGGAGAGATTGTGCTGCAAGTCAGGGAGCTAAATATTTTTCAGCTCTTCCAAGAGCCTCAAATGCAAATGACTATTTCCAACATTTCCTTCCTCACTTTTCCTCTTGGACATCAGCAGTTCCAGCTGTTTCTTCTTGCTCTTCTCAGTAAAGGCCTTGTGCTGTCTGAGGTTGAGTCCTTCACAGTTCTCCTTGATCCCAGCTCTAACCTGTGACACTCCTGCTGACTGTCAACCTCCTGGCCTCAACTCTGGCCAAAGAGGAGCACTGCGGCAAAATCCCATAGCCCCCTTTTCAGTTCTGTTATGGGAGAAACCAGTAGACTAAGCTGAAACAAACCTTACTTGTTTCAGCCTTCACTAGTTCTTCGCAGTCTTTGCAAAATTGCTTCCAAAGATGCATGAGCTTGTTGCATCATCTCCCTCTTTATTAACTATGTACTAACCTCAGCGTTCAAGTCAAGTTTAGTGAGGAGCTGATAGACCTCACATGGAGGACTTGACTACCCTGTGACAGTCTTGTGTCTGACATGCTCCTGATCACGTGGGAAACAACCAAATGTACAACCCACATGAGTGCGTGGAGTCAGATCAGGTAAAATTTCTAAAACCTGAGTTTCTGTTTCCTCCATGGACATGTGCCAAAAGCCATTTTCAGATAGGCTGGCTGTAAGTGACTACCTGGTTTGGGCACTCAGAGGTGGCTGGATGTTTATGCACAACCCACAGTTTGGCTTTGGCTTTTGATGCTGCTTTGTTTTGGCTACTGGAGCAAGCCCAGCATATCATCTATTATTTGGCATATGTGTGTACCAGCCTCAGGGATAACCAGAGCACTAGCTGGCCCTCCTCCAGCTGATAACAGAAATACCTGGTAGTTGCCAGAACAGTTATCCCCATAGCAATGGACTCCTCATATGTTCCTGTAGAGAAAAAGTTTGTTTGGGCACAAATAAGTGATTAGGCATATATTCATGTGTATATCCATATGGCATCAATTTCTCCCTCTTTAAATCTGATGAGAAGGCTATTGAAAATGCCTGTGTGTACCAGCATCAAAGGCGCCTTACTGTGAGACTATTTCCAGTCTATCCAAAGGCTCTTGAGATGGCTGTCGCAGAGCAGAGAATGTATATAGCTGCTTTCTATTGATAGTAGAAACAGACCATGGGTGACTATTGGTGACTATTTTTTGGTCACTTTTTTTCCTGGACTTCCTCATATTGGTTGGTTTTGCTCTCTACTGCCTCAGCTTCTACTGGTGTGCCACTTTCCCAGTCCTGTGGCTCTTTTGATTTGCTGTGACTCATATTCCTCTGGCCTAAACTCAGGCTAATTTCCTAGCTTAATGTTTCTCATTGATTTGAGGAGGCTTAGAACTAGCCAACAAGAAATGTCAGGCACTGACAGTTAAGTGCAGTTTAAGTCATATAAATGAGTCTGTCCTGTACATGTATTTGATTTCTAAAACAGTTTTCTTATTTTGTATTTCTTACATAGAACATTGTTCCTGTATCCCTCCTTTTTGTCTCTGTGCATTTCTCTCCATACCTCCTCCACATGGTCGCTGCAGAAGGAAATGTCAAGGAACAAGTCCACAGAGACAGAGGCTGGGCTTTCAGCAATGTGGTTTGCCTTTCCACTACCTGGCCAGTCTTCTCCCAGTTCTCAGGCATGGCACAAAATGGGCCCCACTCACTCACAGAAGCTCACACCTTGTGTCCCATCTTTACATTCATGGGTTGGGCCTCTGTAGGCTTTTGCCCCAAGTGCATTTGTCCTATCTGTACCCTGGCTTGCAGCATGCTTTTAGGACAGAGGACTTGAAAATAGGGAAAAAAATCTGTTGAGCCAATCATTACAAGCCTGCTTCATGAGCTGGAGGAAAATAAATGGTTTTTTCCATGAAGATGAGGCTTGGAAAAGTATTTAAAGGTAATTAGTCAATGAGACATCATGAAAATTCAGGTGATTTGCATTCCATCTAGCTTAGAGCAGAGGGACATCTGTTATAGCTTCTTCATCAACATATACATTTGCATCTGCCTCTCCTCTTCATGCAAAGATACTTTAATCATTTATTCTAGTGGTGCATTTCAGTCACACAGAGAGAGTCATGAGTGGGAACAAGAGATTTGCTTTGACATCCTGCAATGGTCAAGTGTACCGAGCCTCTCTACAAGAGCTATTGCTAGCAAACCTAATAAAATAATAGGTATTTAAAATCCTACCAAGAAGATATTAGACTCATGCATGCTATTTCAAATGCTCTTGAATAAGGTGCATGCTATTTGGTAACATCCTCCTATTAGCTTGTTTAGTCATATGTTAAAGGAATTGCTTGTCATCCTAAATTACCAGTTGAGTCAGAACTGTATGAGCCACAATATTTTTCTTCGGTACAAAGGGTTACAACGTTTTGTAGAAAACATGGGTTGTAATTACCCTTATGCAGCAGCAAAGGGGGAGGGAGGAAGAAAGAAGACTCATCTCAGAGGATTTTATATAAAATACCAAAGTTCATTTGCTTTCAGACTCAGTTCTTTTTCCTGCCCACAGGTTTCCATACACATTAAATAGGACTGGGTAGAAAAGTTTTGCCAGTCTTCAACCTCCCAGCGGGAGGCTGGGAAGAGTTAAGGTGTTTGTTTAGCAAGGCTTTCCCAGCCCTTTGCAGGAAAAGGATGTTTTTCCCTCACTCTCTGGGAGATGTGGCACCAAATACTTCCTCTTTCCTCATGCCTGTTTCCAGGAAATCCTTCATGGAGACTTTACCCTCCTTTTACCAAAGAATACAAACCAGGAAAGACTGATAAATTCCTGTGACACAAATTACTTCCTTTTGATACTTCCTCCTTGCTAAAATGGATGGAAAGCTGGTGATTCTGTACCTGGTCCCATGGACTCCACTGTGAATTAGGTATGGCAGAAGAAACACCCTACCAATGAAGAAGTGTTGCAATGTGGCCCTAAACCCACAGCTGCATGAGCCATGGCAGTAGAGACTGGTAAGGCTGAGCTGTGGTGAGGCAGCAATTTGGGACTCTGCTCCATTGAGGTTTGGTCTTGTTCTTTTTCATGTGAATCCAGAACACAGCAATGAAGTCATTGGGTTTGTGATGATTTGACTATAGCGCACTGTTACTTCTCCCCAGTAGTATAGTGCCGTGTCATCGGGTAAAGGTAAACAGTCATTGGGAAAATGGGATGTGCATTTGTTTCTTAAGAAAACCAAGGTACTGTGCAATTACTGCCTATCTTTGTGGTAAAGAGACACCAGACCTATTTCTTTCCTCATGCTGATTTCACACCACTTCATATTCATTGATATTTAGTGGAGCAACAGCTGCTTCAAGCCAATGTGAAATTATATTGAGGGCTATGATACCAGGACAATAAAAACATTCCTTCCCCTCTCCAATCTCTCCGCTCCCCCTGCTTTCCTCCTTGCATTTGAAACACCTAATTCTCCATTCTCTGCTACATCCATATTTGTAAAAAATGAGCAGATGTTTTTGCTGATGAAGCTGAGAAAAGATGGTTATTTTTCTCTTTATATCCACATCTCAGCTCTAGAGAATTAGATGTGTGGATTCTTCTGAAGGTAGATGAGACTCCCTTTTTTAGATATCTCTGCCCCACACCAAATCACAGTGCTCATTTAGATGGTTTCCACACACAGGAGAAAAACTGCACAGATTTGTCTCAGTGTATTGAAATGTTTTAGTGAACCTGTGAATCATCTCATAACTTATTTCTTTTATGTTTTATGGTCTTAGTTCTCTTAGAAGTACACAATAAACACGTACCCAGTAATGAGCAACACAGAGAATGTAAATTGGGAGCCTCTTTCAAAAAAACAAGAAAGTGTTCAATAAACTTGAAAAAACTGCAGTTAAGAAATACTTTACATCACTCATAAATAATCTTTTGAACTCAATTCCATGAGAAATCATTACCTCTCAGTAATTGATGTCATGGATAAAGAAAATCTCCAGTGATGAGTGCCATATTTTATCCTGAGAGACTGAACTCATCATGCTTTAAAGCCTGAAGCAACTACTAATTGTTAGGCTTCAGAAAGGATCTTCCCTTTTAGAAAGATTTCTTTTACCTGTCACTGAAATGTTTATTGCAGACCACTGTTGGTAGGAAGGTAGTCAGTGTAATGAACTACTGAGCTGATATCAGATGTTAATGCATATATGATGGGAAAGTCACATTAAATTCTTCAGACTTCTTTAAGCCATGGATGCTGGTGTCAGTCATGGTCCAGCATATTCCCTGCTCAGGAGCAGATCTCCCACTGGGGTCAAAGACAGGCTTGACCTACAGAATTCATTTTGCAGCCCAGTCTTTCTTGAAATTGAGGAAATTTACATCTGAAGCGTGGTCTCATGACTCCCATTAACAGAGGAATTTGTGCAGAAGGCTGGCTAAACTGGCTCTTAGGCATGCTTTGGCCCATTTTTTGTGATAAGGCAAATTAACTGTCCCTTTGCAGCACAAGCATAGCGCATATCAACCTAGTCTGGAATACAGCTAAAATGAAACAATTGGATTTAAAATTATCTCTTTTATTAGTGCTATTGATGTGTTTTTTTAGGTTTACAGCCTTTGAAGGAAAGGGCTCAGCAGAGCTGAAGCAGGGTAACTCATTCAACACCAATCAAAACACATTTGAATCCTGACTGCAGGAAGAACCGTTTAAGAAAGTGTGTCAAGGCAGTAGTTCTCCCATCTCTTCACTCTGTTAATTGCTACCTTCCATTTGTTTGGGGTCATCTTCCCTATTCCTTTAACAATCATGTCACTGAAGAGGATACACCTATAGGAGTGGGTCCTCTCAACAGACCTCAGGGCAAAGTCCTTCCTGTTGTTTATAATTAATAAACCATTTCAAAGAAGACCAGGTGTCATCCATAGGATAGAGATACTTGTAAGATGAAGGCACAACAAGAAACTCCCGGCCATTGGCTCTAGCAACTTCAGGGCAGCACTCAGTGCTGGACATGTAGATCGCTGGTGGTACTGGCAGCAGAGTTCCCGTCTGGCTCTTGCCATCTTTTGCCCCCCCATGCATCAGCTGTGTTTTATCCCTCGTCACAATTATGCACTTCCCATAGGACGTGCTCAAAGATTGACACAACTGAAAGACACCATTCTGCCGATGGATGGGCAGTTCACCTCTTAATTGCAGTTTGTACCTCCAGGGCACCCACCCTTGGCAGCTGCCAGTGTGAACAAGTGTCCATACCAGCCAGCACAGGCTGGCCTCCTCGACTATTTTTTATCCTCATATAAGACTCTCTGGAATATCTGTTTCCCCTAAAAAAATGGTGTTGAAACCATTAAGATGCAGAGTCCTCAGAGCTCTTGGATACTGTAGGCACTGCCTCTCTGAAGCAGTATCAAAGCAGCCCCTGCAAATTACATGCCTGAGGAGCGGATTTGCAAAGCGCTGCATGTTGGTGTCTCAGGGCTCATGAAGGATGCTTGCAGGGCTCAATGCGCCTGTCGCCCTGGTGTTACTCCACGATGTCACACCCACCCAGCAGCAGCAGCAGCAGCAGCAGCAGCAGGGGCTTCCAGGTGGCTGATCAAAAGGCATCTTGGAAAACAATGGTCCCACCAGGCTGGGTAGGCTGCAACTGTGCGGCTAGCAGCTTCTGGCATCAGGACATTGCTCACCTTGAACATCATGGTTCCTTCTCTCACAGCACTGGGTTGGTGCTTGGGCCCTGTGTACATGTGTGGGTTGGCCAAGCACTGCCGAAAGGGGTCCAGAGGGACGGGGATGTGGAGGAAGGAGCTGCCCAGAGTCAGCATGGAGAGTGAGCCAACGCTTGAGCTTTGAGACCAGTGGTAGAAACCATTCCCTCCCTCCCTGGCAAGTGTGTGGCCTCACGGAAGGTGTGGCCTTGAAGTCCCCCTGGGTGGAGGAGGGGGCTGAAGCCCAAGTATCTTGTTATGGGGGGAAGGACGACCTCTGGACCCTCAAACGAGCCTCTGTGACAGGCAGGCCCAATGCCGGCAGTGTTGTGAGGTGCTGCCTGGTGCCCAGCACCCAACAGCACAGCAGCCTGTGCGAGGTCTGCCATGCTCAGCCTGCCCAGCTCCAGGCTTTGGAGGGGGAAGAAATAAGTGATGCATCAGAATTCACTTCAGCATGAGCTATTTTTAGGAGTAATTTGATTTCTAGAGTCCTCTTTGGTTCCCACTTTGTGCACAGCTTCTCCATTTTGTGCTGGCCCTAGCGACAAACCCCTGAGAGACCTGCACTGAGCCCGACACCAACATCATCACCCCCTCCAAGGGTGAGCAACACCTTCAGAGAAACGGAAGGGATGATGGGGGGGAAAAAGAAAATTGCTCGTGTGGTGGTATGTGAACACACAGGCTGAAATGAAGGTCAGAGCAGAAGGCTGGACAGGTACCACCCTGCTGCCATAGCAAGTCAAATGGTGGCACAGGAGCACATGGCAAAGTGAGGGCTGCAGCTGGCCTGGGGAGACGGGAGCAGTCAGGGGAAGGGGTGTGTGTGTGTGTGTGTGTGTGTGAGAGAGAGAGCATGTGTGTGTGTGAGAGCATACGTGTGTGTGTGAGAGAGAGAGCGTGCGCGTGTGTGTGTGTGCGCACGCAGCCGCGCTGAGGGCAGCAAGTGTTTGCCTGGGGAAGGTTGTGGAGCAGCAGAAAGTGAAAACTATTTTGACCCATCTGGTTTCTTACCTGTCCCTCCTCCTCCCTGCAGATGCACACTCAGAATTTTACCACAGGAACAAGCTTGTCAGTACAAGACTTTTAAATTGCTCTCACTTAGCTGTACCTACAAGGCTGTGAGTGAATGCTGGCAGCATCATCAGCCTGCCAGATGGGCTGAACAGCACAAATGTGTCAGTCTGATGATGGCATGCATTTCCTTGCCCACCTCTGAAATTGAGATACCCCACGCTCCATGTCATCCCCTCTGGAACAGTTTTCCTTCCCCCTAACACAGTGGGAAACTCTGTGAAGTCAAAAAATATCTGAGGATGAGCATGACCAGTGGGGTCTAACTTAGCTGTCTGGATGCTCTCCTTGCTGAGGCAGATGAGTGATGGGACACATCATGTTAGCAGCATCAAGTAGAGAGCAAAAGTCTGAAAATTTGATAGAAGGGTATACCCCCGGAAAGAAGCCTATATGGTTTGTTAGCCAGATGCAAAATGATGCCAGATTCAGACTGTACTCATATGAAGAAAAATCCTTGAATATGCAGTACATATTCATATGAGAATACAACATAAAATAATATTGAGTCATCTCTATTAGCATTTCACACTGTGGTATACCTTTCTCTTTAGCTTTTGTCCTTAATAAATGTATACCAGAAGCATAACTTGACATTCATAGTCCTACTGGAGTTATTTGGTACTTATTATTTTTGAAAAGTGGACATGTTTAGAGGCCTGATTAGGGCCTAAGCTCCCCCAAAATGCTGATTTAAGGACCTCACTGCTCAAGAACTGGATGTGAAGTGTCGAAAGAACTACCTGTAAAGAAATCTGATTGCCTAATTCTTCTTGGTGCCTGTGACAAGCATCCCACCCATGACGGCATCCACTGGAACCACAAATCATATTCTCTGTTATCTAAACTGAAGGTGTAATTTCCTTGTCTCCCCTCCAGAGAGGATTTACTTAATTGTCCGTGAGTTGGAGCATGCCATCCTTGCCATAGACACAAAAAGGGCACCTCGCTTTTGTTATTCTTGCTTCCTAGCTACCTTCTGATTGTGAATGGATGCCAGTAGGAAACAAGCCAGGGGAGCGACTGTGATGATAGCATCCAGGCAGTGTCCCCGGATTGTGGTGGTGCATTTCTTTCCCCCTCTCCACGCTCATTTACGAACTCAGGAAGGCTCACTAGGCCTTAGCATAAGGGTACAAAAGTGAGGTAGGGCTTCCCCTCTCCTTCCCCATCCTCTCTTCCCTCTCTGGGTTTGTCCCTGAGGCCTCCTGGCCATATCAGGCTAAGGATGGCTCTAACACTGCCTGCCTCGTCCCTCTCAGACCTGCCCCTGTCACCAGTGGCAAGCAGCAGCTCTGTGCTCCTGTCACCTCCAGGCTGCCCATGGGCTGAAAGCCGTGGTGCTCAGCCCATTTGTGTGCTCTGAGACTGCACCAGGAGGCAACCCACAGCACAGCAGCAGCAGACAGGAGATGCGCTGTAAAAGCACATCCTCTTCTGAACTGGACCACACATGTATAATGCTGGGGATGCCCAGGAAAGTTAGGCTTGAAGTTCCTCGGTTTGGACCCCTATAGCGAACAGTCGTGAAACTGTTCTGTATCCCTCCATGCTTTCGTGGTTTTGCAGCATCGAGGCAAATGCTGAGTGACAAAGACAGCCTGCTGCTGTAGGCTGAGAGCTTGTCTGTGCTTTCATGTGCTGGTGAAGGGACTTAACAAGGCAGGTGAAGGAGGTGCAAACTAGCCTTTCTGCTTGCGAGGCCTTAGGCACGGGCAAGGTGTTCTGTTACTGTATGGTGGTGCTGTCTCAGAAGGACATGGTGATGTTCTTATGCTGTCAGGTGGCGTTACTGTGCGTGAGTCTCTGGCTGGCCCTGGCTCCTTCAACCCCCATGAACTGGTCTGAGCCTAACTGATTATGATAATGCAGCTGATATGTAGTGAGATGGGAGGGGTGAACTGCTTTCATGTTCTTTTCAGAGCAACTAGTTGAGAAGTGGATTCTTCTCTGTCCCATTCATACATATCTGACATAAACCCACCTTGTCAACATGCTTCAAAACCAGTTGTTCATGGTCCCAGCGTCTCAGAATCATTTAAAAACTTGGGCAGCAAAAATAAGCCACTGGGCTAAGACACAAAAATATGTATTTTATTTCCCATGCTACCTTTAGTCTGCTGTGTTACTTTTTGCCTCTTTCCCCTCCCACCCCATGTCTACATAGCCAGTGAGCACTTCAGGGCAGGGAGCTTTCCTCCTTTTGTAATTTTAGACTTCTGTCGTTCCCTTGCAAGGCCACACAGTGCAAAATGTCAGGGCATAGCCCCTGCCTCAGAAGTGCATTTGGGAAAAGGCATTTCCGATTGCTCTCTTATCCTTCAGCCATTGCACCAGAGTCTCCTGCTCTTGCCCTGCTGCCCTACCAGCAAGACCTGCTTCTGGCAGTAAGGCAGTGCCCTGAACGTTGAGTTTTGGGCATCAGTGCTGGGACCACCCATCTTTCTCCACCACCCCCAGCATATGCAGCCATTGCTCCCAGCATCCCACACACAGGGCACTGGCCATGGGTTGTACCTGCCCCCCCCCCAGTGCTTACGGGTGTGGGAGAGTGGGCTCAGTAGGACGTGGAGCATTTCACAGAGATGCCCAGGCTCAGTGGCCTCCTGCTCCCCTTGGGAAGGAGGTGGGAGGGCTGGCCCCTGCCTGCTGCCAGCTCCTCCATCACTGCCTGGGGACACAAGTGGGGGCTGAGCAGTGACCCCACCCCAAGGCACTTTTTTGGTGCTTCACCAAATTCCATTGTACCACTTAGCTAAATAACAAATTTACCAATTACCCATGAACAAAGTCTCTATTAATGAAGCAATTAGGATACCAATTATCAGTTAGATACCAATTACCCATTTCATTAGTAATTATGTTATTAGGCTACCAGTCACCACATTCAATATGCGAGCTAAAAATTATCACAAACCCTTTATTTTAAAATACCAAATAAAACCATAATGAAATACAGAACATAATGAAATACACATAAACGTAGGCATGATGTTAGGCAAAGAGTAGACGTTTTTACTGCTGTATTATATTACATGTAGCAGCTAAAATTAAGCTGCTATTTTTGAAATTTAAGTTTGAAATTTTTTTTTCCAAAACCAACACTTGAGAACATTATTCTACAGGGAATTTGGTTCTCTTCCAGTCTTACATGGAGTGAGAAAAATTAGGATTCTTTTTCTAACAAATACAAATACCATACCTAATTTAAATAATCTATTTTCCCTCCTAGCTGTCCGATGAAGTCCTGAACACTAGCTAAAGTCCCATGCCAAAGTAGTATTTCTGGTGTCATACAAGACCTTCCAAAAGTGTTTAATTTTAGCTCTTGATCCTTGATGGAACCAATAAGAGAAGCGCTTCCCAAAATCAGAGATGGCCTTAGGATGGAAACAGAAAAAGGTGGAAACTTCAGAAAATAAATTAAGCCAGTACCTAAAGTAAGAGCCCTAAACTTCTCAGAACAGAGCTAGTACAACTGCTGGAAGTTTTCTGCAAAGACTGGCGAGACACCTTGTGAAAATGATGAAATTTGGCTTCCAGCATTAGGGACTCTCTGCCAAGGTTGAGCTTATCAGCCTTCCCCTTGGTGGCATCACAGTCATGGCTTCTGCCTAAGCACGGCCACAATTTCAGGTGGAAATACTTGGCCATCTATTGCCTGGATTCTGTAGGAATGGGCTATCTTTAGGAGTTGAAACTTCTTATCAGATGTGGTTGAAACTGTATGTACACACATACGCACCTGCCTGAGGTGGGGAAGAAAAAACGGAAGGCAAAGCTTCAAGATCAAGGGGTTGGCATAGATGGGTGTGTCTGGGAAGGGGACGGAGCCATTAGGTCCGTTACCTGAGTGGTCAAGGTCTGATTTTAGCTCCCAGTACAGGATGTAGAGCCCCCGCTGCGTGGGGAGCCCAGGGAGAGGAAAGGCTCACCTCACCTCCACCCCAGACTGCCTGCAAGAGCTGATTGCCTGTTAGGGTGTGAGCAGGAATGGGCTCGTCCCCACGGGGACACCAAAGGGGACATCAGTAGACTTCTGTCATGCATCAGCAGTGAATTAGTTTTCAGAAGCGTGGTTTGCAGGGAGGCAAAGAGCACTTCCCACGGCTGTGGAGGTCACCCTCCACCCTTGCATCAGCCCATCCAGAAAAGCAGCAGTCACTGCTTCAGGAGGTGAAATTTCACTGCACAGAGCCTGGTGTGGGTGATGGATGTCTGAAACCTGTATCTAACACTCACAATGGAAAGAGAGATTTGACTCTGCTTCCTGACACTGTTGCACGACTGGAAAAATTGATAAACTGGGTATGCAAAGCAGGAGAAATTGTCACTACTGCTAGAAGTCAGGCTAAAGTCTCCTCTCAATGCTGGCACTGGGCAGCAATTGATCCTTTTCCAAAATGGACAGTGATACTCACCACCTTCTGGAAAACACCCACACTGGGTAGAAGGAACAAACCTGGAACTGCAAATGTTTTTTCAACCTTCAAAACACCTCTCATTTTTCAAATCTGAATAGCTGAGCTGCAGCAATGGGACCATGGCTACTGAGTGCAGTCAGGAGAAGTGAGCATAAATAGTTGATCCTGGCTCAAACTGAGCAGTTATTAAACCAGACACGGTAACGAAGCCAAAGGCAATGGGGTCCAAAACTAACTTGACTGCCTAATTGGCCTCTGCTGGAGACAGTGTCTGGGGAATATGCACCTATCCAAAAAAGGAGATGTCTGTGTTGGAAAGCTGAATCTCTGGAATTCAAAGAAGTGTGGAAAGCCAAGAGTGTGGTGTGGATTTCATCTTGGCTATCAGCTGGAAGTATCAGCCTTGGAACACGTCTTATGAGATCAGGCTTTGGAAACTCCCTTTAAGGATATGGCCCACATGAAGTAAATAATTTCCAGGCAGTCGGCTTGGACCAAACAGTGGCAAAACCCCATAATAATAACACTATATGATGGCAGAAAAGGATACATTAAAAAAAAAAAAAGAGAAAGAAATCACAGTAGCAAATCATGAAGCTACAGATAGAGTAAAAACCTGCTGAAGAAAAGTCAGGAAATTATGTTTCCTAGGATACAAAATTGTTGAGAACTTTTTTCCTATCAGTAACAAAGAGTAAACACACAAAGCAATATAAAGGAGGCTGAGTGGAACCAGCAACACCCACCCCACAGGCATACAATTTTATAGGGTTTCATTGGATTTTTGCCTCTATAACAAAATGCCTTAAAGTTCTCAGAGTATCTGCACCACCAGTTTCCAATCATTTTGATTTGCAGACTCCAGAGCTTTTCCCAATGAATGAACGGACCAAACGTAGCAAGCTGAAGCCCACTGCCAACATTTGCCTCTCCACAGCTGCCCGTCTCGGACCCCTGTATGCCAGGGCTCTACAGGACATGGATTGAACACCCCTGAGCCGTGTGGTGGGAAAACCCCTCCTTCTTGTGTCTGCTGAGGCTTGGTGGCCCACAGAAGACACCGTAAAACTACCACGGTACCCCTCTTCTTACTGTCTACCACCCGTGGAAGCAGCAGGGGCTGAGGGCTCGGTGGGATTTCAAGGTGAGGGGGTTGGCACTAAACGCTGAAGGAATGTGTTGGAGGCCGTTGACACACCAGTGGCACAACCCCAAGGGCTACAGCTGTGGTTTATCATGCCCGATGCTGTCCAGGTGGGCCCAGAGAGGGATCCTGGAGAGACGTCAGGATGTCTTGGCCCTCCTCATTGTCCTGGGCTATGGTAAAGGGCTGACACGCAGAAAGAGAGCTGCTGAGAAATGCACGAACGCTGTCAAAAACCTGCTGCAGACCAAGCCTGCCGAGCGAGCAAACAAGTTCAAGTTTGACACGTGCCTCCAGACCCTTGAAATAACCTTCTTCCAGAAGGGCCGGACATGGGTCGGCGTGCCTCTCCCTCCGGATGCCCGGCATGGCGGTGAGGGTTGGGCATAGAGGCTGTAGCGGCTGTTTCTGCTTGCAGAGTGCATATCCAGTGGGCTCACTGGCAGCTCCGACCCCCCAAATAAGTGAATGAATAAATAATAACAGCAAACAGGCACACCAATAGTGCCCCAGCTGGAAACGTACTGGCTCTGCTTGAAGCAATAGGAATGCAAAGGAAGGCCTTTCATTCTCCTGAGAGACAAGCCATAAAAACGCATGATAGAAACAGCAATGAAAGAGCTAGGCCAGCAAGGACTTGATTTCCAGCCTCTTCTCCAAAGGCCTGGGGCTGAAATAATGTAGGTTGCACTCCAGTACCTTCACAGCTGCACATGGGAAGTTTGCACAAGACCGCTGTGCATCTGTCCTGGCACAGCTCCTCATTTCTTGCTTTCATGAACAAAAAATATCCCTGTTTAGGCTCTGTATGCACAACAGAATGATAATAAAAAGAAACGATTTTCATACATTCCTCAGGACTGCATCTGTGCTCGGCACCTCAGACCCAGGGTTGTATTTGCCATCCTGCCTTTGCAGCTCCAGTAAGGCAGTGCTGTTGATAATAACAAAAGTGTCTTTTCTCTCCTTTCCTGGAACCTCCACTTTGCTTCTCTGAGGGTTAAGCTTCCCAGAATAGAGATAGTCAATGTAGTTTTCAGGCTTGCTGGAAACAATATTGCTGAGCATCATGACAAAGAGAAGAAAGCCAAAGAACCCAACGATGATGAGGATATAAAATGAGGCCATTATCTCTTCTTGCATCTCCAAGGCTGGGTTGCTGAAATTATTGAACCGAAGGGTCTTCTTTTGTTCAACAAACATGTGGAGTAAATTCTGCATGACCAAACTGCTGTTTGTGTGATTGCTGAAAGCCATCTTATGCTTCCACTCTGGCTGCAAAAGCTAAGCAAAACAAAGCAAAACAAAAGAACCAACTTAGCTGCTTAATGCACATCTGTCCTTTCATGTTTTCTAGCTCAGGTCCTTCACACCATTTCCTCTCCTCTGCTGTGTAGCTAACTGCGCTCGGCTATCCTCTAGCAGCACGTCTTGTATGGAGAGAGCCACGGTGAAAGCCAGTGGCAAGTTAGTGCAAGAATTCAGAGAATCAAAAGCTGTTTCTCTCTGCATGAAAGATGTACATGTACATGCATGCACGGGCACATGCTATTACTTTAGGCTGACGCGGTTTTGCTGGTGACGTAGTGTCAAAATCAGGACATCCGAATAACGCTGACAGTTCCAGCAACTATCTCAATGGAAACAGAATGACTCGTTCTTAGGTACCAGTATAATTCAAACAATAACACTGCTAAGGGGAGAGGAGAATAATACTGGTATTATAGCCCTGGCTCCTGAGTGGAAGGGCCGTTTGCACTAAATCATCTGCAGTAAAACCTGCTGAATTGAAGAAGAGCTGTGGGAATGAACTAAATTAATCCAAACTGATGTAAGTTTGTTATCTTGCTGAGAAGGAAACCTGAGAAATTATTTTCTGCCAAATCATGTTTCTTGAGGTTGTCTTCTTTTTCTTTGTGAGCTTTTTTCAAAGTCACTTTTAGCACAAGAGGAACTTAAATCATTGCTTCTAAGCAAACCACGAAATCCTTCCATTCTGAAAAATTTCAAGATAAAAAGTTTTGACTCCATTTCCTGATCCCACATCCAAAAAATAAGCTTTTGCTTTTGGCAGCAACAATTTTCCAATTTTGATACAAATCTATGTATAATTTTTGGTTCTCTGAAATCCCCTTCTTTGGGAAGTATGTGATAATCTTAGAAAAGCTTTGTGCAGATCTGCCTGTGAGGTCTTGCCCAGCTGTAAATAGAAACCAAGAGTTTCATCCCAAACATGCAACTTTTGCTAACTTAAAGTCATTCACTTTCCTTGTTGTAGTTTTCCTTGCTCTTCAGCCAGCGCTGATTAACCTGTGTAGGTCTCCTCTCGCAAAGGGGCTGTACAAACTGAGGCTGCAACCCCACGTGTTGCAACAAGAGCTTTGGTGATTTACAATACCTGAGGATTTGACTGACCCCTTAAATCTCATACAAGAAACCATTTAAAGAGCTAGATATGAATAACAGTATAAAAAGCTCTAAAAAATTTCCGATGGAGACTAGAGAATGCTCCCTCAGAGCAGCTCTGCCTGTCAGTCTCCCCAGGGACACTTGGCAGTATTAAAATGAGGGCTACCCTTGGAAAAGAGAGTGGCCTGAACCTCAGGTGAGGGCAGCCTCCTTTCCTTTCTCATCCTCCTTGCAGGTACAGGTGGCAGGAGATGTTTTATCTTCCCTCCTTGTGCTTGACACTGGGATGTTCACTACTCCTGACTCAGGAAAGTCGGGCATTTCCTCTCCGGTCCAGCTAGGATGAGCCCATCACCAGACCACTGAAGTGCTGATTGGGTGTCTGAAATTGACTGAGCATCCTGGATGATTAAGGTTATCTATTCCTGGTTAGGTTTCCTCCTTCTTGCAACTATTACCTTTTAATGAATGTGTTTACCCTGCTGGCTGGGTTGTGACTGGTCTGCCTGGAATCTATTAATAGCCAAATAACCACGACGGGTGGCTGCGTGAATCAAATGCAGAGCTTACGTGGGACCCATTTGCAGAGGCGTGTGGAGATTTACAACCACAGCACGGGAGTTGGAGATCTACCAGGGGAATATAATGAATTGCAGCAACAGTGGGGGTGTGGGACCACACAGTTCAGGTAGAGTATAGCTTTTAGCTAACCAGGATTTTTTGGTCTGTACAGAAAAATAGAAAGGCAAGATTCCTTCCAGATTCCAAGCCAGATACAAGTAAACTGCCCGTAGATTACAAAACCCCTCTCTGCCCCAGCCCAGTCTGGGTACATCTACTTGGCTGCAGTAGAAATCAGTGATCACAACACTCTGCAGAAATGAAACCTGTCTTGGTGTTCCCCTTTGAGAGGACACAATGTGAAAAAAGTGATCTATACCTTGGCTGAACACTAGGTGAAAGTTTTATTCTGAAAAAGATTTAGTGAAAGTAAATTGACTTTCTGATAAAAAGATTTGCTCTGTTGCTCCCCAAACCCACATTTCCCTTTTCTGCCTCTCCAGCCTATTCTGCTGTACTGGCTGTCCTGGCTTTTTTGGCTAATGCCATGATGAGCTAGCTACAAGACACTGCGGATGACCAAAGTTCAGAGATGTACCAATGGTCCTTACTCTTCTTGATAGATGGACTTCCTAACTTTCTGCAATCCCACTGAAAAAGAACCCAAACAACCCACCCTCTTTGCACACCCAGACTATCCTGTACCCAGTTGCCAAAAATATACTCACTTGCTATCATCTAAAAGTGAAGCTAAGCTTTGAATGCTCTTATCCATATTTATTACTTCCAGTATCTACAGCTGCCTGCATGTTGTTGAAGGGCTTCTTCTGCACTCATTGTATTGCTTTATGGGCCACCTCAAGCACTGCTCCAAACCCCTGGAGACAGGACAGTGGCTGGATGGACTGTCCCTCTCATGTTTGGGAAGATGATCTCTGGTTGGGAACCGCAGCTCCATGCTGCCCTTTGGAGTCTCTTGGCAGGATCTCCCCGAGTCCTGCCCCCACAGGAGTGGGGCTGGTCCTTTAGCGATGTGTACAAACTGTTGCGGTTTTAAAATTGAATACAAAAGCATAGTGTTTTGACACACAGTTCCTCAGACACTGCTTTCTAAGGAATACAGTATTTTCTGCTCTAGAACAGTGAAACTAGTTAAATGTTGGACTGGCACTTAAAATATATGGAAGTGTGGGTATCACTGAGCCATGTGTCACTTCACTACATTAACATCCTATCTGTACCGAAAACATTTAAGGGGGAAAAGATGCATTTTTGCTTTTCAAACATTTTTCCCTCCCATACAAAATACAACAGAAAAACAACAGGACAGGTACCAATCCCCAGAAAATAATAATGAGAGGCTTGAGGCAAATGACAAAACAAGCCAGAAGGGCAGAGTATCGCCAGTTACTTTAACGGCTGCCTAATTCTCCTTTGCCCAGGCACACAGCACACTGGAAATTTTTAACTGGCAGGCTGTGGGGGCCAAGCACAAATGTGATGCTACTGAAAGGCAGAAGCTGAGTATTCACACCGAAATGAGAAAGAAGTCTAGGGTAGGATCTGCCTTTAGTGGCAACTAGGGGAAGGATTAGTGGCTGCTGTTGAGCCACACCAGGCCTCTAGGAGGGACAAAACAGGCTTCAGATGGTTTTGTCCAAGTAAGGCTATGTGTCATTTGTCTGTGTATACATGGACACTCACCCTCCCCCCCCCCCCCCCAACACACACCCACACACATAGACAATGCTGGAAAGATACTGGGATGTGACATCAGCACTCCTCCAGGCTTCAAACATTTGCATTGCTACCTTTCCCCCATCATCATATTAGATACACAGAAATCAGCTTTTTTTCCCATGATGGGATTCATCCTTTTTCTACCAGCTCCCCTCTTCACTGCTTTTCCACAAGCTAAGGATTGTTTTTCCATTTTGACCATTTTCTGTGTGTGTGCAAAGGTGTGTCCCACACACATCAACTAGAGATATACATCACTATTGTCTGTCTTGTAAGTAGCCATAAATCCATGCACACAGATATGCGTGCATAAACTTCTCCTCTCCCTACACATACAAACACATGCTAAAATATAAAAACACCCACAGAGCTACTTGTATAATGTCAGATATAGCTATTTTTTTAAAAAATGACTAGTAGCTTGAGTGTTAAACAGAGCTGAGATTTTCAGAGAACAGCACTTTAGGGGGAAAAAAAGGTCCAGTAAATGTATCCAACATAATGGAAAAATGAAAATGAAAATTTAAACCAGTGCCTATTTATCACAATGTAGAGGAAGCTGCAGACTCCCCAGGAACCGTAACAACAGCTATGAAATGTTATACCTATCAAACAGCTTACTTACATGCAGACCTGGCTCTGTCCTGGGAGCAGCACCTCTTTCAGCTGTCAGGCTTGCTCCCAGCTGACCAATGCATTTAACTATTTAAGGAGCATAGGAGAGGAGTGGCTTCTGCTTCTTGCCTCTAGCAAGTAATCACAGGCACATTATGTATGAGGGAGTGTCAGCAAAGCAATGTGGTAACAGGATACTATGGGCCTGTGAGGCTTCTACTACATGGGGGCTCTATGCAAGTGGCCATATATGTTCCCTTATCGTGCAGGGGATCAGAATAATGTGAACGAGGACTCAGTTGCCTCAATACTGGGCAAAATAAACCATAAAGGCTGCTGTGGGTGGATGCTTGCTGCTGGTCAGAGCCCATGTAAGAGTAGATTATGGCCCTGAGGTGATTTTTTGTTATTCATCATAGATCTGTCATTTTTAAAGTCAGTGACTCTCAGAAGTGGGAGAGAAAATAGCAGTGTCCTAGTGCCCCCCAGATGTGTTTGGCTGATGCCATCTCGTCATGCCAGAGGAAAGAGGCTACGCAGTTGTGCCTCCTTGTTCATTGCACACCTACATCCCTGCTTGTCCTGCTTTACCCTTCTGGTGAAAGGATGGGGAAAGAAAGTAGCCAGGAATGGGAAAGAGGATGCTGGATGAAGCAACCTTGCTATCTTTCATCTTGCGTCCTCCTGCCCCAACCTCTTATATCCTGTTCTGCCAGCTGGGCATGGGTGTTTTATTCCATTCACACACCGTGGCAAAACAGCACGAGTTACACCCCTTCACAGCCAAGTCCCCTTGCAAGATCAACACATAACACCACCTGTGGCTTGCAACATCTCTAATTTAACTCAGACTTTGCCATGGGAGCCACAGACGACTGCTGGCGTGGGGTTACTTTGTGCAATCAGAACAACTGAAAGCAGATGAGAGAGGAGGAGAGCTCAGGCTAAAGCCAGCTGGTTTTCCTTCCATGGAAAGCAGGAGGGAGGAGGACTGTGAAAGGTGAGGGTAAGCAGGGCCCCACTACAGCAGGGTATGTCTGCCTTCAGGAAGCGGCAGCAGCTATTGCCATTAAATTGTGGTCAGACAGATTCATAAATCTTGCTGTGGGACTCGGTTCAAACTACTCATTTTTTCACGTCTAATCTTTGCTGGATAACATACAGTGCTTTGAAAGTATCAGCAGCTCATTAGGCGAGCTGCACCTTTGGCTAACAAATGCAGAAATAGGAAGAAAACCAGAAGCAGGGAGCTACTGGTTGGAGGAAAGGACACCTGAGGGCTCCCAGGCAGCAAGGACAATGGGGAAAGAGAGGTTTCGTAAACTCTTACATATGCCTTCCCCCACTCGTGTATAACCCCTATTGCTGCCAGATTGCTGGAGCTGTTTTACAGCTAACCCCCAGCTCTTGAAGCAAAATGTGGTGCTAAGAGTATTACTGGTTTAAAGCCACCATCCCGCTAAGAGCCAAAACCCAGCAGAGAGCACGAAACGCCAGTAGGCCTGTCTGGTCTTGCACCGGACAGAGCCAGAGACCCAGGCTGGCTGTGGGTGAGCTGGCAGGACACGACGCATTGCCCGGTGGAGATGCCAGCGAGGGCCAGGGAGCGGCGTAGCTGGGTCAGCACGGCCCTACAGCATGGCTAATTAGCTGGCTTCTCTGCAGAGCTCATCGGATTAGACCCAGCGCTGTACTGATGTTGCTGTCTTGTTTCTGAGGAAGCGTGGTCAGGGCTAGGGAAAGATAAGCCTCACACCTTGTCCTTTTGCCCCATCAAGTATAGTTCCTTTGAGGCTCCTGTCCCCACCCCTCTACCTAGCTGGAGCGTGGAAATGGAAAACCCACCTGTTTTCATACCTCTTCCCTAGATTTGATGGTCCTTTTTCTTGGAAACAAAATCAAATGGAAATGTGAAAGTGTAAACACTGAAAACAAGCACCTTGGGGATGATGGCCATCCGATCACCTGCACAACATGGGAGTATGAGCAACACAGGCTCAAGCATACACCAGAGGTGGGATTTGTTTCACTGCCTGGGACTCTATGGGGAGCTTCCCTACTCAACGGGGAAAGATAGATAGACCTGAAGGGTGATGAGTCCATCTCTCAGCACAACGTGCCCTCAAGAGGAGCTTGCTTTCTAATGACTGTGATTAGTGCCAGCGTCTAAACTGACGACAGCAAAAGTGCTGTGAGATGGACTCCCCCCCCACCCCCAGTCATACCAAGGCAAAGGATGTAGGATTTCTACTTGTCCTTCCCAAGGCAGGAGAGCAAGGACCCTGTGTCACCCAGGGGAAGCATCTGGATACCATTCCCAACAACGAGAATGAAGGAGCTGGGGTAGCGTAAGACGTCCAGGCGAGGGGGAGGGCAGAAATTATGGCAGTGCGTCACAGGACTAGGATCCCATTGCAGTGTGGATGGAGAGAGGCATGCAGCCACAACCATGTCCCTTGACCAGGAACAAGTACTCACCACCTGCCTAATGGTGACAGCCTCCTTCCTCCACCCGCAGCCCTGGAAGTCTGTGCCAGTGCCAGGTGGCACCTTTCTTTTAAAAGGAATGAAGGGTGAGGGAATGGGTTTGGAGCATCAACATAACAGCAGGGCCAGAATAAGTACTTCTGACAGTTTTTCAGTGAAGGCATATGGACCCCAGAATGAGCTGGGAAGTTTCCATTGGCCAGGGCACACCAGCCAAGGATCTGATTCTCTTATTACTGAAGTTTCATTTTTTTAAAAAGATAACGTAAGGGAATAATACACATCAGCAAGGCTATTTTAGTCATATTTTTGCACAAATATTGTATTTGAGAGTGTTGCCAACTCTATAGTAAGAATTGAAGCCCTGGAAGGGGTTTAGGAGCTGGTAGAAATCGAACTAATCTCCGTGCTTCCCCTCTTCCAGGACCAAGGACACCTGGAAAAGCACATACAGTACATGACCAAGACAGGCATCAGGTCTTTAAAATCCTGTGGGTTGGAATGAGCCAGGAACGGAAGATTCATCGTGCTATTGAAGTGCCTGGACAAGCCCAGATGACCTTCAGACTTGAAGCATTTCCCATGCACACTTTCCTCTGGAGCATGCTAGCTTGTTTTCCATGCTCTCACCCCCCTGGGATATAAGGTGGATCATGTCTTCAAGTGATATTTCCTGTTGAGCCAGGATGACCTGCCTGCCTTGGAGGAAGTGGGATGAAGGAATGTCTGGATCTAAGATGAGCAACGGATCATTTCTCACGTGGCCAAGTCCTGCAAACAGACCACACTGGTCATCTGGGACAGTGGGGTACTGAGGACCTCAACCCCATGTGGTTCCTTGCTCGCTAGCCCTGTGACTTCCTCAAAAAAAATCTAGGTCATGCCCTGACAAGTACTTACTCCAGGAATGAACCATCCCCAAGACAGGGATGCTGAGGGGTGCCCCTTCCCCAGCAATCCTCCTGGGGGTTGCTGTTGGCTGGAGGGCCCCAAGGTGTCTCAGAGGCAGGCCTGGCTTGCCCGCGAGGCAGGGCACAACGCCCAGGAGGTTGGCACGCTGCTGCAAGCACTGACAGGAGACCTGCTCTGTTGGGAGCTGGAGGAGCCAGCACTGGAGGAGAAATACATTGAGTTAGCAGTTAGCTGTGGAGGATTTGTTAGAATACTGAGCTATTTTATGTAGAAACCTCCTTCCTAAGGCCTTGGTTGGGCAAAGTGATACTCTGTCATGTCCTTCTCCCAGCTGCCTCTCGGTGGTGGCTGAGTCACCTTGGCTTCCTAGAAGAGCTGAAAAGGGACACTCACTCGTTGCGGCCGAGGGTGAGGGCTGCAGGTAACGGCCCCAGCGCAAGGCAGTGCATATTGCCTCTCGTGCAGGTCAGACCATGTCACGAATTGCATTGCCCAAGTTTCTGTGGCTGAGAATGAGCCAGAGCTTTCATTTTGCTGTTGCAATAATAGGCCTTGGGCTAGTCCTGGTTATCTGGTGACCTGTTTCTCTCTCTCAATGCTCAAGTGTAGGTGTGAGAAAAAGCTCGTCTGAATTCCTGAGTATTTATGCAAAACACTGTTGCAGCCCTGATCGTACACTGGGGCTAAATGGAAAAAACATGGTGCTTGCACATCTGCTCAGGGGTCTCTGGTCCATGCCCATGCATTGCACTGCAGTCATGTGGCTCACTCTTTCTTAACTGGTTTTTCCTACAGGACCTTTAGATACTTCCAATACTCCTCCTCAGCAATAGGGGCAAACCTTGAATAGCTACTTGCACATTGAGTACATCAGATGAAAGAAAAGAGCTTCTGCCTTCTGTGAGATAACGCAGTATGAGTCATATGGCAAAAATTATGTTATTAGACATTGCATTATGAGTGATTGTGATGATAAAAGTCTAAGGCAGTTAAGTTTAGGCTCTTTGTTTCTTTCTTCCTTTTTTCTAGCTTTTCCAACATTTATTGGCTGATCCTTCTAAATGCGTTTAGCTTCCTCAGTACTCCAGTGTAGCAGACCTCCACAGTTTTTGCTGCTCTCCCACCATTCTCAGACTCTCCCTTTGCCAGGAAATTTCATTTTCTAATGCTGTCTGAGTGCTGCTGTGACCCCACATCACCGGGAGGCAGCTGTGGCAGCCAGTGCCGCCGGGACCTGTCCTCTTGCAACAGAGTGTGCTTCAGACAAAGGCATTGCCAAGCAGTGCAGACTCATCCCTGCTTCATCACTTGATCCTTTTCACGTGCAGGCTCTGTGCAGATGTAACTGCTTCAGGAGGTGGTTGTCTCAGAGCCACATCCAGCTTTTGCCACTTATGACTCACCTACTGACAGTAAAATTCTGGATATTGCCCCTTAATTGCACCTGTGAAGCAAAAAAGATCCACATTTATTGTGGTCCAATGTTCACGTTTTTGGCTCCTGTCCAAACACATGGTAATACGATTTGAGTAGTATCACCTTCAGGACAGCAATAAAAGCAATTGCCACTCCTATCCTGTGCTTCACATCCTGTTTCCACCACAGGCTGCACACTAAGGAGCTCTTGCCCAGGACAACGTCACCCTGGGACAACCTGAGCCAGCCTGCAGCGGTGGCTGCTGGCTGATGGTGAACACCAGAGGACGAGCGGTGCCTTCCCCATAGGAGGAGGCAAGCCAGAGCAGGAAAACTAAGCGTAGCAGTACATGGAAGACTGGCATAATCTGTGATGAATGCTGGAAATATCCATGAAACTTGGCAAAGACCTTTTTTTCTCCTTTGTTTCACTCCTGATTGCATCAGAGTAGGTGGAAGAGGAGGGCACAGAGGGCTAGCAGCATTGGAAGAGAAGTCGTGTTTGCTGCCTTGTGACTGCAGCCACTAGCAGAGATGCAGCTGTGGCAGGGTGGTTACCCTTCAGGGTGTTATTTCTGGACCACAGCTGTGATGAGCTTCTCAGACATTGACCTAGAGTTGGACATTTCTAAAACCACAGGCTGGGCAGCTGGGAACAGCTGTCTGGGATCTGCCCATAATGTCCCAAAAATGGAAGAAGGAGGTGTCAGCAAAGGAGGAGTATTTGTGTAGGGCCACGATCTAGGGAGGCACCTGGGTACGGCCACACACAATGGCAGGAGGCCAGGTAGTTTGACAGGTTGCCCCATGTTGTCCCCGCCACTGTAATTGCCTGTTTCCTCTTCCCCCTCCCCTGAAGATTTCCAGATAAAATGTGTTAGCCTGAACCACCTGCACTGGGGTTTAACATGTTTCCTCAGAGCGGGCCAGAAGCATGCACCACCAGCTGGTACACACTGGTCTGGTCCCTGCAGTAGGTGCAGGCTTGCCCTCCTCATTGAACGGAAACTGTAACATGGTACAGAACCGCAAACACCTCTGATAAACACATCAGGTTGCAACATCCCTTTTCTCCTTTTCTAAAATTTCACAGACTGCTTACTTATCTGCAAATCCCCAAGAGTGCCAACTGCTCCTGTGGATAAATAAAGAGGCGAACCCAGATGCAGGGTAATGCACCATCTGTGTTGTTTCCCGCTGAAGGAATTTTGGGAGGGAAAAGAAAAGCTGCCTGGAGCTGGAGGAAGGAAGGAAGGAAGGAGGGAAAGAAGGAATGAAGGAAGGAAGGAAGGAAGGAAGGAAGGAAGGAAGGAAGGAAGGAACGAAAGAAGGAAGGAAGGAAGAAAGGAAGGAAGGAAGGAGGGGAAGGCTGGTGCCACCAGTGTGGCTGTGATGCGCCTGGTACCCAGGTCCTGGGTGTCTTAGTGGGAAAGCTGGGAAGCAGGTCTGGGGTTTTGGCATGGCTGCTGGCCCCTGTGAGCAGCTACTGGATGGTTTCATTGCCATTTAGCTTGCTGTATTGGTTTTGTTTGGCAAGGTTTTGGTAGCGGGGGGGGGGGGGGGGGTTACAGGGGTGGCTTCTGTAAGAAGCTGCTGGAAGCTTCCCCTGTGTTCGAAGAGAGAGCGAGCCCATATTAGCCGGCTCTAAGACGGACCCGCCACTGGCCAAGGCCGAGCCAATCAGTGATAGTGGTAATGCCTCTGTGATAACAGTTTTAAGAAGGAAAAAAAGTTGGGACGGGGAGAAACTGCCGCCGGAGTGAGGAGTGAGAACATGTAAGAGAAACAAGCCTGCGGACACCAAGGTCAGTGAAGAAGGAGGGGGAGGAGATGCTCCAGGCGCCGGAGCGAAGATTCCCCTGCAGCCCGTGGGGAAGACCCTGGTGAGGCAGGCTGTCCCCCTGCAGCCCAGGGAGGTCCACGGTGGAGCAGATCTCCACCTGTAGCCCGTGGAGGACCCCACGCCGGAGCAGGTGGGTGCCCGAAGGAGGCTGTGACCCCGCGGGAACCCCGCGCTGGAGCAGGCTCCTGGCAGGACCTGCGGATCTGTGGAGAGAGGAGCCCACGGAGCAGGTTTTCTGGCAGGACTTGTGACCCCGTGGGGGACCCGCGCTGGAGCAGTGTGCTCCTGAAGGACTGCACACCGTGGAATGGACCCATGCTGGAGCAGTTCGTGAAGAACTGCAGCCCGTGGGAATGGCCCACGTTGGAGGAGTTCGTGGAGGACTGTCTCCCGTGGGTGGGACCCCACGCTGGAGCAGGGGAAGAGTGTGATCAGCCCTCGTCCTGAGGAGGTGAAGCGGCAGAAAATAACGTGTGATGACCATAAACCCCATCCCTGTCCCCCTGTGCCGCTGGGGGGGCTTGGTGGTGAAATCCGGGAGTGTAGTTGTGCCCGGGAAGAAGGCAGGGGTGGTGGGAAGGTGTTCTGAGATTTCGTTTTATTTCTCATTACCTTGCTCTGGTTGATTTGTAATAAATTGAGTTAATTTTCCCAACTGAGTCTGTTTTGCCCGTGACGGTAATAGTGAATGATCTCTCCTGTCCTTATCTCGACCCGCGAGCCTTTTGTTATATTTTCTCTCCCCTATCCAGCTGAGGATGGGGGAGTGATAGAACGGCTTTGGTGGGCACCTGGTGTTCAGCCAGGGTCAACCCATCACACTTGCCCAACAATTGCCTCTGCTGTTATTTCAGTTATGCCTTGGCCTCCATGTGCTGTGCCACAAAATGCTGGATACACACCATGGCAATGTAGTTCTGCTCATGTTTTTAGACTACCAGATCACAAGGTATCAGTTTATATCATATAACACTGTTCTTCAGACCAGACCAGATCGTTTTCCTCACGGGTCACACACTGGGATGTGGTGATGCCCTATACTATAGGGTGATGTCCTTTTCTTTGACCCTGGTGAGTCCAAATCAGGGTGACATCCCGTTCCCACTGTTGTCAATTACAGCACTGCCGTCAGCAGAGACATTATTGTTACCTCTACTCCTGCCCAAGCCTAGCGAGGTTGTTCTCCAGGGAGAAGAGCTGGCCCACATAGCCAGGGTGGACATCGTCATGTTCCCCTGGAGGTACATGGGAAAAGAGAGAAATATAGGTCAGAAATCTGAGCCGGGGTAGTCTGCCCTTGAGATACCTGGTGGTAACTTCAAAAGACCTGACAAATTCTGCATTTCAGGGACTTCTACGAACAGAAATAAGGAGCAACATGCACATAAAGAAATCCAGAAGAAACTGTTTAATATGCACATGTTGGATTAAATCATTTGTTGTAAACAAAGATGACCCTGTCTCTACTGCCTGTATTCTGCAGTGAGCTAGCCAACACTGCTGGGAATTTGGATTAGCACGCATCAGTATGTTTCTTATATGCTTACTTTTATTCAAATTGCATTTTATTCTGTTACAATCTCATTCTCAAGGTCAGGATTTGGATGGAAAGACTATTGGGCTGTTGCTGTTAAAGAGAGAGCTCACTTTTTTTTGAGGAGGAAATAAATAGAAGCACAGCAGAGGGTTAATTTTAGGTGTCAGTCCTGCTACAGGCTGCCTAAGGGTAAATCTCTGTGGCTCCTTGGCTGGCAGAGGGTGCCAGACTGATGAGTGTGCCAGTTTGTCTATTCCTGCATCATAACTCTTGCATATTAAGGTGAAAAATAAATAGAGGTATGGGGAGGATTTGATGTTTTATTCCTCTGCTCTCTGCATGCAACTCAGGGTCGGATCCAGCCCCGAGTCCCCGGCAACTGGACTGCTGGGACTGAAGCTACCAAGGCACCTCGGGGTGAGCTCAGCTCAAGCAGCCTGGAGAAGGGATCTTGCCTGCAGGTGCAGAGTTGGTATGAGATAATTGTTTGCACTCTTTTCCCAGATTCGTTTTGCATTGTTAGGTGGGAAGCTGATAATAAAGGCTTGAGAAAATACTGCCAGGGGAAAAAGTCCCGTCAGACTGGAGGTCCCCAAACCTGCTGTTGCCATGGGTCTGAATAAAGACCACAGGCTTGAGGCTTATATGCACAACAGTGAACCAGAACAGCTGCTGAATCAACTGTTCCCCTGACAAATTACCCTGCCAGTCGAAGCTGGAGGTCACAAGGAAAAAGGAAATTGGAGCTCAGACTTTGGGAACAATGGGTTAGATCCTCCGCTGATATGGCTCCCTTCGGCTAAGGCAGAGGGATTATGCCACCTTCTCCCAAGCGAGGATAGATGGATCTGTGAGGGAGGCTGGGGAGGGAGGTCTGAAGGCCAGAGGTTGTGGTTTGGAGGGAAACCTGGAGAAGGGTGAATATTGCAGTGGGGGGAGGCAGAAGAGATACTGCTAATGGGGCTGTGCCAAACGAGCATTACCTCCCCAGCAGGTAAGTGTGCTGTGCTGAACAGCAGCCACTGGTCAACCTCTGATCCTCAGAATTAAATCAGAATGAATGCTCGCAGCTGGGCTAATGAGCTAGGCTTTTTTTATATAAAAGTATGAAAGCTACCGCATCTAGAAACAAAATCAGAACTATCATATACTGAGAATCCATTTACTGGACATTGGTCAAAATCAAACAGTGTATTTCTGTGATGATCACCTGTGTTTCGGGTTGTGTGATGTACCGGTTGTAAAACTGCTATCACACTCATCAGAGCAATACTGAATTAAGCATTTTTTAGAGCAGGTGCTCTCACATGAAGGTGTCACATTTTATTTCACTTGGCTCTTGGTCTTGGAAGGTCAGTGGCCCCTGGTACGGTGTGTGGATTTTGTGGACTGAGCAGAGGAATTATTTTGGTGAGCCTGAGTGTGCGTCTGAAAATAATGTGCTGTAGCCCAACCAGAGGCTCTGGGCCTGCCTGAAGAAAGTATTACATTAGAGTCTTTGGCCTTAGTTCTGCTAAATCGGGTCAGAAGGTCATAATGTGCACTTCTGGATTTAGCATTCATACATTTTCCATCGATATTTATGTACATCTTCCCTTTTCTTTGATCTGAAGGACACCCGTGGGTGCAGTTGAAAGCTGGTGCTTTTTTTAAACTATCCTTGCAATCCCTGCCCTAGAACTACCAAGAATTTTCTTGACTACCAAGTCATTTTCTTGCCTATTTTGGCATGGTATTGGCCTTTGCTTCTTGTCCTTTGAAGGCAGTTGACTGAGACGGTTTCTCTGCTTGAACATGTCCATGGAGCCAGCTGCATGGACAGCTCCAGTCTCAGGGAGCAGCCTCCTGTCCACCTCACCACTGAAACGCAGCATGACCTTTCACAGCCTCCTCTGCCAAGCAATCATATTTGTGCTGGTCCCTTGAGCAATTTCTTGAGAAAGGCTTCGTGGAGGTTTCACATGCGTAGCTGATGGCTCCAGCTGGATAAGGAGATTAGGGAGTGAGTTTGGCATAGAGATAACAACGTGTAAAAATGAAACAGGATGCCATAGAAATATTATATAAGATAATTCCTGTTATCGGCTGTAAAGAATGTTCTGCTTGCTTCTGATTGCTCATATCTTCTATTTTTATCGGTTTCCTTCTGCTTGTCTTTGTGCACGCTTCCCGGTGTAGCAGGTCTGACCCAACCAACTGCAAATAAAGATAACACTGATAACTATAAAGTGAGGAGGGAGGGGAATTCACTTCAGACTTGCACACTTGGGCTGCCTTTGGCTGTAAAGTATTTTCCAGATGGACCACTTAATACTAGGGGTTTGATCTCTTGTACCTGCAGCTCTAAGGATTTCTGCTGTGTGTAATGAAAAGCCAGCTGCTGCAGGTGCAAGTTCTCCATGAGATGGGAAATAAGAACCAGTGCCTGAAGCTCTCCAGGGAGGTGAGAGGGGAGGGAAGGTTTTGCAGTGAAGGCAAAGGATGAGCTCTCAGTTTGGGCTTCCTATGGGAAGGTTGTGCACGTCAGGCTACAGAGCGGCTACAGATCAGCGCAGGCTTGCTTCCCTGAGCTTTGTGCTGCCTGGATGTAAACCACTTCTAGTCACAGCTTAGAGCACATTGGTTTCAACCTCCGCGCTGCAGCCATGCTTTCTTACAGCTACAGCTGGCATCTGGCCATCTTAAAGCTGAGCTTGGGCCACCCATACGCTCTCTGTGTGAGCCCATGCAGGCACATATCCTCGGGTATCCCACCGCAGCAAATGACTGCATGCTGCCAGAGAAGCGTAGCTGCACCCTGCTCCACGCATGGCTGGGGAAGTCTTCTCCGGTAGAGGCATTACAGATGACGTTCCTGCAACAGCTTTACAGCCATGGCCCAAGGAGATATGCTTTAGGTTTGGGGGTCTGCAGCAGTCACAGAGTTGCCCAGAGCCTGGGCAATGCAGACAGGTTTCCGGGGCAGGCAGAAAAGGGGAGAAGAGGGAGACGTCATCTTCCCATGAGTTAGTGGCCACATAACGTAGTGAAAAACTGCCCTGGAGCTTCTTCCTCCAAGGTGCGAGGACTGACTTTCCCCTCCAAGAGGTATGACACAGAGTCTTGTCCTTGTTTGTGCTGTACCACAGTTATTCATAAATATTTTATTTGTGTGGCTTTGTACCACACAACTTTCATGTTAGTCTGCAGCTGTACAAAACAGAACGTCTCAAAACATATACAGGAGAGAGCCTGCTATGTTAGGCTTTGATTTTGCTCGAGACCTTTGCGCCTTACCGTCACATTGCTTTTAACAATGTAGGGCTTAAATTCAAAATGCCATTTCTGTGTAATGCTGGCATTTCTATGTAATGTGTTTTCTGTTATAAAAACCATAAGTAGCCAGAGAGCAATACCTATGCCTAGAGATATGCTCATTTAGGCCAACCGGCAGCAGGGCTACTGACTAGAATAAGCCACAGCTGATGAAGCCAGGTACTTCAGCTGTTGGGGACTGGAGAAAAATAAACCTGTGACAATCTCCCTGGCTATTCTATGTCTCCTGAGCAAAAGACTTGTAAAGTTTGGGCCAAAGAAAGTGCAACACTTGCCTAATGAGTTTAAGATTCTTCAAGCTCCCCAACAAGCAGGAAATCGGAAAACGTGAGCTCTGTGTGATGGTAATTTTATGACAGGTTTGTTGCTGGCTTTGGTCTATGGCAAAGATGACGAGCAAGTGAACTAATCACACATTTCTAGGCACTCCTTGGCCAGTGAATGCTCTTTCTCCTATTACATGAAGTCAGAAATGGGTCCCGTGTCAGCCGTCCTGCATGAGTCAGTGGTAATGACAGAGGAAGTGGGAGCTGTGTTTACAGGCCCTGGAGGATGCTCGGCAATGCGGGCTGCAGCTTGGCTCACACTTTACATCTCCAAAACTGCTATTACATAATCCAAAGCTATATAGAAAGGGATTTCAGAGCCTTTTTCAAGGAGTGCATGCAGAGAGACCTGGCTGACCTGAACCCTTAAGATCTCTTGATACGTACACCTACCTCTCCTGCGATCAGAACGATCCTTTCTAGACTTAAAAAATCTGCATCAACAGAGCATCCCATGAGGGCTAGCTACCCAACCAATGACTTGTGCAGAGCCACTGGGCTCCAGGTGGGCACAAGACCTTCCTCCCTTGCTGGGGGGACTACTACCACACAGCAATTTCTCCGCTTTTGCCAGGCCCACCATCATTTCTAGGGGGGTGCGACAAAACCCAGGTTCCCCTAGGGCAGGTGCTGCTGGGGCTGCAGTGGAAAGCTGTGTGCAACACATGCCCAAAGGCTGCAGCTGGGATCGCTGCATCGAACACCAGAGCCAAGCTTGCCTGGGGTATTGCAGACTCTGGGAGTTTACTTGAGGTGAGGAATTTGTTCCTGACATTTTAATATTTCTCCAGATCTAGGTGTACCGAGAGATATCCCAGCACCCAGGCTTGGCCCTGGTTAATAGGGTGTAGAAAGGGGACGGGTGAGTGGGTGCCCGTTGGGTAGTATCAGCACTCTTTCTGTGAGCTTGTGAAACAGGTTAGGAGAAAAAAACATCTGAGGCCACAAGCACAGTTTGTAATTCATATTTTATTGCGTTGTACAAGTGAAAAAATAGGGGAAAAAGGAGAACTACAGGACTGAAAGGTAATGTGAAAGCCCACAGTGGGAGTCCACAACTGCCACTGAAAGGTGATTTGTAGCCTGGTGGTACAGAACTGTTGTGACTAAGGCACAGTCATTCCCTTCTTTTTTAAACAAACAAAAAGGCAGAGCTGAAAAAAAAAAAGTGGAAGCCAACTAATGGTGACAATTACCCCTGTCACCAATAACTACACTGGACCTATTAAAATAAGGTGACCCGCAAGTGCCTAGACCCAAAATACCTGAAAACACCTGGGGTGGAGGGGGAGCTGCGAGAGGGAGCCCTTTTGACAAGCTTAATATTCAAAGGTTTTAATGTAATTAAAAGCCATTTTTGATGCAAGTTTAAACATTGTCAGCAATGCTTCTCAGGCCTGCCTCTGGAGAGCCAGCAAGCAAGAGCATTTGCACTGTCACAGGGGGAGGGAACTGCAAGTAATAAACAGACTGCATGGTGAGATCCCAAAAGAGCAGTGCCCAAGCTCAGAAGTCAACATCTTTCCAAAGCTTGGCTTTGGTTTACATTCGTCTAGAGGGAATAGTAACTTGGATAATTAAGCTAATGGAGATTTTCCAAGCTGTTCAAGACACTGAAAACATGTATCTTGTCCTCAGCTTAATGGTAGGCACCTTATAAATATCTTTTTTAAAAAATACCCGGCATTTTTAATTGTCCTGAGTATTCTGGGAACACAAACATGGCTAGAATATTACTTTAATGAAAGTGCAGTGCTAAAGAAGTACCTATGCATGGAAAAGGGATATGCTGTGACTGGTATCGCTTGCCCATCCAAATACTTGGGTAGCTATCTACCCTCGCCTTGCCTTTGAAGCGGCTGCTCTGCATGACTTTCTTTCAAGCCTCTCCCACTTCTCTTTCCTCTCCAATAGCTAAAAATGGGATGTGTATCTGCAGAGCAGAAATAACCGCCTCCCCCCCACCCTTCTGTCCAGACCATTGCTTCTTTGATCCCAAACAAAAAAACAGGCTTCAGGCTGGCGAGGTTGCTATTTTGAGTAACAGTATGTCCAGGGGAACAGTATTTCTCCCTTTTAACAGAGACAGATGATAGCTGCTGCCGCAGAAGCCGAGTTTGGCTGCCACCATAGCTCCGTGGCTCGGCAGGCCGTGTCTGCCGAAGGAGGGAGTAAGGAGGCCAAGGGCAGGAAAACTTTGCTGGCATGGACCTCGTGCTGGATACTGCAATGATAAACAGCTATACCGAGGGAGGCTGCTCTTGGGAGCTGGAGGAACTGCTCACGGGCTTTAAGTTAAGCACAGCCATAAGCTGTGTCAGTGATTAAATATAAGACACTTTGTGGAACAGCTCTTCACAGAGGGGAAATTCACTTTCCAGTCAAGGGCTTGCACTTAGGTTCTTGTGCAATAATTAAATGTGACTGGCACTTTCAAAACATTACACACTTGTATGGCATAGACCCCATGGGCTGCTGAATCTTTGAACAAGAGTGGACACTGCTGCCAGGATCAACCACCATCCATGAGAAGGAAAACCAAAAACCAAAAGTAGCCATCAACACCGGTCTGGGGTACCTGCTAGGAATTAGGGACAGTCACTAAAAAAATTTGCTCCAGAGTCTGCAATTTTCCACAGAAATGGTTTTCAGAAAAAAATGGAATATTTTTCTAAAATTTTATCTCAAAGAGGTGCATGATTCTCAAAGAAATAGCTAATCCACAACACCGTACAATTTATAAAATGATTATTCTATGCTGGACAAAAATGCAAATGAAATATTTTGGCTACTTTTTCTTGGAAGAAACTGGTCTTTCTTACTTGAAAATGATTGCCTAAACTACACTTGGCAGTTAACACCTCTAGCTTGCGTTTGATCCAGTTTGATTTTAATTACATGGACTACTGCAAGCGTTCACACAGGCAACACCAACATTTGCTTTTTTTGCTAGTTGAAGCTGACGAGTCCATGATACCCCCTCTGCGTGTCCCCCCTCCTCGACCTTACAGTGACTGCAGCAAGGTACTGGTGGCCAGGCACATTTGCAGCACCAGGGCCATCACAGACCCATCAGCTTCACCATCAGTTTACAGTTATTTAGCCCGACTGAGGCCAGTGCCTGCGGCTCTGCAGACGGGCAAGCAGCTAGCCTGGTTCATACCAGGTATCGGTCGGGTTGTCCCTGTGCAAAGTGCAATCCTTTCTCCCTTTTTGCTAGGAAGACTTCACCTCTGGAATCTGCATGCTTGGCTGCTCCACGGCCAGCTGGTTTTCAAAGACACAGCACAGCTTATAGTTTTCTATGATCTTGGCTTGAAAATACTCCCTGTCCTTCTTGTGCCAAATGTCCGTGGCAATGTAGGTGTTGTAGGGGTCGCGGGAGTCCTCCAGCCTCCTGGCGCGGATGTTGGTCAGCATGACTCCCACTGTGAAGAAGCCAAAGAGGCCGATCATCAGCAGCACGTAGATGATTTCCAGGTTGCTGCTGGCACTTCTGACCTGGGAAGGTGCAGAGCTATTTGTCTGCTCCAGGTAGTCTTGAAGCAGCTTGGAGAGGAGTGAATTCAGGGCTGTCTTGTTAGACAGCACCAACATCTTGTTTTTCTGTCCTTCGCACTTCTTTCTCCCTTAATTATAGGTTAGCTAGAAAAGAACAAAAATAAGGGGCATGCCATCAGATAACGATGCGATTCCTTCTGTCTCCCTTTACTGGCTCCCCTCCTCAGCCAGAAAGCTCCCTGGGGCCAGTGCAGAGGCAGGGTGGTCAGATGGGCCTGGAGGGACCTCTTCATCTCCTGTTTCCAAGCCAGGCTAGCTAGGCTGAGTCCATCCCCCATAAACGCCTGCCTTACAAAACCTCCTCAGTCATCACACACAGCCTGTCGCAGTGCACAGCTGCCCCGGCTGTTGGCCACTCACCCAGATACCTCACCCAGGCCTCCTGTGCTGCTATTTAAAGTCGATGACTTCCCTCCTGAGCCCCCACAGGCATGAGGTGTGTCTCACTCCCACTCTACAGCAGCTGCTTCTGGATTTGAAGATTGTGATCATGGCTTCCCTTGGTCTTCTCTCCTCTACTCGCAGCTTCAGGATTGAATTTGGAAGCAAAACTTCTGTAGCTGATGTGCAGTGAGTGGAAATCACTCAGTACCTGCAGCAAGCTCCTCCTGTCCACCCCTGTTAAGGAGTTTTGCTTTTCTTCTGCAGCCCTCATGATGATATACACCATGCAAAAACGAGCAACCAAATCTCTGACAGAAATGTATCCCACACTAATCTGATGCAACTTCCCAATGGGCATTTGCCCAGGGAGTGGACACAGAGGGAAATCTATAGTAACTGCCTACCCAGCAGTGGAAAGGAAAAGCATCTCCCTTAATCCTCCCTCCTATAGGCTAGCAGTCGTTCCCCAGGTAGTTCATTGCTTTCCCCTCCAAAGTAAATTGCTATGCAACCAGTGTTTTATTGTCTGGAGGACAATATTGTCGGAGGACAATTGTCTGGTTGTCTGGAGGACTTCCACTGGCATCACTGCAGGTCAGGAATAGGACAGGCGATGGTAACACCAGGAAGCACCTGGAAGTCCAAAGCCTCCTAGCCACGGCCCTCTGCATTGACAGTCTTACACAAGAAGCTAAAGGGTCCTTTTCCCCTTTCCAATGTCAGCTGTAAATCAGTTAATAAAAGCAATCCTATCAGCACTCAAGTCCCAAAGGGCTCAGCAGCCAGGTAACATGACTGACAATCTCACTACAATTCCTAATTTAAATGTCTCTAGAAGATTACAGCAACACTCTCCCTCTGGTTTTGCCCTTAGCACTTCTGAATGAGGTACTTTTATTCAAGGTCATTTCTGTGACAGCAATCTTGTAATCACATAAGATGGCTGTCAGTGCTTTCTACAGTTTTAAATCTGTGAGAGCAGGCCAGCATGTTAGCAAAAGCTTCTCCAGCATACTTACATTTTGTTGTTTTGGGTTTTTTTAAGTGGTACTAAATTATAATCATTTATAATACATCAAGACTGAAATGAACCCTCGGGCAGAAAGCCACCAAAATGCCTAGGCAGCAATTACACCCCTCCATGAGGGCGACATTAATGACGCATAGATGTTGTGCAGGACCTCTGCATGGGAGGGAATTTAGCTGTGCACACAGCCTCCAGCTGCTTGTAATGACACTGCAGTAGATGAGATCTGGAGGCTTCTTTGAATTGTCTGCGCCTTGCTATGGCATAAATGCTGTAAAAGGAGATGCTGAGACAGAGGAAGTGAGAAGAGGACACTGATCTTATGACCTGCCATCCCTCATATGAAGAGCAGTTATTTACTCGTCGTGTTCTGTGCTAGCAGGTGCTGTTGGCAGCCGAATGAAATACACACTTAATCTGGACATGAATATGATCAAACATACTCACCTAAATTAATTGTTAATGCAACTGCATGTACTGATTTTTAGTCTGAACCCTTTTGCTAGACCTCCCAGCTGTGCAGTCATGGGTTCCGTGCCGAGTCTCACTGAAAGTCAGACACTCAGCCCAGGATGATAAATTCTGTGGAGAAAGCCCTGTTCTCCTTATCACACAAGCCTGGGGGACACGAGTGGCACCAGCCCACACCAGATGACACCAGACTGCTTCCCCTGGATAGTGGGTGACCACTGGGAGCCCAGGTCAGGCTCCTGTGGGCTCAGACTCACCCTGCTCCAAGCAAGCAGTTCCTGCGATGAGGTGCCTCACCAGCAGGAAAAATGAGCACACATGAGAGTATGCCTCCATAGAGCCAAGCCTGGGGGTGGCAGAGGGAGACAAAAATTGCTGGTACAAAACAATATTCTGATCCAATTTATTTCTTCAGTTCCATGACTCAAAGCTACAGGAAGTAACGTCTTGGCAGCTTGGGCTTAATAGTTAAAATGTATTCACATTTCACAGCTGTTTTCAGATCCTTTAGAAAGGAAAGGAAGAGAAAAGGAAGTTTAAACCTTTATCTGAGATTACTCCTCCTAAGCGTGTAGAACGTGTCGACGCTGTAAAATGTAAAACTGCTGACAAATCATTGCAATAACTTTAAGACAAAACAAAGAAGAATTCCACTGGATCTCTCAACTTTTTCTGGAAAGAGAGGCAATAATTTCTCATAATAATTATCGGTAGCACTGAAGACACTTCAGGTGCTGATGAATTGACATTTTGAGCCTGGATATCCTCAGCTACCTCCATATATTTTTTGAGAGGTTTCTGAGGGTTGCAAGGTATTGCCCACTTCTGGGTTGCTTGTACACTGGCTGGGCTGGAAGCCAGCAGGGAGCTGAGCAGCCCCATCTCTGTAACCACAGCAGATGGCAGTAACAGGAGAGGTTAAGGGAGGGAGGGGGCACGCTCCTGTTTCCCAGGAAATCTCCTCCTGAAATCTCAACAAGCCTAAGGGCCTCACCCACCACTGTACAAGCCCTCTGGAACTCCACTGAAATCCATACTGGGACCAGTTTAGAGCTGTGAGTACACGGGACTGGGAAGAGCCACCTGTGTCATTGGCCGACTCCACGACAGATGGTCACATCTCAGTGTCCCAAAAGCTCTCTGTTTTGGCCATAACCAGACTGGCTTTCTGCTCCCCACTCATCTCCCCAGAGGACTGCTGATGGGCTACAAATTGTGATCAGTCCCCTCGTGGGGGTCCCCTGAGGAGCTCTGAGTAAAATCATGCCCAGCCCAAACCCAGCATCCTAGTTTACCCAGGTTGCATCCTGGTAAGCCGGGACCTCACCTGGGGTGGTGGTTCCCAACCCACACCATCCCACAGGAGGTTTCAGTGCAGGCCAGGGGATCACCCCTCCTGCCTCTCTTGGGAGGGGCAAGCACCAAGCGGTGAACTGCCCAAGTTAAAAATCACCTGGGGCAAAACTGAACATCTCAGAAAATTTTTCACTGGCCAGTGATTCAGAGGGAATTCCCTAAGGTTGGCAGCAGCCTGGACCGCATCCGGCTCTCAAATGCATTGGTGCTTCTCCATCCGATACCCTGAATACGGGTGACGGATCTCCAAAGCAAAAACAACGGGCTCAGTGCAGGTTGCTTTCCAACACACGGGTTTCCCAGCAGCACCGGTGTACTGCTGGCATTGCCCAAACTCATCTTCCATCAGGTGTCAACAATGACCTGAACCACTGCCCGACTGGCCATGGTCCATGGTGCCGAGCAGCACCACTGGAGCTGGCCCTCTCTTAATGAGCCTTGTCCCTTTCCTCACTGTCACCTGCCGCTTGCCCTCTCCTTCTCATGCCATGGATTTCTTGTGAGAGGCGGAGAGGGACGTCCCCTGAGTGATATCATGGAGACTGTGGGTTTAGGATGGCAGGCCAGATGCCACAGGCAGGTTTCTGGAGTTGAGGAAGGGACAAAAGCATGACTCTAGGAAACACATCTACACCATAAATGTCTCTGTGTGGTCAGATGGGTATGGCCTACAGTTTCTACTGTCAGCGGAGGGAGGAAAAGCATTTGAAGGCAGCTTAACCACCTCTTCCAAAGCATTTTACAATACTGCTTATAAATGAACAGGTTCTTAGCAGGTGTAAAACCATGCATTCGATATAACTGCAGTGAAGATCTGAGGATCCTAGACAGCATTTTCTTTCTCTGTCTGCTGGCTCTTATCGCTTGGGATGCCTTTAACCTGGACACTGCTCAATGTAAAAGTTTCCCCAGAGATGTACTTACACAGGTGAGCTGTTCCTTGCCGTGGTGACACTCCACTGGTGAGGAAAAAAACGAACCAAACCCACTGTTCCTTTCCCTCATACACCCCAAAGGCCCCTGTGTAGAGAAGAATGAGTCCTCCTTTGCTTATTTCCAAGCCCACCAGAGTCTGTTCACACTGCTCAATCCCTCAACAGCTCCCACCATCCCCATAGGAGTACTTGCTGCTCCCCCAAATCTCTGTGGCTTGGGCAAGAGCCCTGGGGTGTAGCTGAGGGGAGACCTCCTGGGGATGGAAAGCAGCTCTCTAGAAGAAAAAGTGAAAAGAAAACCCTCTGGCAGCCACTTTGTTCATGGTGGTATCTTCCCTCTGGGATGGAAGGAAAACTGGCCCGGCACTGACCCTGACAGCCGCCTCCTGAAGGAAAGGGTTGAGGGGTCTCTGGCAGAGGGCATCTGTCAAGATTGCATTTTAACAGTTAACAGGGGAAATTAGGGAAGAAAGCTTTAAGCCACCAAGTCCCCTTGGCTGCACGTGATGGAGGGCTGTGACGGCCAAACTCAGGGAAGACCCAGTTGCTCCTGGAGCTATGAAGCAGAACACACTGTGGGACTGGAGGATGCAGATGGCATGGGCAAGTGTGGATAGGCTCCACGTGCATCGTGCCTATCTGCCATCTCAGAAACCATCCCTGAGGGTGGCTGCGGCCATAACTCTCCAGTATGACCATGCTATGACAGACCTACTCCTAATCTCAGTCTCTTGCACATCCAAATGCTTACAGCTATGGAGTGCTAGATCTGCAAAATGCAAGTCCGTGAGACTGCCTGCATGATGCAGAATCTGACCCTGGCTGGGTTTGAGGAGAGGCCAGGCTGAGCTGTTGGAGAGCACGCTGTGCCTTTCTGTGTGCTGAGGCAGTCGCACCCACCGCTGCTGGGGAGGTAGGACCACGCGGGAGGTATCACTACAGAGCTGTAAGTTGGCATTTGAGTTCAACTAGAGCAATTTGCAGCTGCAGAGCATCTGGCATTTAATATAATTTCTGTCTACATTATAAATGTCAGAACTGACTTACACCTGGCTGGTTCCCAACAAAGGCAAAGCAGAATGGGTCGGTCTGCTCAAAAGCAGGCTGGAGGCTGCTCTGTGAGCCTGGATGCTGCTGCCAATGAAATGCACCCAACCCAGCTGGAGCCGCCAGCTTCAGCAGGGTCCTCTCTGCCCCTGTCTGAGTTGGGCTTATTTCCAACAGCTGAGCTTCGGTGAAGCACATGCTATGAGATGTTGGGTCCCAGTCGACTGCTGGGGTTTAAAAAGAAAAGAGGCAATTTTCTGTCATGTAATGTACCTAGAGGATGTGATACTGGGCTTTGGAGCTCAATGGGAATTTTGTCCTCGAGCATTAGTTGGGCAAACTGATTTGCTTTGGCTGGCTGTACTTTTCTTCCCTGCTGAGGGTAAAATGTGATATTTATCATATAAACAGAGGTAGATGTTAAATGACAGATGCTCGTCTCCTAATACAATTTTCTCACCTCTCACAAATCAAAGGACCTACATTCTAATTTATACTAAGCAAACACCTCCAACAATCTCTCTTTCATATTGTTGCCAAAAGCATCGCTAACTGAGCACCAGAAACTGAGGGAGTCTAGAGGAATATGTACCTTTAGAAAATACAGTACTCTAGCAACTTCTCGTGAACAGATGACGCACAAAAAAAGCCTGTGTTACGCTAGTAGCAAAAGTTAGCACAGCACGTTGCCCACCTCCCCACATTTTCTGCCAATGACATGCTTCTCCACCACCATAAAGTAATGGATCTACTGACCTCCCTGGCTCATTTCCCTGGCTGTTCGTTGCAGGGATGAGTAGGTCGGACAACTTTCTGGAGGCCAGAGCATTGCACAAGATAGACCTGTTTCCTCCCGCCAGCTCCTGGAAATTTTGCAACGGTGCAGCATCCAGGACGCCGCAATCCTATCGGAGATGGGACAACAGCACAGCCCAGAAGCAAGCAGGGTTGTAGGGATAGATTTCCAGTTATACACAAGATGCACACACCTTCCGCAGTCCCCACCTTTCTCTAGCAAATCTGTAGCCTCTCACAACCAGTCCTAGGGCCATCCATCTGTACCCGCCTAAGCAACACTTCAGGTCTTTGTGCCGCTTTAAAAAGCAACACTCATGCAGCGGGGTACACTAATTTCTTCCGAAAAGCACCAGTTTCATCAGATCGCAAGACAGAAATTTAGTCCTCTTACACACACTGGGTATGTATCACACTATTTTGAAGCGGAAAACCCAGCAACCCTCCCCCCCTCAACATGCAACCAAGTTTATCCTCCCAGATGCAGCTGTCTTGGGCTTGCACCCAGCCCAAAAGAGCAGGCAAACACTGGCACGGCTGTAACAGCAAACAAAACCTGGCAGGCAGAGTCCCAGCTCCCTCTTCTCCTCCATCAGTTCAGCTCTGCGGCTCGGCAGCTCTGCGGCTCTTGCAGCCTCCCAGTTCTCCACCAGCCCCTGCTCTCGTCCCCAGCCCCTCCGCGCTGAGTGTCGGTACAGACCTGGCAGCAAAGCACGGCTGGGTGCAGGGCTCCAGCCCCTCCTGGGGAAAGAGAATTAGGGAGATGTGAGCCCTAGAAAGCCCCCGGGGTAATACCCCTGGGGTGTGAGCGGGCTGAGGCTGGCTCCTGGCTCCTGCAGGGACAGCAGCCTGGCTGTCACTGTCCCCCGTCCCTGGGATCAGAGCATAAGGTAAGAGGCAAACAGGAAAACACCCAGACTCACCGGGCTGGGGGAGGGCAGGAGCCCGTGGCGTGGGTGCTGTCAGCCGGCCTCCCGCCGCCGGCTGCAGGTGCCGGCTCCAGCCCTGGGCACACACAGGTGGGAGGTGCCGAGGGGCACGGGGGCAGCTCCCACGCTGGCACCCGTGGGTGCCACAGGCCCCGGCACCGCCGGGCGGCAAGGGGAGCGGGAGGAGGATGCCGGGGCGTCGGGGCATTGCCGGTCCCTCTGCCCTCGCACCCTGACGCTCGCCTCCCCGCTGCCCTGCACGCTCGCACGCACAAACTCACGGTGCCCCGCGTGTCCTTGGGTCGAGACAAGGAAGCAAAGCTGCGCGGGTAGGCACGTGGGAAGACGTTTTTGGAAACAGAGATAGTGTCAGCAAAATCCCGTGGGATTAGGAGCTGTGACGACGTAAGGCGAGGTCTGTCTTCAAGTAACGTTACAGCCTTTGGGGCGTGAGGAGGAAGGGGGGAGCCATTTCCAGGGCTGCCCTTCAAACCCAACACAAACAGCTCACAGGGAGCACTAGCTAACTCCTATCCATCACCTAAAAGGAAAAAAACCCCTAAACCTAAACCCCTATCTTCCATTCAAGAAAGAGGTGTCTGTAGTCACCAGTTAGCCAAAGGGAGGGTTCGTTAATGCCCACCTGGAAACTATAAAATGAATTTATTAGCTTTGCACAACAGTTGCATTTAAACTCATTCAGAGGATGCCGGTGATGTGGGATAACATGCCCTCAGTGTCTTGGGGGCTGTGGCAGACCCGCACCAGTGCACTGTGTGGCCGCTCCTGGCAGTTCCCTGCCCCGAGACTCTCAACAGCCCGCAGCGAGCCGGGACAGGGGTGGCCCCTCCTTGGCTGATGCTCCTCGGCTTTACCAGGTGCTGTTGCTAGGACAGCTGCTAGGGAGGAGAATTTAGGCAGTGACTAAGGTATTGAAATGAATGCACAAAACCGGATATTTTCTTGCATACCCCCTTTCAGGAGCTTTATTCTGTGTTTTCAGTGGGGTGGGGGCTGCCCATGTTTTCATTGCCCATGACATTGCTGCATCCAAATGAGGGAGCAGGCTGTTAACAAGACAGGACAGATTCCCGGGCTGGGTTTAGGTAGGGAGATACCTACAACGGCAGGCTTCACTGGAGATGGGGGTGGGCAGGACCAGTGAGTGTCCTGAGCTGTGCCCAAAGCCCTGGAAAAATCTGGCTTGCTTCTGGTCCAGCTCCTGCATGCTTGGTTTCTCTCCTCCAGGGCAGCAAACTGAAGTTTCACTTTGCTTCTGGGAAGCCTTGAGCCAGATCTGATACTTCTTGCTTTCATGCACCCCCTAGCACCCACAGAGCATTCCTCTTTGAGACCTTTTTGTTGCATTCTAATGCCTGCCACGAGGCAGTGTTTGTAGGGCCAAGGAAGATGAAGTTGAAGAGATGGCCCAAATTCAGAGGAGTCGTCGGTGGCAGTGCAGGACTGCTTTCCCAGCAGTGGGGAAGGTGTTTCCCTTCCCCTGGAGACCAGTTGCACCAGCTTGAGGTCAAGCACGGCCACCAAAACACTAGAATAAAAAGAAATTGTGTGCCTGGGTGTGTGATCTCACCCAAATCACAGAAGGGTGTCCCAAGAATCTAACCAAACACTAGAGCATTACCAGGAAAAGATGCTGCTGTAAGGATGGGCTGTGGCTAATCAGGAAAACTACACTGCTTGATAAACAAATTGATTACATCTTCTGGCAATGCAGAAGGATCAAAAATAGGATTAGGGCAGCAAAGGCTCACTCCACTTTGGGGTGGCTTGAGCACGCTGCAAGGTGCTGCCTCAAACCTGGAAAGGGTCCAAAAGGGGATGAGAGAGGAGGAAGAGGAAGGGAGGAGAGCGTGCATGGTCAGTGACAGCAGAGCACAAGCAGTCAGGCCTTGCTTCCTGCTTTCGTAGGGGAAATTTGGGACAAAATTAGATCACGTTGCTTCCTGGCCCAGCCTTCCTCTTCCCATGGCTGAATACCCAGGAAGGTGTTGAGGAAGAGGAGCATCACTTTGTTGTGGACCTGGCAGCTGTGCCCTTCCTTTGGGAGAAGGGCAGGCATGGGGAGGGAGCTGCTGGGACCTGAGGCAGACTGGGCACCAGCTCCCAAGGAAGGCACTTTGAGCCAAGGCTTAGTGGTAGCAGCCCCATTTCTTGTCACCTCCCCCCACGGCAGGGCTCTCTGCTGGCACAAAGGATGACGGGCCATGGAGAACACCTGAGCTGTGCTGGAGCAGCCACCTAAACCCATGCTGGGGCAGCATCACCAAACCCATGCCAAAACAAGCAAACAGCCTTTCCCTGGGGAAGGCGGGAGCATGTCACAGGGAGCAGCAGCTGGTGGGTGGCGAGTCCCCTGCCACCACCCGGGGAAGGCAAAGGGTGGGGTGTCAACCTACCATCCCAAACGCAGCAGGGAGGTTACCAGCCTGGTAAGGGGTGTGATAGGTGCCTGGCAGAGAGTGAACCCCTTCTGCAGGGGGATGAGGGGCGAGTCTCCCTTCAACCCCACAGGAACACCATTGCACCTCTGGGGTTTGCTTTATTCTTGTTACATCACAAAAAGTTGATATTTGCAGTCAGCAAAATCAGCTAAAATCAGCAAGAGATCTGTAAACAGGATCCTACTGACTAACATCCTGTGATGGGGAAGAAAAATGCAAATACAGTGACTAAGCCCTGCTTTCCCTCAACCCATAGCCTCCTTGCAGCACTGAGCACTGGGGTAACCTCTGGCGAAACTGTTCCAGTTGATGCAGCTCCAGAGGGAGCTAAGCTGTGGGGCTGAGCAAACCAAAACATGGATTATTTTTAAGAGTTCTCAGGGTCTGTGTAAGACATCGCTTCCCCTGCCGTTACACCAGCATGGCTCCATTGCAGCTGAGAGGAGGATTACGTCTTCATTAGGCAAGAGCAAATTCATTGTTTTTTTAGAAGGGTCTGTGTAACTTCTATTTGACTTTGGTAGGACCTGAGAGTGAGACTGACAGGGAGATTATTGTTTTTATATAGCAATGGCAATATACAAAGGCTAGGTTCAGTGCTACAAAACCACTCCGGGGAAGAAGTTTCTTTGCCCTCCCGGATCTGTCAGTAGCTGAAGGTTTCATTTTCTTCAGTACAATGACGACATGTAGAGTGACGGGATCCCTCAGAAAGCAAATACAGGTTTTCTCTGGAAGGTGATAAGGGACGTTTCACAGGCACAGGAGTTTGCAGATCTCTTGAAACCATATTCCTGGTGGAGGAGTGGAGGTCTTTTTTTTTTTAAAATTGGTCTTACTGTTGTTTTGAGGAAAGAAATACTGAAGTAGGTATGGGGAGTAGAGAATATAGTTTACTCTTTCAATGGATCGTCGCTCTTTCTTAGAAAGGTTACTGCTGTGGCTCTTGCACATAAATAGATGAAGTAGAACATGTTTCTGTCCAGATCATTATCTTTGGCACTTTCCCATACATATCATGTTAATCCCTCAAAATCAGGGGAAATCACCAGAAAGTTATACAAACCCTTACTTGCACAGTTTTGCTGGGCTCCAGAGCAAGAAATGAAAGGGCTGCTCAGGGCAGCCCAGGGGGAGGGACAAATAACTCAGAAGGTGCCTTTGGTCTCCTGTGGTCCCACAGTGACCTGAGCTGGGCTTAGTTCATTGCAGACACTGGGCTGTGGCTGCCTGCTCTCCTCTGCTTCCTTATGGCCAAGCCAAGGGGATGGGAAGACGACCGGGGCTTTGAGCCCTTCTCCAGTTCCATCCCCCATCCCAAGAACGTCTTCCCGCCAAATAGCTCTCTTGCTGAAGGTCTCAGCTGGCCCCTTTGGGACACGACCTCTGATTCAGCCCAAATTCTGTAGAAGTGACTTTGGACTGGAGGCTATCCAAGTCATCTTATGAAAGATGGGCTTTCAGGAAAACCACAGCACTGGCTTTCTGTAAATGAAGCTTGAGACGGATAGTCCAAAATAAAAGTACTCAGAATTGCATATAACATTTAGCAAACCTGGAAAGGGCGACACTAATTCATTTGCTGATATCCCAGCACTAATGCAAGCACATCCAACTCCTAAAAGCAAGGACGTGGGCCACCTGCTCCCCTATGTTTGCTCGACCTCTGCTATTATGCAACTGCAAAATAAAGGTTCGCTTGGCTGCAGCAGCAGGAGCGATGTCACAGGTCAGAGGTGCAGCTGGCATGAGTTGGCGGAGCTGCAGCAAAGTAAACAGAGCTGTACGGATTTATACCAGCTGGGGAAACTGGCTTGCAATTTGCATCCTGCCATTGAAATACAATTTAGGCTGAAAAAACCCACAATGTTAAATTAAAAATGAGCTGACACCTGCAGTGTTTGGAAGAGACACTGGATGGATACTCTTTGGATGCCCATCACAAGGTTAAATGTAATTCCCTTACTGAAGAGTAATTCATAGATGCCGGCAGAGGCGCAAAGGCTGGAGTGTTAGATTTTTATGATGATGATTCAGATGAGTCATCCCCAATCAGCAAGCACTCATCACTTTAATGACCAGACAGGGGAAATTCGGTATAGCGGTGACCGATGCTGCAGTTTATTCTTCTGACCATTCACCAGGCATCGTGGGAAGGCTATACCATTAGCCACAAATTCGCATCCACTCTGGACTATGTCTCTTGAGAGCAAGCCATGGTTATCAGCTCCGGCAGTACCTGTGCTATGGCTCCTGACCCTTTCCAGCAGCAGTGTTTCAGGTGATCTGTGGTGCAGTGCCTGCAGGGAAAGGACCAACTCCTTTTCTCACCACCATGCAGCACAGCTCTACTGTCCCCACTGCTTGGTCCCGCGGCCACTGCTGCAAACATGCACAGAAAGCAGCACAGTTACCTAACAATAAGCAGAACCTCATTAAAAAAAAAAAAAAAAAAAATCACAGTCACGGTACATGGAGACGGCCATAAAATTCCTGGATACGTTCCTACTGGCTAGCAATGTTGTTTCACAATTGCCCCGGTCTTGCTGGGGAATGAGTGCTTCTCAGGACAGGAGCACAGTAATCACATTAAATGGTCTCAGCTCGGTGCTGTGTAGGTGGCCACAGTTCAATAGCCACCAGCAGCACTGGGCCTTGGCACCCAGCAGTGGGGCACATTGCTCACAAAATATTCAATTCCCTTTTTTAACAAACGGTGGTTAATTTTTTTCCTCAAATGGGTATGGTCTGGTAAGAAAAAACAGGATTTTTTTCTTCACCCACCACACTCTCCTACAAATATTCAGTCCTGTGAAAAGATTTTTTTAAAATGCTGTTTACATGGGTAACAATGCCCCAATTCTCCCCTCACCCTGAAGCTAGCCCAAGGAGAGAAGGCCAAGTTTTCCCCCAAGCAGTGGTATAGGAGCCCAGGTCATGACAGAGCCATCACATTTCTTCCTTCCTGCTCCCAGGAGGACAGAGCCTGCCTGTGTGCCTTGCTGCTCCTGTCTCCACAGATTAAAAAGCCACATTAGCAGAGGGGAGGAATAACTATCATGTGTTTACTTGAGAAGGAGCAGTGATATAGGCAGCTTTTTTGCTCTGAGGGGTACTTGGACTGGTTTTTCCACTTTCTGCAGCTTTGTTCCATGCAGGAAAAAATCAGGGGCCGAGTCTGCTCTGGAGCGTCTCCCCTCTCATCCAAAGCTGGCTCAGGAATGTGCACTGCCCTGGGTGCATTTACAGAGGTATCTGCATGGCTAACAACATCCCTGCCCTGGCACGCATGCTGTGCCATTGCAAGTCCTCCACGTGCCGGTCACGGGGCACCTTACACCTGCAGGCAGTTGCTACCCAGGGACCGGTTGCCCCCCTCCATTCAGGGCATGGATGCTGCCTACAAGGTCTGCAGAGGCGTGACCATTCATTTCTGACAGAGGTGCATTTGTTCCTCAGGAGAAGCGTGTCCGCATGTGCCAAGGTGAGCAAAGACATGGCGTGGAGGGGGAGGCAGTTGTTTCCCAGTGGTGCCTCGCAAAGAGCAGCTCCGTAGCCAATTTGGAGGTCAGGCCAGCCTGCCCCGTGCTGTGCCTTTGCTGGTACCCTCAGCTCTTCACCCATTGGGAGCGTTAGGGCAACAAGCCAGAAACGGCCGAGGGGAGATAGCATTTCATTCCTGCTCATCTCCCCTCTGCACGTATCCATTGGAGGTGGTGTCGGGGCTCGGCTCTGCAGAATGCCCATTTTCGCTTAGCGTCTCAGCCTGTTATTGGCAACGTGTCTCTGACCCTGCAAGCACCGATGGTGGGGGCCCTGCCCTGCCACCAAGGCGATACCCCTGAAACATCCACCACATGCATGCAGGCAGGGATTTCTTTGTTTCACTCTGCACCCATTTGGAAGACAAAAAAAAAAAAAAAAAAAAAAAAAAGTAATTCCTCTGCAGAGATCGTTTCGTTCTGCCTCCTTCAGAATATTCTCTCCTTAAAATACTGGGTTGGGGCTGAGACGCCCTTAACCCTTCAGAGGTGTCCTAGGTGATCTTGGCATGTTGCCCAAACACATCCATAATTGCAACTTAAAAACCAAACCAAACCCAAAAAGATTAGCTGCTGCCTAACTGCTGAGGTGCCCAGCCTAACCCGCTCGTTGATGCTGGGTTTGCTCATGCCCTGGCAGGGGCACACGTGCGCACCCAGAACGGCCGACAGCAGCTCGGTACCTTGCTGCTGCCAGCCCCCAGCTGCCCCCAACCGCGTTCCCAGCGAGGGTCACCTAGCCAGCAGGGCCCCTTGGAGCCACACATACCTCTAAGCAACCAACCCATGTCCTCCACGTGGCCACCAGCCCATTACACTTGAGGACACCCGGGAGAGCTGGCCCACACCACTGCCCTGACTCCCATCGCTCAAAGCCTTAGAGGTGCAGGAGGTCTCAGGGCCCCCTTTGTGTCCCCTTGGCCCAAAGGAGTTCAAGCCTTCATTACCCACCTCCTCAGGCACAGCCCCACAGAGCAGGCTGCTGCGTTCACCACGCACGTGGTGCTCTCTTCTCCCAAGGCTGGGTCACGTCATCCCCTTGGCTTCAGAGGGGAGTGAAGAGGGTCACCTAGGCTGCAGGCTGTGCATAGGGACTCTGTCCTGGGAGGGGAGAGGCTTGAATTGCAGCATTTGCCTCAATTTGTGCACTCAGCAGAGTGAAGTAAGTCAGAGCTGCCATGGAGCTGCTGAGGCACACCCAGACAAGCCAGCAAGGTGCTGCCCTGGAAAGCAGGTGCTACATGCTCGGCAGCTTTTTGAGGATGCAACCAAATCCTTATCTTTCATTTCCTATATAATTGCTGTAACCTCTCAATGCCACCACCAGCAAGTTAAATGCAAGCAGCTAAAAATACATTTTAGGAGAAGTTCAATCTTACCCAGCCTGTGTTAGATGTATCCTGCAAATGCCTGTTGGGCTGGACACATACCTCCAGGATTTAGGCAGAGGGAAGGTGAGACTCTGAATGCTAAGCTCAGATATATTCTCCCCAGGAGCATGTCTCCTGGCCCACTCTGATGCATTCTGCAGCCTCAGGAATCCTCAGGAGCCTTCTCCTCAGGAAGCTGCTGAGGAAGGTTGGGCACCTCCAGGGCTCCACAGGAGCCGAGGAGCGCTCCCTTGCATCACTGTTTTGGTTGAGTGCACTAGAAGGCCCCATTCTCCTCTACTGCTATGCAGGACGAGCATCGTGGAGGTCTGCACTGCTCGTGTACAGCCAGAAGGAGCCATCCACTCAAGACTCTCTGCACACCTTTTCCCCAGGTTGTCTGAGGGGGATTAGGTACTCATCTGCTGTCAAGTTTTACAAAAAGGTGGGGTTACATGCATCTTTTAAAAGAAAGGATCATCTTGAGCAAAGTACACCTAAAGTAGCACTTCAGACATATTTTCAGGGAGGATTTAAAGATGCTGTCTGAAGATCTCACTTAAACCAGGTGGAATTACAAAAGCCATGTACTCATAAAAATAAAACATTATGAGAAAAGAACCACAGACCCCTCCATACTTTGATGCTGGGGTCATGCTAACACCAATTAGTGAGTGGAAAACACTGTAAGCTTTCTTCTCCTTTGCAGTACACAGAAGTTGAAATCCATGTCAGATTCCATTAAGAAATCAAAATGGCATTTTTCTAAAGAGAGCACACAGAGGGATGCAGGTTTCAGGATGTACCAAGTATGAAACGAGAGCATATGACTGAGCAGGATTCATTGTCACTTGTTCCACCCAACCACGTAAGGACAAGATAGTACAAAAAAAACCCCGCTCCCTGCTTGCACATAAGGTTATATCTACCACTCAGTGTGCAACCTCTGCTGCTGCTGCAGCAGTAAATCAGAGGTTGTCAGGTATCGTGCAATGCCCATCACAACCCGAGCTTTGCACTCAAAAGGACACAGCACACCCATGCTGCAGGAGAGCAGTCGGTGGATTGATTGTGCCCCCTCTCCCTATGGCACGGCAGCACCCCTGGTTGAGCAAGGTGTTCCCAGACGATGCTCCCCTTCACTACCCCATCCCTCTGTGGTATCCAGCTCCCCTCCCCTCGGGGGGGGGGGGGGGGGGGAATGTGAGCCTTACAAACCACAATCCCTACTCAATCAGGTGGCAAAACTGAAAGGTTATATTCACGAAGCACATCTAATCAAACAAGATCCCCAGTATTGAAGAGCCCACAGCCATTAAATGATAGGGTCTTCAAAAATATCCAACCCCAACCCCACAAAACCTGCGTGGTCAGCAGAGGGTTTGTACCAGCAGTGACCCACAAAGAGCCGCAGCGTCAGGCAGGAAGGGCTTTTGGAAGCCACCACAGCATTACCACGTTGTTGGAGGTTTATTCATCCTCCCAATGTTTAAAGTACTGAAAACTTAACAGGTTTGCATTGTTCTCCTTTGGCAGTATGTTGCTTAAGCAAAAATAATATTGAACCTTTGGCTTTTCTTCCACTGAATCCAACCACCTCAAAGAGCATTTTATACCCATGTTTTTACCAGCAGGTCTCCCAATACACTGAGAAGCAGAGATGCTTTAAGCTCAGAAACCGATTTGCTGGCAGCACTGCCAGAAGAAAGAAAGATCAAAGATCCCCTAATGGTGCAGAAAGACCAAGCTGTGCAAATGTCCCTTCTAATCTCCCAGGAATTTGCACTAAATTGCTAGGTAAGCTTGAGAGCGGAGGGCCCTCCATGCGCTAAGAAGGACATTCTCAAAAATGCACCCATTCAGGAAAAGAGCCAGCTCATGGGGGAAGGGAAACCTTGTATCCTGAGAAACAAAAGTGAAAAATAGCTTTCCGTTAATTTAGCTAGAATAATGAAACCTATATGCTCACTCTCTCGCCCATGGAACCCACAGCTTCCTGTGCCTGCACATCACATAAGGTCCAACCTTGCCTGCATGATCAAGGAAGTCTTTCAGAGGCATCGCTAGTCCTGGGGTTTTTTGCCCCTCTTTTCTTCTTCCAAAGAAGCTAGATGTTTTACAGCGTGAGGCACAGATAAGCTTTTCTCCAGAAGCAGCCACATGTATCTTCCTGCTGTGCTGGTTTTCCCCTTGAGCAAACACAGACGTGAGCAGTATAAGCAAATTGCCACCCTTCAGAAACCTCTGAGATCCTTTGTGTTTCTGGTCCACTGACCCATGGTGGAGCGAGAGGACCAGGGCTGCCCCTGGGAGACGCTTTCTCCAGACATGCAGTTATGAACCTGCAGCCTTTGCCGAAGCACTGGCACGGATTTGAACTGTTCTTAGTATCTCATATCTCCTTACCCCAATTTTGCATGGGTTTAACTATGTTGACATGAGTAAATTTTCTCCCAGCTTGGTGTAAGGAAAGCCAGATCTCAGATACCACTTCAAGGACACAGGCAGAGCTTTTGCAGTTGCTCCTGAAATACTTTCCTGAGAAGCAGCAGCAGAACCAGATCAGCCTAACAAGGACAAGGCAGTGAAGCAGGTCTCTTCATCACTGCACCCCAACAGCTCGGCCAGCACAAAACCTGGCTGCTGTCATCCCAAAAAGGGTCTGCACAACAGAAACACATAGTGCCTGCTCTCTGGCATCTGTCCTGCCCTCTTCTGCCTTGGGTGAATGCTGGGCACAGCCTGACCCTCAGGCCATCCTGGCACTCTCGTGCCACAGTTCTGGCTTCCTCATTCCTGTGATCTGGAAGTGGTGAGGAAGAAAACTGCTCAATCCTCCTGCAGGTCAAGGAGGAAAGGCTTTGTGTATTTGTAAACTAAACCAGACATCAAAGGCACGTGTGAACCACATCACCCATATTTTCTTCAACAGAAGTGATGCCACAGGGCCCTGTATATTAGATAGCTGCTCAGGTATGTAACAGCTTGCTTGTAGCTTTGTAACTGAAGGGCAAGATCATTCCTTGGTTAGTACATGAGGTTACTACACATAGGATACCTTTCTTCTCTGATCACAACCAAGCAGAAGGAAATGAAATCCTGAGGCTTAGGAACAGAAAGTACAGAAAAGTCAGCCTAAGAGTGGTTTTACTCCACCTGGAATGATTGTTTTCTGCCAGGTTCCTCTTTGCTTTAACACACACATTTCATGGGAGAAAAAGCAAAAGGGCTGACTCGGAGGATGTGAATATCAGACAGGGCACTCAGCATCTGAAACACCTTGAAGCAAAGGTACAGGTTGTGATTCTTTTCTTCCAGGAAACATTGACCAGCTCCTACATGCAAACAGCCATAACTGGTCGATTCCATTTAACCCAATTTTTAGTGCCCAGAGCACATGTTTAGGGAACACCGATGTCCTGGTTTTGGCTAGGATAGAGTTAATTTTCTTCTTAGTAACTGGTACACTGTGTTTTGGATTTAGTATGAGAATAATGTTGATAACACACTGATGTTTTAGTTGTTGCTAAGTAGCACTTAGCTTAAGTTAAGGATTTTTCAGTTTCCCATGCTCTGCCAGCAAGCAGGTGTACAAGAAGCTGGGAGGGAGCACGGGCAGGACAGCTGAGCCGAACTAGCCAAAGGGATAGTCCATACCATAGGACGTCATGCTCAGTAAATAAACTGGGGGGAGCTGGCCAGGAGGGAAGGATCGCTGCTTGGGCATTGGCCAGCAGATGGTGAGCAATTGCATTGTGCATCACTTGGGTTTTTTGGGTTGTTTTGTTTTGTGGGGGTTTTTTTGTTGTTGTTGTTTTTTAAAAATTATATTCCTTTTCATTACTATTACTATTATTATTATATTTTTATTATTATTGTTAATATTTTATTTTACTTTAGTCATTAAATCATTCTTATCTCAACCCTTAAGTTTTACTTTTTTTCCGATTCTCCTCCCATCCCTCTGTGTATGTGGCGGGGGAGGTGAGCAAGCGGCTGCGTGTTACCTAGTTACTAGCTAGGCTTAAACCATGACAATCCATAACAAACTAGTGTCAGGTTAAGCAGCCTTTGGCACAGCCTCTCAGCTACCAGCAGCCACAGCTGCAGCAGGCAGCACTCCATGTTTTTAGACAGTTGCCTATGTCTTGCTGAAATTAGAATCATAGAATTGTTTAGGTTGGAAAATACCTTTAAGATCATTGAATCCAAACATTAACCTATCACTGCCACCACTAAACCATGTCTGTAAGTGTCACATCTACACATCTTTTAAATGCCTCCAGGCATGGCGACTCAATCACTTCCCTGGGCAGCCTGTTCCAAAGCCTGACAACCCTTTTGGTGAAGAAATTTTCCCTAATATCCAGTCTAAACCTCCCCTGGCGTAACTTGAGGCCATTTGTTCTCGTCCTATCACTTGCTACTTGGAAAATAGACCAACACCCACCACACTACAACCTCCTTTCAGGCAGTTGTAGAGAGCGATCAGGTCTCCCCTCAGCCTCCTTTTCTCCAGACTCAACAACCCCAGCTCCCTCAGCCGCTCCTCATAAGACTTGTGCTCCAGGCCCCTCACCAACTTGGTTGCCCTTCTCTGGACCCGCTCCAGCACCTCAATGTCTTTCCTGTAGTGAGGGGCCCAAAACTGAACACGGTACTTGAGGTGCGGCCTCACCACTGCTGAGTACAGGGGGACAATCACCTCCCTGCTCCTGCTGGCCACACTGTTTCTGATACAGGCCAGGATGCTGTTGGCCTTCTTGGCCACCTGGGCACACTGCTGGCTCATATTCAGCCGGCTGTCAACCAGCACCCCCAGGTCTTTCTCTGCCGGGCAGCTTTCCAGCCACTCTTCCCCAAGCCTGTAGCGCTGCATGGGGTTGTTGTGACCCAAGTGCAGGACCCAGCTCTTGGCCTTGTTGAACCTCATACAATCGGCGTCGACCCACTGATCCAGCCTGCCCAGATCCCTCTGTAGAGCCTTCCTACCCTCGAGCAGATCAACCCTCCCTCTCAACTTGGTGTTATCTGCAAACTTACTGAGGGTGCGCTCAATCCCCTCGTCCAGATAATTGGTAAAGATATTAAACAGAACTGGCCCCAATACTGAGCCCTGAAGAAGACCACTTGTGACTGGCCGCCAACTGAATTTAACTCCATTCACCACAACTCTTTGGGCCCAGCCATCCAGCCAGTTTTTTACCCAGTGAAGAGTACCCCTGTCCAAGCCATGAGCAGCCAGTTTCTCCAGCAGAATGCTGTGAGAAATGGTGTCAAAGGCTTTACTAAAGTCTAGGTAGACAACATCCACAGCCTTTCCCTCATCCATTAAGCAGGTCAACTTGTCATAGAAGGAGATCAGGTTAGTCAAGCAGGACCTGCCTTTCATAAACCCATGCTAACTGGGCTTGATGAACCAGTTGTCCCATATGTGCCGCCTGATGGCACTCAAGATGATCTGCTCCAAAACCTTCCCCAGAACCGAGGTCAGACTGACAAGCCTGTAGTTCCCCAGATCCTCCTTCCAGCCCTTCTTGCAGATGGGTGTCACATTTGCTAACCTCAGTCCCAGTCAACTGGGACCTCCCTGGTTTGGCAGGACTGCTGGTAAATGATGGGAAGTGGCTTGGTGAGCACTTCTGCCAGCTCCCTTAGCATCCTTGGGTGGATCCCATCCAGTCCCATAGACTTGTGTATGTCGAAGTGGTGTAGCAGGTCACTAACTGTTAGAGACAATGGTGATCTATGTGAATTAAGAACACATTAAAATGATCAAGGCATTTCCCTAACCAAAAATACACGTAGAAAAACAAACTCAGAGGTAGCACTGGATAAGCATAACTCTGGTTGGGAGTTGCTGCTTTTCTGTGGTGCTGAGCCCACTCATTCAGTATCACACAGTACCCCTGGACCGTAAATGCATTGGCAATGAGAAGACCATGACCACACATTTTTGTTCGGCAGCACCACTATTGCAGATGGTGCTGAGTTCAGATCCATCCAATACAACATCTTACACTGTGCCTGTCCCTGTTGCACCTGAGCACCGTCTGCTGTGCTAACAGGGCTACTACCCAGTTTGTTCTCTGATCTGGAACAGATCTGCAGAGGCTTGAGCAGCAAGTCTCTGCTCAACTGGTGGACAAGAAATCCCATTTTTACCAAAAATCAATAACTAATTCTCCCCCCTTTCAAATAATATTGGCTCTTGTTTAATACCTACCTGGAGTTAGTGTCCCAAGCTGCCAGCAGACTGCACAAGTGCATGCCAGGGATGTGTGGGGGTTAGGAGCTGGCTGTGCTGGCCTGGGGGGAAGCAGCCTGCCTGCAAGCCTGAAGCTTAACTAGACTTGCCTTGGGCTGAGGTTATGCAAATTCAGTTAATCAGCACTTAAAATCCTTACCTCAGAGCAAGGTCTGCAACACCGAGGTGAGGAGGAGAGCAGTGAAACAAAGCTTAACACACAGGGTCTACTGCTGGGCTGCTCCGTTCTTCAAGGCAAGTCCTTCCTCATCTCTTGCTTACCTAGAAAACCTCTCACACAGTTTAGGCGTGATGTAATTAGAGGCAATGATGATAATTAATTGATTTTGAAGTTATCATCCGTCTTCAGTGCATTTAATGAATGACAGAGACAGAGTCTCCCAGAAGTGCCAGAGGCTGTAGCTCCACCTAATGACATTGCTAAAAGCGAACCTCAGTCGCATGCTGGAAGAGATTAATTGTGGTAGATAGGCTGTCAGCACTCTAGCCAAATTTTTATTGTCAGTCATCTGGAGACATGAGCCCAAGGCTACTGAAAAAGGCAGAGCTGGAGAATATATCAGCTAATGGCTCACGTGGCTAGTAGTCAAAGGCAGTGATGGGGAGTGTAATATTGAAGCATAGCCCAAGAAGTTCATACCAGTCCATTGAAATAAACGCCTTGATGATTCACAATATCTATACTGCCAGCATTAAAAGCCAGCCTGAAGCCCCTCAGCATATTGTCCCTTTTTTTTTTTTTCTGTGCAGACATAAAAGAGAGACAGAGATTTATCAGTCGTGCAAGTTCAGCAGAAAGCTCAGAAGGAACCAGCTCTCTGAAGTTCAGAAGACCAGCTGACAGTTGTGATCGTGAAAGGCACACCCACATAATCTGATGGCTTTCTAAGAGCCATGAAACATTTTTATTCTACATGATCAGCTCCTAGACAGGCAAGAAAGGAAGACTCTTCTTACGCTACCATCTCTGAAGAGGGGAACTGTTGGACAGTAAAAGCTCTGTCCTGCTTTCACCATCTATAAAATTTCCACCTCTAAGAAATTCAGGTAAACCCTGCGTCAAAAACGCATGTGTGGGGAACAGAAACGTTGCACCTCTGCAGCACCCGCCAGCCACGCGTGGATGCTGTGGAGCAGCAGACAAGGCGCTGGCTGCCTCCAGCGAGTTTCCCACCGTGCTCACCAGCCCTGCTCGCCAGGGCCGCTCGCTCAGGTCCCTTGCCCTGCACTCCTCCTCTTCACCTGGGGTTTTTATATGTATATTTATACACGCATGCTTTAAATATGCCCACGTGGACACTTTTCTCCATACATCGCATATTTTCGTCACTTTAGGCATTTCTTTTCCACCTAGGCAAACAAGCTGTCCCATTTTTTTGAATTCCCTCCCACTCAAAACAATAGGCTAAATACAGAGTGAAACTGTCCCTCCTTAAATCAGGCTGCCACACATTCCTCTTGCTTTAAATAAGGGACTATTGCTAAAGTCATAATTTCCACTCTTTCTCGGTCAACAAGCAAGGCTGAAGCCCATGCTGGTTCTCAGTTGGGGCTGAAAAAGCAACCTCTGTTACCTGTACTTTGCTTGTTGCCTGCGACAAGCCATACTCAGTTGCAGTCCAGGGATAACACTACCACAAGCAAATAGTGAGGTGACCTTAATCACAATTGTTTGTAGAAGGGTTGGACTTCATTACTGAGATATTTTAACAAACTACTCTATTTTCCCACTTTTAAAAATTCCTCACTGAACCAATGCCTTCTCATTATTGAAAAGCAAATGCCCTCAGAAAATGGGTTGCCCATAAATGAAAAACTGATTGCTAAAAATAAAGTTTCAGATCCAGACAAAAACATTTTGGAAGACCCAAACTCACTATGGGAGAGCAGTTCTTTCATTGAATCCCAAATTGCTACAAAACCCATGGGTTTTGGACAAGTCATCATGGCAGAAGCACCAGCGCCATCAATACATTTGAGCTCTGTTCTCTTCCCAGCAAGCCATCCCAGGCAGCAGCATGCCACCCTGGGGCTCAGCCTGCAACGCCTTTTGCAGATACATCCCAACCCAGCAGAGTCCAGGGACTCCTTGTTGCTGACTCCTGTCAGTCATCTGAACCCAGATCCTCTGTCACACACAAATGAAGATGCTCAAGTGCAAGATGCCAAACGCTCCATCTTGCTAAGGTGAGATCCATGTGCCAAGCATCAGGTCCCTTTTCATTTAGAAAACTATATATAGTTACAACAAACATTTTCCCCAAGCAGTGGCATTACTTGACCATGCCATTCATAATGCAATGACTAACAGATTTACTTATTTTAAGCCTACTTTTTTGTTCCATGCTAGGAAATGGAAAATGTGAATTCCTGTTGTTCAACTGTTGCACCAGATATAGTACATTATTCCTTTTGTTTGGAAAGTTTCATTTCCAAACACCATCCATTACTCAAACCCTATTAATACAACAAATTTACCATCCAAATAGTTTCCAGTAGATCTCACCAAGAGGATGTTTATCTGGTGTTATGACCAGCTACACTCATGTCAAAAAGCTCCACTTGATGTCACCTATTAACTCAAATGCTTTTAAAAAAAAGAGTGGGATTCTTGTCTGTTCGGGAGTTTTAATTGCCAGCGATTCACTACCTGTGAGCATCACAGGAATGCTCTAGACAGCGAGGACTGCTGGAAACTAGCCAAATGTTTCAGCACCTTAGTCTAGGGTATTTTATCTGAACAAAAAGTATTTGGTTTGAGTACTGCAGACCATTGCAGGCTGAGTTCCCAGCTGCCTGTTCCTGTCCTACACCACCCCAACAGCAGCTCAACTTCTCTGGGAGGTTTTCCTCCAAGGTACATCGATGGGAAAAAATGAAGTGATTTGAGATCCCCTTGCTGAGTGTTTGGGAAGCACCACGCACGCCCTGATGCACAGGGCGGACCAGGCTGCCCCCGAGGCCATGCGTCATGGGGTGCCTGCGGCCACCTTGCTTCCAGTTCTGGCTGCAGGCAGCTCTCACCAGCTCAGCCACCACGGTCCCTCTCGAAGGCTAAGTACCATCACCATCTTGCGACCAGAGGCGTGCAGCCCTGTGGTTGCCCTTGCCCCTCCTGGCCCAGCACCAGAAGCAACAGGTCTCACCAGTGATGCTGAGAAGCAGAAATCAGGTATCTGCTGTGCATTGTCCCTCTCTTTTCTGTCCTTAACCACGTACCCACGCAGTGGCATCAGGAATAACGAGGGGCTTGCCATGACAACGGCTGGGAGGTGGATGAATACTTGAATCCTTTACACAGATGCTGCTGTTTGTTTGTAACTCTCCTCCACTCAGCTCTGCTCTAGCAAAGCTGATCTTTAATATCTTTAGCGTTTCTCATCCTTCACAAAATGTAATAATGCTTCTGATGGCAAATTAATTAAACACGTTGACAGCCATGATTTAATTGTTGGAGATAAGACAACCTCTTGGAAAAAGTCAAAGAGAAAAACGTACCTTAAAGTAAAGCTTTTGGGACAAAGCAGTAGCATGAAAACAATATTTTTGCTTACTCTATCAGACCTGATTTCGCCTTGTTGCTACACCTCAAGTCCAAAATTAACCACTCATGTTTCCACAGAAGGAAAAATGTTCCCATGGTTTATTTTCTTTTGAATCTCTTCCAAAAAATCATGCACACGATTGTATCAATAGGTGTTCGTGATCTGAATGCTGCTGTATCACACTAGTGAATAAACCAGGACATCAAAACTGCTTAAAAGTAACAAGAAACAAAACTCAAATTGACCCAGTTCCTCGATAAAAATGACAGAGCAAGTACCTATCCAGCATATGGAAAACTAAGCAAGATATCAACTCTTTCCTTTTTAACTAAAGCTGCAACTTCCAAACCCTCGAGTGGGACCAGCATCCCCTTTGGCCAGGTGCCCTGTGAATGCAGCCCCACGGCTCCTTCCCCAGCACCCAGGCAATCAAATCAGTGATGCTCCCCATCCTTTGCACCCCATCATCTGATGCCCCACGAGACACTCTGCTCATGCACGGGAGACCCTCCCCTCTGCAAAATATGCCCCTGGTGAACAAGGGCTGCCCAGACCTCCCTCCCCAAATACACACGCTGATGAGGCTGCAGACGCTCTCTTTGCAATAAGCACTCCACACCTGAGATGGCTGGTGATGATGAGAAGCCCATCCTGCAACATCATCCCACTCCAGGCTGGGTCAAGCCAATGTACGTTGGTCCCAGCGCTGAGGCAATGTGGTCCCAAGAGCTGCTGCAATTCTGCCTGAGCGCTTTCACGTGATTTAGTCCTCCTGTTTAAAAGTTTCCTTTCTGCTGCATACCCATCATCAGATTCTACAGACTATAAAAATACATTTAAGGAGAAAGTGTTTACGTGAATTTCATTTATGAGTTGCTGCATTCAGCACAGGCTCGGTGAGAGCTACCTTGCTGGCAGTAGGCATGACTCTCACTGAAATAAAGGTCACGGCAAGGCAAAAGCAACTGTCAAGCAAGGAAGCATGGCATGAGCAAACTTTCTGGACAGAGACAAGCCTTTCAGTCTCTTTGTAGATGAGGAACCCCAGGCAGGACACCAGGCATTTAAGTACCTCTGAACAACAGCAAGGGCCATTTACACCACACTTGCACAAACCGATGCAGTAGTCTGCAAAATACAAAATGTTTATTTATTTATTTATTTAATTTCCAAAACCGTGAGCTGGGTGCTTGTGTCACCTGCCACAAGGCGTGCCTCTCAGCAAGCAGCTTGCAGAAACCCACCAGCCAGCCTCTGGGCACAAGGCAGCTCGCAGGCTGACACCCCAACACCATGCTTTGTAGAGCACACACAAAGTCTGTGTTTGTTAGACCAACTTCCCAGCAGCTAATGCTGGTCAAATGTGTCAACCCAAAGCTTTTTTTTTTTTTTGCTTTGTTTTTTTTTCCCTGAAGTGGGTCAGAATTTACCTACCTGCCCAAACAGCAATCAGCCAACAAAGCAAGCTGCTTTCAGAGCAAGGTGAGTGCAAATAATTGGGGTTTTTTCAGCTAAAAAGGGGAAAGAGCGCTTCCTCCCCCCCCCCCCCCCCCCAACTCCACCCAGAGCAAACCAAACTTAAAAGCCTTCTGTTTTGTCTTTGAAGTAAAAATCCCCTGGCACTTCAGTTTGTTTGATAATATGCTGTTAACTGAAGTTAAAAACATGGAAATATGTTGATTTGGAACACAAGGACTCCAAGCATGCGTCTATCACCAGTTCTGTGGTTGCACATGCACATCTCTTTTGCTCCATTTTCTGTATCAAGTAATTATAAAGAGAAGAAAAAAAGAAACGAAGATGTGGGGAAATTCCTATTAAGATGTTCTCAGTACACTCTTTCACCTGGCAGTCAGGACATCGCAGCTGAAGATAAGAAGGAGGGGCTAAGTCCTATGGCTCAAGCCCTGACCCTTTGAAGTTCTAAGAAACAAAGGAATTGAATTTCCCCTGGCTGGAAAAGTCTTCGGATGAAATTATCCAAATATCTTTTTAATTCCATTTTTAATAGTCATAGAATTGGATTGCAGTGGTGGGAAGGGCAGGGAGTAGCACTTTGCAACTCAAAATCTGCAAGTTACAGTTAAAAGGCTTTCAAGCAGTCAAGTTCAGCTTCCACTACTAGAAAAACTTTTGTCAGCAGCTGTAAGCATGACTTCTAGTTGTAAGAGCCTAATGCCTGCTGGGTTAGAAGTGCTAGCTGGGGAATCTGAACGTTCCAGGGGCTTGGTAAAGCACACAGGCTCTCCATCTCCCTCCCACCTCCCCAAGGGGAAAGTTATGTGCTTTCTTAGGAGATAATGGGAAAATAAAATTTGAAAGCAGCTCTTTGTGCTTGAGGATCCATCCACTGCACCACATAGAGCTTTGATGCCCATTTTAAGAGGCACAACATGGGTGTTTGATTTGCTGATAAAGGAAATGATTTCAAGAGGCTGGATGCTCAGACGCTTGCAGGTTTGGACTTCACCCAAATGAAAAGGTTGGCCTAAGCTGGAGTCAGGTCATTGTGTTGCCAAGACAGCTAGTGCAGACATTATTCAACAGTAGATGAGCTCAGGTGTTTAATGCAATTGGTTTTCTTCTTCTGTGTTCGTGGGCCTCTGGTAATACCCTGGAAATACTACTGCCATGTTGGACAGACTGGGACAAAGAGCTTGAAGAGAATTCAGACCTCTGAACAGACCTTGTACATGTATCAGAAAGTCATCCTACGTCTTCCACCAAGTGCTTTAAAGCACTTTAAAAGCTTCATCACTGCAAAATACCACTTTTACCTGTAATAGATATTTTTTAAACCAATCGTTCCACAAACAGCAGGATGAAGGAAACTTGCTTTCTTGTGGATTACCCACTCAATATTTTTGGTGCTCCAAAAACCCTCAGAAAATGGTAGAAGTGTTCCAGGAAGGCAAGAGACTTGTTGCATGCATTTCCCTCCCTCACTTTGTTTCCTAGCTCCATGCCAACTTTCTGGTCTTTTTATTCCTTTGCCCTCATTTGAGGCATTAGCCGTCTCTCCTGCATCTGGCTATTTATCATCTTCTCATGGAAGTCCCAGGTACCTGGCAAGACAGCAAGATTACCCACAGTATAATCTCTCCATGTGGTTTCTGTCTGAAGCCCTCTTTGTGGAGTTTGTTTGTGGAGTTGGTGCAGAATTTGCTGTGCCATCTGGCAGTGTGTAATCAAGTGGAGCACAGGGAAATTGAGACGTTTGGAAGCAAAATAGCTAGCATCTGCAGATAGCAAGCAGCCTCGTAGCCAGCCAAGCTGTGGTGTCATTGGCAGAAGTCTGCCATTTCCAGATCCAGACTCGGTGATTTTGCAATGTCAGCTGAGGAAGCACTTGTTTTTACAACGGCTGGGGACCGCACTGCTGTTCAGGTTGACTAACGGTAGCAAAATGGCAACCTTCTCACTTCCCAGCCACCCTAGGCAATAGCTGACAGCTCCGCTAGTGTGTCCTCAGGCTATAACTTGTTACCCGGGGGGTAACAGAGCAAATGCGTCTCTTCAGTGTGTTTCGTTTTCTGCCCGCAGCCAGCATCTAGTTAGATGCACAAGCAATTCTGCGTGACTCAGCTGGCCAAAAGAAGGCATCTACTGCTGAGGAAACGAACAGCGCAGGCATCCGCTGCCTACACCGTCCCTCATACCCCTCACCACTGCCTCACACGGGCCGGCCTGCAGAAGTGACACAACTTCTCAAAATTTAGATCAATTCTCATCTGCCCTAGGGTATAAGAAACTGATTTCCAGCAGGACTGAATTTTTAAAGTGTTCTCTTAAAGAGCTCCGAGAGCTTCCTCCACTCTGGGGAGCTCGGAGCCAAGCCATAGACCAGGGGTGTTTGTACCGACACCTCATTTGTGCTCAGTGACTTATTCTTTCTGGCCTCCTCAGTGTCTTCTCTCACATGCCTGGGCACCTTGTCCTCTGCTCACACTGTAGCTCAAAGTTGCTTGAGACGGAGACCTTCTGGAGCCTGGTGTTTGCAAAGCACACACATTATCAGGAACTTTGGTGAATGACAATTAATCACAGCTTTTAACCTGAGCAGTTCTTCCCTCCTCCACACAGCCCACACATCTGCCACAGCCCTCAGCAACCCCGACATCTGATGAGCAACACACCCCTAAAACAACACAGCAACACCTTGCTTCCGTATTGATGTTCTCTGACGTGGAACATGGGCTATGCATAAAATGAGTCCCAAAATGGCTCCAGCAACATATCGGATGCATAAGGGAGACAAGGGCAGAGAGATCAAGTACTGAGCAGTGCTATTACCCAAATGCATTTTGGAAACCTTTGGGAATAGAAGGAAGTTAATTCATTGCCATGCTCTATGGAGAGGAAAGATTGGGCATACTACTAACCAGCACAACAGTCCCCCAAAATGGTGCTAGTTCCTTCCCTGGATGGTTCCACAGGCTGACAAAGCACGGAAAACTCTCGCTAAATGTCTCTCCCACACAACACAATTTGGCAGAGATTAACAGCATAATGTACTGCACCTTCTTTTTAATCTCATGTAAAAATTTTGACTGCTAAACCACTCTCCTTAATCAGCAGTGAGCCATCAGAACCGCTCCTCAGCGAGTAGGTGCTGGAACACCGTACTGTGCTCAGGAAGCTTTTTAACCTACCTACAGGAGCTATAATATAGCAGCACTAGCCTATAATTAAAGTTGTGTCAAAGTTTCCATTCTATAATGCATCCCTGAAAGGAGAGAGTATCCAGAGCTGAAGGTACCTAGAAAACTCACAGTTACTTATCAAATTGTTTTGTTTAGTATTTTTTTTAAACAATTTTTAAAAATAAAATAAATGGCTTCAGTATGTCCAAGACTTCAAACTGAATACGTAGCCATGACTCAAATGAATTCAGGACCTTACTAGTAGGTACAACAGCCCCATGTTCCTTCTTGAAGATTTCCCACAGCATAAACTGCATTATTTTCATGAGCCAGAAGTTTTTCATCTCACCTTTCCTCAAGGGATCTAAGGCAGTAGAAGTCTTCACTCGCACTGCTAGTCCTCCAGCAAAATTAGGTTAGCTTTTCCCTGCTTATTGTGAGCACACTGCATTTAAGTGGACTTCCTTATGGTGCGGCAACACCAGTCCTTCTGATGATGAGCTCAGCTATATAGCACAGAACGTGCGTGTACATGTACCTGCTACCAGACTGAACTGTGTATTCTCCTTAAAGCATAAAAAACCCCTCCCAGAAAATGCCTAAGTCCCTAGCTTTAAAAATAATCCAAGAAATTATATTAGCTCTTACTTTTAAAAATAATACCATAGCTGTGCTTGGCTGAACCCTGAAACGCAGACATCCTGATCAGCAGCACCATGACTGGTAAGGCCATTAGACCTGCCCGCTTGGTCCAAGTTCAAGTGGTGAAGGAAGGTCAGTGAAATACAGATGTGCAACTGGAGCATAAAAAGTAGAGGCTTACTCTCCATGAACCTCAAAAATTAGGAGGAGGGTAGGCAGTTGAGAGGTACCTGGTGCTGCCTGAGCAACCTGGTGCTGTGGAGCCTGTGTTTTGGGAGAGGAAGGTGAAGTGCCAGGGGCACAGGTCCAGCTGCTGGATCAGAGCTATTATTAGAAAGAAGATCGGTGTGATGGTCCCTACAGCAGTAGTATTGCCAGTGGGTATGAAGAACCTGGAGGACTGCCGCATCCGCTGTGAGGAGGCATATATGAGGGCACTGAGGAGTGGTGGGAGAGGAAATCTGAGCTGAGCTTGCTCTGATGTCCATGTCAAGCACTGTTTTCATTGTTCCCTATACACAGACTCCTCATCTCTGCCTCAGGAATCTCTTTTGCTTCTCCTTTTCCTAAGGAATTAACGCAGGCCTGGCATAAGCCAAGGAGCCAGGGCAGGCATCCAGTTGCCCCACGCTCCAAGCTGTGAGGTGACCCTCTCATGACCAAGAACAACCACAGCTGCTGCTGGCCATCCCGGTTAGGACACAGGCAGAAGTGAGAGTGTGACCCGAGATGCTTGACACTTGGCCACCCTGCTGACTAGCCTAGACGGGGGAAATGATGGTGACAGAGTCCCAGGTGTGGCCTGGTGACGCCATCTTCTCATCCAGGAACCACAGACTAGACAGAAGGACAGTGCACCCGCTGTGCTCAACCCTTTCCCCACGCACCTGCCTTGCAGTTCTTGAAGTGGCTTGGATCTAGTCATGCATCAGGTCATATAACCACCTCAAGTACAGCAGGAAACCAGCAAAAAACACTAGTGACAGCTGCTCTGTGTTCACACTTCCTCCCAGTTTCCTAATTCTAAATCAGTTGACCTGCTCCTAGGATTTCCTTCTGTCCTCCCTCTGCCTCTTACCACCTTTTCCATCACAGCATGGTCTCTCTCTTCCTTCTGTCTCAGTCTGACTGCCACTTGCTCCTCCTTAAAATCTCAACATAGGAAATTTCATTTAAAAAACACCAAAACATCTGGAGCAATGGACTTCAGCATGCAAAAACTCTTGAAAGCCTCTTCGAATGAAATCCTGTGCATGGCTGAGAAATACAAGCCTAACCCTTTCGGTCTTTAGACTAACTCCAGTACATCCAAGAAATACATCTTAAGACAGCTTGGGCAGCTACCTTGTTTCAGACAGAGCCACCTTACACAGATTGGAAAAGCAATTAGAGGCAAGACTTTACCCTGCAGATTATTTTTTTTTTTTTCCCCCCAAGAAGTAAAACTCCTTCCAGGTGTCCTTCATCACAGACAAGTTCATTTGCCTTCAGCCATACTACTGCACATTATAACATGCAATAATTTTGACCTTCAGTATCAGAACAAGGAAGATACTGTAATTCCCTCTCACAAGAGCTATATTAGCCTGTATATTCTCTTTGCATACTCTCCCTCCTTTGAATGAGGTACAGAATACACACAAAGCATCTAAAAGATACATCTGAGAAATAATTACTTGGCTGAACAAAAGTTTCCTTCCAGCCTTTAGAGTTCACTGGTTGTCTGCTGCTGCAATTCTCAAGAGACCAGAAACAGCATTTTAACAAACATTTGAAGAGGATTGAAGATAACAAAGGGACACCGAGAAGATACTAACAAACACTGAAAAATCTGTCACTTTCTAGAGAAGCAAATGCACACAAAATCTCCACACATTTGCTCTGGTAACGTGCCAGCTGACGGCCAATTTTTTTGTCCTTACTGAGCAGGGGATCAACCAAAACTACACCGAAGTGCTTCAGCACCTGAACCCTTTCAGTGACTGCTGAGTCTAACAAGCACCTCAGCACCTTGCTGCTTCGAGCCACACCAGGCCAGTGTGATTAAACTCCATTTCACAGAGTGGGCAAAATTTTAAGAGAGGAAAACAAAGGGCTGTGCAACTGCTTTTTATGCCATGTCATATACTTCCCCAGCTCAATAACATCAATAAATTGATCATTACTTTACTTATCATAACAAAGGGTCAATCCAACACGGTTCACCTCCAGTCCTGGAAAAGGCAAAAAAAATTCCCTGCTGCTGTTAAAGTCACTTTATGTAGCTGTTCCTCTTTGTAGTAGCCTGACAGTAACTCATATTAAGAAATGCTTTTGGATGAACTTGCCTGTTTAAGTCAAATACACCCTCAGAATTAGCATCACTTTATATAGTGGCCACAAAGAGCTGGGCATCTGAAATCTACTTTTCATGTTTGTAATCAGCCAGTTTTCACTGTGTGTGTCCTATGGGCCCCTTTAAAGCAAACAGTTTTAAGAAGCAAAGTTGACAAAAAGTTTGAAATTTTTCTCATAATACTTTAAACATGTCTAATAGCTATATGACACTAGCAATTTTTACTCTCGTTTACGTGGCACAAAGCTAGGCCAGGGCATCTGGTAGAGCGAATGATAATGTAATAGAAACAGAACTACATCCCAGATACTTTATATCCTCTGGCATAAAATCATACCCCACCTTTAACAGGTAGCTTCACTGCTGGTTACACTTCCTTTGAGCTGGCATGCTTAAATATGAAAGTTAGATTAACACTAGTTTGAAAAAGTATGATATCAAAGACATATGCAAAATTACAAGCATTAACAATCACTGCAAGCCTGCAATGCATGCCTTTTATAACTTGCTTTTCACAATGTTATATAAGCATTGCAGTGATGACTGCTTTTCAGTGAGGTAAAAACCTCTCCTCTAAACCGCTACACCCCCGCATAAACAGCCCACATAGAAAATGCTTTATCACTTGGATTTACCCCGTTTTACAGTATGCACGCTTACTTGCATACACAGATACCCAGACAGAGATGCACAAAGTTACTCAAGTATTGGAAGCAACTTTCCTGTGAAATATTAGGATATACATTCGATGTGCTTTTTGGAGGTTATAAAGCACGAACTGCATGAACAAAACCAAAAGTCTTCAAAACCCGTACTGCATCCTTATAGCCTTCTAAGAAGCTGAGATGTAAAACTAACTGCTAGCTATCTTCCAGTAGTCAACCTGCTCTGAAAATGAAGATTTCTTAGCAGGCTGATTCAAACACTTTGCATAGGTGAGCTTTTTCTCATGAGTGGTATCAATGAAATTAAGTAGAGCACAGTGTGCCACATTGCAACTTACTGCTAAAATAGCTTATGATTACCTGTAAAAAGTATTTCACTACAAAATTTCCTATACACCACAGATGTTTCAAATCAACTATAGTCAAAGGGATCAGAGACAAGGAATACTGTACTTTTGTGATCTAATAGTGAAATTATTTCTTTTCCACATCCACTATTGCAATGGAAGCCTTAGCTAGAGGTTGAGTTTTGAGGTTTTAATTTTATTCAGTAGCATGCAATGACATTGCTTGATATTTAGCTCCACCTATGGGCACCACCACGTACCTCTTTCAATTCACTGAAATTAAACAACTCGCACAAGTCTTCCCTACCCTCCGTCCCCAAAGAAAAAAAAAAAATTAGATGCACAACTCTGTTGAGAACTGCATTGAAGTTAGGGTGTAAGTTATTATTCAAATCATACAGCACACAAATTGGTTAATGGAAAGGAGAGGAATGAGGGAAAAGGGTTAAAAAAGCAACCTAGACAACTGCATCTTAGAAATGAAAGAAAAAAAAATATTCAGGATCTCTTTTAGAGAACATACAAGATTACTTCCTTATTTTCCAAGGCATTGCTATTCATTGACTCTTTTAAAGTCATGAGAAAGTCAGACTATTTTATTTAATTTCCTGACCAGAGAGAGACACTGTAAGGAAACAACAGTATGATGAGTTCACCAAAATCTATTTAAAAGCCTGTCAGGTTTTGAAAGATGCATTTTAAAGCTTTAGAAGAACTATTACAGAAAAAGTTGAAAAGATCTTAAGAATCAGGGGACATAAGTTTATGACATAAAGGAAAGAGGAAAGTAACGATAGGATTTTGGCAGAGACCTGGCAGTCTAAACTTTCACTGAAATGCAGAGGCAGAGAGCAAGAAAGGGAGCTCCAGAACATGTCTCAATCTAGCGGTGTCCCCAGGTACCCCCAAAAGCACAACACATTCCCACAAAGGAAATTTGAATCAAATAATGGTAATGTCTATCTGAATGACACTTAAATGACCTCTTCGGCTTTTCCTCTTTAACGCTTTTATCGGCTTGATATTGGAGTAACGCCAAATATTCAAACAGTCAAGAGACATAATGCTCAGTGGCACAAAGCCTCAAAGACAGATATATTTTCTACCTCTTCCTCCAGATTTCTGCAGTACCTCAGTAAGCTCTATTTTGTAAAACCTTTAGCTCAAATAGTGAAGCTCCAGATATGAAACTGAACAAAATGGATCTGGAAACAATGGAGTTGTGAGCAAAACACTGGCTACCCACTGATATCCTCAGTATCAAACGCAAGTACTCTGAGATACAAGGAGTCTATCCTGACTAACTAGCATATCAAGTTGAAAAGTAATTAATAGGTGATACATGTTAAAAAAAAAAAAAAAGAGATACAAGTCAAACTCCTGCCAATACTCTAGGGCTCTTTGTATGTTTGTTTATCCTTGAACAAGCTTCTCCTCACTGGACTCAGGAAGTGGTAGTATAGGACAGACAGCGTCAAAATTTCCAGTGATTTGGACAGTGGTAGCAAGCAGCCAGCATCGCATGCATGAGTCTGACTTGTTCCCAGGCCTACAGAAGTATCAACAGTATCGCAACACACCCTATGAGATAGGGAACTGATTATGGCTTGGCCAGAATTACAGATGCACAGCACTGGAACACAGTACAACAATCTGCACCAGCGAAATAAATAAAGGATAAGCATGTATAAATGACAGTGGGAGACATGCAATACAGAGCAAACAGAAAATCAGGTATAATTTCATTAGGATTAATAAAGGACATGACACCTTGGGCATCAGGTAAATATAGGAAAAGTTCCTAGTTGCACTTAGAGGTTTCATGCAAGTGGGATGTGGTAGTAATGAAACTGCAAACAAAATTAATTCCTGGCACAACTTCAATGGCAAGAAAACATGCACACACTCAAAGCATAGGCAGGTCCACACATCTAAAGCTAAATGTTAAGGAGATAGATAAAGGACCTGCTTGGTAGATGGTAAACAATGAACTCCAATATGTAGGAAGAACAACAAAAAAACCCAAACAAACAAAAAGATAAAGTGGAAGAAAGATTTCAAGATCGGACAAAGATACAAACCCCCCAAAACCCCACCCCAACAAATTCACACTCTATGAAAAGGACTGAGACTACAAAGTACAAGCTATAAATAATCACTCTAAATATGAAAGTACTGACAGACTCCAAATCTAGCAGCAAAAGCAGCACCAGACTGAAAACTACTAAAGAGTTTCCCATCAGTGCTCCTCCCATGCTGTATTACCAGCATACCAGGTCTTTGCAAAACCTTTGTGAAGCCTGTAGCAAAGTTCTGAAGCCCCAGACACTGAGCTGTGCCTATCCTTGGATAAGAGAAAAAGGGATTTCAGAAAGAAGACCTAGGAAATGCTTGTAAACCTCAGAGACTCTCAGTCTTTTGGAAATATGGAACACCACCTTGTGGAAGAAGGGCAGGCGGGAGAGCAGGAAGCAACATTAGGAAGAACTGGAGCTTCCTGAGCTGGTGTTTGAGAGGCAGAAACAGAATGGGCAACACGCCTGCCAGAAGTGACAAAGTGCCATTTGGAGCCTCTGTCTCTTCCTCCACCTGTTCAACCTTTCATACTTCAACTCCCATCATTTTATTTCCTTCATACTTCAGACGGAGTGTACCACAGTGAAAAACAATTGCCAGTTACTCAAAAAAAAAAAAAAAAAAGGGCAAAAAAAGGCAAGATGAGAGATGCTATAATTTTTGATACACAAATACAGCCTAGGTAAGTGACAAAAAGTTTCAAGTGTGATAGTCACTACTTCATCAATGGAAATTTTATCAGAGAAGATAAATCCAGTCCTGCCAGGTCCACCCTGTCACCTACTCATCAGCTGAGTCACCTTTGTGGTCTTGCTTTATTCACTGCAATGTACAGTACCTTGGAGGGTGTCTTGTCTTCGTTATTACTGGTTGTTTTGTTTCCTTCCTTTCAGACATCCAAATATGAATTATTAAAAGCATTAAGCAGGTATCATTTTCTGCAAAATGTTTCTGAAGTATGTTGGGTAAGCCAGGATAAAAGCAAAGATGATAGAAGCAGCACAACAACTGAACCCAAGACCTAGTATCTATGCCTAGAGTGAAGGTCTCTTCTTTGCTATCATTTTGCGTGTTTGGAACTGGGAGAGGGTTTGGGACATACCAGAACAAGTCAGCAAGCTTTATAGATACAAATCACCATTTCAAGTTAAAGAACTTGTCTTCCCCAAGACATTCTTTCTAGTGTGACATAGCAAAACCTGACTAGGCAGGTGATCATGCCTAGGGCAAAATCCACGCTGTAACTGTTAAAATGGTGTGAGAGAGAGTTGCTGGAGTTCATTCCTTCCCCACCCTTGACAAGTCTGGACTACATAAGAACAACTAACGCACTTGTCCAGTATTTCAAATATCAAAGTTACTACACTTGTTGCTGCTCTGAAAAACAAAAACCCTGATTAGAAACAAACTTAAGTCTCACATGTTATTGAATTCACCTTGGTAACTACTAAGGTCCTTAATGTAGTAATGCATGCACAAATTCATAATCCAACAATAGGAATATGTGTATCACTAAGCCAGCAACAGGTCTTGCAAAATGACAAATGGTAGGAATCACTTACAGATTTATGGAGATTGTGCCTGCTATCCTTATGCCGAGGGCAAATAATGAAATATTGGCTATACTTCCAAAAAGAAAAATAAATGAGGTGGTCTATGTAAAGCAGGATGCCTCAGTTGGAATTGCTATATCACCTTCTATCTTTTGTTAGAAAGGACCAAGTTATTTCTGTTCTCTACACAGGAACTCCCCTGGATGGGCCTGCTATTGATAAGCAACAGCACTTTGCTATCTGAAACCACTTCTGTGTATAAAACAATTCCTTACAAACATCAGTACTTCCCAGTCATAAGTAGAGAAGAACGATGAGCATTAATATCAATAATTCCTTTCTTCTGTAAAAGGATTTCTATCCGTATTGAGAGTGAAACCTTCAACGCTGATATGTTTTCATATTCCAAGAGCTTTAAAAATAGAATTATTCATGTTGTAGAAGAAAACTGGTAAGGATATTATGAATGCACAGGGATTACTACAGAATAGGAAGATGTTAATACCTTTATTAGGAAGCACATCAACTTCAGGCACAGTAGAATCTGTTTTTAACTGGAATACTCTGGACTGTATTTTATTCATTAGTAGATTCTCATACTTTGATTGAGATCATGCAAGTCTCTTAAGCAGAAAGCTGGGAAGCTTTTCTCTGAATAGATCATTTGGATGGTAAGGATGTGGCCTGGGACAATATTCTTACCTTTTTCAAATCAGAAGTGTTTGGAAGCTTAAAGTTCAGATTTTGGCGCAAAATCTTCAACTAGTTGCATTCATAAATACCACGACATTTACAAGAAGACAACAAAATATTTTAATTTAAATATGCCCCATACTATACAACTGTATAAAATACCAACTAAGCATTCATTTAAACATTAAAAAAAAACAAACCCCAAACAAAAAACAACAGAAAAAGCAAGCAGCACACTGTAGTAAGATAACAGCAGGTGGCACAAGCCAGGATATACAGCCAGGAACTCGGGCAAGTTACTGTCTCACAACCTTTGCTTACAATTACCATCAGAAGGGGAAACACACTGTAACCATCCCAAGACTTCCACGGTTTCTAGTGCCTACCTTATTAGGCAGACGTCAGTGTACTAAAATGATGAAAACCATATTAGTGTTTAACATTCTGTTCTTCTTAATTGAAAGGTAGCACTGCTTGCTTAGGATTGCTAGGAAACAGAACAGCAACTACCTGGGTTTCTAATGCAAAAGTAATGCTTTGATTGGTAATCATGAAAAGATGGAAAAAGGACAGAACAGGAATTATTCCAACAATTTTAAATCGAATGAAGGTGAAACACCAAGTCCAGCAGTAATTTGAGAAACATGGAAAAAATCTTGGAAAGGCTTAAAGACAGTTGTGGCAAATCTACAAAGTTTCTTTCCATTTTACTTATTTGTGTGTTAATAAGCAGTACATGTATCCAGCTGATTATTACACCTAAGTAACATAAAATAACCTTATGCACCCCCATGTCAATAAAACAGGACTCCAGCTATACATGGCATTAGCTCTCCTCAACACTGTTAAGATGGAGAGAGTGCCACTTGAGTTAGGTTTAAGACAGACACCAAGTACCAGTGTTTGTTTCAGTTTACAGGGCATACCAATCAGAACAAGACCATAACTGCAAATATTACTGAAGTTCAATATATTCCTGCTCTCTGTGGTCACAGGATAGCAATTTTTATTTTGCCTAGTATAATGACAGGCCTTCAGTAACACCGCATTTACACTGCTCCACAGCTTTGAATGGCTTCATTATACATCTTACTCTTTTTTTTACTATATATCTATCATTTATTTAAAAAAACAGGTGTGAACCTGGGCATTTAAGTCAATGTTTGCTTCAAATGGCACAGAATGGATTTCTGTATATGAATTCCAGCTACAAAACTCATTCTCAGACCAACTGTGGCAAAAGCAAACCAGAGAACCATGCTTTGATTTGAAAAACATATTGGGAAGCTTCAAACATCCCACTTCTAAAACTGTAAGTGATAATTTTCCCACGGATATCAGTTACTATCTTTTAAAAAAAATACTGAAACCGATTTCAAAGTGAGGATCTCCATTTTAAAAAACAAGTAATAAAATACATTTCTGTCATCTTTCTTCCTCTAAACTTTTCTGTGATGAGCTACTGTCTTCAAACACTAACATATAAAAAACCCTAAAGCTTCTCCCACATACACCCATTACTTAAGTACGCATCATTACTTGGCGTTAAGCATTTCTAAATACCAGCTTATTTTGGAAGCAAAGCTGAGAAAGTTTATACTTATGAGCATACAAAGCCAGTAGAAAAAGATACAAGTGTGCAGCTTGTAGAACAGTTCACATCAGGAATGAATGAGGAAAAGGCACTCCATCTCTCTTCGCTGTTCTACACACTCTGTGCAATTTTTCAATCACTGTTAAACCTTTGCTCACAACAATGCAGATTTACATACTGAGTAGAGTTCATGTCTCTCCATTACCATTTTTTTCACTGAAAAATTACATTGCTGTGAATATGCAACATTAGCTTTATTTATACATTTAAGAGTACTTTTTTCCAAATGAGAAAGTCAAAGCTACCGAACAAATGTTATTGACGATATAAATTATTTAAACTTAAATAATTTAAAATCAACTTATTTAAACAACTTTCCTATTGCACATTTTTCCATTACTTTGCCAGATAAAACCCTATATAGGCATTTAAAAGGTTAAAATTTTAAAAGCACAAGTTACATAGCACCAAAATAAGGTGCCGAAGAAATTGTATGCCTGCTGGAAAATGAGTGCCAATAAAAACAAATATAAATATATATGTATATACACATCTAGTAGTAAGTCTGGGATGCTGAGATAATAAATACTTTAAACAATTTCCCGGATTTCCAGAAAATGTGAGAAACTATAGAAAATAATGCAAAGTTACTTCAGAAGACCAAGAATCCACATGCACAAAATCTATCGTAAGAAAAAGGTTTACAATTCTCATACTTTAATCTTTTAAAACCACCTCTGTTATCACTATGTATTCCACACAATGACTAGCCTATTAGTTTGAGGATTTATGTGAGTCAGAACAAAGAAAGCTTCCCCCAGTTGCTTTATAATGGAACAGCATACAGTACCCCCCAAAAAAATAAACCTAGTTTGTCCTGTTAAGTCTCAAAACGTTTTCTTCTGCCTATCTTTTGTTCCCAGTGATCTGGGAATACACTCATGACATCCATCAACCTGCAGCATCAAAAATAAGGATGGAACTTCCTACATTTTTTCTGAGCAAACTTATATTGGAATTTCTCCTAGTATAACTGCTGCTGTTGCCACCAGACCTGTGACCTGCTATTTCCACAGTAAATGTTTCCCTTGCGTATGTTTACTTATGACCCTTGGAAAAACAACAGGAGTTCAACTTAAATGGGTAGGAGTATAATCTGGCCTCCTCGTCTGAATAATTTTTGGTTTGGGTTTCTTTGTTTCTTCTTCCACATCATTTTCCTGGTCACTCTCACATACGTGGACGACAACACTAGGAGTAGTGTCAGTTGCAGCATGTAGCTCATACTTTTCTCCTGAAAGTTAAAATATTAGCACACTGGTTAAAGAGGATCCATTCTGTAGAAAAGTATGAAAGAAATTACTAAAAATAAAGGAATACATAAAAATGTGTAAGTAATACACTGATGATGAAAGCCTGATGCCACAATGCGTTAGATGGTGCAGGCAGGTGCATTGCCAACAGTCACGTTTACCATCCAGAAGTATTTAGGTTCTGTTTTCAAAGCAACATTGCTCAGCCACTCTCTTAAAAGCAAGTTTACGTGAATTACCCTAAGCATTCAAGAAAGCATTTTACATGAGCAGCCATAAGTCTTCTTGGTGGGTATTTGTCATTTTAAAGTGTACAAGATCATCTATCCACTGTACCGCAAACCCACAGGATCTTCCTTCCCCCCAAAGCTTTCAGTGTTTAAAAACCTGGATGCAGTTCCTCCCACCTCACACTGAGGTGCTCTAACACCGTTCTGGCATTCTGTGGAACACCAGAACTAGACAGCAGGCTTCAAGCGTATATAATGTGAAACACTCGGATATAATACAGCCAGGGTGTAGAAGTGCTATGATACAAATTTTGTTGACCACTGATCTGAAATCTGTTTTTTTCCATAATATAAAGAAATGCTTTTAAATCTAACCAGGTGTTTAAAATTTTCAATCTTATATTAGATCAGAGAAAGAGCAAACTATTTCTTTTCACCACTCCCTAATCAGCTCCCCTTTATTCTTTTTCTTGTTACTTTATACTCATTACCTCTCAGTGGAAAGAACAGTCTCCATTAAGACCACATTAGCTGTTCAAAAGAGCCAACACCTGTAGCAAGCAGCACACTCTAGTGTGCCAAGGCTCTGAAGTGGTCTCTGCTCTGTTTCCCCAAGAACTTTAGGAAGAGGAACTGGCACAAAGAGCAGTTCCACAGAGGAAAAGGCTCTTGCTTCCAGTTTTTCAGAAACACACAAGTCATTGTGCTAGAGTAACCCTTGCTTGCTCCTCGGTACCAAATCATTAATTAATTCTATGTTCCAATGAACATCACAGTCAAGAGGCAGAACTTCGTAGGGCTCAGTATTCACAATATATATGAAAAAAATCTCATGGGAAAAGGGATCACAGATCTGCCAAGGAGCTTACTGCAGGGCATCTCAATAACAGAACTTTCAGGGTAAAAAGGACCAACTTTTACTGCTTAGTAGGCCCTTAAGTATTTTTTTTAAGGCCTACAGGTTTCTTTCTGGTATTGCTAAAACTTAAAAGAAAAGCTTGTAGTAAAGAAAGCAGCACCCATGATGCAAGCTCTGATCTTTCATAAAATCAGTAAGCTGAAATGTAATTTATTAATTCCACGTTTCATCAAAACCAACTTTTATTCTGACAAGCACAGTCTTATCGGACTTCTGTTTCAAAAACTGATTTCAGGAAAATAAAATCTTTGATAAAAACATTTAGTATGTCAGCAGTATTCTTGATGGATGTTTTAAAGACCGACATGCAGCTCATCTGCTTAGTTTACATATTTCTGGATAAACAAATGATTTCTGGCAGCATTTTATACCTCCACTTCTAACTGCAATATCTTTCCTATAAATTTTTCTTGCCATTATAATTCACACACCATTTAAAAGACAGTATTTATTAAAAACTGGCAATAATCTAGCCCGATTTTTATGCCAGCAGAAGCATAGATTTTTGTCCCTCCACAAACTGCAAAGGGCTGAATTTCACAGGTAAGAAGTCGTCCCCGGTGGTTTGTGAGATGCATGTTATTTTCACTGGAATCTTTAGATATCACCAGCATACAGTCAACCATAAACTACTACAGAGAAAGCTGATGCATGAGGAGCTATAAGTTCTGCCCTACCCTCTTCTCCACCCCTTACTACTGACATAGGAAAGACATATTCTCTAAGTCTGTAGGTAAACAGGTATATAAAAATACTACAGTAAAATGATTCAAACTGCAGTTTTTATTCTCTTTGATCCTGCTACTAAATGTGGCCATTTTTTCTCTCCATTGCAGCAGATGAAAATTGGAAGGAGCAAGGATTGGCAGAAACTTCTCCCTCTTAAGTCCAAAAGAAAATTAGGTTGATAGTGATTGTTTCCCTCCTACAGATAGTACTGTCTCAGATGCAGAGGTAATTCTAGCACAGAGCTACACAGCTGTTAACTGGTTCATTGTCTTAGTCTGAAACTGGACTTTTCCATCCCTTCAAAAGGTATGTAACTACACAATTGCCTATTCATTTTTAGGAAACACTTCTTGAAAATTCTGATGAACAAGCTAACGTATTTACAAGTGATCCTGTGGAATTACTATATATGTAAGAAACTACTGTTTACTAATACTTTTTCTGATATTACAAATTTAATTGGTAGATAGTAATTAATTTGAAAAGTTCTAGAAATTCAGAAAGTTTAAAGGGTGTTTTATTGAACCAAAATTCTAGTGTTTCTACTCCTTCTTACCTGGTCCTAACTTGGAGATAGCATATAAAAGGTCATAGTTAATAACTGGAGTAGCATCTTCTACTTGCTTCCAATCAACAGGTGGAGAGGCAGGAGGTGAAATCAAAAACTGTTTGTCTGGATTTGGTGGTGCCAAATGTGAGCTTCCAATGTGCAAAGTCTGAAAAAAGCATAAAAGCCAAAGCTGTTTCACTGTTATCAATGAATCCGTCATTCATGAGGAATTTTAAGGTCTGGATAGATGTTATGCTGTAACAGGCACTCAAGGTGGCAGCATGTAACTACATTACTGAAGAGAGCTATATGAAAGATCCGGTATACAAAATACAGACAAGCCACCACATTCATTAACTCTGATGAAACATGCAATGAAGTATGCACATCCGCATCTTCTCATTATGGAGTTTTACAAAAAATTTCACCAGAAAGTATCTGTCCTTAAAATACTGAAGTAGGAGGAAGCTGGATATGGGCTTTAAGGCCTAATGACAAATGGTGTTGAAACTCATTACCACAAGTGAGAGTGGTGAGAATTCTAGAAGGTATATAAATAAACTGGCTCCTTCAGGACTGTCCCTAGGGACATCTGAAACAGACACACATAGATTAATTTTCCCATTAAATTTACGGAGGAAAATACACAGCAGCTACCAAAAGCACCCAGATTACCAGAACCTGAGAGTTTCACATCTTTAGCAGCAGATGCTAGCCAGCTATAGAGCTGTACTGATGGCAATCTCCAAGTACAAACATGTGCTAAACAAACGATTTGCAGTAGTGAGAGCAGGATCAACAGGTGGAATCCTGAACATGCAGCTCTACGCTTTGGATTCCCTCAGATACTACTTGAGCACGCACATGTGTGCACATGTACTGTTGGCAGTGCACACTTGGCTTCCCCCTCCCCGTTAAGCTATCTTTGACTGTACCGATTACTATCATCTACTCCCTTTCCCCAAGGTTATCAAAACAATACAGAGGGAGACATAAATGCAAGACATACGACAGCCTCCAAGTAGTTGTAGCTTTGGAACAATCTGTGATTCCCTAATCAAACTGAAAAAATTAAGTGTTCATTAGCGTGACTGAAGACCTGTGGAAGCTTATCACGAGTAAGTTATGCTCTAGTACCTTGTGAAGATAATCACAAAAAAGACTTACCTGAGCAAAATACAGTTTTATTTCCTTTCCAAGGAACTCTGTCTTGTGCAATTGGATTCTAGCATCTGCTGCAGATAAAGGGTTACTGAAATTTATTCGTACTCTTTTGAAGCTCTTAAAATACTGAAAGGTGATATCTCTGTCGTATGTTCTAAACAGCGCTTCAAATTTGGCCTGAAAAGAAAGGACCAGAGAAGAAAGTGAATATGCAACACTACATTTTCTCTAAATACAGAAATAAATTGCAGTTAGTAGTAGGGGCATACTACCACTTTCGAATATTGATGTATTTATAACAGCTTAGATTTAGTTTTCTTCTTCTCTCTTTTTATCATGAATTTTTCTAACCTATCACTTGTTTTGTCTATACCAGCTTTTTTTTCCTTATTAAAAAATAGATTATTGTCATTCATAAGTGTTGGACATGACACTCTGACTTAATGACATAACAGAAATAGAAGTACTGGTAAGATATTGAAAAGAAATGCTTGTCTTACAAAATTAATATCCAAAGGCCTTGAAAAAGTCTGCCAAGCATGCCTTTGTCCAAGTGTGCAATTTTCAAGGAAGCCGATACAACAGTTTCAATAGAGGAAAATGAAAAAAATGTATTTGCAAGGTAAATGTAGTTTTCTTTGGTGACTCAGCATGCATAGTAAAGTTCAGGAACATCTCCTGTTTTAATAGCTGCTACTTTCATCTAGGAAAATGAACATATTATTACTGAACTCTAGTTTAATAGCCTTTTCTATTTCTGGAACCAAATTCTAAAAAGGCTCCCACTATCCTTCCTAAAATATCTTAAGTACTAACCATACAGCTCCTGAAGGGCCTTTGACACACTTTCTGTTTTGACTGTGTGGTAAGAGTAGGAACTGGACCAAAACCTCATACCTTCATAGATCTGCAGCTGAGTTACTTTGCTGCCCTGTCTGCGTGAAAAGACTGAAGCACCTTTACCAACAGCTGGCTATCTCCATTTTGCACTTTGTGTTTGTGCTCATAGGGCATCTATGCAAACCTGACTTGGCTATTTTTCATATAATTTATACGAAGAGTGCTTCCACTCTTACTTCAGGATGCCAGACCAAAGGAGGAGAAGCTGCCATGCTCTTGCAAAGCATTTCAGGCTCACATTAAGAATACAGTAACCAGTCACAAGCCTTATTCCAGTGATGGCATTCAGATTTCAGATATTTTCCCTTCATAAAAGCTTACTAGAATTTCAGTACAAAGCCAAAATAAACAAGCATGCAAAATCACATTGCCTCATTTTTTTTTACTGTTACATTTTGAATTAGTAGGAAAAAAAGCAACAAAGATTACATAAGGAGGCAGCAATTACTTCAAAATTTCATCTTCCTTCCTGAAAAGCTCTGCCTCACAAACTTGCCACAGCTGTATACAGAACCACTGTATTTCAAAGATATTTGAAAATATCAGAGCTGTCCTGCTTCTTGCTGAGCCACACTTAAGCTTCTTCAAAATGAGCTCTGAAACAAGACCAGGACCTGGTCAAATACAGGCACACAATGCCACTATTTGTTAGCCTCCTGTACTCCAGAGAGAGCTGAATGCACCCATGTAAAGTAAGCTAAACCCACGCTAAATTGCATTTCAAAGTTCACATTCAACATTTAAACTCAGAGACTACCTGCAAGATTTGTTCAATGTATATAGTTTTTTAAAAATGTGTGTAATTATAGAGGTCATAAATGTCATGCTAGCAATATGACACTAAATAAAATGTTATTTTTGTCCTTAAGGTACCTTAGCAGTCAACAATTCACTGTATCAGGGCTGGATTACTTACATTATATTAATTCTAATCAGTTAAATATAAATCTGAGAGGACTTCTTGTACTGTTAACATTATGCTCTTAACTACAGTGCCAGCCAAAAAAATCCCATTAAAAGTATAAAGTGTACTATAAATTATGTGACTATTACTACCAAAACTATAATGTAAACATTTGCTGAAAACTCATATGCAAGTGAAGAATACACTATAGAGACAGTCAAGTAAATCTGGAGGTAAACTTTTGATAATTTTCAAAAACACATAGCTTAAGATCTAATAATTTCCAGAGTTAGTGTCATTCACATCAAAGCATACTACTGCAGACTTATAAGACCCAAGACCCTTACATCAAACTGAAATTTTCTTTGAAGTCAAAAAGCTATCAAGGCATCCGTATTTTAAACAATTTGAAACACCATCTACATACTTTAGTATTCCAGTAGTTCACAGAAATAATACACAAAAGATAAAGCATACCCTTGTTTCTGCTTGATTGAAGACATCGCTATCTGCCACACAGGCAATCAGAGAACTAAAACTGTAGTTAAAATTTCTAAAATGCATTTTGTGCTTCGCCAAAGTGGTACTTGCTGTTCCGCAGAAACCAATGACTTTTAAGGAAGCCGTTGGTCCTGCAGGCAGCATTTATAAGGGAAGCAAGTCCAGCCCCTCAAAAAAAAAAAAAAAGGTTTCAGAGCATCCTGTATGTGACAGCGAATTCCTGAACAAAGTCCTGCATGCTTTGAGGCAGTCAGGAACAAAATGTAAGCTGCGACTGGAAAGAGGTGACGTCAGCACATTAGTCAGCTTCCCTATGCTAATTACCAGTTCTCAGGAGGATGGAAAAAACAGCTGAGGTTTGCACAGCAGCTGCTTTATCGAGCCTCTTGCAGCATAGTTTCCACTGGTAGTAATTCCATTCAGCACTCAGACAACATGCTCTTCACTGGAATGGGACAACCCATCTTAAGATGGAAAATGTTACTGCTAAAGGACCAAAGTCTAGAGTAATAGGCTGTAATTAGCCAGGAGGAAAATTTCAAGACTTCGGAACGGAAAACAAATCCCTCAGGTCAATAGCTTTTGGTAATTTTGTGGAAAAAATACACGGACTGAAACTTAGAGATTAGGAGGAATTGATTTGGGAAAATATTTTTCCCCCCATTACACTGAGAATTCGTTTTGAAGCTTTCTTCAAAGCAACTATATGGACTAATTACCATTCTCACTTTATTAAAAACTCACTCCAAGCCTCAAACTGTTGAGGTTTTTTGTTTTGGGATGGTTAAGGGTTGTGGGGTTTTGGAGGTTGGTTGCTTGGTTTGTTTTAGCAGGAGCTTCATCACAAATCTGCTGTCAGGGTTTTATGAGACAACCTGAACTACCAATAGCAATGATAAGGTATGAAACCCACACTGCTGATATCTTCTGGTTTATTTGTATCCCAGTTTCAGAACATTTCCCAAAAAGTAGCACAGGACACAAGTCTTGGGGTGGGGTTTTGGGGTTGGGTTTTTTTGGTTTTCCTTTTGTGTGGGTTGGTTTATTTTTTTATCAAGGACCATTTAAAAAAAACAAACAAACAAACTTTTAAAGTAATTCACTAAGTTTAAGATTAAGCTTTTACAAGCTATTTGAAACTCTCCTATGCAGCTTCAGATCAAAATTTCTAATGAAGTCAAAATTATAAGTGCATTTAGTTCATTTTACTGTAACATGGGGCTATGACAGAAGCATCAAGTTTTATGAAATACTTGCAAACAATAGACAGTCGTAAGTTTAAAACCTGATTTCATAAATATTTAATCATGTATAACTATTCACATGAATAGCCTTCTCTGTTTCCATGGTCTCTACTTACTTGCTTAAAGTTAAGGATGCTTAGTGTGCCACAGGCTAAAATCCCCATTTAGTAGTCAAACTCTCCGCTATTGCAAAGCTACCTTAGCATAAAAGTTACCTTAGTGTGAAAGACTACTCAGACCAACTTCCTAGAACCTCTCCTTAGAAGCCCTCGCTTAAAAAGAAGCTCAGCTCAGGAAAAGAGAAGGTGCTCTGAAGGAAAACTCAACAACTGGTGTAGATGCTGTCAATGAGATTAAACTCAACTCCAAAAGAAAGGAATAGGTAACAAGCCTCCTAACATACTGGGTGCCTGAAGGACAGTAAGGAAGAAAGAGTAGCTCCTTTCCTCTCTCGGAGTTCCCAGGACGATGGGATGCGGTGGCTATCCAGCCACTCAACGCTGCCAACATCTGGACCAGACACACATACAGGGGAGAACAGGTCTGAGTTCCCAAATTCATGACCTGTAGCCAGAAGCACAGATACTTAAGAAGAGGATTCATAAACAGCCATCATGCCAAGCAGTGAACCACCTGAGCTCACACAGAAAATCATGCCGAGTATGTCTTGAATCCTGCCCTTGCCCTAGAATTAGGTCATCAAGTGTCTTAAAGACTTTGGAAGTGGAAGCACCAAGCATAATTCCACAGACCAGCGGTGAGGATGCTCATCTGGAAAAAATGGCCATGAATCACCTGAGCATAGAAGGAAAACAGGCTTTCCACACCCTAGGTGAATGTTTAGCTACTGATAAGAAAGTAAAGAAGGTCCCCCCTTTAACCTGCTACTGAGTCAGAGTCATTTGGCATACTCTGAGGCTACTGAGGTGACTGCAGCATCTCTGTGGGTGACAGGTGGAAAGAATATTTCTTTTGTAGAGCCTCAAACTGCCTCCTGTGTAGGCCCTGAGCTGCTCAACAGAATGAAGGCTTTGTCAACCTAGCTGCAGACCTTTATATAGCTAAGCGTGTCAAAGCTTCCTAGCAGTCCAGTGATTGTACAAGTCTTCAAAAGCCCTATTTTGGACTTCACAGCTTAAAGTAGGACAAGTAAATCCTAGGCACTTGCATCCCTTTGTAACTCGACTTACATTTTTATGCCCAGATCCCATGAAGAGTAAGACATTAAAAATACCTCTGATCACTATCCTCAAGGCCATCTACACATTCCTGAGGCCCAAGGAAAATGATTTTACAAGTCTTGCTACAGCCATCTTTCAAATATAACTTTGTCATCTAAACCAGGACTATAGCCTGCTGTATTACTGTCTTAGCTGTAAACAAACCAACTGCTTTTGAGAACATTTAACACCTCACAAAACAATTTTTTCACACAAGTGTTCTCCAGATTTAAAATAAACATTGAGTCTTCTACTCATGCACACTAGGTTTTTACTTAGCCTGTTTAGAAACCAGTCCTACTCTGCTCCATTTTAACATTATCATCATTATTTTTTGGTAAGGCTGTGTCATCAGTCATTCTTAAAGAAACAATTTGGGGAAAAAAAAAAAGACGGTTGCATACTAACACTCCATTCACAACACAGAATAAACGGAGAACTAGTATTCTGGGGAAAAAATAAATTTAAAAAGAAAAAATCACTTTGAAGTGGTCCAAAATCCTTACTACTATGATCTATTAGAACAAAAACGCAATCTACAATGTCTCAATTAGTGGATTAAACAAACTACCTTGAACTACTAAAAAACAAACCGAAGGACGGACTTTCTCAAAAGACAAAAAATAAAATCTCACTACCCCTGCTTCATTTAACAAAGTTTTATTTAAGGCAGCAGCATTATGTTGACAGCCCTGAGATCTACTGTAGAAACCAAGAGTCAAAACTACAAAACAACCATTACAAAATCCTGACAGTGTTGCAATGTTTGTTCTGTGGTGTTCAGGTACTGTAACATTTGTTAACCACACGCTAATGAACTGGCTGGAACAAGAACAGGGCAAGACTATCAGAACTTCTGGATTTGATATTCTGATGCTATCAGAGTGCAGTTTTTCTTCTTCCTTGTCTTCAGAGAGTTTGCCACTGTCTCCTTTTTGAGACTCCCTAGTGACCTACAGAAAAACAACAAGGGCAGGGAGGTCACCCGCTTAAAGATATAAGCTCTTATCCCGATACCAAATAATGTCTGATACTAAAGAACACAAACTTCTTGAGTGCAGTGGGATGCTGCTGTACTTTAGGCAACAAGAATCAGGGAAACCAAACAGGTAAGAATAGTATGACAACATGGTCAGCCCTGCTTTCTCAGGTTTGACCTTCCCCTTGAAAGATACAGATTCTGGGGCTCAAGTTTTAAAAGTTGAGTTCTAAAAATTGCAGACAAGATGCTCAATGAAGACCTAAAGCACTCCCTTAACATCAATAGCACCTGACAGATCCTCCACTAGCAGCACTTTCCAGGCAGAGAAATTTAAGAGACCATTTTTTGATTACTTTTGGGGGTGAAAGGAGAAAGGAGTTAAATGAGTGTATGGAATAGTGGGAACACAAAATGATTGAATGCCATAAATAGTTCTATAATTTAATATCCACATGCAGTAAAATAGGTAAGGCACAGAAGAGGAAGAAATGAGACCACAGAAGTAGAAAAAAAGGCAAGTCAAAAATGACTGTTCATTGCTGATAACTACATTAGCAAAGCTAACAATCTGAGGAAGAAAATTAACATGTTGGCAATTCTGTAATCGAATAAAATGATCACCTACGAGCTATAAATCAGAACAATACAGTCCATTTTTTTCTCTCATCCCTGGCAGACTTAAAATTGCCCTGGGAGGGTGCTCTTTATGTAATCCCTGTACTCCTGCTATATATACTTGCTGAACATTTGCTATCAACATATAGTTTCTATTCCTGTCTTCATGTTAATTATCTTGCCTTAGCCCTTACTTACAACAGGGATAAACATCTGTGAAGTTATCTAGAACGAATAATCATACTTATGGTTTCATTGTCCTAGTGGTTGGGAGAGGGAGGGGCAGCAGTAAAGTATAAACAGCTTCCACAGCTATCCATGCATGTTTAGGGTCAGTAAGCTCTGCTCTGTGTGCACTAGCACACGCCTGAATTAAGACGACATTCTAACCTGCACTGCTCAGCACAGGAGCAGGGGTGCTATGTGTCTGCATGGGACAGGCATGTTGAAGGAGAGAATGGGAAAAGCTAATAAATGTTCCTTTCTAGAACTTAACACTAATCTAGAGTGTGGCTTCATCACATATTCAGGTATAAACAAAAAATCCCCAGAACTCAGACCCACTGAAAAAGCAAGCAAATTAACATATGAAGGGCTAATGAGCATGTCCTTGATGGTGTCTTTTTCTCTACTGCCTTTAAGGGTGCTCTGCAAAGTAACACTGCCATCAGGAAACAGTAACATTCTCCATCATTGCCAAACCTTCTTTTCCCTGCCCTTGGGATTCAAGAAGTGGTTTTTTTATGTGGAGGTTTGTTTTGTGGTGTTTGTTTTGAAACTTACTTGATGAGCAAGAGAAGTCACATAAATGCCGGCTGGCTCAACCAAAGAGCCAGGAATGAGGGCAAGGAGTTAAGTCACTTGCCTTAAAATGTCTGCACAGTTCTTAGTATCATTTTACTAGCCAAAAGTGAATCAACACCCCTTCCCTCTCCCCCACCAAAAAAAATCCCCCCCAAAACAAAGATGACTGAAAGGAAACCTGCACATGATTTCTTTCTGCAAGTCTGACAGGATTTGTTCTAAAGTAAAATTATCTGGCAGATCAATCATACTTAAGTATACTTTTCTCCTCAAAATCCTTACAATAGCCTGAGCATTGACAGACTGGCAACCTCGATGTCTAATCCAGAACACTAGCTATACACCGACTCATGCAATCAGGTGGTAACACAGCCCTTAACTCAGTCATACAAATTTCTCCATGCCAGGCAAACCCAGATCAGAAACACAGGGAGAAGGGAGTCAGAAGTATCATACAACTGAAAATGTTAATGGCCAGTTTCTTCTGCTTTGTGGTTACGAAAAACTAAGTTTTTCAAAGTTGCATACTCATTGATTTTATATTCTACACATTCATCAGATCATCAGAAAGATACTACAAGTATATACACTGAGTTAGTACATCAGCAGAGAAATAATCTGCAACAAAACACTTTTAACAAGCAGAAAAAAAATCTTTAGTATTGCGGAATAAACTGCACAGATAGTAACTACAAATTTATTTACAGTAAAGAAATCACAGAGCACAGCAATACAAGTACACAAACTGTTTTTCCGAATTACACAGAGCTACGTGCAGTGTATTAAGTAAAGGTAACACCCACACAATGACAAAATGGAAATAGGGGCATGAAGCATGGAGTTAAGACTGTCATCATCAGCTCCTCATTAACTTTGTTTATAAGGTAGCAAACACATGACCATTCACTATTTCATACGCTTACAAGTATTTTAGTCACTGAATTTCCAGTCATAAAAATAGAGACAAAAAGTTGTGCAGTTTTAACAAAATTTAAGCACCTGATTCCATATAATGGGGTACACAAAAGAAAAGTCTGTACATCAAGTTATGTCACTACTATATAGAAGCATCATTTGAAAAAAGTATTCAATGGCTATAAAACTCTGAACTATTGGACAATATTTTCATATAGCTTGAATACTTGTCAGCAATGTTTATCAGAGCACTAGTTGAGTACAATTATCACTAGTGTACTTTGTATGTTAGCATAGATACCTATGGTGGATAGACACAGCTAGACACAGTTGACCATAAAAATTAAAGGCCATGTATCTGGGGTGCAGTGCCACCTCTCGTTTAGACTTTTAGCTGTTCCAGGAAAACCTTACCCTCTTTCAAATACAAAACTGAGCAGAAGTGACCATTTTCTAAGATTTTAGGCAAAACACGTAAAAGCAAGCAGAAAAGCTATGAAGATTTTGCACCTTTACTAAGACGGTATACATGCTTAAGATGCAAGGGGTGCCTGACTCAAATACCTTTATATAACTAAAATTATAAAAGGATAAATGCCAATCAAAACAAGTTTTTAAAAAAACTCTACCTATTTCTCCTGTATTTATTTCTGTTTAAATTCATTAACTGATTCACTTTAATTACAAAATTATCTACAGGTAATGTATTTACAGGAGAGAGAGCATATAATGAAACACCAAGTCTTTTTGCAGTAATTGGGTAGGGGACTGAAAAAGGGAAGGATAAAGTTCTTGCAAGGCCAGTCATAAATGTTTCCCTCACCCCCACCACAGAGAGAGAATTTCGTTTCAAGCAATCAAAAGAAACTTCATCAAGATGCTTCTTAAAAGTATAGGAGAATACCTGAAAAAGACTTTCCAGCAATATTATAGTTCGATCCATTACAGGGGGGGTGGGAAGATGCAAGGAAAAAAAAAAAAAAAGAAAAAACCCCAGAAAATAAAAAGCCAAAGACCAAGATGATAACCTTTAACCAATACAAATACAAACAAGATCATTCCCATGGCCAGATGCAGTTGCAGTGTTGATTATTTCTTTCTATTTAAGGCAGAAAGGGCAAATAAAGGGTGGCAGGGACAATAGCACAGTCCGTAACTCATCACAGAAGCGGTGCACATGCCACACTGGAAAAGGCTAACTATGGAAAGGGAAGGGCAGGAAATCCTTAAACAACTCTTCTAACTTAAACTTGTTGAAGGTTTCTATAAATGTAGGTATCTATATAAATCCTTTCCTCAGAGTGGAGATTAAAAAAGTGGAAAGACAGGAAAATTCTCCAAAGATCATCTATATTTATTATGAACTAAAAAAGAACAAGGGCTTTTAAATCAAAATGTGTTAATAGGCCATTTTTGCATACTATAGAAAAAGCATCTGTAAACTATTTACAGCAGAATTGAAGGAAGTTCTTTGTTTAAAAAAAAGTTCCTGCACCCCCCAAGATAGAAAGTAGTATCTCATAAGCACTGTGTAACTATGAAGTAAAGGAAGCATGAGGTATTCTTCCTACCACTGTAACTAGGAAAAATCATCAGCCATCTGACCTTTTCAAGGTTATTTATTTGAATACCAGCATGGGAAAAAAAATAATCTAGACAGTAATTATCAGATAGGTGGATTTGCAAGATGAAATAATTTAAGAAAGAAAGAAAAGACATGATATACACATCTGCTACTAAAACAAAAACGGCCCTTCAGATAATTATTTCTTGAGCAAGGGGGCACCTTCTGAAGATGAACACTTTGTTTTGTAAAGAGGGAACAGCTGTAAAGTTATTTATAAGTTAGATTCAGCAGAGGGAGAGGTCCAGGGGATAGGGCACATACTTTGATTTGGATTCATGCATTCTTTAAGCGTGTCATACATATTCTGACACTTACCACAGCTGGAGCGCTGCGCTCTGATGCTGCCTCTACACATCGCCCATGCTTTAGGGTGAGCTAATGGGCATTGAGGAAATGTTGGTGCTGGGCTTGTACACTGGTATCTAAAAGATACCATGTTAAGACTGAACAGGGACCAAATTTCTGAGAAATGGGCCTTTAGTGTTAACCTAGATATATTTAAACATTGACAGTGGCATAAGTAGAACCATCTTCAGCAGCTGAAACAAGAAGTGGTGAGGAATGGAATTTCTTGCATAAAGACAATCACATCATGACAGCTTACAAGAACAGATGTAGAGTGAAAGACACAGAAACCAAGTTCCCCAAATCTCTCTCATGGTAAGAGGGAAGAACACCCCAGTAAGTGATCCAGCAGTGTGTCACAATCCAGTCCCACAACTCAGAGTATTTTATTCAAACCCTATCAAATTGAAGCCAGTGTGGTCAAAGCTCCCCAATATCCAGGTGTTCCAGTAGCAAGCACACACTTTCAAAATTCCTGCCTTCCACCCTGGAGCTAGATGCAGCATCCACAACATAAATGAAAAGCACTAACAGAACACTGAACCTAAATTTGGTTTACGATTTAAAAAACTTAAGCCAGTAAGCTGTGATCTGTTTTTATATATACATGTATAAGTACACTGATGAAGACAATACATTTTACAAAACAGGTTTAGTTTTTAAGAACTAAATTTTGACATGATTGGGCAGGGTCATGATCCAGATATTAAAGACTATGTCTTCTAAATATATATACACATGTTTTATAACATGTTTGTTAGAGTAAAAGCTTGATGTCAGCATCCTAGTCTTTTAAATATTGCTTGAGGAAAAAAATATGTCTGGAGCTCTGGCTTTATGAAACACACACTGATCATCACAGCAGGGCTAAAAGGCAAGTGGCATTTTTGGTTCAACATGCTTCCATATCCACCGAAACTTTTCTGAAAAGACCAAAAAAAGTCAAGATATTTTTATCTCACTTTGTACATTCTAGATAATGAAGGAGATAATGATAAAAGGTCAGTACAGAGGAGAAAAAGCAAAAGGAATGAATCTGTGTCAGCTTATCTTTATTCCCTACTCAACACCTAAATCAAGGGTTACCATTATACAGCACGAATCTTTGCATGTTAAGGGTTCAGATAAACCAATTCAAGAAGCCTAACTACCTTTTCTTTGAGCAACCAAGGTTTTGTTTGAAAATCTGTTCTGAAACAGTCAGATAGTATTTTAGTGGTTTCCAGACCTATGGCCAAGGATCTCCTGATGGGTATTTTGGATCAACTGGTTAGACAAGGAGTTCCAACATTCTTTCATGTAAGAAAACTCTGAAGCCAGCTGTCATTTCTACTGATGATTTTGGAGGCTGCTAGGAGCACACCACCAACCTGTGTTTTGGTATGACTTGCACCATTACCTCTACTCCTCGATTCTGCAGAGTGCATTGCAATATGACATCTATAACATGTTAAGCAAAAATTTAAGAACAAGTTAAATGACATCTGATGGTGGAAACCCAGTCATTCCTATCTGACTGTACTCAAAGAGAACCAGAGCTTTTGAGCTGCAGTTAAATCTTCCATGATCACATTTGGGAAACCAAATCAGTTCACTACAGCTAGTTAAACAAAACAGTAATAAGTAGGGAAGGACACAGCAGGATTCACTCCTCAGTTCCACCTGTATTTTCCTACTGGAAGGTCTTGAAATTCTGTGATCTGGAGTTTCTCCAGAACAGATGCACACTCCTCAAGGATAATGAAAGTAAAAAAAGGCAGCTTGGGCCATCACTGCAATAAATACTTTACTTACTCCTGCAACATAACAGCAAGGTGCTACCTTTATTCAAACCAGTGGTCTTGGTGGTCCCTCCTCCCAGAAGCTGTTTCTCAACATTACTCTGGTAGACTTTTGAGAATTTGGGTATAGTCTTACACCCAAAGATAATACACAGGTGTCATTCTGTGGACTACTCCCACTCACAGATGGAGTACAGCTGATGGAATCTTCAAGAGCTATTATTACTCTTTGATGACATTTGCTGAAGTAGCATACTGGCTTGCCTTACACTCTGATTATTCTACAGCAACTTTGGAGCACTTTCTTTTGAATAAAAAAATTCTGGAGAATGGTTTGAAACAGTCAATCAGTCTTTCCTCATGGGAGCTCCAAAACCTGTAAGACAATTTTGTTCACCATTTAATCAATAATTCTTTAAAGTTCTAACCTTATTTCTTCTCCCTTCACTTAAAAATTTCACCTATTAAAGACATGTGAATTGCAACCGAGGCTTGCTCCAGTGAATGCCAGTTAACTTACTAATTTTCTTGATCTTAAGTCAACAGCTTTTCACATGACAGAAGAAAAAAGAAATGTTCCAGATTACCTGCATCTATTGCTATTATTTCAAAAGGAGAATAAAGAAGAAATCCTACTCAAATTAGTTCTTAATGCAATTACAAACATTTATTTGAAGTCTGAAACTACAGACTGTACCCTGAAGCTATACGTCTTTTCAGCAGAAAGCCATAATGCCAAGGGATCCAGAGTTTTGACCACAAAAGTGTGCATCAGCTATGGACGTCAGCGAGGTTTCTATGAAGCCAAGTGCTGAATTCAGTCATTTCTCTGCACACAGAAGCTATCCACTCCACAATTACTCCACTGAGGGATTAAAAAAAGATTCAAATAACCCACTGATGATTTTTTTTTTAAACACAGATTCCAAAAGCACTGCCAAGAAAGAAAGTAGCTGGGTTTTCACTGAATAGACTCTTTGAAGATTTTTTTAATAGGAGTTTAAAATATATGAACTGTTGTCATGCTTGCATTATGTAGCCTACACATGTTCAAATAGAATATAAAGAGCTGTGCTCTATCACAGAGGGGCTATTTACAGATTCAATGTGTGAGAGTTTTCCAGCCAACCATCTGAAAAATAAATACCTACACTGTGCTTATTCCTTCCTTGGAAAAATCCATGACTTACACTTCCATTTCCAAGCATTAAACACTAAATTCCTGTTCACTGACTGGTAACATAAAAGTGGTAATTTGGAAATTCCACTACAGAATATTTGAGTAACCAACCAGACTCATTTAGAAAACTTTTTAATATGGCAAGTATATTCCAAAATTTAAAGTCTTTTTTCAACATGTTTCCACTCCTGCAAGGAATTTACTCAAATGATCCATAATAAATGGATTACAATTTTGCCCTCATTCAAGTATTCCGGAAGGAAATAAACATTTTCATATAGTACATTTACTGGCAACTTTTTCTATTCATATTGAAAACACCATTCCACCTGGAAAAAATGACTTCTAAGTCCTAAAAACTAGCATCCAAAAGTTCACAAAATGGCAGTGACTAAATAGAATAGTAGACTTATTAAAAAAAGTATCTTAGGATTTTATATACGGAGAGCATTTTAGAAGAGATAAACAACTTCTGTTTAATTAAGTTTGTTTCATTGAAAAAAATATTTTTAATAAGAGGCAAAACCAGAGCAAGTAAATAAGAACTGCATAGCATTCTGTCAGGCTGAATGGACAGATTGTACAAACGGAGGCTATTCAAATACTCCAACACCTCTGCAAAGCAGCATTTTAAACTGATCATGAATAAACCTGCTGAGGAAAGAACGGAGCCCTCTACAGAAAAATCTCCATGAAACCTCTCTACTTCAGAGAGGTGACATTCAAGAGGTGACATTTTGGAACAAAGGCGTCAACCTGAACTGAGCAACCATGGTGGTCAGTTATCACCAATTCACATAACGCCACCTGAAAGCCTGATCAGCAATAGAATTTCTTCCCGCTCATCTATAACTCAAAGCTATCCTGCACTTGGGAGCTACAAGCCATTCAGTCCAGAGTAGCTGGCATCTCTTTGGAAAAACACAAAAACAGAGCAAATATTATTTATGACTGCTATAAACCTAGGAAGTATGTTAGAAAGCCCATGAAGTTTGTTCTCACCTGGAAAGCAGAAAACAGTCATTAGCAAATAGCATCTTAAAAGGTTAGGAATTTCTGAGGAGCACTCTGTGTTCACTTGGAGGATTACTAAGAGCCTATAACCCTATATTCAGACATCATTCAGGGATAATCTCCTCAGGACATTACTTAATCCTTTTAAGAATGATCTGGAAAAAAGGCATTGTTTATTGTGTTTTACTCTGAAAGAGCTCCTTCATGCAAGTATAAATCCACAAAAGAAAAATGTCCCTTAAAGTGATAGGGAGAGTTTTCTCAAAGTCATCAGACAGCAGGCAAAATAAGGACTGTCTTGAGCCTCTTCGCAAGTTTCAATCACGTATGATACTCAGATAAAAAGTTAAAGGACAACATTTGTAATAAAGAGTTGTGTGAAAATATCAGACTAGGCAGAGTAGGAAGACCAAGGAAGAAGCATGCAGATCTCTGTTGTTAGCTATTCTGCTTGGCAGAAGCCAGCCAGGCAGCTTATGTGGGCCTCCAGACAACCTAGAACAAGTATCAGCATATGCTGCAAGATGTAAAGAAGGGAGAATTCAGAACTTTGTAGAAGGTGACAGCCAAGGACACAAATGCAAAGACAGATGTTTGTTCCACGATATGTGAAATATGTACAAAGGAATTTGCAGGCTTTAGGGGCTCACTTAATCCACATGCTATAGTAAGATTTTTCAAAATAAAAATCACTGAAGTTACCTTAGGAAAAAGAATTGTCTTGGTTTTCCAGGAGTTTCCAGAGCTCAAAACAAAAGTTAAGAATGAGTGGGGGCTAAGGATAATTTAGAAGGACCACCTCCTAACGTTCACATGATGGCTGAAATGCATACTGAGCAAGCAATGTAAATCCGAGAAGTGTATTTGGCCCAGTATGCGCGCTTTTGGTTTTAAGAATGAGCGTGCAAAGGCCAGAAGTGACAGAAAGAATTAACGAGTGGCTATCTGGGGCATGGTAAAGTGGACAAAAATTGAGAAGAAAAAAAGAGTTCAAATGGATGGAAAAGTGCAGTGATGGGTTCAAGCTTGATTCTGTATACAGAGCAGGGGAGGACAGTGTTCAGCTCAATGGTATCTTGTATGGCTAAGAATTAACTTTTAAAAGCCCTTTCTTATCATTCAGATGTATTTAACTGAAAAGGAGGCACCCATCCACTTTCCAAAGAAATGCAAAGTTAAAGTTGCCTAAGTGCCATTCCTTTGCATTGTCCTTTTTCAAAAATAACCCAGTAAGTTAGCAAGACACAGTTCAGTATAGCTGAACAGGAAAAGCAAATGCAGCAGTTTTCATTTACTAAGTAACAAAATATTCAACCTACTCCCCTAGACCTAACTAGTCTAATCAAGAATATATCCATGCACAAACTGTTACCCACAAAAGAAAAAACCAAACAAACAAGCACCAAAACACCAGACAAACAAAAAACACCAAAACACAAACCAACTTCCTATGCAGCCCCCTAAAAGAACTTGGATGCAATAGTCTTTGGCAGAACCAGCTCTTGTCAAGGAAGAGGAAGCAGCAAAAAGTGAGACTTGTCAGTCATTCAATACTCACAGCTTCATATCTGTGAAAGGCTGTCAGTAAGTCCAAGCAACTCCCTTCCAAACACCAAGAGCTCCCCTAGGCTTTTGTATCAACAGCCCGTGTCACAAGAACTACTGCAGGATTTGCTCCAAGGAAGACTGAAAGCTGTACTCCCTCTCCCCAAACACTTTTTTCGGCATTTCTAATATACCCTTTTAGTCTTGTAATGCCATAATCGTCAACACTGTTCAGATCACACTTGCCAGTGCAAAAAGCATGGAAGTTCACACACTTCAATGCATTTGCATGGGTGAAACACACAACAGACTGTAGAACTTGGCTGATAATTACACTGGTAACATGAAAAAAAAATATTCATTACCATCCGGTAAAGAAGTATTTGGCCAATTTACTGCATACGAAGATACCGTTTTCTGCCAGTCCTCTGAACAACAGTAATCAATGTGTATGTACATTATCAAATATGTTAAAATGTGGAGTACCGACGCAGAAGCCTCCATTTCTATAGCTATTTCAATTGTGCACTCTTTTACTTTGCTTAGCTGTTACCCTGAAAGTTAAAGTCTGACAGTCAAAGGAGAGAAGACAAGTAAGTTTCAGAAGACAGAGTGAAAATGCACCCCACCTCCCCCCCCCCCCCCCCCCCATTTTAAATTATGCCAGCAGGAAAACACAGGTAGAAGAGGCAGGTTCAGGTAAGAAGTAGAGAAATTCCATGAACATCTCAAAAATTTGAAGATTTCTCCGAAAATACCCACACCTTTTGTCTGATATTAGATTTCATATTTATTTCAAAATAAACATTTTTAGAAAGCTATGAGAAAGTCAAAGAGCAGCAGCTGTAATTGCTTGCTATTCTAACTATAGCTTTTCTTATTTATGCCACATGGTTTGTATAAAATCATGGAAAGCTGCACTATTTCCTCATAGCAGAAGGCAAAGGGTGGTCACTCAAATATTTCTTCGACTAATTCATTCCACTGGGTTTTCCATAAGTGATTCATAGCTGTACTCAACTTTCCTGGAAAACATTTCACAAAGTCTGCACAGTATGTAAAGTAGTATATTCTCATTGTCTAGTTTCTAATTGTGAATCTTTGAGACTCTAAAAGCAAACAGCTTGTTTTAGTGACTTCACTCTATCAAATACGATTTTATTAACTTAAGCACTCCTATACCCAGAATAACTGCCATCATGGCAAACATGCACACACTTGTTTAGGAAAACAAGTTCCAGGCTTACACACAGTTCTACTTCAACATGTAACTAGACTTAGTACATCCTTTAATAGTCCATTTTATCCTCTCTTGCCCGTCCTGATCTTGACATCACTATGTCTTGACTGTGTTCCCAGTTAAAGTTAATGCCATAACATTGCCACTTTCCTAAATGAAAGGAGGATCAAGTCCTTAGCTGTAAGCTCCTCTTAGAAGGGATTTATCATTGTTTTGATGTTACTGACAAAATGATACAACAAAACCCCTGAAACTATCAAGAAATACAAAGTCACCTGTTTAATACAACTGAAGGTCTGACTATGAGGACAGGTTACAACAATTTGACTTTATGGCAACCTTGAAAGGCAGAGGCTATTAGTGTCCAGTGAAAATACAAACAGTTCCTGCAAAAAGAAGCCTCAAAGAACAGAGCTGTCAGCAGATCTAATGCCCTTTCCATCAACCCAGAAAGGGCTACCGAGTTTAAATAGAAGGTCATTTATCCTCTATCAGTGTGTATGTAGGAAGAGAAAACAAACAGTCAAGTATATACATCTGAATCCCAAATCTATAGCTGCACTCATAAACAGAATTGGAGTTTCCCAAACAATTCTTCTTGCTTCTTTATAGAAGGGTGGTCATTATAAACACTAGCCTGGTTCAAGATTTAGATGAAAATGATGTTCCACATGGTGAGAAATTTATTTGGCCTCTTAAGAGGAGCATCTCTGAGGAAACCTTCTCTGCCAAATCATCTGAGACATAAGTCTTGAAAAACCGGGAAAGAAGGTAGGTTGGGGGGGTGTAATTTCATTTTGTTTAAAAATTTTGAAGAGAAATCTAAATGCTTATTTTCAATGCTTATTTTTCCCAAAAAATATTATGAAAAAACTGAAACATATGCATACTTTTCACTCATTTCCTATATATCCCCATTTACTAGAACTCCAGCCTTACGTGCCCTAAAAAACAGGATTTTGTTGGGGATTTTTTTAATTATTTTTTTTCCTAAGGAAATTTAGAAACAGCCTCTCTGAATACTTGCATCTTCTATTAAAAGTTTGTTCTTTTCTTGGAAGTCACAACACTACAAAGAGTTTGTTTACATAGATGGACTGTGAAATAATTACAAGTTCCCTGAAAGTACTTGCCCAACTGGTTTCTAAAATCCCTTGTGGTGTCAGTTCAACACAGCACACACCAGTGAGGCTGACTTCAGTACTTGATCAAAGTTCTGGTTACCCTCTGTCTGATGAAGTCCGAGTCAGGAGGGTACTACTTAAACAAATGAGTCTTCAAAGTAGTTCCCAGGACCCTCATCTCCTCCCATTTTCATTAAGAAATTTAAGGGAACTTAAATTTTATTCAGTATGCAGATAAGCTCTGGGTATAGTGAAACTACATGTAACATCATATCACATTATTTATATCTGGGTTGCTGCCTCTGTGCAATTCAAAGGCTATCAGGTTGATTTCTCTCACCAGACATTCTTTCCTGCTTAAAAGGGCAATTGATTACCCAATTCCTCCCTTCCCAGACAGTCTAACAAAGTACTGCTCAAATTTCTTGTGGCTTGAATATGACTTACAAATTTCATTTTGATGAGAGCTTTACAGTCCTTGATTCAGGCAAATTCTGCTGGACCTCCAATTAAGCTCCATAGAGTTTACATTCTATGCTCTATTCATTTTTTACCAATTTTTAGAAACACAGGTTATCACACATATAAGTAGAACAGTGCTATTAAAATAGGTTTCCACTGTTATAAAATTGTTCCTATTTCCCAGTGAAGGTTAAAGACATTTCAGTGAGATATTAAACATGGATGTAATTTCTCAGGTTTCCCTAGTGCTTTCAAATTTGTTTACTTGTTATTGTAGTCCCCCAAACCCTGTTTTGGAAAACACAACCATGATGCCTTTTCTCCAGCCAAGGAAGAAAGGCAGACAGGTCCCTTCAGGGCACTGCCCTGAGCTATTCTTAGTCTGTTTGCTATTAATGCCACTCTCCAAGGTATTTCTAAGGAACTTAATGAAGTTACTGCAACAACAATGTCCTAGTCAAAGGAAAGACTACTATTGTATACTTAGCTTTTAAGTAAATACAGAAATAAAGACATCTTTCCCATGTGAACAGTTAAGGCTTATCATTGTTTCCAGATGAATTGAACTACTTCTGTAAAAAGCTTGGAGATAAAGTGTTTTATTTCACAAGTTTGACTATGAGGAAAACATACTAATGTGCTCAGGTGTTCTTCATAAAAACAGTTTGTGCATGATTAACAGGTACTCTTTTAGAAGTCAGAGTTTCATAAACCACATTACATTTTTAACCACCACAGACTGGTCACTTCTTCTCAAAGTCACTTGATTCTGACAGCCTCTAAGGAAAGCACTACTTTCATTGTTTCTAAAGCTAACTCAGAAAATTTTAGCTGACATTTCAAATTTGCCAGGCAGAGCAAAAAAGAGCTTACAACAAGCATTTCCAGTTCTACATTATGCAGCCTAAATGTTACAACAAGGTTTTTTCAGATTTAAATGCAAAAGAATTATAGAGTCTTCAAATAAGACAATATGCAATGCAAAGTACTAACCAGGTCAGCAAAAAAGTGATACTTAAAACAACCGGGGGGGGGGGGGGGGGGGAGGGGGGGGGAAGGAAAGGAGGGGAAGAGAGATTAAACAGTAATGTGCAAATACATGAAAAGATTAAGCGTGTTGGAAAAAAGAAGTTGGGAGAAAAAAAAATTAAGAAAATCTTACCAGCAGTTCCCTGAAGAAATCATTACCTTGTGAATTTACAAGAGAAGCTATGAAGCTACATTGTCAACTACCAGAAAGAGTCAGCTGCCTGTTTCGAGGCTCACAAACTACCAGTTACATTAAAGATAAATCAGCTTGCAATAACAAAGCTTTCCAGGGCACGTTCTTCCTTATAGAGAGAGGAAGAAAAAAAAAAAACAAAAAAAAACCAACAACGAAACCACCCCACACTGCTGAACTAGGAATCTTTTAAATTGCTCTACTGCACACTGTTTTGTCTGTAATTAAACACAACTGCAGGATGTAGCAATTACAGTAATTCCTTTTCTGTCTGATATGGATGAGGCTCCAATATATTATGAAGTAAATACAATCAGATCTGTCCGTTCAGGAGTAAGCTTTGCTGTCCCACATCCATTCTATTAAAAAAATAAGATTATTCACTTCCAGATTTAAGGTGACCTGGTTGGGATGACACATTAAGACTTTTCAGCACTTATTTGCTTACAGTCATTCTTGGGTTTTAGATTTTTATATCCAGCTACTATGTACCCCCAAACTCTTGTGGTCTGTCACACAGCTAACTTCTTGGTCTTTCTAGCCTTTACTCCTATTAGGTATGTCCAACTGTTCAGAAAGAACGTGGCTGACCTTCCAAGCTAACACCACCACTCAACGTTAACTGTCCCCAGCACTGTGTCAATTCCTCAGTGCCACAAGCAGCAGGTTCTCTCACCAGAGAGCTGCCCTGGTGCGCAGGGCCCTGAAAGGGACCTCGGCTCCTCCGCTGACACTACCTCAGCTTTTGGACGACATTAGCACAAACTGCCAATAGCTTATCTATAAGTGGCTGTATCGCATCGCAGTTTTGAAGCACTGAAGTGTTACAGCTGGCCTTTGTTCTTCTGTGACTTAGCTTTCAGAGGATCTTTTACCTTGTACCTAAAGCTTAGACTTGGGCAATTTTTAAGAATAAGGTGATGGGGCAACTGCCCTCCTAATAATTATGGTTAAATTATAGGTCCCAAACACTGAGCTGCAGGAGTTTAAACCAGGTTTAGTCTAGAAAAGGGAGACAAGGAAGCAAAGACAGCACAGATGCACAGATTTATGTAGCTTCTACTTTCCAATTTACTATCAACCACTAAGCGATCAGAAGTTAATTCTTATCATTCCATCTGGTTCTCCTATAATCTAGGATTTTTAAAATTTATTTATTTAGAAGTGATATTAGACTTTACATTTTAAAGCATAACATGCCTTCTGCTTCATTACTCACCATGGCATTTAAAAGAATGGATCTACTACAACTAACTTTAATAGCTGATTAACTGTGGGAAAGAAACACCCCTCCAAAAAAAAAAAAACAGACACCAGTGTCATCATCTATTTTGCAGACCAAAGGACTCTAAATAGCATCAAGTCCCAGCTATGTCATACAAGACTCTTCTTCATCGCCCCTGTATTGCAAATAACAACGGGGCTTGACTGTTCAGTATTTCTGTTTATTTCCTGCACTGACTTCTACAAGAATCTACCAGGAGACAGTCACTAAAATATTCTTAATGGAAGTGTGCTATTAAATAAAAAGTTAGTTCAGAACATTTTCAGAGATAAAAGCTTCAAAATCAGTGTGGTGTTCAGTAACACCTGAACTTCTGTGCATTATGGAGGGAAAAAATTGACTCACAGCAGTGCATAAGAGTTAAGTAGCTGCACATAATTTTATACTGGTTAATTCACTTCAACTAGCAAACATTTTGTGTATCTTTTAGGCTTCAAACACACCTTCAGGACTGCATCATCTATGGGGTCAGAGGTTTATTTTAGTAGGCATTGTTATTTTCAGCTAGCAAATTAAAATTTGCTGTCATTTATGGTATCTAGAAGGCAGCTTTTCAGAGATTCCCAAGAAAGAAGCTGGCAATTTCTATTTTGTTTCCATTGAGCATGCACAGATCTCAGAATTGTCATCAGCTTTAAGAGTATGCTTAGCATTTTCAGAAGGAAAGGAACAAATATAACAGACAAAGAGGCAACGCTCTTACACAAACGCAGTTCATTCATGCCAGAATGTGATGTTCGGCAACACTGGACAAGCTCATACACACATATAACCTAATGCCAGGAATGAGGCAAAATCTGATGACAATTCTAAGGTGCATTTCTTAGAAACTGTGAACTGTGCTATTGGAAGCAACTCACAACCCACAGCAGCTATCCTTGCAACCTTGTTATCTACTCGGCACACTCACTTCAGAGCCTTCAAAAGGCCTGCCAGACCCTGCCTCAGTGATAAGGGCACTAGAGTACAGGGCAGCTGCTCAGAAAGAATGGCCTCTTCCAAGATTGCAAGTCCACTGTTGCCAGGATGCTTCTACAGTAGCCTAATTCATCAACACTTCCCTCATCACACGACAGGAATAACCTCCTCCTCTCACTTTCAGTTCTGCTGCTTCTGTTTTCCTAAAAGCAACGTGGGTGCTTGGGGCATTTCTATTGATACAAATATGCTTTGCTGCATGTTGTCAGCTATCACTCTAGTGTGCTTAATATAGCTTATATTTAAAATTCAGCCTCCATATGTGTGCCAGATTTTACCTAAGATACCCAGTTTATCCTTTAAATGACAAAGATCATGAACAGGTGAAACTAAACCTAGATATTATCTTGGCTTTTGTCTTTTTGGCTTTTGTCTTTTTTTTTTTAAACTTGCAACATGAATGTGCATTTTAGCGATTTTTTATTTTTTTTTAATTTTGATCTTTAGCTGTCATTTCCAAAAAGTTAAGCAGGAGTTGTCCCCAAAACATTTTTCTAAACTGTTATGGTGGCTTTTCAGCTATGACAGGTACATGAACTGTCATAATGAGTGAAGATACGGCCATAATCCTGACAAAATTTAATGAAAAATACTTCTGCAATTAACTACTTACTGTCATTACAAAAATGCAACTATATTATGCCAAAACTACTACCTGAGGGAGTGCAAAGTTAGAAAGAAGGATGAAACTGTATAAAAACAGCATGCATTTTGGGGCTTTTTTAATGGCTAGTTCTTTATAGCGTGACAACAGTATTTGTTTAAGTATTAAAGATATTATCATAGGCAAGTAAAAGTTGCAGTGTTCATCTTCTGACACGTTCTCTGTGACTAAGGGAAAAACAAAAGTCAAGGAAAAAAAATTATACTCTAACAGGAGTCTTCAGAAAACCACAGTAGTTGTTCAGAAGCTGGCTGGTATTTTTGTGAACTTCAAAGAATGAAAATTTCCACTGGAGTCAGGGAAAGAAGAATGGAAGATAGTTTCAAAATATTTTTAAAGAATGTTCTGGGTAGGTAGCAGAAGAACAATATAATTGCAACCAGTTACTGTACTTCTAAGAATATACTATGCGCAACTAGAAATTTCAAAAGCATTTTAAAAATATACTAATAAAGATAATAAAAGGAGCCACAGAAGAGTCTGGATTTTATCCTAAATCACATGCATTTTTGTTAAGGTTAATGTCTAACATACCATAATTTTCTCAGGCATGTTAAGTTAGTGACATACTAGATACTGTAACAAATTAATATAACCTGTATTTGCAAACGTACTACAATATAATCAATTCCAGCTTTTTAACAGTCCAATAACCTGCCTGCAAAGTTTGTGAAGCTTCCTATGCAACCAACCCTTTCATTGCAGCAGCCACACAATAGCAACACAAGAGCTGAAGTACTTCAACTGCTAGTGGCAATATCTTAGCATTAAAAAAACCCCAGCAAAATAGACATATGACCATCTGACCTAATCAGAGATGCCTCAGGGTAATTTTGCTACTGGTAACAAAAAACACTGGCATTTAAAGCTTTTGAAGCACTTAACAGTAGAGCTTTCAGGATGTGTTTAATTTCTTTGTTTATATGGCAAGAACACATCTGTTTTGACTGAAGGTGAAAAAGAGATGAGTATTGGAAAATAACTCCTGAAATCATTATAAATTCCTGAATATTCAAGGCAATGTTTTTTGTTTATGAACTTACACTTCAATTAACACTGATGAAAACAATACAGTTCTGCATTTCACTGCTTCCCCTGCCCCTTCTAGAGAAATTTTTGGTTTTCACTTTTTTTCCCGCTGAAGAGAGAAACTTTCATCATTGCAGTCTAATATTGATAAGAACGGAGTTTTATTTTGGCAACTTACTAAGGAAGAAACGAGACATAGCTGCATCTCAAGCAGTTAATTAAGGAAAAATCTCTCCTGAAATTGTCTCCTGTGAAGAATTACTGCACTTAATCTGCTATGGGCTAGGTTACTAGTTTGCTTGGCATATACCAAAGGAAAAAAACTTTTCAAATGTGTTCAAAGTTATTTTATAACTCTCAGGCAAATGACCTTCTCCCCCACTCCTTTCTCAAAAGAAAAATATCTGACTCCTGATGTGAAAGCTTTATCTATTCATGCCTAATAGGTGGGCTCTATTTAGTGTCCTTAAATTATATGCTGTAATGAGCCGTGAACACATAGGCTAACAGCATTTTTAAGAGAAGTCACAACGATTTAACCTAGTCTCTGATCCGATTATTCTTTTGGTTATACAACCCCAGGCAAGAGTTATTCATACTTTCCACTGCCTGCAACAGCAGCTGTTTCACTATCTCCCTGGAGCTTCAGGAAAATTCAAGCCCTTAATCACTGTTTCCATTAGCCAACCGATCTTTGCTATCAGCTTGATGTGATATGGCCAAAGTGCCAAGTAGTCTAACTACAGGAAATTGATTAAAAAAAAAAATCCTCCTGCAAACAAGTATCCACATACCTAGAAGTTGGACAAATACAACTCAAGAGTTCCCACTGATTCCATCTCACTTACACAAGCCACACACACAAGCTTTCTCCGCAATACTTCACAAGTATGTATGTTCTGCTTGACCCAAGAAAATATCTCTTATTATTTAATATCACAACCTGCAAGAAATGCGCATTTTAGTTCTTATCTCATCTTTCCTCCTTTTGCCCATATTTAATTTCATTCTCCTCCCTGAACTGGGCAACCAGTCTGCAACATACATATTCCCACTTTTAGACAAAAAGCAGGACTAAAAGTAGCCTCAGACTTCTGTATTAATGGACATATTAGTACTGCAGCTTCCTAGCAAAGCCACCAGCCCTGAATAATTATCATAATTTTATAATGAAATATCAAAGATTGGAGTTGTTCTTAACACGTTTCATAACAGGCATTATCTACATTTGTTGGGTTACACCCTTCATTTCTCATATTTTCACTAGAAGCCCATGGATGTGTATTTAACTAAATGGATTATGAATGGCTTCTTCACCTACAAGAACTGGAAAGAGGAAAAAACCAATTTATTATAGCAATACAGCCTGCATCTTCTGGCAGTTCACCAGCTTAGTTACTCTGGCTTCCTATTTCTACAGAAAAAGCAAACACTGCCTCTAGGAAAAAAAGAAACAATTCTCCATGTCTTTCAGCCAGTTTTTATTTAGAAAGCATCCTGATTTTTAAGAGGCCTTTTCATCCAGACAGTCCCTTGTTTTGAAAGCAGGCCTAAACCTTCAGGGAAGCTTCCAGAATGGTATTCTGTCAATGAAAAAAATAAAGTGACTTTGTTTTACTCACCTGTACAGCACCTAAAAGCCAAAGTCCGACTCTATTTTTAAGGATACCAAGATCTTTTTAAATTTTTTTCTAAAGAGTGTGATACAGACACACATATATATCAATCCATTTATCAAACAATCCTAATCTCACCATAATCCCCACTCAAAACCAACATTCAACCCAGCACATTTACGACTAGAAGACTGGACATACACCTTTTACAGCATTAAGTTTTTACAGCAGTTTCTACGTATGCCTCACGAGCTTCCAGGAGACAAGTGCCAAAAGCACCTTATTTTTCTCCTTGCCAATTGTCTGCCAAATGACTCAAGCTTATCCTGTCAGAAACATCCTTCAGCCAGGCTGAACATAGACAGGAAAAACTAATCACAATACTTTCAACTCACTTCTACTTTACTCTCGTAATAGGGCAGTTTGGTCACATTTACCACTCCTAAAACCACTGTTCCATCAAAGAGATATACTGTCTCACAGTTTATGGTGTTCACAGTGTGCGTGTGTTGCATCTTCATAATACATTTTGTACTTCAGGAACAACAAGTAACTAAAATCCAACTCATTAGGTTTGCAATGTACTCTCAGCTCAATAGCTAAGAGTGTGTTCCTTCCAGGAAGTCAGCCAACATGAAAATAATTCCAAAACCAGAAACCTCAAAAAGGAAAAACAATTCAAATCCAACTCTTAGCTTCTGAACTATCTGAAGAGGAAAGTGAAGAGGAAAGTTTATCTTGGACAATGAGGTTACATTTTAGTAAATTAAATTCACTGTACATGCTACAAGTATTGGTAGCTCTGCTTTTATGAGTGGGACCAGTGATAAATAATGACTCATACAGTTAATGAAAAGAAGAAAGCCATTCTAGTTATCTCTGGCAGTAACAAATGCTTGGAGGAAGAGACAAAAGGTATAGAAAGCCAGGTATGTATAGACCACTCTTCTCCCATCTAAACCTGGCAATAGCACTTCACAAACTCTGAGGATTAAGTTACACCCTAATCACTGTGCCTGATAAGATACTACTATGCATTAATCAGTCTCACCCCTTTTTTAATATTAGGCTCCTGGAGTCCCAAACATTCTAGGACAATGACTTTTCCTCATATTCTATGAGGGGAAAAAAAAAACCAAAACAAAACCAAAAGAGTACAGACATTCCAGACAGTGGCTCACTCCCACATCTCCCCTCTCTCACGGAAATGACAATCCTTTACACTTCCAACTTTTTGGTAGAACGTGATGGAGCCTGAGTTGTGGGGTTTTCTGGTTTTGTTTTTTTTTGATGGGGGGGAGGGGGAGAGTTGGTTGGTTGGGGGGTTGGTTTGGTTTTTTGGTTTGGTTTTGGGGGGTGAGGGGGGTTTGTTGGTTTTTTTTGTTTGTTTGTTTTTAAAAGGCACCTGAAAATCCTTCATAAATGCCAGGTTACAATAATTCATACTGCATGAATGATGTCCTAAGACTTAAAAAATAGTTTCCCTTGGGGGACAGGTTCTGGCTATCTGAATGGAAAAAACTGTAACTAATTATAAAGTCATTCCTAGTTGCTTTTAGGCCAAAGGTGTCTAGAAACCTCTCGTCACAGACAACGTGAAGTCCCTATGTTACTGATAAGTCTCAGTTGGGTCCATCCCTCAAATACTTCTATAATCAGCTGTATCATCTTGAGGGGAAAAAATCCCAACTCAAAAAAACACCCACAATCTCCATGTCACAGTTGTCAGACTTTTGTTTCACCAAGTTGAGGTCTCAGTGAAAAGCACAGCTTCTGAATTACCTTACATTTTTTATGAATTAGTTCACAGAAAACATTACCTAGCTTCACCAACTGTTCTTTCACATTCAGTTTTACCTGCCACATTGGTTTCAAAACAGCTCTCGGATTATTTATCAGTAACAACAATAACTTAATTTTTCCTCACTAATTGAAGAAGCGTCTCCAAGAGGAAAAAACCCAAACCAACCCCAATTAAAACTACCTAACATCCCATTTGAGGAAGGTGGCACATCTTTGTTAGAATACCATTAAAAAAAACAATGAAAACAAAACTACACATCCAGAACTCCAGTCTGTTTTCACACATATAAGAACAAAACCCAAACTACAATATCATTCCTATTTAAGGTACCATATATGAACTTTGAGTAACCATTTTTAAATTATTTTCCTCATTTTCCATTTGCAGTTCTTCCGACATTGTTATGACATTAAAAAACATATTCTTTATTAATGAGCAATATTACTTATGTTTATAAACATTGCTTATTAAAACTTGCTCAACTGAATAAGCAATTTCAATGACAAACTGCTGTAGATTTAAGCTTTCTGTATGATTGCTGCCAAAATGACTGTCTTTTTATCATTTTAAACCTATTGTGCATAGAACAGTTCAGTCATTGCTGATCATAATCATTTTATTAATGCTTATATTACTGAGAGGTGTTTGGGATAAGTTTCAAGTTAGTTATCACATCTAACATTCTGTAGCTATTTCATATTCTTCTTTTTACACTGGTATGTATGTGCCAGTATTCCTGAAGAACAAAGCCAAATTTGCTCCTAAAAGAAAGATAGATAGCAAAGAATATAAGGAAATGTTCTCCATAGTGTTCTAATGTATACTAGACTTGTTGGTGTGACCAGAGCACAGTGATTTAAATCAGACAAAGTTCTTCCAAGTTTCCATTTGATTCTCCAGGAAGATTAAAGCTCTTAATCTTGTTATAGCACAGATCTTGCCTATGATCTTTTTTCATGACTTTGAGCTAATGATTAGAGCATTGGATCATACAAAAATATTTTTTGTTAGTATCTCCAATATCTATGCTATTAATGACAATTTTACAATATCTGGTTTTACTTTTAGGTATTTTTAAGCCACTCAGCAACCACCTTGTGCAGCATTACTGAAATTGTTTCTAAACAATGATAAATTTGACTGTTGCTTACTCTTATTTTCACCCCATATGTATGGCTTATGTTAGCATATTATATAAATATTATATACTTCATTTTATTTCTACTTATAAAGGTATTTGCATTGTTTGCTTGAAGAATGATCAGCAGACTTTAAGGACTTAACTAGTAGTGGATTTTTGACGTAGAAAAAAGTATTTTGATAGGACCTAGGAGACCTATAAAGGGTCCAAGGGTGATATAAACCTTAACCTGCTCTCAAATACATCCTCTTAACAAGATCAATATACTGAAAGCTGCAGCATGAGGGTTCTCTGTTAGCACCTGATTTTATCAAGGCTTCAACGGGTTATGATGCACTCTGAAATGCCTTGAGCACAACAAAGAGCTACTGAAATTAAAATAATTCTCCCTCCCCTTGTGAAATCAGCCTTTCTACTACAGTTCCATGGTATTAGTTACACTTCTCATGAAAGTACAGATAACATGAGGACAACAGTTAAAGGAAGCCACCTAAATCACTATTCAATGCCTCAAAGTCCAAGTATATGAAAAAAAGCAGTCAAGCATTGCTTGACTAAAACATTTTATACTGTACAGTCTCTTCAAATCCTTCTACTCCAGCTGAAAATAGAGTATTCAGCTCAAAACTTATTCAAATCACCTTTGCGATTTGAATTTTACTGAATTATTTATTTGAAATTTATTCAAATCACATCTCAGCATCCCACATGAGAACTGGAAAGCAGCAACTAGAAAACCTACTCCGAGTTCACAGGCCAAAAAAAAACCTACTCAAGTGAGAAGACTGAAGGCACCATCCTTTAAAAAGACACACTAAGACTGAATACAACTTTAATACTTGATAATATGTAGAGCAATATTCATATTTTAATTACATTTTCTTATTAAGGCATAGGATAGAAAGAATAGACCAAAAAAAACCAAGACAGTGTCGTCACCAAGCAAACTACAAGCATTAAAATCTCTATTCACTTATAGTCTATAAAGCGTATAACTTTTGTCTTCAAAGTGAGGAATACTCTAACTTCACTCTCTGGATATTTCACCTCTTCATGACTATTGCTAAGGTTTCCATACAGAATGCATATACAGCATAAAGTGTTAGAACTCTTCACATTATTCATAAAGTATGCTATCTTTTTAGGCAAAAAAAGATTTTTTCCAAAGACCCTCAGAAACTGAAGATGTTAGGCATCCCAGCAACTCTCGGGAGTTCATGTTTGTCCTCAGATGCAGAGATATGATCAAGTTCTGCTTGTGCACTTGGCAGACTGGATGCATCCCAGGAGCCATAAAACTGCATTAGGATGGTATTATGCTCTGCTGTAACATCAAAAATTATTACGTCAGCCATAACATTATAGCTATATGGCTTCCAGATTTCTAGTCACTCAGAAGTCTGCCTTAACCTGTTAATAGCTGCAGAATAAATCTGCATCATCTGAAAGTAGAGGAGCTAAATACTTTCAGAAGTTTTATTGCAAAAATTTTCATAATGGACGATTTTTTAATTTTTTTTTTAATAAATCATTTTACTCTTCAGTGTAAAAACAGGTTATTGGGCTATGATTTTGAACAACAAACTTAACCCTGGACTTTTTTGGAAAACAATAGCATAGAAAGAACTATAAATGCTGTCACAAAAAAATGATTTAACACTGGCAGAGAAAGCATGAAAACTTTCAAAATATGAGCAGAAAAGTACAGATACCATTAAGTAGTTTTTACATTCCCATTAGGGAACATTTTGCCAAAACCAGAGCTGTGGTCACAAAAATATAAACATGTAAAAATGCTCACCTTTTTGAAATTTACTTTCAAAATATTTTTTTAAAATGTGATCTAAGAGGATTACCAAACTTTAAGTAAAAGGATTAATGAAGCATGCGACTGAGACAGGAAGAGATTACCAGAAAACCCAAGCACTATTTTGTAAAGAAAGTTTTGTAAATACTGCTGAGAAATTTGACAGACTTCCTGTAAAGTAGAAGTAATTCCCTAAGTATTTAAAAAACCACGAAAGGCATTCAACATCTCATGATTATTCCAGTAGGCTGTAAGTCAATTAAAAATTTCTAAAAGTACGGCTCATTTAACAACAGCTTTATTTTCAGTTCACAAAAGTTTTTTCCATACTGAAACTATATAAAGCTAAAGGAAGAATAGAATTTTAAAGCTATGATAATCATTAACAAGATTCAATACACCTGCCATTACTGCTTTTTTCTTAGTTATACTACTGGAGAGATTTCTGACCTTATTTAGGCCTTATCAAACACAATTATAATTTTTTATTATTATTTTTTTTATTAAATGATCACAGACACTGTTTCACAGCCAGTTCTACTTTTGCTTGCCACTGGAGGTTATGTGAGGACACACACTACTGTAGATGACTGGCTCACTCCTACTTCTAGTGCACTTAAAAGCAATCCAGCCAAGTTTCTTTAAAAATACAACTCTCAGTGAAGTTCTCCCTAGCAAGCTCCAGAGAAAAACTATTATCATGATATAACAGCCTGTTTTCAAGAGTTACCTACAAATGTAAATTTTCCTTAACTAGGAGAAACCTTCCGCTACATTCATTAGTTTGCAGTAACTTGCCAGACTTAGCAGATTAAGGCAATTACAGATACTTCAAAAGTAATTTAAGGAATTTAACTTGTTATAAGGAAAGTTAGCTGCCATCAAAAATCTCTCATCTCTAGTCCTAAAAAACAATTATTTTCTCAGTAGCCCAAAGGTGAATTCTTTCTAGGTACTCTTTAAGTTCCTCTTTTACTCTTCACAAATTAAATGAGTGATACTTGTCTACAACTAAGCTGAAATGGAAACATGACAGTTAGAACGGACCTAGGTAACCTACTTAGCAAGAGACTACCAGGGCATAAATGAAGTTATTTAGCCCCCCTGTGGCTGTACTCAGAACTTTAAAGTCATCAGTGAAGTATGCCACATCCCTTCAGGATTACAAGATACGAGCAAGCAAATTACCTGCTGGACACCTGCTGGACTTGCCATTTGACAGTACAAGTTCTATAAAAAAACCCGAGTGTCCTCTACTGACATAAAAAAGGCTCTTAAAGATTGAATACCAGTTGAGGAGGATTGGAAATACGCAAAAGCATAATTGCTGGCTCTGGTAATTAGCTACTGACACTTTTTTTTTTTGTAAATGAGTACACAGGAATACAGTTACAATAGATCAAACTCAACTGCATGTTGTATGAAGAAATATTGCTTTTCCCTAGGAAAGAATTACAATTCCTCAAGCATAGAGTCAACATTAAAACTACCAAAAAGCTGGGGGTTAGAAGTAAAAGGCATTTTGGGAAATCAGAATAGCGTTTTTTCCAAGGTAATCAGCCAACATGAAAATCAGATACAGGGTTTTAATTTAAGATAATTTCTTGTACTTCAGTGAAAACAAAAGAGGATGCAGAATCTATATGTATTCTTCCAACTGTGCTTTAGAAAAACTCGAGAGTCAGTATTTAAACATTCTCTGGAAGATTGTGGAACTTACATTGAAAAACTAGCCGTGAGGTATTTATTTAAGCAAGTCACATTCATTCTTATGAGAATAAAGCAGAAAACAAATTGTCATTTACTAGAACTATAACCTTACTTGATAGGATAGTCTATTTTTAAGAGACTAATCTCAAACCAAATAAAACTTCTTCAGCTTTCTCAACTGACACCTACATGTCAACAAAAAAATTAAAAAAAAAAAAGAGAGAGAGGAAAAGCAGGGACATACAACCAGCATTTCAAGTGCAAATCACTGTTTGGGAAGGGGGAGGGCAAAATAGAAATAGTTGTTGCCAGCTGTTACCTAGCTGTCCTATCTCACCTTTGATTGGAACAACCCTCCTCAAATAGGGCAATCCAGGATTATTAAGGGGCCTATTGAAGAGAAAAAAAACACTAATTATGTAGACAAGGTATTTTAGGAGTGTTACATACACTGCAAAAAAAGTAGAAAGTTCACAAAACAGAAGACAACACATTGCACATACCAAAATTCATAGAATATTTATAAAAAGTTGTGTCTGGTGATGTTATATTTTACAATACCTTTACTCATTCCTTTATCATCACAGAAAAAAGTTCCACACAATCGTTTGCTACACTGATAAGAGCAAGTTTGATTTTTTTCTCTATACACCCTATAGTAAACTAAGTGAATTTTCTTAAAATTAACTCCCTAACAAAGTATAGCCTTTTAAAATTATCATCATCTTGGAAATATTTTCAGATGCTAAATTCTCACTCTAGACCAAACTACCTTCATTTTCTTGGATACCAGAATCATTAAATGCTAAGGTAAAACTGGATGCATGCATGGAAGACTAATCTTTTCCCCACTTCTAATATAACCTTTTTGTTTTCATACCATCCAACAGCAGTATGCTGAAGCCACCTTTCACACATCCAAACAGTCCGAGATCCAGCCTTAGTGCCTCATCCCACCTTTTCTCTCTTTGCAACTGCCTGACATTTGGCCAACAGAACACATTAAAAATGTATCCAGTCCATGAATCTGCTGTTTTCCTACACAGCAGTCATACATTTCCAGCTTTAAAGCGTTAGCTCTTGCTATCTCTGTAACTGTATTAAATGAAGCCAAATTATATGTTTCAATGGCTGAGATTGTTAACAAAAACCTAAGCTGTTTTTTCAATCTATTACAAATCTGTGTACACTTACCACATTTATACAAGGTCCCAAGCACCTCAACATTTTTTTTGTGTTATTTATAAATCTTTCAGAAGGATTTTTCTTGCCTCTTGGATACACGTATTTATTCAAGTTCAAGATAATTCTTCCATTCTTTGCCTTAGGAATTTAAATTTTAAAAGCAACAGCTATGCTGCAGTAACTGTGCATGCTGTCATCCATGGTTAAGATAGCACGGTTTCTGCCGAGATGATTAACCTCAAATTAATTCGTTATTATTTTAAGTAATCTGCATTCCTTTCTGCTGCAGTGCTTGGCAAAAAAAAAAAAAAAAAAGTAGTTAAAACAATTTTTTGTTGTAATGTTAAGGATACTTAAGACTTTGTCCCGATCTAAACTAGGTGTCTGAAGACAGAGATTCTTTGGAATCAAAACAGAAAGACAGAAAAATGGTTCAAGTGTTCAGATAAATCCTGGTCTTGCCTGGAAATATGCATCTATGTCATCATCCACCTAACTGCTGTTTCAAAACATGCATGTCAAGGTCATAAGAATCCATCTGAGAAAATACTATTACTACATAGAACTGACTATAGGCGTTTTCCTAAGCATACTTGGAGTGAACTTGAATTCAAGTAAATAAGGTAAATCCCAATAAAGTTGCCATTCCCATCATACCTGCAGGTGCCTGAAGCCATACGAGAGTATATTGCCATTAAAAGTTACATAACCTTAGAAAGTAACCGGAATACAATGCAGCTGCATCTCCTGTTTCCAGCTCATTTTTAATGCATTATAACTGTAAGCTGGGTTGAGCTGTTGGACTACTACTACAACTCTAAGTTGTTTTTCCACAATGAGACATCCAATCATTTTAATAGGATTTTAAACCAGTACAATTATTGCCTAATTTTTCAAGTCCATTTCATTCAATTTCAATCTGTTTAAAACCTAAACGTCTCCTTCAGTATCGAAGTCACTAGAAAAATAAGAGCTTGATAGCAAAACCAACTATAAAAACCAAGAGAAAAGTTAGCTTCACTCATTCTTTAATTCTGGCCAGGTCTGAGACAAGTGAAAGAAGGATGAGAAATTAAGACCGATTTGAATTCCTTCTTCATCAAGAAGGCCACAGATAACATGAGAAGCAATTCTGAAATACGTATGTCCACTTATTACACCTAGAGCTGCAATTTACTTCAGACAATTTACAAGTATTGCTCTGACAGCTGCCGTTACCCTTCTCTGCTCTGGAACAACGGTTAGCAGTTTTGATTATTTTTTTAAACAAAGCGGTCCTCAACCCAGACAAGCGCTACCCAACAACTCCCTTTGCCTGTAGGCAGGCCGTTTCAGCGCCCACTGGCACCCTGCCCACCGCCTGCCTGCCTGCCACGCCGCCGGCTCTCCGCCGAACGCTGCCTATCGCCTCGCGTCGCACCAAACGCCTTCGGGTGCGGCAGCAAACCGCTGTTCCTCGCTGCACCACAACCGCAACGCCCCGCACAGAGTGGTCGAGGGCGGGGGGGGGGGGGGGTGTCCCTTCTGGTCTGTGCACCTCTCCGCCCTAACCCGCGGGTTCAGGTCAGCGGATCCGCCGGACTAAGCCTCTGCATCAGACCCGAGGACAGGGACCCGGCGGAAGACTTGACACACCGGGCCCGCGGAGGGGCCGGCCAGCCGGGGCAGAGCCACCGCGCCCCCCCCGGCCGACGCTCGCTTCGTGCCAGGAGAGCGGGCGGGGACGCAGAGCCACAGCCTCGGCCCGCCACCTCCTGAGGCAGGGGGCGGCCACGGAGACCAAGGCGCCCGCCGAGACCCGGGCGGAGGCGGGCCGCCCCCTGCCTCTCACCCCTCCCCGCCGCCGGCCCGCAGCGCCCGCCTCCACCGCAGGCCGCCGCTCCGCTCCCCACACGAGCGGCCCGAGGCGGCGGCGGCGGCGGCCCCGGGGGGCCGGAGCCGGCCCAGCCGAGCGGCGGAGGCGGCGGCTCCTCGCCGGCAGAGGGAGCCGGCCCGCGGCCCTGCCCGCGGCCCCCCGGCGTGGGGCGGGACTGCCCGCCGCGCTCACCCGGCACGGGCCGTCCTGGAAGACGCGCGGGTCTAGGTTGCAGGCGATGGTGGCGGTGGGCAGGTCCCGCAGCGCCACCGCCTCCATCTCGCCGTCAACGAAGCTCCAGTCCGTCTCGGCCTCGGGCGGCGGCGGCAGCAGCGCCTCCTCCTCCTCCTCCTCCTCCTCGTCGTCGTCGTCGTCCTCGTCCCCTGCTCCCCCGGGCGGCAGCGGCTGCTGGAACGGCGGCTCCTCCTGCCCCGCCGAGCCCCTCCCGCCGCCGCCGCCGCTCTCCATGGCCGGGGGCGAGCGGAGCCCCCGCGGGGCGGGGCCCGGCGGCCGCTGAGGCGACGTCGAGCGCCTCGCGACGGCGGCAACGGCTTTGCTCCCCCCCCCCCGCCTCTTCCGTCTTCCCGCGCGCACACAAAACTTACAGCCGCCCCCCCCTCCTCCTCCCCCGCCCGTTTTGTTTCCTTAACCCCCGCGCCGCTGCCACCGGCGCCTTCCTGCCCTCCCACCCCACCCCACCCGCGCAGGGCGCACGGCGCCGCGTGAGCCAATAGGAAGCCGCCGCCGCAGCAACAGGTGGCCTGCCCGAGGTAGGCGCTGCTTCCGCCATCTTGAGTGAGGGCAGCGGGCGGCTGTCGCGATGTGCGGGAGCCCCGCGGGTCGTGTGGTGCAGGCCGTGGGACGGTGACCGGGCAGTCGAGGCGGGGTGGGGGGCGAGGTGACCCAGCAGCTGGGGTTGGGCTCACGCCTGGTGAGCGCGGCCACCCGGTCAGGGATAATCGCTGCGACCCGGGGCCAAGGGGCAGGCCAAGGCCTGCTGCAGTCGCACAGCTGTGTTTGGCAGCACGGCTGGAGCACGGAACAACACGTCTTGATTTAAAGGACAAGGAATATTATGCAACAAGCAGATGAATTAAAAAATCCTAGCTCAAACGCTTATACATTTGCCAAAAGTCGCCGTCATGTCCGTCTGAATTCCCTTATCTGCTTTAAGGGCAAGCCAACCAACTCTTGATGTTCTGCAAACAGTTCACTGAACAGACAACAGAAAGGAAGCTTAGAAGAAAAAAAAAAAGCCCATATCATTGTTTGAACAGTTGCATCTCCTCTTGCTGGCGATGGATGCAGCTAATCTTCACCCTTTCTTTGTACTTTTTCAAAAGCATCCTAATTGCTGGACCAAGACCAAAAAGGGTATTGACTTTACAATCTGTGAAAGGTAGCATATAAAGCCACTTCTGTGTCCTTTCCTCCTTACTTTGTATGTTGTCGACATTTTCTTACAACCTTCCTTTTTTGCCTGTGTCAATAAGGCCATAAAGGACAACTGCACTTTCCCTGGCTACACTCGAGGAGCTGCTTGTGCCAGACATTACTACATTGAAAAATAAGGTTTACCTAATGTGCTTAGCTGGTTAGTCTGACCTAACTGACCTAGACAAATGCTTTTCTTACATATGTATACGTAGCATCACCTTCCAGGGAAAGGCCCAGAAGTGAGCTTCAACGGTCACAAGTTTTTTATAAAGTTATTGTGACATTCACACAGCTACCTCAAACGTCCTATACTAGTACAAGGATAACGCAGACTAGTAAAAGGCAGTAGGGAGTGAAAGGATGCTGGGCAGTACTTGGCAAAGTACTAACCTAATATTCTACCCCTGCGGGGCTGCATAAGAAAAAACAAGGTCTGAAAGGTGGAAAGAACCATCAGTCAAAAATCTGTTTTCTCACCTGAGACCTGTTCAATACCAAAAACATGGCTACTAGCAAAACGTACTTGAGTTTGTAAAGAACGAGAAGTGGTGGCAAAATATAGGAGTTCCTTCTTATCATGAGAAAGCCTCTGAGGGGCTAATCTTCTTCTCATTTCCAGTTACAAGAAACTTCTCAAAGACACAAATGAGGAAACAGTTGGCGTTTATACTATAGCTCAGAGTCCCAGGGCTTACTTAGAAAGCAACATTTCATCATGCAGCGTGATCTTGTGATGAGCTGTCATCTATCCGGAGACTGAAAAAAAATTTGTTTCATTTCTTAATGTCTGGTATTCTAGGTCACAGGTTTTTAACTGTTTTTTTTTTTTGTAGATAACACATGTTAGTGTGCACTTGGAAAACATTACTGTGCCAAATATGGGATCGGATTTTGTAACCAGACTAAAAACATACTGATGCAGGCTATGACGGGTCACTTCTGGTATGTCAAATATTTTCATTGGTGCTCAAAGTAAAATGCTCTTACAGATCTTTTCTTCCAAAATGCAACAACATGAAAAACTAAACTAGGTGAAAAACTAATTTTGACAGTTGCAAATGCTGTACCACCTGCTGATCTGCACTGTGCAAAGTTTACAGCAGAGGCAACAGCCCCACTCCTTGAGATACCACTGTTACCCTATCTTAAGTTAGCACTGCTGACCTTTTATTCCAACAGATCAAAGACTTTAAACTGATGAGTTACTGGTCTCAGTCAATTTCAATGAGATCTTGCAGGATACAACAAGAAGAAAAATACCACATGAAGAGATAATTGTTTGCCTTCTCCCGCCTCTTCTGTTAGAAGTTTCTTCAGACTCTCTAATCTGTTTTGAACCATTTAAGCCTTTTTCGGAGAGATGAGCTCTCATCTTAGATACAGGATATTTTCATGATCAGTTGTACCAAGTGACGTAAGTTTGTATGTTCTCACACCAGTTTTCACAAAATTCAGACAAATAGTATCTTAAAAGAGAAGTCACATATATGAGTAAGCTGAAACTTTTTAATGCTAAATTAGCATTAAAGCATCCAGACAAGCTAAAGCCATTTTTAACCTTATTCTTTGATCTCAGAGTTGCTTCCTGACAGGAGTGGTGACACTTGCCTATTTGAGAAGAAGCTATCTGCCTGTATTCTCTGCATCAAGAGCTCTAGCCCCCTGCAGAAATCCCAGCTGACGAATCTGAGCGGAAGTCTGCTGTTACATATACTACAAACTTAAAGTCAAGAAGCAAAACCTGCCAACAATGAATTCCTGTAATTGCAGCCTGCCATCTTACTATTATGAAAGCCACTGAAAAATACTCATCTACCCACTACTGGTCTAATGGCGTAAGCCACCCCCCAGCTGGTTATTGTAACTCAGTTGTCAGATGTGTGGGTGAAAATAAGTTATTAATTATATTTGTATCATAATAGCGCCTAAAGCTCAGCTGAGATCATTATCACATCCTACCAAGTGCTGCAGTACTCCACAGCCAAAGGACCTACCTGCCCTAAGAGCTTTAAAGTTCAAAAAGGCAATTCAGAGAAAGTAAGCATTGCTTTCTCTGAATCTCTGCCCCCCCAACATTAATTCAGTCATAGACTTCAGAAGAAAAATTAAACCTGAATCTCCCTAATCGTAGGGTTTATTGACAGATTCACCCTTTCTTTTTGTCACATATGAAGGGAACACAACGTACAATTTTGACTGGAAGAGCTGGTAAGCTAAGAAAAAAATAGATCTTCACCCCAATGTCCAGCTTTGGGGACAGAGTATATCTTTAAACGTGAGTGATAATGATTAAGGATAATGATTTCTTTACACACAGGGAGAAAAAAAGATTCCCGGGGTAAATCACTAAATACACGCTAGAACAGTGCCATTCAAATATTTTAAACAACGCACACTACCATCTAGTGGTAGAACGAAAAACACGAAGGCTCTCAAAAGGGCTACTTTTATTACAAGCATCTGCAACAAAAATCCTCACTTCTCAGGTGAAAAGTAGCTAACCAGAACGAAAAAAAAATAAAAAAAATCAAACTATACAGAACTTGATTATGACTAAATGGGAAATGTTTGGAGAAAGACCAAACATGCAGCCCTATGGGCAACTTTACTTCCTAAACAATCATTTAAACCACTGGCTTATTTAATATTCCTCAGAATAGATTTTCACTGCACCTATTTAATGGCTACATACAGGCAGATATAGTTAGCAGTTTAAACACATGGCATTGGTATCAGTGACAATGCTTCAGAAGACTTTGGGTTTTTTCCTGCATAGAAGCCTATTCACAAGACAGTACTGCAATCATTCTTTGGCTGTAGACTTTAACAAAGGATATGTGTATCAAAAATATGCATATATTAATACTGAAGATTAATTTTGGCTATCAGTAACACAGTTTTATTTTCATTAAAATACATTTTCTTTCATTATTGTCATATCCTGCAAGTACAAAAGCATGTGTCCTCAGTTGCTTTCTTACATTGACAACAAAATGTTTATACTATCAGTTATTTGTGTATATATGTAACAGAAAATTTTGATTTCTTAAACCTTAACCAAATAACCACCTAGATTTACAATAACAAGTGTCCAACACATTCACAGACTTAAAAGCTTAAAGCAACACAACCATCCAGTTGAATCTAAAAGATGGTCAAAAGAACTTGATCCGTACTCATGCATGCTTTCCCCACCGTCAGGTATGGCAAACCAATGTATGATACTGCATTTTAGATAGTTACTTCATTTCTCTTCTTAGATCATACAAACTTCATAAAAGCCTGACTGGTTCAACGACACTGACTTGGGGATCTTCTTTATTAAGAAGGTTCAAGGAAGGGATTCTCAAACTCCCATGTGGAAGGGCATACCTTAAGTGTGCCAGTCCCTTTTCAATCCATTTCTTTAGTTGGAGGGAAAATGCCCATCCTTGATTCCTTCCCAGAGCCAGGAGGACCCTTCCACACAGTTGTGGCTCCTTCACGGGCTGCCCAAAGAACTTTACCTCCTACATTTCCGACAGCCATCCTGAAGGCCTTGTTTTCTAGGAGGTTTCACTAAAAATCCTACTCAGTAAAGTCTTTGATTTACCTCTTTCAAGTACTTATTATCTGCTAAGCAGCCCCTCTAGGTTAATTTCTCACAGGTAGACTTGTTCCCCTTAAAACAGCCTGCCATAGACAGAGAGAGGTCTGACCCTCTTTAAAGCAAGCCAGTCATCTTAAAGTAAATATATAACTTACACAAAATCTCATTATTTTTACTTTAAACTCAGTTTGAGTAAAATACATGCCCCCAAAAGAAAATAGGTATAAAGAAAATCCCCAGCCTTACTTAACAGTTTGTTCTGATGTTAAAGGTTGTTAAAGTTATGTTTTATTTCTAGCTTAAATTTGCCTGGTTCTCATAGCCATTTGTTCTTGTTATGTTTTTCTCCACTGCAATAAAAAGTCTCCCAGTGCTTGATGTTTTATGTTGGAGTCCTTCCTCACTATTCTTTTTGTTCAGCTAAGCAGATCCAGTCCTGCAAATCTCTCAAGAGTGTTTTTCCTCTTAGAGCTGCTGGAAGCAGTTTCACGCCTGGTCCATACTTCTCACCATCGTGTTTCCTTTCCTTCCCTTGACTTAATCCAGACTTCCCAAGGGATTCCCTTTTCAGAGTATCATCACACTTGCCCTCTGAGGGTCTGGATGCCATCCAGTGCTGCTTGCCAAGCTCCTGCCGCACTTCTGCAGCATCATGCGCCCACCCTGCCTTTCCTCCTGGATGACTGTGATCTTCACAGCTGCTTGCTTAGCTCGGCCTCCGTCCACTGGTAGCTGCAGCAACCACAGTAACCAGGTGTCCTGAGCCCACTTATTCCAGTTCGATAGCATTTCCCAAGCCTTACTAAGGCAAACATACATCTTAAAACACCATTATCACGGGTTTGACTTTTTGTTGGCTTAGAACAATTTGTATAGATTACTTTTCTATATTTTTTTATCTTTGTAGCCAACAGCATTCAAGGAATTGCTACAGCCTGTATCATGTCAACCATCTACATCATTGGCTATTTCCAGCTCATTGACTGAAAATATCTCATGACTGTGGCGCACATAGCAAAACATCTTTAACAGCACAACCTCAAAAGTTATTTCTGATAGCAGTTTGGTGCATTGCATTTGCCAGTACAATACACCATCATTTATTTATTTATTTTTAACTTGTGCAGACTGATCCTCTTTGTCTCAAAACCATGGTAGTAAGAACAAGAAAGCAAAGTGATAGCCTCTCTGTCCGTTATTGTGTAGATGGGTCTTTTGCAGAAGGACCCGGCACCCACAGGAGACAGGATTAGCTGGAGTGTTTTTCAGTATTTGGAAGAGTAGAAGTTGTCCCAGGGCAGAGAAGAAACATACAAATAAAATGCTGTTAATTAAAATAAATACAGTGAAGCTAAGGTTTCTTTACCTTGGTATTGGTAGGAGGCTAAAAAAAATCTTGAGTTTCAGAAGCTAAGGCTTGTTAGGGAGTCTTTAAAGTGGTAGGCAATGTACAAAGCTCATGTAACTGTTTCAGATCAGTTGCTTTGTTAAATGTCTATCAGCACAATCTCTTCTCTTTTATACATATCTCCCCCTTCTCCCATGGTTCACTATGCTCCTTCCCTGCCGCTGTTCTCAGATGGTTAAGTTGCTGTGGAATGTGTCTTCCTATATTTGCATTGTGCCTGGCAGGGTTGGACTCGCAAGGTCATTGCCACCTTTGGATGCCACCCCAGATCTCACAACGATACGCTTTTCATTATAGTAATGCAGCAGGTTACTGTGTACCTCTTACTCATTTTTAAACTACGCTCTGGTAAGTCAGCTCCTAAATTAAGTAGAAAAGAGTAATACGTAGTAGAGGTAAAAGAGCCATTTATTTCAGGAGCAATCAGTAATAAGCCTGGTTACTGATTTACTGTAGAGCTCATTTACAAGTGCTGCAGAACAAATGGGTTTTGTCTGTAAGCACTTCTGAAAAGGAACAATAAATATAATACAATTTCAACTAAAACTGTGTCAAAGCTGTTAATAGAAAGAGTAAGGTTGGATTCATAATCCTGGGGAAAAGAGAAAGAAAAATAAATAAAAGAAAAAAGAGAAAGAGAAAAAGAAAGAGAAAAAGAATAAAAAAGAAACAGAACAATTGTGGCATAACCTGCATGCAAATAAAATAAAATTACCATTAGTGAAAAATGGACCTGGGCCCATACAGAACAAACTGTGTGTAAATCTTTCCCAAGGCAGATAGTGCTTGTCTTTTTCTACAGTTTCCTACCTTTTATCATCACTTCTAGAGCATTATGCACCAAAACCAGCTTCATTAAACACCCTCACAAAAGAAAAAAAAAAAAAAAAAAAAAAGACTCAGGTGCATAGATATTGTGGGAATTCCACATTTGAATTAAACAAAAGGAAGGTAGGGCTGAAGAGACCTCTGGAGATCACCTATTCCAGCCTCTCACTACAAGGCTGCAAAAACATTCATTTCTTTGCTGATGATATGAAAAGCTATTTTCAAGGCTGCTATTACAGTGTATAAATTATTTCAGAAAACTCTGCCTAAGTTAAAGCTATATATTAATTTATAGAGAACTACGTAGAGATGCGATCTCTTTTTCTAATGAGTTGAGTAATTTAACAGTAAGTGTAGCAGTCAATCTGCAAATACTGCGACACTGGTAATAAAAGACAAATGATCACTGTACCTGTTGATTGCAAGTGTGACTTCTATATCAGCTAGGTATTAACTCAAATAATTTTATGACTATTTTGAAATATTCTAAGTTTTATTCTCAAAATCTATTATTATTTTAAAAGCTATAATAATTTAGAAATTTCTCTGAGTTTTGTAAAGAATAATTGTATTAAAAGCCAAGTTCAGGTGGAAATGGTACAAACTGTGACTTTGTTTTACAAGGGGGGAAAAAAGCTGTTAAGAGCTATGAAAAGTAAACTGAAATTTAAAACACAAGCAAGAGTATGAAAAGATCAAATGAACTACAGGTAGGGAATATATTTTAAGAAATTATTTCAACATGCCACAGCCACAATAAAATAGGAAACTAATTTAAAATAAATGACAGTTTAATGTAACAGGAATTAAAATAATAGAGGAGTTCAAGAAAATCTAGACACTTTATTAAAAGTGAAGAAAATCTCTTGGAACTTAGAAAAAGCTTTGGGTTATTTCCACACTAAAATGCCCTGATGGATCTAATTAGGACTTCATACACAATTTTGTAAACCAGGTCAATGTGAGAAAAGCAGCATTTATAACACAGAAAACATGAAACACCATATGTAGTTTATACATTTAGTTTTGAGTATAAATATGTCCTGGGCATTTTGCAAGACAAGTAAAGGCATGTTTTCTTCTCCAAAGAGCTCTTCTAGTTTTCAGGTGCCTTGAGCAGATGAAATTCAGCTGAAGTTGGAGCAGTTCATCACTTCTGAAAACTCACGCCCCAAATTCAGTGCCACGGTATGTGTCAGAAAATAGAGGGAGTAACGATGAGGATGACAATAATGAAATCACAGTTACTTAATAAGACCCAGATCCTTGCAAAGACTCTTAGCTTTAAACATATCAGTAATCCTATTGAATCATGTGCAAATCAAGATGGTCCTTTAAATAGTGTTTGTTGTGTGCATGCCCTTCCCTAAGCAATGGTGCATGAGGTAGGAACAGGAATATTTGAAAGGCGTTTGAAAGTGACGGAGAGGAGGGAGCTCAGTGAAGTAAGTTTGACGAGGATTTCCCAAGCAGAATCAAAAGTCTGGGCAGAGTCCTGGAGTTGTCTAAAATGAGAGCAGGTCCAGACTTCAAGCCAGACATACCGTTAAGACAACATTAGTGCTGAGCTGGCCTTATTTAGCTAGGAAATGAGTCCACACGAGGGTCTAGGACAGTCACCAGACTTTCTAGGACCTTAATGATTCTGGGGCACTTTCAAGGTTAATTCCAAACCACTGTTTTATTGAATTAGGTATGATACTCAACAATAAACAACTACATGTAAGGTCTGTTTGTTATCTTGCCTGCAGCACATGGAGGACATTACCACTTCATTAAAATAGTACTCCTTAACAAAAATAAAAGTAAAAGATAAGAATAGGAAAGTCAAAGATTCTTTTGGAGAATGAACAGATTTTAAGTACTTAAAAAAAATAATAAGTCGTAAAGAGTTTACTTTTTGGAAAGCTTCTTTATTGATATTCTTCTATTTCTTTACCACACTGCAGAACAATTCATTCAGAATCTAAGTACAGGGTGCTTTGGCGCCTGCAGCTTTGTGGGATGCCAGGAATTCGGGGAACTGACCAACAAACAGAAGGAAGCAAGGGACTGGTGGTACCTGGCAAGAAGGTGTGCCTACTCTTACTTGCTGCTTTTTCAGCCTTGGTTAGAAGTAGCTTGGCTTTCTGTGCTTCCTAGCCCAGCAACTAGGCTTTTTCCCCTTTGCATGTCTACATCCCTACCTGCTTCCCAAGCAGACTGTCTCTAAGCAGCTGGGAAGGGAGCCGATTGCCCCTAATCAGCTTATTGCTGGGAAGCTCAGAACACTAAATACAGATGGCATCACCCCCCAGCATGCAGCATGCTGCTGTGATTTTCAGCGAGGCATCTCTTCCACTTCATTTTGTTTGGGTGGACTGAACACCCTCTCAACTGCGAAGCAGCACAATGCCACACCGACTTCTTGACAGAAGTTTAAGAAACCAGAAACAAGCATAGCAAACATACATGTATTTTGAAAGTAGTAAAAATTATAGCTCTCCAATACCATTTTTTCACTTGCAACTTTGTCTTTTCCATAGTTGAAATAACTTATTTTACATTGGAGAATACAGAACTGGCTTACATACAAATGTTAATACAGTTTTGGGTTTCTTTTTTTCCATCACAAAGGACTAGGCAGTCATATTCTTACATGGGATAATGTTTTATACCACAAGTAATTTGTGGAAATTCCAGTTAAACCACCAGCTGCAATAAAAATAATGCAGAGTGGGGGAAAAAGTAATTGGGCTTTGGCCCACATTTTGCTGACTGTCCATTTTCAAATTTCAGACTGTAAGGGAATCACCTGGGACAGGATTCATCTCACCTGAGTTTAGATGTGTTCAGCAAAGACATCTCCCCCTGAGCCAGTCACCCTCAGGTCCTTATACAGTCAGTGTATAGAAATAGGTACTTTTCTGTCAAGGACCTTCTGGCCGCCTTAGACAACTACCTTGAGATGAGAAGAGTCATTTCACTGACTCTGCTCACTGGATCTCAGGTGGGTCTAGGGTCTGCAGACATGCAGTTTGTACCTGTCTATGTTTACTCTGATAAATCCCTCCCTCCGTCCCATGGTGGGGAACCCGAGCAAATGACACCCAACTTCTGGAGGCTCTGCTTACCCCCATTTCCCACTGAGTTTAGTGCGAAATAGCAGTTACTCAGCATCTGGCAGAAACAAGCAGAATTCAAATTATGTGCAGGCAGCTTTTGGCCTGGGGATATGTAGCTTCACTTCTGAAATGTGGCAAACCCTGGGAAGAGCAGATGCACATGCTTGATGAAACAGCACAACTTCAGCCAGAGCAAGCACCAGGGAATAGGCAGAGCAGGCTTCTGTGGGAGGCAGCAGCTTGCACAGAGAGGCAAAAAAGCCTTGCTGACTCTGTTACCCTAGTTCACTGTTCAGTGTATTAGGATGAATCGTTAAATATTTGGCATTTATGTCTTTGGCACTGCACAGGACTGTGAATTGAAGTTGCAGGGGCATGAACAAATACCCCAGCCTGCTCCTTTTGCAGTGGGGCTGACGTGCCCCAGGAGATAGGCAGGCTGGTGGGGAGGGCTCTCTCCGATACCTTTGTAGTGCAAGATGCATTTTTTTCCTTACCTCGGGCTGCAAAACCTACAACCTTGATCTGCAACTCCCTGTACGGTCAGGGAAGGAAAAGAAGTTACAATAATCCAAGCAAGTACAGCCTAATTGATAACCCCCAGGGATATAACTTGTTCGCTAACAGACTATAAGGGGATCTTCATGTTGTCCACTAATGTCTAACATCTGTGATATTTAATTACCTGCACTCATCTTTTAAATGAAGAAGGTGTGCCGTAATCCTTCCTGAAGCCAAACTGAGAAAATAATATTTATTAGCTGAGGACCTATTTTAGAAACAGATGGGGTGTAAAGAGCTTGAAGGTAGTGTACAGGAGGAGTGTGAAGCAAGAGAGATTAATTGTTAAGTAATTGAGATAAGAGAGGAAGAATGTTGAATGCATACAGCACAGAACAACAAGTATCCAAAGCTCTGGGATCTCACTGGGACAGATCTAATTTTAATGGTATATTTCCAAAACTGCCTTTGTGAAACCACGTTGCTGAAGAGTGACGAGAAGCAATGTCGGGCTGACTGGCCAGCTCTCCCGTAAACTGTGCGCACCCCGTCCCTCTTTACTCTGTCCCCTGGCTCTTTGACTTCCTACTTTGTCTGTCTTGCTTGCACGGGGACCTCATGGCATAAGCAGCAGCAGGGTGACCTGGTAGAGCAGCAACATTAACCCAGTGCCTGCATAGGTCATTGCTACGTCTCAACTCCAGCAGAATTAGAAAATGTCTGTTCCTATACTTGAGGAAAAACACAGCAAGATCTGTTACAAACTATTCAATCATTACTGCATAAAAATGGTTACTGTATCAAACACTATACCTTAAACTTTTCTTTATCCCACAAAGATAATTAACAATGCGGCTATGTCGGCTGTTAGTGCTTTTCTGCTCTGCCTTTGTCAGTCTTCCACGGGTATTTAAAAAGCTAATCTTCTGTTATGCTTAAACATTGCCCAATGTTAATAATCAGGCAGTGTTTATTACTGAAAGGGGTTTTTTTGCCGGCCTTGAAATCCTTGCCTCGTTTTGTACTAAGAGCTACACAGCAGGGAATAGACAAGTAAAGAGAAATAAGATGATGGTGTTAATGAATAAGATCTCCAGTGAATAAGTATAGGTGAGAGACAATCATCTTTCATGCAGTTCCATCAGCTCAGCAGGTTGTAAGTCCCACGTCAAACTCACAATCTGAGCAAAACCTGAATCTGATAGAAAAGAGGTGTGTAGAGAAGTAGTGCACATCCAAGGGACAGATAAAAAGAAGGAACACTCCAGAGCGGGCAGCTCCAGTGAGCCAGAGGAGGCTGTGCCAAATGGGGCTGCAGAGGGAAGGAAACCCAACTGTGGGGGCCCATCAGCCACCAAAGCTGAGCTCATGGGGACTGGGAGCAGGAGAGAGCTTCTCAAGGGCTGCAGCCAAACACAGCATTCATAGGAACATAGCCAGCTGACTTCAGTGGTTGTATCTATAATGTGCAACCATTTCTCCTGCAAAATTCCCATCACTTTTATGCCATGGGTGTTGCTTTGCTATTCATTCCCCCTGTGAAAACCTGAGGTGAGGCTTCTTCCTTCCAGCCAGTGTCCTATCCACCGTTGGACAGGAGACAACATGGCAGTGCTTGTGGAGGGTGTGCACAGCTGTCTTCAGCTGTGCTCTGTCTCACATCTGAAAGCTTTGTAAAATGGGATTTGTATCGCACCTGGGGGGGATGTGGCCTGCCTTCAGGCAAAGGGTTAGGAACCATTCAGCAAGGGTTAGGATGAGTAAACTGATATTATCTGTGTAGAAATAGAGATGACTGAAATGTGTCCTTCTACTGATATCAGTATCCATAACAAAGAAGTGAAATAATTGCCTTATGATGGTCCAGCTGCAAGACCTCCATTCCTAAATCTTCAAGAAATATCCCTTCTGACCATGACTGCCCCAGTTCTTTTGTCTCACTGGCAATGCATCTCTGGGCAAGCATAAATTCTATGAAAAATATCTGCAGGATTGTTTATTTATTTGTTTGTTTGTTTGTTTCTATCAAAGCGGGTATTTGACCTGACAGAATAATTTACTCTGTAGTATTTCCTGTCTCTTGTTGGCTGCATCCTCTCCCTTCCCACCCATTGCAAAACCCTGTGTGCAGTCCGTCCTTGCTCTTTCCACTCTCAAATATAAAAGTGTTTTTATATACACATACATAAAAATGTTTAACTGCATGTTTTTTAAATAGGATACCTCACTCCTGTCAGCTTACTTTTCTGTCCACTGTTCTCTCTGCACCTATTTTTCATTCAAATAGCATAAGTAATACTTTCATATAAATCACTTTTGAGAAGAGTGGGCTACTAGAGCAGGCTGCATCTTCTGGAAAATGACTTCTTGCCTACAAGCAAAACTACTGAAGCTTATCCTCACACCAGAACCTGCTAATTGTCTTCTTCTGTGTAAAGTGCTTCCATTAGCCAGAGAAATTAGCAAAAGTGTGAAAATATGTCTTTCATCTGGAACAGAAGGCAGCCTGCGGGATGAATCTGCAGCCGCCTTACCCAAACTAAAAGTTATCGCTTCTTTCACACCAGCTGTCTGCTCTGCACAGAACACAGTATTTCTCATCGCATTTAAATGCAAACTCTCACAGTTTGCACATAGCACTTGACATGGTCACATATGAAGGAAAACTACTTAAAAGTATGCAAATCTAGGGTTTTTTTACACAGAGTGTTTCTGTGTTCCCTCTTACAACTTTTGCAAGTTGTTAAGGGTACATTTTCCTTCTTAACAATGTTTGGTGCAGCCGGCTTGGGAATACGTTTCAGGTACTATGTAGCTGCTGAGGTGAGGTACCGGTTCATCTGTATTTTTAAGATCCTGTGCAAGACTGCCAGGGCTCTGCCAGTTTCAGTGCGTCAGCACCGGTGGGGGTATTAGTGGTTCCCTTTGTAAGCCTGGGTTTGGAGAATGGCGTCCCTCTCCTTGTTCTGGTGGCCAGCAAACCCTCAGCCCCTGGGTGGCCGCCAGCCCCACCTGCCAGCGAGCCCAGGGCTTGTGGGTGCCAGGCTGGTGGCTGGGGAGAGCAGCAGGGCATCTGGGGGGCTGCAAGAGACACTGCACCCGAGGCCCTGAGCAGCAGCGAAGGGGAAAAGCAAGGGCAGAAATGGGGATCCGAGGGCTTTTGGGGTGGGAGGCGAGGCCCGGGCAGGGCAGGCCTGCCCAGCCAGCCCCGGTAGGGCTGCTGGAGGTGGGGGGCAAGCTTGTTGGCCACTTTTTGCGAAAGCTCCAGTCCCGCTGAGCACCTGAAAGCAGCCGCCGGGTCGGGAGGAGATGGCCGAGGGGAGGTCCGGCAGCGCTTGGTGCCCCCACGGTCACGCTCTCGCCACCTCCTCCCGTGCCAGCTGCAGCCAAAATCAGCGGCGAAGAGATTTACCGGGGCGGGCGGAGGGGGAGACGGGGACGGCGAGGGACTCGCTGGTCTTGCCCCGTGCGGGGGAGGCGCGGGAGGAGGAGCGCGGGCACCCGTGGCTGCCGCCCCCACGCACGCACACACACACACACACGCGCGGCCCCGGGGCGGCTGTGCGCAGGCGCCGCCGTCCCCCCCGTCGGTGCCCGACGCTGATCCCCGGCGGCGGCGGCGGCGGCTCCGCTGGTCCCCGCTCGTCCCCGCTCGTCCCGGCGGCCGGACGCGCCCGCCCTGCTGCGCTCTCGGGCGGCGGCCCCGGGGGAGGCCGGCATGGCGGAGAGCCCGGGGCGGCCTGGCGCCCCGCCGCCGGAGGGGAGCGACGTCCCGCGCGAAGGAGGCGACGAGGAAGGGGCGGCGGCGGGGGACCCGCAGCCCGGGGTGTCCCCCGAGGGGTCGGCGGAGCCCCCGGACGGGTCTCCCGCCGGGGAGGCGCCGCGACCGAGCGGGGAGGGGGCGGCCGGGCAGGAGCCGGCCGAGGCGGCGGTGGTCCCCGAGGGCGGCGGCGGGACGGGGAACGGCTCCCCCGAGGGGGCGGCGGAGACCCCGGGTGGGCAAGGCGAGGGGCGGCAGGCTCCGGCGGGGTCTGAGCAGCGAGACCCCGACGGGGGCGGCCCGCGGGGCGAGGGTCTGCCAGGAGGGGAGCCGGTGGCGGCGGCCTCAGGGGTAGACGCGTCCGAGGGCTCCGTGCCGGCGAGGGCAGACCCCGAGGACGCGGCAGTGGCCCCGGCGGGGACGGAGCTCGAGGAGGCAGCCCCGGCGGGGACGGAGCCTGAGGACGCGGCCATGGCGCCTGCGGGGACGGAGCCCGAAGAGGCGGAGGCGGCCCTGGCGGTGCCAGACCCCGAGGAGGCGGTGAGGGAGGCAGCCCCGACGGAGACAGACCCCGAGGAAGTGGTGGCGACAGCCCCGGCCGGGACAGACCCCGAAGAGGCAGCGGGGACAGACCCAGCGGGGACAGACCCCGAGGAGGCGGTGAGGGAGGAAGCCCCGTCGGAGCCAAACCCCGAAGAGGCGGTGAGGGAGGAAGCCCCTGTGAGGGAGGAAGCCCCGTCGGAGCCAGACCCCAAAGAGGCGGTGAGGGAGGAAGCCCCTGTGAGGGAGGAAGCCCCGTCGGAGCCAGACCCCAAAGAGGCGGTGAGGGAGGAAGCCCCGTCGGAGCCAGACCCCGAGGAGGCGGTGAGGGAGGAAACCCCTTTGAGGGAGGAAGCCCCGTCAGGGCCAGACCCCGAGGAGGCGGTGAGGGAGGAAGCCCTGTCGGAGCCAGACCCCGAAGAGGCGATGAGGGAGGAAACCCCTTTGAGGGAGGAAGCCCGGTCGGGGCCAGACCCCGAAGAGGCGATGAGGGAGGAAACCCCTTTGAGGGAGGAAGCCCCGTCGGGGCCAGACCCCGAGGCGGTGCGGGAGGAAGCCCTGTCGGGGCCAGACCCCGAGGAGGCAGAGAGGGAGGAAGCCCCGTCGGGGCCAGACCTCGAAGAAGCGGAGGCGGCAACCCCGTCGGGGCCAGACCCCGAGGATGCGGAGCGGGAGGCAGCCACGGCAGGAACAGTCCCCGAGGAGGCGGCCGCGCCGGCGGCGGTCGAGGTGGCTCCCGAGAGCCGCGGGGAAGCGGAGGTGGCGTTGCGGGCCGGAGGGGAGGCTGACGGCGGACGCCGGTCGCCGGGCGGCCCCGACGGCGAGGACGGAGCAGAGAGGCCGGGGGCGGAGCGGGGAGCCGGTGCCCCGGCGGTGGCAGGAGCGGGGCCCGCGGCCCCGGGGGCAGGGGAAGGCGGCGCGGCGGCAGCGGGGCAGCAGCACGGCGGGTCCCCGGGCCCTGAGGGCAGAGAGTGGGACGCCGCCGGTCAGAGCCTGAACGGCGTGCAGGGCCGGGCCGAGGATGAGGAGGACGAGACGGGCTCGCCGGCCGCCCTGGAGGAGGAAGAGGAGGATGAGGAGAAGCAGGAGCACGACATCTCCCTCTTCGTCAAGGTAGGGTGTGAAGGGCTGCTGGGGAAACCTGCGTTGGCGAGCCTCCCCTCCTCCAGGAGCCCCAGGCGGCTTCTGTGAAGAGCGGTGTTTAAATCTGGCAGGCAGAAGTCCAGCCTGGCTAAAGTGATTTGGTTATTAATGCCCAAAAGAAACTTGCCTCTGGCTCCTCATTCCTTCAGCAGACGGCCAGCAGGACGGGACAGGGCTTCCCGCGCGGTGGCTGAAGGCCAGCGCTGCCCGTCCCCTCGGCCCTGGGACCTGGTGGAAACACAACCCACAGAAGCACAGACCTGACCTGCAAGGTGCTCTCCCCAATAATTTCTCCTGATGGGCCCTGTGCTGGGTTACTTGAGCTTTCTCTAGGTTTAAATGGAATGGGTATGCAGGGATCTCGGTTTCCATGGACTCAGGTGCTCTGCTTGTACCCTTCTCACCATGGGGCTGGGACCCAGGGCAGGAGTGGGAATGTACCCAGCAGCATCTGTTTGGAATCGCTAGCTGTGACTTGAGACATAAGGAGTTCTTAAGGGATTTTAAGATCTTCAGAATGCAGTAAGAAAGGTACACATCACATCATGGGGGCTGAGGTAGAAGAAATTGGAAAATATAACTTAAAATGTGATACTGGGATTTTCCAACATGAACTATGGTCAACATGTAGGTAGTTGCCCCAAAGTTTGGGAAGACTGGATTCAGAGAGTCAGTAAGCTGCCCAGCGGTGTAGCATCCCTTGTAATTGTCCAGTCTGTGTATGTTCGGGCAGGGAAGGTTTAGGTTAGAGGGAATGGACAAAAAAGAAAAATTGTAATGGTCTTAAAATTAGTTTCTGGTATTTTATAGTTTATCACTTTAGAGCTGCTTTCTAGCCTATGCCTGGAATCTCACCAAAATCAGTGGGACTTGGCGTGGAAACAGCGTCCATCCACAGAGATGAAATATCAGATGTGAAATTCTGTGTGTGGAAACCATCCTGAAGTGTTTTTCTTCCCTCCCTCACTAAATTAAGTGTGGAGCCAGGTGGGATATTTTTCTTAGAGTAGACCTAAAACTAAGTAACTAAATCTAGGGAAGCAGAAGGCATCTGGGACCTTCTCCACTACAAGCCATACCTCCCATGCAAATACGGTACCTCCTGAGTTGGCTGAAGCTGCTTCTGTAGCAGACAGAATTAACTGTGAAAGAAAAACTTATTGCCATCTCTCTGGGTGAGGGGGGTTAGGGCTGAAGCAATGTTTATGCCTTGATTTATCCCACCTCAGTGCACACTCCTTTTTTTCAAGGCTGAGCCTCCTTTGAAGTATTGTTACTTGAAAAAGGCTGAGGAATGCTCTGAGGCTTACACACAGTAGTGTCAGATGTGCTGGACGATGCCATACAGGAAAGATGAATGATAATAACGGCTGATTTTGGTGAATGCTCCCCAGCCACTCCCCAGTTTAAGCAATTTCTTAGCACGCAGGCTGGGACAGATTCTGTGGTCTAAAGGCAACTCTGTACATCAAGTTGGTATACAGTAGCTAGGCGGCAACACTGGAGCTGAAATCTGATTTTGTGTCAAACAGCAGGAGCTATTACTGTTAAGCCTGGCAGAGGTGGTTTACAGACTTTCTGGCTCACAGATAGACAGCCCCCTTTGCAGGCACACTTTTGTAACTTTTTTTATTCTTGTTTTGCACTCTTATGTCCATCAGGGAATGCCGGAGAGTAGCAGAGGCTAAAGTCCTAAAGGCTGCATGTGCATTATTGCACTTGGGTACATGCTTTATGGAAGAACAACGTGGCCAAAATAAGAGAGCAGCCTATAATAAGAATAAGAGCATCTGTTGTGACTCTGTAGTCCTCAAATATTAGGATTAAGCATTTTTTTGGAAAATATTTGTGAATTAATAAAGACAGAAGAAAGAGCATTTTTATGATTGACTTAGCATAAGTAACTTAGAAATGCCTAGAAAATAATACAGCTGCTTTTCTAATGATTTAAGTGGAGAAGTATTACAAAGCTTGAATATTTTACCTCACCTGGAGCATTACACTAGACCTGTCTAACATTAAAGTACTTCATAGTCTTTCAGTAATAATGTTTTAAGAATAACAAACAAAAGCATCACCATCAGAAAAAAACTTTTCAGATATAACTGTATGGTGTGTAGTGTTTCTTGTTTTTACTGTTGTTGATCAAGCTTGTTCTTTTTAGAGGGTTTGTTGTTTTCTTTTATCTTCTGCTTCTTGCCGCTTTGCATTGGTTCATTTAATTTTGCATATAGGTATTTGAATGTTGTGAATATCACGTCACCTTGTGTCTCCCAGTGTGAGGTGGGTGGCAAAGTTCCTGCTAGCTCCACAAGCGTGGGTAGCAGCAATTGTGCTTTTGAGCTGATTTGGGTTGCTCTGCAGTGCAATTTAGTTTGAACTCAGACACTCAGGGTCCAATGTTGATACCTCATGCTATCTGAGATACTCTAGCACTTAGCAGGGTTAGCAGCATCTATGGGAGATAATGTCCTGGACCAGCAGCTTGATGCCAGACGGGCTATACAAAGGTGTCTCCAGAGACAGCAGACCTCTGTGTTTTGGCAAATGAACTTAATGAAGCTGAACTACATAAGACTCCTTGGCTATAAGAGCAAGACCATATCAGAATTGCTTTAAGAGTTTCATTAGGTGCTAACTTGATTTCCATCTTCCCATGAAACAACATCTATCATATTTCCTTTAGATAGCAATACTTCATGTTTCTGGTGTTTCAAAGTCAAATGTTTGCAAAGGTCATCCAGATATACTTTCCAATTAGTCTTTGGTAATTCAGCTAAGTGTATCTGGCACATTGGTTAGGACACCTTGTGGATGTTGAAGCTTGCTAGCTGGTCTTCTAAGGTTAATTACGTATGTACGCCTTTTTTTTTTTCCCCCTCCCCTTCTGTGGCAAAAGCCCTTTATTTGTCAGAAAACTTGTGTAAATGTCATAAATTTATCTTACCATTTGAATATAGTGGAAGTCTCACTAAAATTATGAAGTTAATTTTAAGCAATCTAAGCATTTAGGTAGGACTTAAGAGTTTATTTCTGAATTAAAACCCAAACCCACAAACCTTCAAGGTTACCTACCAATACATTTTAAATTTTCTTGCAGATAGAAGTTAAACACCAGAATCAAAACTGCGGATTTCATCATTCCAAAGATTTCTAGGGATAGTGATTTATCTGTAAGTGGTGAACACAAACAGTCAGCCAAACAACCCAGTTTGAGCACAAGGCCTTCTCTGAGATTGCTCATATTCCAAAACATTTCTTGCTTAGTTTCTGGGTTAAATGGTGTACGGTAAAAGCTGACCATGAGCCTAAGGTAATAGATTTTATGTAGTGAAAAGTACTAGGCTTTATTCAGTTTTGTGACATCCTTGGTCTCTAAATCAAAGTAATTTATTTTCGCTCAGAGAGTTATTTCATTCCTACCAGGGACCAAGGTTACTTTACTGAAACTGAATTTCCTTGCACCATTCCTGAGATGTGCTTGACTAACTTGACATAATTAGACCTGTGCTGAATTATCAAAAGTGCTAATAAACAAGAAGGTAAAAGCCTTGCTGTGAGTAGAGACATAGACATAAGAAGTGCTTGCATCTGTGCCTCCAAACACCACAGTTAATGTATCCAACTTAAATGGTAATGTGTGTTTCATCCTAGAGCACAAAAAGCTATCTCCTTTTCTGTGATGTGATGTGTCTGTGGTTTAGATATAACTTACACTTAAAGTATAAACTGAACTTCTGGGCTTTAAGTGCTGTAGGTAAGAACTCCACGGGCAGCAGGAGCTCAGATCCCTGGAAAAACCTGCTAGCTTTATGCCCATTCAGTGGACTCTGTGCTGTACCTGATGCTTGATGTGTGAAAATAAAGATTTATTATGTGCAGAGTTACACTAGCTTCATATTTATGGATTAAAATAGGTTTTTGGGGAAGTTTAGTTACTGGGTATTTATGCAAGCAAAGGGAACTACCCAGAGCTTGCCAAAGGTGAGCACATTGGATTTGTGTGATGCTACAGAAGGACAGATGGCCGTGAAATGAGCAGGGGAGCATTTGGTATGGTTTGGGCAATGGTAGAAAACAGTTTCTCTTTCTCCCATCCGAACCAGCGCTGCTGCATTTCACTTTCTGTCAAAACCATGCTGTATTTTCCCTGAGGCACGTGTCTGCTCCTTCCTCCTTACGCTCTGTTTTTGTGCTTCTTGAGCTTTGTTTTGTCTACCTTCTTCAGAAAGCATTACCTTTTCTCAGGTGCCACACTGCTGCCACTAAAATCCTGTCATTTTTTTGTATGTTGTTTTCCTCCACCGTTCTTTTGGATATTCTGTTTTACACTTGGCTATGAGACTTGCCTGCTTTTATAACTGAGTAGTTATGAAAGCTACCCCAGAACAAGGAAAAAATCATTCCGGAGAAAGGCCCTCCCCTGGAGTAGAGCACGAGCACCGTGTAGGCTAGATCTGCTGAAACCCGAATCAAACCAAAGCTGGTCAGGACTGAGCCTTGTGGGGCTGCCCAGCCAAACCAGCATAGCCCTGCTTTTCTGGCTGCTGGTTAATTAGCTGTTTGTATGGTGCTTTTGATTCTTTCACTACACACAGCTGTACAAAAAGTACCGAATCAGCAGAGGTGTGTTTGTTTGAAGACATTTTGCGGTTCTGTGCCCAAGACTGTTGTACAAAGCAAGAAGCTGGCTCCCTTCCCATGGGTATTTGCCCTTTCTCAGCTACTTTTTTTCAGCTGGAATATGGCAATTTCAGGTTCCCTAATGCAGCTTAAGAGGAACTGGCATTACAAATTCCTTTCATAACTCTTCAGGTTATTGTGCATGCTGGGTGCACCTGCAGCAGTTTTTCTGGGGGCTGAGTGCTCTTCCAGCAGTCTTCAATAAAACTGTGCTTGGGAGACTTTGATTTGAAAGGGAATGATACCAATCTTTTTCCTGAAAGAGCAATGCAGATTTTTTGAATGTGCAATCTTTTTCATTTTTACTTCTCATGCTTTCCTTTCTGGCCATTCAGGTTGTCACTTTTTTAGAGCTTAGACTGCTAAAAAGAAACAAGGTTCCTTGGAGCTGCTGACTAAAAAATAGCTTTGAAAGCTACACCAAAATCAGTTTTGCTGCTTTGCTCCTGGAGGGATGCTTAACGGAGCAGCAGTGTGCTCTGTTTGCTTATCCCAGTGTCAGTTCTGACAACTGACAGGCCAAGTCCCATTCCAGAAAGACACAAACCAAGAGATAGACATATGTGATCAGAAATATGAAGTTGCATCTAATTTTTTTTTCCCGGTATGATCTAGTCATACTTCTTGGAGGCATCTTTTTGTCCATGCTTTGGAAGTCCTAAAACTGCACGTGCACGTAGGATTGTACAAGCCTTAAGCATCTATTTATTCTCGGTGTGACTGCAGATCTCTGTGCTTTGCAGGCTTGTTTTAGGCAAAAAAAAGTATAGAAATGAAGTAAACGTCTTCAAAGCTACATTCCTAGACCTTTTCCGATTTTTATTTACTCTCAGCTCACTGCTTCCATAAGCACCTCACCATGTGTTTTACTTTAAGCACAGGCTTAAAGTCACGTGCTATTTAAGCCCTTTGCTAAACAGGGGACACTTCCCTCGTTCAGTCCTAGGGAACAGCCTGAATTTCTTGCTGGCTGAAACGAGCAGAAACTTCTGAAGGGATCAGCCTGCGGCTCAAAACTCAACCATACTGCCTCCGCTCCTTGAGTTTTGTCTTCATTAAAAGGCTGATCTTACCTGTGATCATCACAGACTGAGGGCAAGGATGAAGTTTTCTTTGTTTGCTTTCTGCCTTCAGTCCTTAGTTGTCTGAAGTGAACCTTCATTTCATAAATCCTGTTGGAGAGCTGCAGCCTTCTTCAGAAACATTGATGATTGCTGCATGAGGTGATCATCATGCAGCTGTGCCTGGGAATTTTCATGCTGTCTGTTTAATTTGAGGCTTGATCCATGTTTGTATATAAATAAGTAACAAACCAGTCTACAGGGCTCACGGCATTCACGAATATAAAACATTAGAGTGTGGTGAATGATTTTCTGGGAGAGGGGAGGAAAGGGATTTGTCCAATTAGTTGAAAAATATAACTGTACTAAAATTACATTATTAATAAATTCAGGTGAAATTTTGCAAATGGTCTTCATTAAATAAAAATTAAGAGCTTTTTTTTGGAAAATATTACATGTCAGTGTTAGCTCTAGAATCATTCACAAGGGGTTTAGGCACAGTTGCCAAAATGAAGGAGGCAGCAGTAGCTGCATCATTAGCCCTGTACTTAGGATACTGATGTGGGATGCAGGTGATTGAGGTTGTGATGTTGACTGGAGCATAAGTGGAAGATTAATGTGCATCCCTCTACCAAGTCAGTGCCATAGACACAGAGTTACAGATTTATTCCTGCTTTCTCTCTGACACCATCAACATTTAATAATTACCTGCCAAGTGGAGACAGCATCAGAAAGATAAAATGCAAGTAGCCAGGAATATCCAGCAACCTTATGGTTAGGCAATGAATGGCTTATTTGCTGTTATTTCCTATTGTAGCAGTATGTAGATTTTAAATGGTATTCAGTAGCCTCTGGTTCCCATGGATTTTGGGATTGCTTGTGGAATAAGAAATGTGTTATTCACGTGCTTTGAGAAACCAGAATGTGGTAGGCATTAAAAAGATGAAAAGGTATCATGTCCCCTTCCCAGCATGGGTGTAACAAATCATGCCCAGTGCACTTGAGAATCTGGATTTTGGTTTTATTAGCATCCCTAACAGTAAAAATAAACCATTTTTTGTTGATTAAAAAAATCTAATTCTATTTATTAGATATATTTAATACTAACCCAACTTTTTCTTCCATGTCTTTTTCCATTTGAAATCAGTTCTCTCCAGCACTTTGCTACCCTGTTCACAGGAAGAGGATTAGGCAACCTTGTGATCGCTCCACTTCCAGAAACAATTTCGCCTTTTGGGGCTTTTCACCTTGATGGGTACAAGCCAGTGTTAGCCATCTCAGGGACTTTGCATTTTGGCCTTTCTTACAGTCTCATATAGATCCATGCAAAATTATATTTATGGCTCTTTTTTAGAAGTTAGTTTAAATATTGTGAAGCAGAAGTGATAATGGAAATTATTAATATGACCACGCTGTTTTAGGATGCTTATCTCTGGTGAACTCACTTTGATTTGGCAGTGGCTGTATACTTTTGAGCAAGACACAGACCCCTCCTCTTCAGGGGTAGCAAAGGGAGTAAGGTAGTGAAAGGAAATATTATACATATTTTATGGAAGGGGAAGTGAAGCATGGAGACTTACTCCTGTGCCATCGCTGACTGTATTGTCTGTGTGTTCCCTAAAAAGTCCTACTGCTTCTTTTAAAAAGTAAGAAATCGCATGTTCCTCGGACTCTGCCCAAGGAGCTTAAGTAAATGCCATCTGAAGGTTACATGATTATTTTCTCGCTCAGATAATAAAATGTCACGCTGTGATAAGGACTTGTATGCATTTCCATTTGCAATGTCTGGTTATTTACTGATAAAAGCCTGAACAAGTCGAGTGACTCGGTTCCAGTTGCTTTCAATAACACCTGCCTTGTCAGCACTAAAGGAAAGCATTTTAATTCCTTCATAAAAATATTTAGCTTCTCAAAGCAAACAGCGGCAGCTTGTACAACCTGCCACTGACACCGCTGTCAGAGTTTTTCCCCAGGAGGAGGGCACCCGTACCTGCGAGGAGCCTGGGGCTGGCGCGCCAGCCTGCTGCGGGATGTGCCATGCGAAGGAAGATGGTTACTGTGAAGCCTCACAGACAGGCAGAGATGCAAAGGTGGTATTTCCCATCTTGTTCTTTGCCTCTTCTTACGCTGCAGTTTTAGCACATATATGAATATTCGAAATAGACTAGAAATATAATTGTTACAGAACCACGTAAACTACAGCAGGACTGGAGTCACAAATGCATGCCCTTTTCCAAGTTATTCAAATGGGGTAGTTAGAGAAGTTAAACATTTACTCAGATTTCAGAAAAATTCTCATCTGTGTCTTGGAGAATCATTGACATTTACCTGGTAGTAATTTTTGAAATTATTTTTAAAAGCTATTGCAGAACCTGAGCATTTTGTAAAAAATCAAGTCTCTTTCCATAATGGGGGCAGATGAAACTCAAAACAGGATCCAAATATACCCTAAAGACTTAAAAAATTTGGGGCCTATGCTGCCTGCAGAAACTAGCATGCTACCAACCCCTCTGCAAAACCATTAGCCTCTTTTTTTGCCAGGAGCACCACAGGGGCCAGGGGCTCCCCGGGGGCTGGGACCACAGCAACAATCCTAGTTTTGAGGAATATCAGTGTTAGAGCTGATTGGTTTGCAGTATGTTTTGTGCACTATATCTTTATTTAAAAACTATATTTTAATTGGATATACTGTGTTTCTCACAGTTTACTAAAGCCTGAGAATGGAAGAGGGGTGGTGGGGAGGACAGGATGAAGAATAGCCTTGAATTTGAATTTACACTGGAGAAGGAAGGAATAGAGTTCAGTGCCCCTTCTCTGTCAAGCTAGTGGGTTTTTGCTGGTGCTTGTGTCCAGTTTTTAACTGCTCTTTCAGGACATGTCTTTGCCAGTTCCCACTGGAGCTGACAGGTTTTTTTATGTAATACTTTACCTGGTCATTTGAATTATTTTCTATGTGGACCAAAATATCACATAGTGTTGGGGAAAAAAACCCATACACTCTTTTCATCTTTCACTTTCACCTCTTGATTTAAACATCAGAATTAGGAATACCATTGGCAAATTATTTTCTGAAGCCTTCAGCAACCTACTCCCTGAAGCTGTTAAAAATAGCTTATTTATTTGGGTATTTCTTATTTATTTACTTATTAATTTGCAACACAAATCACAGATATTCTATATATGTGTACAGTTTTTGCATTTAGATTGAAACAGCACGGCTGTGTGTCGCAGGTTAAGTATCATATGGTGAAGTGTAAAACAGGATGTGTCATTGAAATACCAGTTAATCTGTTTTTCCCAGACCTATAACGTGTTCGAGAATATAATGCTCTTTTGTTGAAGTAATTCCCTGTAAGAATTTAAAAAGGATATAAGATTTTTGTCTCCATGTAGAATGTTCAGCTGGCATCTTGCCATGTTATTAAATACGGATTAGAAATAGCATTGAGGTATTTAAACATAATTCTTGTAACAGGATAAATAGCTAATAGCATTTGGTTTGCTGCTTGTGCGCTTGTGACCTGGTAATGTTCCCTTTAACACAAACACAGACAGCATGAACTCTGTAGGCAGAATTCACAGCAGAAGGAAATTCAGTTCTTTAACTAGTTGGTATAAGATTAAAGCCAGTGATCTGTAACTGGGTGGCATTTCCCAGCTCTGATTTTCACCTGTGTTCAGTTAAAAGGCTCTCAGTTTTCTTAGACTACTGGCAGGTTTTTGAAAATAACCTTGAATCTTAAAATTAAGAATGGATAAGGATTAGGGGAGGTGATCTTTTTGAGGGCTGTGTATTTTTATTAATTAGCTGGCACATTTCTGTTGTGGTTAAAGTGGATGATGGCATTCCCTCTCCTCACTTCAGGGGGAATGGAGAGGTGCCATCTCTGCAGCCATTTCCCTTTGCCTCTGCTTAAAACCTTCTCTTCTGAATGAAACACTTGATTTTTTATTGTTTTTTTTACAAGCAGTGGAGGTTTTGTCACATGTCCCATTAAAATTAAATGGCTTCCATTTTGGAGGAGGGGCAATGATTACTTATGCTGCTTTGAAAATTCTCGATCACTGTTTGTGAGTAATACACATATAATTCATTATCATCCTGTACTAAAAAAGTAAACAAATAGCAATGACTGAAAGTAATGCTATTTTGAGTGAGACATAGAAGAAGTATAATTCATGCAATATGACAATTACTTGTGTAAGAGAACAACATTCCTAAATTGGGCAAGATTAATTTAAACCCTACTAAATTGTAGATGAAGTTTTTCAGTCTTTGCTAGCCACAAGTTAATTTTCCTGTTTATTTTTACGTTTCATTTTCTTTGCCTTGCCTCTGTTCTCCTTGCCATGCACAGTTCCTAGAAGCTTGCTTGTCACCATCATCTAAGTAAGCCTTGTAAAATAAGAGATAAAGAAGTAATAATGCATTGGTAATTATGATGGGATAAAGTACTATTTGTTGAAATAATCTTCCAAGCTGTTTTAGGTAAAAATTAAAGTGTCACAAAGGGTTACTGTATTCATGTATTGGTGCTGGGGGCTAGGCATCCAAAAAAGAGTAGAAAGGACGTTCGCTTTGCTTTAAAGCATTTAGTATCTGGCCAGGAAGAGGCTGTACGTGGTTGCTGCACTATGACGCAGAGATGGAAACCAGAGAAAATGCTGAATTTTGCCCAGCTCTCTACCAGGGCTCGCTGGCCCCCCTCCCTCAGTGCCCGGCTGCACGAGATGTGGCAGAGGAAGCACCGCAGGTCTCTTCCCAGGTGGGCATCCCTGAGCGACAGGAGTGTGAGACAAAGATCTCCCCTCAAAGCTGAAGCAGCCCCAGGGACACCTCTTTCTGATGCCTCCCAAATGCTGGTGTTGCAGCAGGAGCATCTGATTCCCCTTTCCCCCTGCCCACAGCGCGGCATGAGAGAATCTGCTCGTGCAAGGAGCCTCCGTCAGACATCTCTGCTTGGGACGGCCAGGCCTTATTATTCAAACTATTTATTAATTATTTAAGCAAATTATTGTTGAGCTCAGGAAGCAGTGGATTCCTGGTTGCTGATGGCTTTTGCATTATTACCACATACTTACTGTGCTGTGGATGGCAGGTAGCTAGATGCAAGCATCCTCTGTGTTTAATTAGTTGCCTTCCCATCATGAGAGGCAGCAACGGTTTTGCTCTGAAACCGGGCTCATCACTGTCCCAGGTCACACGAAATACTGTAGCTACCAGAGTGGTTTTATTTGCAGACCTGGTGTAGGTAGCTGTAAGATATCTGAGAAAATATACCTGTATTTTGCATTTTTCCTTTGTAAACTCATATGATTTTAGGAATTTTTTAAGAGTACCTGTTGACTGCCTTTAACTGTCCTGCAGAGAGCCGCAGCTGTAGTTGAAAATACCTGTGAAACTGTGAAGGGCCTGGCCCAAGGCTAGCAACAGCAGTGTGTGTAAAATCACAGAATTGGTTTACTTTTTCTCTTTGTAAGAGTGCATACACACATAAGTTTAATCTTTAATCTCTTTAATGTAAATAAGAGTGAATATTAGTAAAACCACAGCCTCTATAAATGTATTACAAGACATTGCACATTTTAATTTTCACCTGCACTGTCTTGTGTTTTGTTCACTTTACAGAATTATCGTTTAATGGTTCATTTATTTATAATCTTTGTCAGAACTGGAAGGGCAGGGTGCGGCAGACCCACTGTTCAGTAGAAGTACTGGTCAGACTGTAATATCAAAATCAAAAGGAAATGGATATTTCATCTAAGTAACAGGAGTGAGTTTGGGCCTTTTGTTTCACATTTATAAAGTAACTGGACAAAGGTAAAAAGTTTATTGCCACAAAGTTGCTTCTTAATGAAGGAAAATTTCTTCCTATGCATCCGAAACATTTAATTACTTACTAAATAATTAAGTTAATTTCAGCAATAATTACTTACCCAGCAGACCATGACTAAGTAAATAATGCAGCGAAAGTTAGAATAAAGGAGGCTTTCTCTGCTCTGAAATGGCTGCTGGCATGTAGGAGAGAGAGAGAACTGAAACCAGAGGAAATTACAGCTTCAGACTTCTTTTCCTCTCTGTCATCTAGAGAGGATTAGAATTTCCAGATGTATATAACCCCTTTAAGCTGTGACCACTGCTCACTACATAAAAACAGAGTCGAGAGAAATATCCCATAAAGAAACTCCAACACACTGTTAATCCCTCAACATGAACTGAGGACCAAGAGCATTCAAAGAACCATTTCTAGCAAAGAGCCTTACTGAATATATGAATTATGAAATCTAATAAAATAATCATAGTAAGTTAATGCAAACACTGCATTAAAGAAAGTATAGTCTAATTTCAGAAACCTAACAGAACAAGAAAAGCCTTAATAATGAAATTGTCAGAAGATGTTATGAAATGCTAATAGGTGGCCAGTCTGGGAGACATAAACCTTGCCCAAGCTTCAGATGTTAAAATGTGAGGTAGCAAGGGTTTCGTTATTTCTGCAGGTGGGAGCTCAGCCTGAACTCACATTCAGTACCAGAAGAGCCCTGCTCCAGGACAGACCCCATCTTTTATTATCAGTAATAATAGCTAAATAACTAATAATGAGATAACCACTAATGTACAGCTGCATCATTAAAAACACAGTAGACAGGTACATCTAAATTGTTGTCCTGTTTGTAGGTAGACTCAACCTTTAGCCTACAACCTATAATCCATGGTCACACAAAAACCAGTTTAATGGTGTTCTGTGGTCGGTTGAAGCTGTGCAGATTCCTTCTACTGCCTTGCACCTACTCTCATTTCCTTTCATTCTCTTTCCCTCAGCATCTCTTTTTGGCCTAGCTTTGGCTAAAAGCCTTAGTCTACACAGAGCTTTATAAAAAGACTTCCAAAAATCCTTTGGCATTCCCACATCCCCACTAATGGTCTTACATATAAGTTATCTATCTGTTTTTTAAGTTAGGAGCAGTCTTTTCGTTCTGTATTTGTCCAGTACTTAATTTATACTGCCTAGATGCTACTAAAAAGGTCTAGATTTTCCTGTCTCCATGAGGAAAAAAGGAAAGCTGGGCTAAGAAATCCTCCTGTCTGAGGATCCCAGCCACAACTTTTCCAAAGGTCTGTATTTGCATCAGTTTGGCAGCTGTATTGTGCCCTTGAGCTCCACATCCTGACAGCACTTTAAGGCAGGACTCCTAAGATATAATCTTTGTAGCCTGTTTTGTGGATAAGCATTAACATCTGATGGGTACAAACAACTGCTGAAGGGTTGTCAAGAGGATTGTCTATGTGTGTGCTGTGCCCCAGCAGCAGCCTCCTGATGTCTGGTCCAGACACCCAGCGACTTAGACCTGTCTGAAAGTTAACACTCCTTTCACCACTCTTTGGTGTGGCTCATAATCTTCCAGGTATGCTCGTCTTTGATTCAACATCCCACACTTTGATGGTATTGCTTTTACAGGTAGGAGACTTTCTCCCTATCCATTGCTGCTGCTGTTCTGCCAGGTGGCATTCTGGTACCATGTATGCCTTTACCTTGTTTTGATGATTATCCACTATCAGGCCAGCTGGTGGCTGAGGTACCTCCTGAGCCCTCCTGTACTCCATTAGGCCTCGCTGGACATCCTCCAGGATGTCCTCACTGTCGGAGAGGATGCTGCTGCTGCAGCCATCCTGGGTTGCGTTTGGATCCTGTAGCTGCCTCAAGACTTGTGCCCCATTGCAGCTCAGTCTCTCTTGCCTTTTGCCAATGCTGTGTGAGGCTACTGGGCTGAGGAGAGTGTTTTTTCAGTTGCCATCCGTGGGATCCTTGCATTTCTCCTTGTATTCTGCAAGTTGAGCAGTTGTACCTGGCCAGTAGATGAATACTGGCCCATACTAGCATGTGTCCACCCCTAGTTGTAAGCATGCATAAAACATACAGCGTCAGCAGTTAGATTTGCAGTGATTGGCTGAAGCCACTTTAAATAAAATGCCATTTTGTGCTAACTGCTCTTCTGTTCTTCCTCAGAAGAGGATAATCTCTGGCACCATTTACTTTTTGCTGTCTGGCTAATCTTAACACATGGACTCTCTTCACTGCCAACAGCATCCTACCCTGTCTGGTGTCTAGCTGGAGCTCGCTGTCAGAGATACCATATCCACCATCTATTTCCTTTTCCAAGGAATCATTCGATTATTTTAGAGTGTAAACTCTGGGATAGCTGCTGGTGTTTACTGACCATTACCTTTCCCTTCCATCATTGCCCTGGAGTTTGCTACATGCATTATTTTCACTTGAACACGTTCAGTGGCATGGAATAAAAAAGCATGGCACTTGCCATTGTCTTGTCCTTGGAGTGATGTCCATGTCATGTGCAAAGAAACAGTGGGCAGCAAGGAACCTTCCAGTGGAGAAGTAAGTCCAAGTCCCTGCTGAAAGGAATCAAATCTCATCTTGAGACAAAAAGGTTTTTTTCCTCTTGTGCTGTCACATATGCAAGTACATATTGATGTACCTGCTAATCCTACCAGAAACCTGGTTCCAAACCTCATGCTGTGGTGGTTAGGAACCCTTCTAATTGTCAGCTAGAAACATTCATGGCCAGTTTGTACCCATTTGTTTTTGTTTCAGCATCAACCCCAACTCTCAGGGAAAAAATAATATTTGCACTGAGTAATCATACCTTTCTTCAGTCTTTGCTTTCCAATTTTAAACAAGAATAGATTTTCCTGCCCTCTGTTGTAAAATAGGTTCCTCATTTTCATCATCTTAGTAATGCTTGACTGAGTTTGATTTAATCTTTCATGAGGGCAGGGGACCAGATTTTTGCAGAGACCTCTTCAGGACCATGTACTGTGTCTTGTGCTGTGGCTTGAATGCTGCCCTGCCTCCATGGAAGAGCCAGCTTTGATGTAACCTAAGGCAACACCACCTTTTTCCTACAGCTCCATCAGGCAGTTGAGTCAGAGACACTGGGAATAATGCACTCAGGTCTTTTTTTTCCAGCAGTTCTCTCTAGCTGATAAGTAGTCTCCAAGGGTGGGATTCAGCTTACTTAAAATAGATGCCTAAACTCTATAGGGCTATTTAGCACTGTACTCGGAGAAAGCAACACTACCAGAGAGCACATCATCCAAAGTGGATGGGTGGGTGAGACAGGCAAGATGATGAATCCTCAAGGAGTGGCTCTCTCTCTCCCCACCCCCCCCCACCCCCGCCCTGTTTTTTTCTGACTGACTCTATGCGAGGTAGCTTCCAGCTTCACTGTGTAACATAACAGTTTGTTATCATTTTTATTGCTTTTCCATTATCCCAGCACTCAGGGTTATCAGTTTGTGGGGTATTCAGTCTGTTCAAAAAAGCACTGGTGGTGCTGCCACTGTTCCTGCCTTCTGGGTTGCAGGCTCCATCTGCAGGTAATTAGATAATTCTCCAAGATCTCTCTGACTGAAACTTGCCCTTATGTTTTGCTGAAATGCCAGACAGGACCTCCAATACTCCCTCCTGGACCAGTGCGTGTTTTCATTTTTGTGAGGGGGAGGAAGGGAACAGGAAAGCCAACATAGCCAGTGATTTGAACCACTTCCAGCTACCCTGGTGCTCTAGAAGACATATGCTTTTTGGTTAATCACATTCTGTTCTGTGCAGTAGGACTCTCTGCACTGTTGCCTCTCCCTGTTAGCACATGGCATCCATTGGCCTGGATGGAGAGGGCTTCATGTTTCTGTAACAAAACCAGGCTTTTCCCTCCAGGGTACTAGCAGGTCACAGTCAAGCCAAGTGCACACAAATTGAGTTATTAGTTCCTCCTCCAGGTTTTCTTCCTGCAATTCTGCCTGTACCTGTCTTCAGGTTTTGTGCAGCTTGCTAATCTGCACACCTACCCTTTTTAACACACCCTCTTCCCAAAGCACCTCAATTTGCAGACTGGATCATTGAGATGTAAAGTCAACTGATGGTCACTTTGCCATTTCTCCCCCCCTACTGAGTGCACAGGACTTAAAATGAAAGTCTGCTTTATTCTGACAACAAAATTAAATCCACTTGAGCCAACATAACTAGCTGCATTTCAGGTTGTCATTCAAGAGGATATTTAGCAGATACAAAACTTAAAGGACCCATCCTTCTATTTGTAGTTGTGAGCCAACTTGCTTGTTTAAAAGTTATAGACACACACAAATGCATTGACTGATTGTGACATGAAAGAGAGGTAGGAGAAAGGGGAGAAAGTAGAAGACAGGGCCCATTTTTCAGGTGACCGTTCAGATTACTAATTTTGCATGCCCTGTAAGATCTATGGCAACACGCTAGCATGGTTTAGTTTGGATGGGTGGTCATGGGGATCCTTTCAGTCTTGCACTGAATGATCTCACTACTGAGACCGTATCTTCTTGAACCACCCAAACACATGCTCTTGGAGGGGTGTGTAGAGTGAGAACTTGTCTATGATGTAGCTGAAGGCTGGAGCTGTGATAGTCTTTGCAGCCCTAACTTGGTCCTTCTTAGGTAGTGGGTGGTGGGTAGGGAAGGGGATCATTCCTGCTCAGGTGGAAAAGGGCCATGCTTCCTACAGGGGTGGAGTTCAACATGGACACTCTTCTGAGCAAAGACTTGGCTACTCAACTACTAGAAGCTGTTCGCGTTGCAAGGAGAGCGCTCAGGGTTTGCCCCCAGTTGCATTTGAGTCAGCAGGGGCAAACTTGCAGCTTCAGCAGGAAAAAGGGGCCTTACAAGTGACATCTTGTCACTTGACATCTTGGGAGAGGACCCCTTCATTCCTTAGAGAAAACATTTTAGCATACTTGCTCCCTCCTTCCCCTGCGTACTTTTTTGTCTTAGCACCTTAAAAAGAGAAAGAAGCTATTTTTAGCAGAATGTTTGTAGTTACGTACACTGTTGCTTCCTTAACCTGAAAGCTTAATTAGGGTTTAGGACAAAAAGTGTGTTATTGAACTTGCGTGTTCAAAGTTGTAATCCTTTAAGTATGTTTGGTGTTCTCTGAACTCTGTAATACTGTTCAAGATAAAAGATAGATGTCATTAATATTTCTAAATATAAAATAAGGTACATTTCTTTTAAAAACAAAAATCCTTACAGCACACTTTCAATATCAAGGTGCATATTTTGCTCTTAAAAAAGAGAGAAAGGGAAGGGGAAATTAATTTTTTTTTTTTTACCTGAAGGGCTGTCCAATTGCCGTTTAACACAGCTTTCTCATTGAACTTCACTGTTGAGGATGTCACACACAGCAGGAGCCTGGCAATTACCGAAAATACAATTTAAGTGCAGGAATCTCAACTACCGTCCACATTTTAAATATGAATATTTCTCCTACTTAGCTGAGAAATTAAACAGCAGCTGGAAACATCTGTTTTAAGTGTTGGATATTAGCAGATAGGCAGAGCTACATGACTGTTTAGAAGTATTTGAATAGTAAGTGGCAAAATTTTTACTTTGTCCATTAAAATGTATTTTAAATTACAGATGCTTTATCTTGAAACTTAGCCTGGAAGTACAATTTCAGCATCTCAAGTACTCTCAAGAGTGCTCAAAAGGCAAGGCATCTTGCTGCGGAGGTGGTTCCGAGGCAGAACCTCTCACAATGAGATGTGCTAACGCCTGCTCATTGCTCCGAGAGCAGAAGTCAAGAGTTCCATTTCAAGCCCAGTAGGTGGCATCCAAAGAGTTCTCTAAAATTCAGCGTTTGGGTGTTCATGCCCTAGCTCTAGGCCACAAAATGAACACAGTGTTTAGAGGGAGAAAATTCCAGGTAATATGTCTCTTCCTCGCAAAAAGCTTTGGTTTCAATGTGATCTGACCCAAATGACATGCCTGCGGTGCTTCTGTGCCTATCACAGAATATCGTATGTTATTTAAGTGCATTATAGTTGCCTTCAGTGAACCAGGATGACTTGTAACTGTACTTTTATTGCATTCATAACAGAAGTAATATTGCCAATTTGGGGTTTTTTTCAGTGTTGTGACACTACAGGAATCTGCATGAATACTGTAGCAGGTGTCAAGAATGTAAAACACACTTTGTATCCTCAAGGAGTAGATGCCTTTTTTTTTAATTGAAACAATATACCTGTCACAGCACACTAACAGAACATGGTTATGTCTAGAAAATAGACATTTTCTAGTGTAGCTGCAGTCAAACCCATGTGCTTCTCAGAACCTATTGCCAAGGCTGACGGAGGTCTTTGAGCTAGTGTGAGTAGGGGCGTGAAGTCATACTGCTTCCCTCTGTCTTTCTGCCTGCGATCTTAAAAAAATGGCTTGGGTACTTCATGGTAAACCAGAGGGCAGTGGGTTTTCCTCTCAGGGATGAGGTGGAGAGGAGAGGCACTGGGAGCTCCCCTCCCCTTTCTCCTTGGCCATCGTGCAGCCAAGTTCAGCAGCTGGTCGCAGCGGTGCAGCAAGGCAGGAAGCAAAACTCTTTACCACAGAGGCTTCTCTTGCATTGCCACTGCATGTCCAGAGCCGGTGGTAGCTACTCACAGCAGCTACTGCCATCAGGCTGGCATTGCAGGGCTTAGTTCAGGGCAAGAGTCGGTGCTAGGAATGCAGTGGGCTCAGTTAATCCATGCCAGTGCAGAACAAATGAGGCTCTAGAAGGAATTAAAGCAAAATAGCTGCTGGTCTTGAAAGTCGCACCCGGCCTTAAAGTTGCTTCCCACAGGCAGCCCAAGCTTGCGAACTCCTTGTAGTTTTCCAGGCAGTAGTTTTGAGCTGGTTGCTGTGGTTCCTGTTCTTTGATAGGAGATCAAATGTGTTGTGAAAAAGGAGAGGGGAGTTGTTGGTATGGTATGAGAAGGAAAAGCACACAAAAACTGCCTGATAGCTGAGGATCAAGTAAGGAAACTTGGAGGAAAGTCCCAGTTCAGCCTGAGACAGCTAGCTCAGCAGAACAGGCAGGGGCAGATCCACAGTGCTGGTCCCAGCTGCACAGTTTGTTGTCTCCCAGTAGGCAGCGGTTCTGCTCTACTTGCCGGATAAACCTGCCTCTTAGCCAGCATAAATATGGGAAAGGAGGTAACTTAGCTCCCTCGTGTCAAAGAAAGAAAATGGAATTGCAGTTCAGCTTTTGGAAAAAAAAGAAAGTTATGCTCCTTGTTCTCCTTTTTATTGTAGCTTCAAAGGGATTATATAATTATATGAAAACAAATAAAAAAGTCTTTTTTGCTCCCTCTGAACTGTTTCTTCCATGCTTAACCTTCAAAAGGAAACAAAAAGTCCAGGAAAAACAAATTCCACTCATCACAATTTTGAAGGCACAGAACATTTGAGGTCAATAGAAGAACCTTCAAAAACCTGGTTCCTGATATGTTTGGACAGAAACAGTTACAAAACAAATTCTTACAACAGCTTCAGGCGCAGAGCAACTCCAGCTCAGGGAGGGCCCAAACTACTGGCTTAAGAATGACGTACAGTGTGTGACTCCTGGGTAAAGTCACTGTAATTATCCCCTTGCTGTGGATAAGGTTGTGGAGGCAAGTCACCTCTTCAAGACCACTTGGGAAAGCAGAGCTGCTGAATCAAGGTGGTAGCAGCAGCAGCTCCAGAAACTGAATATAGATCTTTTGGGACCCTCTTTAATACCTTGTGCATAAGATCTTGCTGCCTATTGAAATTAGCCTAAGGCATGGTGGTGCTCCTACCCCTGAGCTTAAGCAGTAGTGGGAAGAAGGGTATGGAGAGCTTTTCTCTTTCCCAGCATCTTTGAGTAAGACCCAGAACAACAACAACAAAAAGATGGAAGAGAGTGTGGAACACTGGAAAAATGAATGAAAACAGGGAGTGTAGGCTACTAATCCCATTAAGTAATGGCACATGATTACAGAGAGCTGTCATAAGTTGATACTGTCACAGTACATGATCGCTGCCTAAGGCTCTGAATGAAAGCTTCTATGGACAGCCTGACATTCTTCTCCTCTGCAGCAACAGCTGTCTTAATTGTTTGATTAATGAACTCATTAAATCTCAGTATTACTAGAAAAAGCATATTGACCTCCTGACCAATCACAATTAAAATGTAAATGCCACCTATTCAAGACACTGGTTAGCCTTCTATTTAAGCAGCAGAAGAGCATAAATACCAGCTTTGTGTTTTGGGGATTGGCCCACTTCACCCACAAGATCTGGATGTTAATGTCACAACAATTGCAGGTGGAGGCCAACTTGCAGCATTACCTACAATTACAGCAACATTTGCCTAGTTATTAAGATTATAACCAGTCTGGAAACACAATCGTCCATTGAATCAACAGCAAGAGACTCCAACTGACTTCACCTGAGTTAAGATTTCACCCTGCATCATCATTAAGCACAACAGTGAGGAAGTGTAATTAAATTCTGTGCGTGTACCCAGCACAGCTCAAAGTTACACATCCCTGAGTGGTGGTGTGGAGAAAAATGCAGGGAGTTTTGCTCCCAGTCTGCAATGCCCTTAGCTGTGCTATCTTCCTGGGTGTATTAATATGGGACAGGCGGGTCTCTTCTGGTTCTCTTACTGCTGTCACTGCAAGGTAAGATGTTGACACACGCTTCTGTAAAATGGCCACCCTTGCTTTGTTGGAAAGTACATTGCGTACGATGATGGCATACTTCAGCTATTGTCATGTTGCTCGATACAGAGCTATAAAGCTATTTCAGTTTCCCAGCTTGTGATTTTTGAGTGGCTGGTGTCATCATGGCAGACACTGTTTGGAAACTTGAACAAACACCTTTGGCACGTGTCATTGATGCTCTGATGTCCAGTAGGAATTGTAGCTCCCCGGATTAGATGAGCTGAGTTAGGAGAACAGAGTTGTCTCATGTAAGCCAAAATGCAAGTTGACATATCTGAAGGCATTTTATCTGGCTGTATTCACCCTGTTTTCTGCAGCAGGCCAAAATATCCATGTTCTGGGCTTTCAGCAAAGGTTATAGGAAACTAGCGTCTTTGAGCTGCCAGGTCAAACTGTGGCAAGGTCTGAATCAGATTTGGTGTTCAAGGTCTTGCAGTCACTTCAGACTACTGGTCGCTGTTACAGTAGTGAAAGTTTAATCACTGCTTGTGCTGTTGTATGGGCTACTGTAATTTGCCTCCAGCTCTGCAGAACTGAAGGAAACCTGGATATATCTATCACCAGCCCTGGCGTGGCGAGTCTAGAGATTTGTCCTCTTACCCAGAGCTCAAGTCCCTGGGGATTAACTGGCTTTGAGCTTCCTAAAGCTCGATGTGGTTCACCAGCTTCCCAGTTGTCCCCACCTGAATGGCTGCTGCCTCCTTTACCATAGAACCTCTCAGTTGAGGCTTTTGCCTGAGTAACTCCTGAAACCTGCCTGTTGTTCACAGTCCGGGCACAGCAACCCTAGAGGATATGGCCCTGTCTTAGATGTTGGGGTGTACTACACAGCCTGGGTAGCATGGGCTTTTAGAATAGATTTATATTAATAAAGTGCACCAATGATTTCGCAAGGAAACTGCTCAGAAGACTTCCTCCTTAGCCTGTGCGAAGGATCATGGCCACATCAGAAATGGGGAAACATCCTAGTCTCTGTGAATTTATTTTCTGCTGTAAAAGCTAAGTGCTTACCATAACCACTGGGGACAGCAAAGCTGGGCAAACACTGCAGCTCTTCACTAGAGATTGTGGTACCTGCATTGCACAGAACACAGCTAAGATAGCAGTACACTATTAATGTCCCTTGTAGGCAACATGGGAGAGGAGACAGCACAGTATGTGAAGGTCAGATGCCTTTCAGACTTTGTCGGCATGTTTAACACCATCAGAACTAGCCCACAGAAGTAGTCAAAAAAGTCATTACAGTTGGCAGAGCATTGCTGTAATTAGCGATGCTTAATCCCCTGTTTTATTCAATTCCTCGGTGTTCAAATGATTTTTTTTAGTCTTTGTGAAAGGTTTCTAGCGGACTGAGAGGAGTGAAGGTAAAAGGCTGAGAGATTCGCTGTTTGCTGTTTTATCCATTGCAAAATAGAAAAACAGTAGTGCTGTAGTAAATTTTCCTCCCAAGTAGGTATGGACATAAAAAGTTTGCACTTAGAAGCAAGCCAGGAGGTTGCTTCTGTAACATCTCCAGGGCTGCCAGTCCCTCACCTTCTTTGTTGCCTATGTGTCATCCCAGTTAAGGACAAACCGGGACTCAGTGCCTGCTTCGTGCCTGTGTTTGTCACAGTAACATGTCTGTCCTGACCTGGATCTCTGACTCTGCCTATGGACGTTTCCCCAGAAGAGCAGGCTGGGGCTGCTGCATCTGGCTCTCTGAAATGCACTGTCACCAAGGTGATGGGGGACAAAATGAAGCAACAACCACGTTTCCTTAGCTCCATCAGTAAAAGTTAGAGGAAGGCAAAATTTTAGTATTTAATGACCAGCTGATCAGGAAAAGTTCACCCTGCTGTCACTCTTGATCACATAGCTCTTCTTGACCACAGAGCTATCTGGAATGTTCTCCAAATGGTACATGAACCCTGGTGAGATAACTTACTTTTTCCTATCAAAGGCTGAATGAAAATATCAAATGAGTTGTAGGAACTGTTTTTCTTGCCAATTCTTTCTTCCCCCAGACCACAGCAGTCTGCTAGTGTAGGATTATTTCATCACTGACTTAGCGTAATGGTTGAAATTCCTCTACAATAAACCATTTAAGACACCAAAGCACAGGTTGGTACCAGGCTGGGCTGCTGTCCCCTCAGTGTCCCGCTCAAGGGGTTTCCCTGAGAGCCCACTTTGGGTGAAGAGTTGGCTGTTGGCAGCACAGCTTATGAGAGCGCAGCGGGCTGGGAAGCGGTTGCAGCAGCACCCCCGTGGCCAGAGAGCGAGGAGCAGCTGGAAAGGAGACAGCGGGAGCTAAATCATCGCCAGAGATACTGGCCTGCCTCCTCCAGACATGGCACATCTGAAATGATGTCCCCTGGCTGCTGCTTGTCCCCTCAGTGCAGCCTGGCAGAGGGCGGAGGTGCCCATCGCTAGCACTGAGGGGTCACAGTAATACCCTTCCCCCCTCTTTTTCCTTGGGGGGTGGGTAAAACTTGACATTAAGAGGCAGGTTGAGAAAAAATGGTGGTGTCGTGTATTTAGCTGTGTTTTAAGCACATGCTAGCAACATTTGTTGTCTCATTTTTACAAAATACACAGTAGTTTTCTATCTTCTTGTCGCTGTAAACTGTACAGCACTGGAAAGCAGTGCTCTGAGTAGGAGGAAAAATACAATCGTAGCTTTTGACCAGCTTTCATTTTTGCCACCTACGAAACAAGACTTTTCTAACACAGCAGTCCAGCTGTTTGGCATTTCTAAAAGTTTTCATCCCCTGGCAGTGTTTAAGGCAATAGGCTATTCTGGTTTTCACTACCAAGAAAGCCAGTGGTTGTCACAGTACCAGAGGCAGAAAGCAACAGAGAGTTATCAGAGGAGAATCCTTCAGGCTGATAGGGAGAATAAGACAGTTTATCAAGCCGCAGGAACGTCCCTCCTCATCTGTCCCTTAATCTCCATGGCAGAAACCTGCCTGCTCCAGGCCAGGTGCTCGTTTCCAGACATAGAGCTCTTTGTGAAGGTGAGTGTTGTAAAGCAATCCAATGGCAATGTTTGTTTATGGAGAGCTTTTTACTATATTTGAGATTCATTTGATAACGTTGAGGAAGGTAAAAGAACAAGCAGAACTGGTTTCATTAATGTGTGTTGTTTGTATGTAAGGTCTGCAAAACTTAATGAACTAACCTATTAACTAAGTAAATGATACACCTGTTTTTTTCTTCTGCGTCCTTACATATAATCTAAGTTTTAAAACTGCGCTTTAGGAGAATCACATAAAGAGCTTAAGAATTAGACCTCTGATCTCTTCCAGCAATGTTGCATGAAGCCTAACTTAACCAATAGCAACTATACAAGACTTCACCTGATTTTAACTAAGCCTTTTAAGAAAATGCAATACAAAGTACATGAGAGCAACACTTCTGTGGCCACATGTACAGTGAGTTGCACCTATAATGCTTTACACTGACACCTGATGGTTCGTTCAGCCAAAAAGGAAAGACCATCATTACAGGGGCACACAGAAAGAGAGGTTACGTGACTTGGATGCAGCCACACTTCAGTCTTAAAAGTGGGAGCCTTGGGTCTATAACAAGGAGGGATTACCCAGGGGGGATGCAGCATTTGTGTTTCATTAGTCCTCAGTTCAGCAAAGCACAGAGATGGGTGGGTTCAGCTGGAGCAAGGCTACTGCCGAACTTCTCTCCTCTGGGGCCCACACAGCTGCTTAGTTTGAGATTCTTAATTATTTTATTTATTCTGTTTATTCCCTTGAGTGCTTTAGACATTACATTACAGTTTATGCTGGTAAATCTTTCTCTATTTGTTTCCTGTGATCATAAACTGATTTAACTTGTTTTAATCTTGCAGTGACTTAGGTAGATTTATGTTCACATAGACAAATGAGGTGGAGACTATTTCCTTTGGAAGGACTGCGGTGATTTCAATTTTGTTTTCTAACTTATGGCAGTATTCATTATGCATTTTAATGAAAAACTACATCTCCAGGATGACAGGATTCTTCATCATATCTAACTTTGCATGAAAATACATATTAGTAGAAATGAGTAACATGCTATACGTACTCGTAGCAGATCTGGGTTTTCTGCTTTCCTACTGCATCTGCTATCAAAATGTGCTATCGTCAGAGATGAATGTATGCCTTTTTTTTTTTTAATTGTAGGCTGGCAGTGATGGGGAAAGTATTGGAAATTGCCCGTTCTCTCAGCGTCTCTTTATGATTCTGTGGCTAAAAGGTGTCATATTTAATGTCACAACTGTGGATTTGAAAAGGTGAGATTGTATCCAGAGTTCTCCTTTTCAGAACAACTTTTCCAAAACAGTGATTTTAAAGGGTGACTCTCTTCTGATAGATTTGAAATGTGCACCGTGCCTTGGCATTACATTAACAGTCCGGATGCCTAATTCCTCTTTAGGGTTCACTAGTATAAAGTGGACTAAGTCCTTTGAAGCTGTTGAGATTTTAATCTGTTTTGCAGTAGGTCTCTGTAACATAACACAGAAGTTCTGGGTTTGTTTTAAGCATTTCAGAGCACATTCAGATATGGGCTAGCGAATTCTCACACCACCGGTGTGAGGCAGCTGGCTAAGTTTTATTTTGTAAGAAAGATGTATAGCAGCCTGCTATTTTAAAGGTGAAACAGTTAGTTGCAATTAAGGACAGAAATTGCAAATGTGGCTCCTGTTGTGATTAACCCCATCTCTTTCCTCCCATCAGAAAGCCTGCTGACCTGCAGAACCTGGCCCCGGGAACAAACCCCCCTTTCATGACATTTGATGGTGAAGTGAAAACCGATGTCAATAAGATCGAGGAGTTCTTGGAAGAAAAGCTAGCTCCGCCCCGGTACCGTATTCCTGGCCGCTTCTCTTGCTTTCAGCCCCTCACGGCCCTCGACAGGGGTCAGCGACCAAACCCCTTCGGTTTCGGCGGGTCAGGCTCTCCACGAGGCTGCACGTGTTATAATTGCATGTGGGAGGCTCGGGAGGGCTGGTCTGGCCGCTGCAGTGGAGCTTGCAGGGAGGGGTAACTTCAACTGGCGTGAAACAGTGCTGAAGCCTGGCACCGTGCAGGGGGTGTCCCTGGGGTGTCCCCGAGACGCTGGCTGCGCTCCTCCCGCTGCCCTCGCCTTTGCCCTGAGTTCCCTGCTCTGCCACCACAGTCACTCCCAAGGCACGAAATCCACCCCACTGTAGCAAGCGTGTGCAGAAAGCTGCGTGCCGCTGCAGAAACCTGACCTCTTTTCCTCCGCTTGTGTGGGTTTGAGGTTTCTCTCTTTACACTGTACAAATAATTACACTTGCTGGGAGCAGGTAGTTGGAAGAAAAGGGCAGTGAAAGCCTCCCACATGGTAGACGTGCTGGGGCTCATTTTGAGTGGCCGGGTGGGCCCATCTTAGCACACGGACGGGTCTGAGTTTCGGACTCGTCGTTCCCCACCCCAGCAGCTCTTCCCACGTCTACCCGAACCCCACTGTCCCACCATCATGACCAGCAGCATCATGTCCCCCACCCACCCACCTTCTCTCTCCCCTGGGACAGCAGCCCTGCTCTGCAGCGCTCCCTTCTCAAGCAGCCGAACCTGACTTAAACGAGGCAAGCAGCTGCTCCCCTCCGCTTTTCCCTTCCTATCCGCCCCTGGCAGCAACAGCTGCTGGACTGGCCGCTCCGAGCTTGCTCACGCACACGCGAGTGGGCCAGGCGCGGAGGCTGCGAGGAGCAGCAGCAGCTGTGGCCAACAGGGACTTTCCCTCCGCTCCTTCTCATGGCAGGAGCCACGCTCCACGCAGCCTCACCTCCAGTGGAGGAGGCCTGGGAGAGGCACTGGGCTGTCTGGGTGGTGTTTGCAAGCATGAACAGTCATTTCCCCATCTCCCTCAGGAAAAGGAGGTCATCCACATGGTTTAACTATGGTTTAAATTTGCACTTGCTAAGTGATTTTTAGTTCAGGAAGGTTCCCTTTGAAAGTCCGGTGTGGCTGTATATTGTGACACTACAGTGTAAATAATGTATATTAAATAATTAGTGGAGATGGAAATAAAGGCTAGTCATATAACTTCTTTTTGTTTCTTTTAACTCCTCAGGTATCCCAAACTTGCACCAAACCACCCTGAGTCTAACTCTGCAGGAAATGATGTCTTTGCAAAATTCTCTGCGTTCATAAAGAACCCGAGAAAAGATGCTAACGAACGTATGTGCTGCAGTCCTTACGTCAGCCCTGATAGTTAGTGGAAGAAATTAGAGCTGTACAGTTCTGGCACACTGTGCTGGAGATATCCCATTTACAGCTTAGGTTAAACAGTCATTTTCCAGAGCATAAAGGCTGTGGAGATCTATTCACTCTCTTCTTTGAGGATTCCCAAAGTTAGTTTACACAGATACCACTGTCAGCAGGGGAGCACCAACTCCAGCTCCTCCTCGTTTCGTCAGCTCTCAAACTCCTAACATTGCACCTTGCCCACAGCTCTGCTAGAAGCACAGCCCGCTTGAACTGAGACCTTACCTTTCTACTCTATTTCTGCAAATAATGAGGACTCTAGCCCCATGGCACATGTCTCTAGAGCAGAACCCTCACAACCACCATGGATTAGCTCATCTCTGCCCTCCAGCTGTCAGCCCTGTTCTCTTTGCTCTTCCCTTCTCCCCTCTTCACAGTGGCAAAGGGGCACCACCAGCCCACGAAAAGCCCAGCCAACCTTTGCCAGCCTCTGCTGCCCTGACCCCACTCCTGTATGCTCAGCCAGAAGCACGGGACTCAGAGTCCAGTTTCCCGTACACCCCAAAGTGGCATCCCAGTGGCTTGCTGTCGTAGCTCCCAGCCTTGCTGTCCTGCCCGTGGGCAGGCACTTGCCCCGTGGCTCCCAAGACGAGAGTCAAGGTGAAGGCAGAGCCACTCTGCAAAAACACACTCTGCAAAGGTGTTTGAGGAGCCATTTCTGGTAACACAGCCCCAGTCTGATTTTTCTCAGAACCCCCCTTTAGCTACTTAAAGCTCTTATCCCAGCATTAACTTTTAAGCTTAGGATAAAGGAATTGCAGGAGTTGGCATGGCCGGGTGTCTGTGAGCTGGGTTGGTGCCAGGAGACAGGATGCAGGAGTTGCCTTTCTGCTCGGTGTCAGAGAGACCTTGGTACAAGCTTGAATGACCTTTTTATTGTCTTAACCTAGATTTGGAAAAATCTTTGCTTAAAGCCCTGAGGAAGCTGGACAACTATTTAAATAGCCCCTTGCCTGATGAAATTGACGCTTACAGCACTGAGGAGATCACTGTTTCCAGCCGGAAATTCCTGGATGGAGATGAGCTCACCTTAGCGGATTGCAACCTCCTACCAAAGCTCCATATAATCAAGGTTTGCATTTGCTTTTTAGCTTCCTGAAAAGAAGGGTGTCAGAGAAGCTCAAGTCCTTTTCTGAAAGGCAGAGGAATCCTTTATCTGTTCTGAGGCCACACAGTAGCTGTGTAGGGACACTGAACACTAATGCACAAGGCCATTTCATTACAGCATGGCTAGGCAGGTCCTCACATTGGTGACTCTGGAGCTGGAATATCTGGTTTCATATCTGGACTGTGACTGCACTTGCTAAGACTCTTACAAGTATGAAATGAGTGCTATGTTCAGTGCTGTAGAGAAGTGTTTTCATTTGCATTTTATATGCAAAGTGCATACGACCATGGACCAGTAAGGTTAAATTATTTTGCCCATGCCCATGCCAATTCAACAGGCCAGCAAAAGCTGAAATTCAAACCTGTCTCTCCCACCTTTAATCCAAAACTCTTTCTTTGCTGAATACCACCACTAGTATCAATAATGCTGGCAAGGTAGCCACCACCCACTGCTTTCCAGCCAAAGCTCTTAGCCTCTTCTTGCAGGGCTGTGGAGCATCTACATAGACCTAACAGTCCTGGTGACCAAGATGTTTGGGTGTTGTCACAACCTGTTCCTAGGCTACTCTGGAGCCAACCAGGCTCTGGAAGAGAAACGGCCATACTGGAAATTCATTGGATTTCAAACAAATGAGGTCACTTCACAAAGTTTTTTTGGACTACGATTTTGTCAGAGGATGAGTGGATTGAATTTCTTTCTGACACCTCCACAAGTGAAACATTTCCCCAGAGATGTTCTGGTTGAACCTATTCCAGAGCACAGCAAGGGAATGAGCCCTTTCCCATGCCCACGCAAAGCTCATGCACAGCAAAGCTCGAGACTTAGCAAGGGTCAGCAGAGCCAATACAGGGAGAATCACCTTATGTCAGGTGAATGTCTGAAGGATGATGAAGGATGAACATCACACCATCCTTGCTGGCCAACACAGAGGGGTTAGATATTGGCCAATAGTTGTTTTGCCTACCCATTTGAAATTTAGTATTTTAATTCAAGTTTTTCCTTTCTGTTTCAGTCAAAGTATCCAAGTATGGGCCAGTTTATTACTGTAAGATTATTCTGTTAATTCTGGTTTATGCTAGCTCCTTTGCTGTTTTAAGCTGTATCTCTTCCAGGTGTGGTCTACTGGTCCACATAGCTCTGCATAGCTCTAGCAGAATATTTATACCAAATGAATCCTTTTAAGTGAGTTAGCTTCTTAGCTAGCTTTCTTCATCCCATGTCTTCTCCTTTTTTTGTCTTTCCTTCTCCTTTCCCCCTACGTTGCATATAATGACAGACTTACGCATTGAACATTTGAAATGGGCATAAAGAATAGATTAGATTTGGGTTTTTTGCAGATCATGTGTGTAATGATATTTTTCTTTTTTCTTTTAATAAAAGGTTGTTGCAAAAAAATATAGAAATTTTGATTTTCCACCTGAAATGACAGGGATTTCAAGATACTTGAACAATGCATATGCAAGAGATGAATTTACAAACACTTGTCCCGCTGATCAAGAAATTGAGTATGCGTATTTGGATGTTGCAAAGAGAATGAAGTAAACAGAAGATGCCTCCATTCTTTATTGCTTCTGAGATTTAGATGGGCACGAGCCAAGATGGAAAAAACAAAAGCCAGCATACATTCTGCAGTGTAATGTTAAGTTCTGCTATTGGCCAATCCTTCTTTTATAATGATTGTATAGCATTATTTGCTCATTCTTAAATTATGTATGTATATGTTTGTGTGTCTGTACAGATGTCTGCACACATGAATGTCTGGTGTGCGTCCCAAGTTAAAGGCATCAGTCAATATTAAAGCATTTGTTGAAGTTAGGGAAACAGTGTAGGTCACACAATTATAGCAATACTACAGACTAGTGACTTGCGCTAAATTGCTGAATTTTGAGACGAAATAGCCCTGTTTCTAACACACATTTAACCTGTCATTATTGCTGCCTCTGATCTCTGTTTCACAGTTGTTGCCAAACTTCACAGTTACTGGGAGGGTGTCTGTTTGCTTCTCTGCAGGCCTCGGAGGGCCACAAGCCAGCAGCTGGTGCCCATGCAGCACCCTGGTTAACCCAGGAGAGAGGCCAGCCTGTTGGTGGGACCACATCTGACGTCCCAGAAGCCCTCTCCTCTGTGCTAGACACCTGCAAGGCAGGTCAACGAAGAACAACTCCTTTTCATTTTGCGTGAGTCTTCTTTGGTATTAAAAATAAATAAATAATTAAAAAATTTCCTGCCTTCTCCTCTCTCAGGGCTGCAGAACCCATTGAACTTCCCTCCTGGTGCTCCCAAAGAGAGGAACGCAGACTGTCACTGGCCTATGGACTATCTGATAATAGATATTTGACAAGGGAGGAGGGAGAGAAATGGGTGAACATCTGTCCCCAGCAAGTGATGTAGGATTTCTTCGTCATCCTTCCATGACTCTCATTTTGTTTTGGAAAGCAAAGAGGAGGAGAGGGTCTAAGAAAGAAACAGTCCTTCTCTGTACTTACTTTTCCTGGTTCAGCTCCAACATACTGGCTTTCTCAGGGCAGCTGTTAGGACTTCATTGCTGAGAGCTTTACAGCTGATCAGGCAGGTATCTATCAGGAATGAGGTAGACCTACCTCCTGCCTTAGGCAGGGGATGGATTAGTTGAACCCCTCCAGCCTTGCATGAGTCTGTGTTCAAGGCAGTCACTACTGGTGAGAAACGCCCTTTAGCCTGGCATCAGGGAGCACACTATTAGAGATCTGTGGACTATGAAAAGTGACGTCCACAGCTGCTTTCTGCTGAGCAGGCCCTCAGCAAGCACATAGGAACAGAGGGTGCGATGCTTTAGTCATAGGGTCTACCTGGAAATTTCTTCTGATGGATTTTGCCTGTGTGTACAAAATAGCTATACCCACAAGAAGACTCTTACAGACTAGACATTCATCCTTTCCTATGTCAAACATACACTTGAATCCTAACAAAGCATTACTTAACAGTAATAGTCAGTATCAGACACATTGTGTCTGTGGTGTCTTCATCTTACACACTACACAGTTCTGATGCAAATGTGCTATCATCACAATTATTTGCAAGCAGAGTTAAATGTGCAGTTTTAATTTGCCTTTAGAGAAAACAGACACAATACCTTTCCCCTCCCAGCCTCAACTGTGAACTCTCATACCTGGGTTGATATCTGAGCAGTCACTCATCACGTATTACTAACTGTTACTTTGTATTTTCAAATACATACATACATATATATATATATATATAAAATATATAAAAAATGAAATCTGTATACTCTTTTCATATGCCTTACAAATTTAAATAGAAAATATACAAATTCATAAGTAATTTGAACAGTGTTCTGTCTTTATTTCCTTGGTAATTTCCTGGTAAGCTGCATTGCAACAATGGCCTAGATTTTAAGGAATACAAAGCAAAATTTAACCCAACTTTCATTTGTTTTGGAGCAATCGTGTATGTCGCAGACCTGCAGTGAGATCTTGGGAGCAATACATACTGGCCGTGCGCATTTACTGATGAATAAAAAACCAAAGGGCCAGTGTGTAATCCTTGTCCTAGACGAGCCACCTACCACAAACTGTCCCATATCCACACAGGTTTGGGGCTGGACACATTTGTAACTGTTTGGTCTTGGGGACATCCACTTGGGATGATCCAAAACAGCCAGGGACTGCCCATGCTGCTCAGCAGCTCTTGCAGCAATCCAAATGCATGAGATGGCTCCTGGCCCTCTCTTGCTTCTCGCCCTACATATGGTTATGGCTGTTTATCATCAATAAATAACAGAGCCTGGGCTATTCCCTGGCCCTGACAGCATGTAGCAATGTGTGGTTCACACCTGTACGGCTCTTTTCTACCTCCTGAAAACAGGGTGGCCATGCTGGTTGTGGGGAAGAGTACCTATCTCCAAATCACGCCTGGACGTTGGTGAGAGCAACGCTCTTCGGCGCAGGTCAGGCTATTTGTAACAGAAGTCTTGAGGTTGGTGAAGATGAATGAAAATGTGCATGTGAAACCACTAAAAGAAACAGAAAAACAAGGGTTGAAAAAATGAATAGGTTAATCGCTACAGGGCATTGTAGAAGTAAATTCATTCAAAGGACCTGGTAGCAAGAAAGCAAAGAACAAACTGAAGCCTCAAGCTAAGGTAAAGAGATGAGGAGGAGCAGGAGGGGTGCCATAAAACATCCTGATAAAGAAAACAGAACAATGGGAAGCAGGAATTTTGTCTTTGACTTAAAGATCCTGACAGATCCCTAGGGGGTATAAAAGGCACCTCCAGAAAACAGTTTGTTGTCCACAGCGAAGAACCCAAGAGCCATTCCAGGACCCGACATCCAGTGGCACTGGCCTGCCGCCTCACACACAGACTGTCCAGGTGTAGATGGGGACACCAAAAGTGAGTAAAATACGTGCCGTTTAGAATAAATATCACCCTTTTATTCCATAAGGTCCCACGCTGGCTTCCTTTCCCTGGCCCCACGGTAACAACCACCCCGTAGGCAGGCCCTGCCTGCTTTCCAAACCCAAACACAGCACCCGTGTCTGTGTCCAGGGTGGGCTGCAGCTCAGGAGAGCTGGTGTGCCAGGGCTCAGCCGAGCCCATCACCGTTCACCCTTACTGACTGAAAAGGGCAAGAGCCCGATCTGCCTGAAACACCGTGCTGCTTTGTGTCATGCCCATGTTTATGGTTTATAGACACAATGAAACTTCTTTTTGCTCCAGATCATTCATTTAACCTCCTCACCCTGTTCTCTTTTTCTAAGGCTTCATCAGAATCATATGCCTGCACTTCCAGTACTGTCAGGTGAAGGGAAAAAAAGCTTCAGACACTTAGCAAACAGAGGTGGGGTTTTTTCCTTAAAATCTGACGTTGCTTGGAAGGATATTTGATTAAATGCTTGTGGCCACTGATAGTTTTGAAACCTAATGTTTTCTGGTTTCCTTATTCCTCTTAGTCATGCAAAAGAAGTTTATGGCTCCAGCCCTCCACAATGGATTGTTGGGCACACATGATGCTACCTAAACCAGCATGTTATGGTTGGTGTTTGCATATATCTGGCAACACAGGGAGGAGATGTGGGTAAAGAAGCCATAGAAATGACCCAGTGTATCAGAAAACTGCAGTTACTTCATTTGTCCTGGGACGGGGTGAGCTAAAGTGTCCGCACAATTCCACAGTAAAAGAATCTGTATCTTCTACACATATTGAGTGTCTGAGTCTGGCCCTTCTTAAAATACATTATTTTAAGAAAATACCTTTGTCCACATTAGAGTTATTCTGTTTTCAAAAGACCATTGAAAGATTTTTTTAAACAATTTACTGGGGAAGAAATTAGATGAGATAAAGGGAGAGAGAAAGCAAGCTGTGGTGTTAACAGTGTCACCAGCTGCCTGAGTGGCCTTGACATGCACTAAGTTGTAATATCTAGACAGAGATTTGTAGTGCTTGATCCCATGCCAGGGCAGGGGTCATATTCCATTATTTAAAGGCATGTTTGCAGAGAGAGAGCTCCTGATTTCCAAGTAGTTATTAGCGCAAGTAGTCTTCTGTGTGGTGTTGCTTGTACAGAAAATGCTTTTATTATCATTTTCAATACAATATTTTACATGTCCCTTTTATACACCTATTATACGCAAGGCAAATATGATTAGACAGTTACTTTATTAATTGTATTTCTTGTGTAATTCTACTTGTGTAGAAAACTCTTCAAAGTTTGAAGGTTTCTTTCTCAGCTTCAGTATCTTAGTCTTCAGCATGACCCATCAACTTGAAGGTTAAACACTATTTACGCTCAACGCAGTATTTCCAAAAGCAAGCTGAAATAAATCAAATGCAGGGTAACTAACTAATGCATTTCCTCCAATGGATTTAAAAAAAAAATAGCTTCAAAGCAATGAAAAAATAAACCTCATGAAAGAAAGTTAGTATTCCTCATCCATATCAACATGCTATTTGTTTGAGTATAAGCAAATATCTAAATTTCACAAGCCCCTTAAAACTGGCTGAAGTTTAGTTTAAAAGCCATTTTTTTCCTAGGTTATTAGGAAGGTTATTTCTAAGCTGTCAAGAACCTGTAATCAACTGCTAAGTTGAGGCATGATCCTGAAAGTTCAAGTCAACAGAAACTATCCACAGCATGGTAGAGCCAAAGCTAGGTTAGCAAACATCCCTCTCAACCAGCCACTCCAAGTACTAGTATCACCCAATCGCTGCCAGCCCCGCAGACGCCGCCCATGGACCCTTAAAAGCTACTTAAAGGTTCATAGTGTGTCCTGGTTTCAGCTGGGATAGAGTTAACTGTCTTCCTAGTAGCTGGTACAGTGCTGTGTTTTGAGTTCAGTGTGCGAAGAATGTTGATAACACGGATGTTTTCAGTTGGTGCTCAGTAGTGTTTAGTCTAAAGTCAAGGATTTCTCATCCTCAGCCAGCGAGAAAGCTGGAGGGGCACAAGAAGTTGGCACAGGACAGAGCCAGGGCAGCTGACCCAAACTGGCCAACGGTGTATTCCATACCATGGGACGTCCCATCTAGTATAGGAACTGGGAGTGGGGGTGGGGAATCGCCACTCAGGGACTGGCTGGGTGTCGGTCGGCGGGTGGTGAGCAATTGCCCTGCGCATCATTTGTACATTCCAATCCTTTTATTACTACTGTTGTCATTTTATTAGTGTTATCGTTATCATTATTAGTTTCTTCTTTTCTGTTCTATTAAACCGTTCTTATCTCAACCCAGGAGTTTTACTTTTTTTTCCTGATTTTCTCCCCCATCCCACTGGATGGCGGGGGGGAGTGAGTGAGCGGCTGCGTGGTGCTTAGTTGCTGGCTGGGGTTAAACCACGACAAGTGGTTCTGTGGACACTCACCGTGACTTTACTGACCACGCGTGGGAGCTGCTGCCCTACAAACTGAGTTTCCTGGTGAGAGATCCTGAACACCTGACAGGGCTCGGAGAGCTGAGGTTTGCCACACGGCTCACTGCTACGTTCTCCTGTCAGCAGCCTTAACTAGCATCATATCCCTGACCTACTCTTAGTTGTCTCATGTGACAAAGACCCAAATGCAGGCCCTGCTCATGAGCGATGGGGTAAAGCAAGCTGGTTGCTAATGCACAGCTCAGACCAGCATTCAGTTTTCCTTCACTAGAAAACTGCAAAGAAGTGAAGGAGCAAGGTTTTTCCAGGTCCTGGTCTAAATTGGACTCCTGCTGATTAAGATGTTTTTACTGATGAGCAGAATGCAAACAGAAAAATCTCTTCTGGAAATGAACTAAAGGAAACAAGAGCCTTATTTCAAAATTTGAAAATTGTTCAACTTTTTGATTAAATCAAAGCAATGAACTGAAATCAAAATAAATGTTCCTTTTCAAAAACCGAGGGCATTTGTTTTTCCTGGGTTTCTTCTTTCTGTCATTCCCTTTCCTTTTATTTTATGTTTTTTCAGTGATGAAAGGGGAAAAATGAGAGGTAGAAGTGCTGGAGAAGAAAAGACAAAAGACAACAGAATACTAAACCTTGGTTTTCAACTCAAGATTAAAAAGTAAAACAAGACCTAAACTAAACCTGTATCTTCTTTTGTAGAAAAATATTTGAAAAGTTGCTTTCATCCAACTTCTTGTTCTTAATTTTGAAAACATCAGGATCAGCACCAAGCTACTAAAATTTTCACTCCTCTCAGGTGATCTGCAGTGAGGACAAAGGGTCTCTAGAGGTGAAAACTCAGCTGTTCTTTTGCCTATAGGAATGATCACAGAACAGATCTTCCAGCTCACTCCACTGCAGGACACTGAAATAGTTGTAAATTGCTCCAGGTGATGAAGCCATACTCATGTAAGAGGCTACAAGGAGTCGGACCTTACACAGGTTTCAAGGAGGATGCTGCATATCAAATCACCCTGACACAATATACAGGCTCTGTGTGCCTCACACGTAACTCCTGTAGCAGGCAGCGTGTTACGAGTCCCTCTGTGCCTAAGGATGCCTGAGCTAACAGGCTGCAAGGCGATGTGTCCATACAGTAAGAGTGTTTGTTATACCTTGTGATGTGGATGGGAAGTCCTACCACTGCATCAGTGTGAGCCCTCCTGAAGGTTGCTCCTCTGCTCGTATCAGCAAAATCTCCTCTGATAGAGCTCACATCACTGTGGATGTAATTTCAGCTAAACTGAAGGCCTCTTCCCACCTCCGCCCTCCCTCCCTCTCCCACCTCATTCTACGTAAAGCCTGTGCGTTGGTAAAAGTGGTAGCAAAGGCACACCCAGATAACCACATCAGTGAACTGATAAAACAGGCAGCCTGCTGAGCCACAGCTGCTGCAGGGGTTAGCAGCAGCTCACCATGTTCCCGCATCCTCGTGAAGACAATTAGTCACCTCGGCTCCGCAGGCTTGTGCGACAGCCCTCTAACCTGGTTCGGCTGTCCAAAGTGCCCAAGTTACCCTGATTTTCTTCACCAAGATGACACTCCGTCCAGGTTAAAATACCCGGCTCCACAGTGGAGCGGGGGTATCCACAACAGCCTGCTTGTATGATGCAGGCACACCTCTAATACCACAGCAAGGTGGTTCTCACCGAGTTAAGAGTTGTTTCTAGATAAACGTGGGAAGGCGCTGGAATGCTTTAGTCTCCACCCTCATTTTCCTTATTCAAAGAGCGGGTTTCTTGCTCCTCGCATAAGCAGCATAGAGTCTCTCCCTCGGGCATGCAGAGGAGCTGCTCACTCAGGTCGCATGCAGCTGGGGCTGAGCGCACACCTCGAGCTAGAACCTCTCCCAGGGCCCACAGAAGATAGACCAGAGGGGACGCAAATTCAGTTGGCCTTACGGTGTGATAAGCAAGTGAGGTGAATGGCTCATGTTATGCCTGAACTCTGCTCTAAGAGGGGCAGGATCAGGAGATCCCACCCAAGGGCAGCTTCAGGCAGCACTGAGGGGTACTCAGCGCAAAAAGAGGGACCAAGATGTTACAAGCTCCAAAATATTACTCTGCCCGCTTTAACTTATACAATTGGTTTTTACTTGTTGCTGGGCTTTTTAAATCTTCCAGTACATCAAACATGTTATACAGTGTTGAAGTTCAGTTGAAGTGAAGTACATCTACCACTATCAACATTCTCAGCTGCAAAAATCATGAATTAGACCTTTGGAACAATGAACTGACTTAAAAAGTGTGACAGACCAAAGAGGTAAGTATTGCTTCTTCTGTTTTGCCTGCTTTTCTGTACTAGCAGAAGGCTAGTAATTAGTTACAAATCACAAAAAAGAAAAATGTGACGGGATTTTCACTGCCAGTCAGGGCTATGAACTGCTAGTTAGGTACTAAATTACTGATTTATATATCTACTGGGAATATAAAGCCGAAGTGCAGGAACTAGAAGGGACAAGAAGAAAAGAGAGAAGTAGAAAAGGAGAAGATGAAAGAAAAGAAAATTTTAAAAGAGGCAAACTGAGACAAGGGAAGGGAGATGTCTTTCTGAGTAATGGGCAGTGTTTGTACTGCATGTACCTGGTATAAATAATGTTTTACACATACACACACACACACACACACACACACAGTGCCTTTAAGGTTTTGTGCTCCTTCTCTCTGTCAGAATGCAAACTGCATCTATCCATCTGTATGTCTGAAGAATATGCCTATAAGTATTCAGGAACAATACTTTGTAAGAAATTACATGACCAAAATAGGAGTGGGAGAAGTTGTAAATGGAATACCCTTCTCCTCTGAATTTAAGAACTTGCCATGAAATTATATTATAAAATCCAATGGATGATCAATCAAAATCATTCAACTGGATTAAAAAGTTGACATTTTAAAAGGTTTGAAAGCCAGTTAAAAATTAGATGTCTTTTAAAAAATAATCCCAACAGATTTCATGCCAAAAAATGTTGAAACAATTTCTAGCCAGCTTCCTATCTCACCCCTATTGCTGTAGTGTTTGAATGCCTCACTTCCACAACACCCTTTTTAAAAAAGGAAAGCTGTTATTTTCATTTCATACCCACACAACTGCAGGAGGCACAAAGAAAATGCTTCCAGTCCAGAGACATGAAGCAAACTGTGGTGAATTGAGGTCTTTCGCACTCCAACTCCAACCACCGGAGAGCTTTCCTGAGAGGCACTTTGTTACATGGGGACCTGTGCATCTGTTCTCTTTGGCAATATAAGGTCAGATCTGATTCAACTGGATAATGGCTAAAATGTTTACTCTCTGGTTACTGTTCAATGGTTTTCATGTCCCAGACAGATTCCTCTTTGTTGTGGGCCTCATCAACACCTGGCATGATTAGCATGAATCCAGAGTTTGGATGGCCCTAGAAACTGAACTGATGTCTCACCTGTGAATATATGTCAGGGGAAAGTGTTTCAGTGAGAAAGCTATGGTTTACACCAGACATTTTTTCAGTCAGACACTTCTAGCACCTTCTACAACACTAGCTATGGTACCGAAGTGACCCAGTAACTAGCTAGACAAGGTACAGCATCACTCTTTAAGTCCTACCTCTCTTAATTTTCCAGGAAGTTGGCAGTGAAGCCTTCCAGAAGTTCTTCCCATGTAAAGGATTTATTTCCAGGAGGTCCTTGCTCAGTTCAGATGGAGGATCAGATGGACTTTCATTTACACCTTCCTGTCCAAAACCGTACAAATGTAGCACAATGTCAGTGAAGCAGCCTCTAGAAACTGAGAACACCAGCAATCCAGGAAACACAAAACATAGAATTGTGTACTTTACTGAATAATGATGAGAGTTATATGGGTATTAGGCAACAGTAAGAGAAAACACAGAGATGCCTGTTCTCACCGTTTCGACTTTCTTTCCATATGTCTTGGCGTAAGCTGAAATGCAGAAAGGGAACACAGTTAGAAGCTGTTCTGGAAGACAATGATTCTGCTTCCTGCACACTTCAGCATGATCTGTCATTTAACAAGATGCATCCATAAGAAAAATTAGGAGAGCTGGCTCTTCCCACAGCTCGGCTTTCCGTAAATGCAGCATTGCCATGTGTCCCTCAAAGGTCAGCTTCACCTCCAGCATCACTTCTATGCCTGCTTAGGGTATGAACAACCGAGTTGTTGAAACCTTCTAAAGTGGATAGTAAGCTGCTTTGACTTCATGACAGTACAATGAACATTTTACTACTGGTATGACGGTTAAGACTGACAGAGATCTCGGTAACCGGATGCTTTTTGGAGATTCACAACACCATTGTGGCTCAGATAAGAGCCAGATTTGACCCTGAAAACTCTTTTCTTGAAGAACTGCTCAAACCACTACCCACTGCTACACACAAGCAATAAGAGTCCCCGTGTTTCTTAACCAACAGAAGCACCAAGTCTGTAAGTGCCTAACTGCAGTTAAGGTGTTACAGCTTGAGACTGGGGCTCTCATTTGCCTGAGACACCAGCACAGAAGGCTTATTTTCAGTCTGAGGCACTTACTGCTTATGTAGGTGGCTCCCTGCTCACCTAAGTTTCCAAGCATGTAACTTTTTGCAGGCCTTACAAAGAGCCTGAGCCCTAACTGGGGAGCAGTAGGCAACAGAGTAGCCCAGAGAAAGGCACTGAAGCCTGTACATATATTTGAGGCTCTCAGTCAATGTCTCTGCTTGTGGACAGTGGACCTAAGAAAGGCTATATCAGGCACGTGCTGGATGAATGCATCCCTACTCCTGCTCTGCCTAGAGAAGCACGGCCACTCAAATCTGGGTTAGCCAGCGTAGTGGATATACACTGTCTTGGCACTTTCAGCCAGAACCAGCAAGATAAGCAGCAGACCACAAAGGACTGAAGGAAACCGTATCAGACATACGGAGGCAAATTTATCTTTAGAGCCTTAAACTCCTTTTTATCCCATCACAATCATCTAGACACAAAATTACACACATAGGCACAAAATACAATGCCTTTAAATGACAGGGGGGAAGAGTAAAAATAATGTCTGCTAGAATAAATGTCTAGCAAAGCCAGTGTAAGCAGTCCCAGAATGTATCTACTTGTTGATGGCTGGGTGGAGAGAGCTTACACTTGGAAACCTCAGCGGTCCATGCTATATGTGTGCCTAGGAGAGTGATGAGGAGATTTCCAGATCCAACACATGCTTGATATTTTTGAGATTTCAAATTCCAAAGGCACTGAGAGAGAAGAATATTCAGTCTCAGTGCCACGCAGCACCTGCTGAGTTACTTTCACATGACAGTTTCAGGTGGTGCTCCCTGTTTCAGCATGCTCTAGGCTTTACAGAAACTCCACAATTTCAAACAGGATGCTTAGTTTCTACCCCAAAGTTAGTTTAATGACAACATTTTAGCCGAATCCTCAAGGAATCCTTGAGGAGATGAAAATCCCAGTTTAGAAAACAGTTACAACTTTCCCTTTCCCTGAAGATAACTCAAAGGGCACCAAAGCTGGGAACAGGAAGCAAATACTATAATAGTATATAACCATCTTTTGAAATTCACTAGACAGTGGAGTGTACTCACTATTTACTTACCAGTACCTCACGTGGGAGTAAACAGTCTGTGCAGTGAGCACATGATGGTCCAGTTCCACAAAAAATATTAGTTAAAATGCAGCTTTTGAAACAACATAGATGCACCTGACAGAAAACTGCCTACAGTATACTCCAAAGCAAATACTAAATCAGAGGGCAATTAACTGAAGGTAGAGTCAGAGGCGGGGTGATAACTGTATTATTCTGTGCTGAATCAGTTGCTTTGCAACTGTAAAACCTCACCCATTTTTTCCACTCATGCAAAAGCTGCCTTTCAAGATACACATGGCTGTCTTGAGTCTCCAGGAAGGCAGTTCTATGCTCTGATGGGATCTTTGAAATTGTCCTCGTACAGAAATACCTAGGTCAGACAACCTGGGTCACACAAGCATAAACCCAGATCGATTCAGAGCGAGCTGTCCACTCATGATAAACACCGCTGCTGGAAAACCCTACTGGGCACTGTGGCAGCTCTAGCAAGTGAAAAGTATCATCACAGTCTAATTCAGCTGACTGCAGAGTGGACGGCCTTTTTAGTTGCCTACAGGCAAGGCATGAAATTCAGACAAAATTATCTTGTGCTGAGACATCTACCAAATTTGACCTGAGAAAGCTGCAAATCTCTCTCTTTTTGGTTCGGGTTTAGCTGGGTGGGTTTTTTGCACAGAATTTGTGTTGTTTATGGACTACTAAAATTTAATGCTGGTTCTCATAGCAGGAAGTTCATTCCATGGTTTGGAGCAGCATTCAGTGCTCACAGGCTTACGTTCTTCATTTAAACTTCTGCAGTTAATAACAAGTTTAACGTCAACTGTGCGCATAAATCCTGTTCTTTGTTTCCATTTGCACACTTTTAGGTCTCATTAAGTTAAAAAGGACTCCCTGTTACTTTGTGGAAAAGTTTGAGAGAGGACTATGGACAAATATTGAACCTACACTAAGTTTATGATTGAAGTGAGATCCTTGTTTGAGGCAGATGGTAGATCTGACACACTAGAATATAGTGAGGAAACTCTCGTTTATAGCACGATACTATGGTATACATGAATCAGGTTATATAGTGTTCACCTTCTGAAGCTGGAACATGACCTAAAAGTGTTAGTCAAAGAAATTATTTAGCCTCTTCTAAGATTTAAAAGCAAAAGATCACTGGTCCAAACAGAAGTCAAGGAAATTCTATGGCTTGTGGGTTTGTTTCTTGTTTAAATCCTTCCACCTCCCTGAGTGCGTTTTTGCTTCCAGTTATACTGAAACATGACCTCTGCCCTGCAGATATGATCATTATCTCTTCAGTATTTGACTCATGCTGTGTCACTAGTGCTGAATGACATGGCAAGTTGTATTACAATTAAAACATACAGAACCACTATTAACAAATGATGTGCTCTTAAAAGACTCAAAAAACATCTGCAGTGACATATTGCTTGCAGTAAGGTTTTTCACATCTTGCTCTCCTCTCCATTTTGGATTTCATCACAGAGAAATATCTCCAACACTCTGAAAACTTGCATGCCTATAAGACCTTTTAGTGGAGACAATTTTCTAGCTTCACCTCTCCTTCCCAGGAAGTGTTCCCATAACACAGACAAACATACCAGTACCCCCTTAAAAAAACACATTGAAAAACAACAGTCAAGGAAATAAGGAAGAATCGTACCTCATTCAAAAAGGTGCCTGGCACTTTTTGCTACCCGGCTTTTACATGCATTATAGAAAAAGGCATACACAGAATCAGCTATATAAACCACCCTGACTCTGCAAAACCAGTAGCAGATTTGCAAATTTCCAGACCAATTACTTTTTTGCAGTTACCTTTCATTCCACTGATTTTAGGGTCTGCTATGGGAATGGCACTTTTTTGTGCTTCATCAAACAACGACAAAAATTTCAGGATCCCTTCTTGTTGATCTGCTACAGGGATCTCCAATGACATCTGCCTCTGAGCTTGGTTGGGGAAAAAAGGAAAAAGAAGCATTACTATCTTCTTCAATGTCATGTGTAAAACTGTATCTACAGTTTGTCTGGATTCACACCTAATTTTTCTTCTCAGGTCTGTTTACTTTGAAAAGGTAGCCTTGCACTTACTGAAAATGCAGATCTCTAGTACAGTTCAGCTCAATGGTAAAGTTTACTGTAAAGTACACAGCTTTAATACACAAAATAAAAAATTTATTAAATAATAATTAAAATTAAATCCAATTATATAATTAGATTATTAAAGTATAATAAATAATTACATTATTTAATTTAAAAGAAAAATACTAAATAATAAAAAGGATTTATTAAAAGGAATGCAAAACCTTTGGCAAGCCAGTTTCTTCAGTGGGGCTATGAGAGTTATTCCACCTGAGAATATCTTGCTTTGTATCTTGAGTAATCCCTACCATAATACAAAAATCTTCTCTTCATTCTTTTTACTTACATCTGTCAACTCATCTTTCCAACCAGCACACTTAGCAATTACACCCATGATAGGAGACTGCTATCCTACTGAGACATACCACAGGACAGCACTGGGATCTTGCACTAAAGCAGACCTTACCTGTTGGATGCTGTGGTTTTGCAGGCATGGCTGGAGAAGCAGCTGCTAGAAAGCCATTTGAAATAACTGCAGTGACAAGAATATTAGCCAACATGTTGGTTGCCATCGTGGTCAAACAGGATCTTCTAGGTGCTGAAACCTCTATCTACAAACCTTGTCAAAACTCCATGCGCAATTTCTCTCTGCTTGAATGAGCCATCACATCCCCTGCTTTATAAATCCTTGGCCTTTCTTCATTACCTGGAGAAAAAATTCCACACCCAATTTCACTTTAGCGATCTGCATTTTGACATTTGGCGATGCGTCTTTTTCTGGTTTTTGTATTTTGCTTTGTGCCACTCTTATAATAAAGTCACTAACGTCAGAAGCCTTTTCTCTGCCTGAGTAAAGACATCAGCAGCATGCTATCGCTGCTTGAACAGGAGAATCTCAAACATGAATCTCAAACTTTGGGATTGAGCACAGTCACTGCTAACAGCAGCACAGGGGTGATCTCCTGGATTCACATCGTCAAGGCACAGAAAAAAAACGGGGCTACTACTTCAGGAGCCAAGATTTCAAACACGGCAGTGACGCTAGCTGTCAGCACAGCAAACAGTGAGGAATTGAATAAATAGCAAGGCCTCCAAACTCCGTCATGTGCTCCTGGGGACTAAATGAAAATGTGAGCTAGGGGTGAAACGAGCCTGGATGAAATCTGTCAGATGCAGGGCTAAATCACTCGACTGCTGGCAGCCAAAGGTGGAGTGGTAGTGATATACCTCTGGTTCAAGAGCTTGCCTCAGCTTGCAGCGAGCGATAGCCAAGAGCTTTCCTCCTGTGTGCCAGAGGCATTTGGTGCTGGAGGAAAGGCTACAAGGGGCATTCTCAATACAGAACGGTGGCTGAACTTCACAGTACACCCGAGGCTGTACTTTCCCACCATCGAGGCAGTGTAACACCAGGAAAAGGAGTCCCAGAACTGCACTGGGGAGAGAGAGGCAGCTTGGAGTGAGCACTGCCACGTGAACGGGCAAAAGGCTGCTTTTTGGTCCTGGCACCGGGCTGCACCGCCCACTGCAATGTGGTTTATGTAGCTAACTCCATACGCCCACTTACTGAGTTCCCCCACAGACTAATGGGGCTTCTCTGCTTCACAAACTGCAGCTTTCCTGCAGGGAAAGCCTTGCTGAGGCTGGAATCCAAGCCAGGTTCCCCAAGCACAGCAAGAGGGCTGAGAGCAATGCTGGGAACAAAGCAGCTCTCTTCTCCCATACCTTCACTACAAAATTTTTCCTTTTTTTCCAGCACATGTACAATGTGTTGCAAGTGCACTGCTGGGGGAGAAGATTGGTCTTCTTACTGAAGGAGAAAATACTAAGCCATCCTGAAAGGATGCACTTGACTAATCTTCCCTGAGGAGGACACCTGGTAGCTTCGTTCTGAAGAATTCCCCCAGCCAAACACCTTCTCACCCCAAATTCATTCATACTGAGTAAATAGTACTCGCTCTGGCCTTGTTCCAAATGCTTCCCATGGCTATTTTGTCAGCCTTTTGTCGGTCACTCGTGGCTGGTCTCAGGTGAGCCGACATTTCAGTGTGACACTGCCTCCTGTTTGTTGGCGGTTTCTTGAAACCAAAGCTTGGGCGAGCGGTCAGAGCTGAGTATGGACAGATTTTTGCCGTTCTTTTGGCTAAGGAAACCACAAGAAAGAGACTAGTGAATTGTTTTGACAGGATCCCACATAGCTTGGATGCAAAAAAGAAGCTGAAACTGCTGTTTGAGGCCTTGGGCGGGGAAAGGACAGATAAACTTCATTTAACTTGTATAACCTTTCTGTCAGGATTTGACTGGCAACAAGGGCTGAGTTGAAATCCTAGGGGTCAATTCTAAACCCAGATGCCCATCCAGAAGCTTGCGAAAATTAAAACTAAACTTTCTGTTGCTCAGCAAGGTAATTTTCTTCATTTGCAAACATGACTCAGTTGACTTAAACAATGTTTTATTAATGGAAGAAAAAGTAGATAAACAGCATGGCAGACAATATTTAACTCCTGGTGTATTACTATTCAAGTCATCTTTTTGGGGGAAGCTGGTTAACTCAGCTTTCAGTTGCTTCCTTACCTCCTGCAGTAACATCCCACTTCCAGCTTGGGTGTGTCAAATCTTGCTGACCAGCAAGGTCTCATTCAGGCTGTGGGCTCCCTCACCATTCCTTCTTGCCAGTCCTCAAGCTCCAAGCTAGTGTTGGAGCCAATATCTGTTTCTCCAGCTCTTCAGCAAGACTGCATGCAACGTCTCAGATTACCCTTGTCCCTGTGCATTCAGAAAACCCTTCACCCCATTCCTGTCTCTCCCTTTGGAGAAGACTTCTGAATGGATTCTGCCCTGGTTTACTCTTTAAAGAAAACTTTTAATCAAAGCCTTTTTCTTTTGCCTCTCTGCCATTTTGGTTTTGGTTTATTGTTTTATTTTTTTGAGGCTATAACTTTTGCATTCCAGTTCTGGAAGCTATTGCCCTGGTGATGGTGACCAACTCACCCTAGGGACACTGAAGTGTAGCTCCTTGGCCCACACTTCTATCCCTAGTTACAATTACAAACATTCCTCCGCTTAATTATGCTCCTCTTTTTACCAGAAATGCCTCCCAAACATAATAAAATAATATGTGCAAAGTAAACATGTCTCAGGCCTGCCCATCAGTTCCTTTCATTTATCTCCCCTCTTCTCTACCAGAAGTCAAACTCTTTATTTTTTTGCATTTCCTCCGGTTAGTGAGACTACTGCTCTCTCTTTTAGGCTGCCTGTAAAAGCAAGGCTGACAACTGTCAAAAGGAAAAAAAAAGTCTCTTGACAACACATTTGCAAACAGGACTGCACAGGCAGGGGCCATTTTCACTACTGGGCAGACAGCTCAGGTCAGCAGCATTTCCACTGTGGAAACCTCAGCACTTCTGGAACCTCCTGAAGAAGAAGCTGCCCAGGCCTGCATCTTGTATGGCTCTGGCCAGTAGTAAGAGTTGCTCCTAGTTATTATGCAGCTGTCTGAACTCACAGCGCTTAAAATTATGGTTCGTGCACATCTAACTTCCAGGACAGCAATGAAAATAAATGCATTCATGACTCTGAGATACTTAGTTTAGTATATATTGAAGACAGGCATATCTAAGTGACTGACAGAAGGGATTTCAGTATGCAGTAGGTATGTAAATCTTTGCCTGTTATTTTTTTTTCTACCATAAAAAAATACATTCTCCAGTGAAAACCTGTGGACTTGAGAAAATGCACTTGTTTTATATTTTATTGTACAGTTTCTTCTTCGAGGCCTGGAACAAGCCAAAGAACACACACCTACTTTCATGCTCCCTCAATTAGTCAGACTGTGCCTATGTTTAGAAATGGTTAGTGTTAAAAATTAAGCATGGCAATGAAACACAGCACCCCAGCTTAATGCTACCAAAAGAAATGCAGACTACCTTATGGTATTGGCTGGCAGGGTACCTTCACACTGCTTTGGAGGATTAGATCTCCACCAGGGTGTCAGGCAAGGGGGATAAGGGATTCAGTAAGAACCTCCACAGTTTTTACATTTTTTTTCTGTAGACAGAAAACCAGGAATGTAAGTAGTAGGTCCTGCCTTTCCTTAGTGCAACGCTTATCAGAAACAACACTGATGGCTAGCTCTGAGCATACTTCAAACCAAATGGCAAAGCAAGGTTCTTGGGAAATCGGGTGGCAAGATCTCAGAGTGCTTGTTTTACTTGGGTTGCTCCGAGTACTACAGGCTAACCTCATGGGTCTTTCCACTGCATTATATAAACATTAGCATGTAATTTGGGATACGTGGGTATTACCTCCATTTCCCACTCCAACCTGTCAAACCATGTTGTATTAAGATCACAACTTTCTTTCATTACAATGTTATGATTCTCACCATGTAGCTCTATTAACTTCTTCAGGATTTCATAAATCTTATTTCAAATTGAATTTTAACCCTTGGGAGAGGAAATGCTTGATGACTTTGGAGACAAGCAAGCTCCTGAGAAGAACCTGGTCAGCAGCAGTAGAGGCTTCCCTCACTCAATACTGTTATTCTGCCTCAGAAGGATGTCCCAAGTTATGAACAGTTTAACTTCTACATCTGGTGAGCCATTGACCTCTCTGCAGAAGCAATCAACAGCAGAGCCCATTAGTGCTAACTGTGGTGCATTTTCAGTGAAAAACACCCACATATCCGTACCAGGAAAGGTAACTTGTTGTGGACACAAAAGCCTTTTGTTGACATAACATTGTTTGCTGCACTTTTTTAAATATTGTGATTTTTCTTATTCAGGGTATCTGTCAGGGTGCAACAAGGGCCAGATGATCCCCAAGGAATGTGAAGCCAGGAGAAAAGGGTGACTCAGTGCAGTGCCCTCACTGATAGGCACCATCCTGCAAGTTCTGAAGGCAGCAAGCAGAGCTAGGGGCTGTCCATCGACAGCCTCTGACATAGTGAGGGAGTGAGCCAGGGCCAGGATCAATGCAGGGCCAGCAGCAGGGCTAGAGATGAGCACACCTACAAGCACAGCTGAGGCAGGACTGGGAGCCCAGGCCAGTACTGAAATGGGGCTCCCAGCCCATGGGCAAGGGTGGGGGCAGGCCTAGTGGAGGCTGGACAGGGACACCTAACCCTGTTAGTGCCAGACAGGATCAAAATCAGAAATTCTGATTTTGATCAGCAAAACAATCTGCTCTTCTTTTGGGAATGCTCATCAGAAATAAATATTGTCACTGAGCCTCTCCCTTTGATTAGCCTCTTTCTTAGACAGACAACCCAGCCTCTGTGTCTGAACTTGTAGAATGGGATAAGGGATATGTTCAGATCTAGGCCAAAGTTTTATCAAAAAAGACTGCTTGCCAGATTGTTTGTAAAAACAGCTTAACATTTACAGATCCTGGTTTTGCCAAAAGGACTACTCCAGTGAACCTCTTTGATACCTGCTATAGTCACAGTGAAGTGGTAACTCATTTACTCTTGAAGTGAAACCAAACATGTAGATGATACAATACCAATAAAGCAGAGAAACACGTCTGAACAAACTGTTTTGTTATCTAGTATGTTCTTATGATTTTTGGATCAGTTCAGATTCTATTGAAAAAAGCCATAAATCTCAGGGACAGCTCATCAGATGTGACTGGAAACATGCTGTCACAGGGCTCAAGCCGTCTCGCAGATCCGGGATGACAAAGTATTTGGCACTCCAAAAGTCTGGATGTGAAAGAATGGAAGGCAAGCAATGAGTACTAATATTCTGCATATTGTTGAAGGAGTAGGAATTGGCCTGCCTCAGGAGTCGAAGTCTTCCTATCAGCCAGCCAGGATGCCTGATGCATTGCTGAGATTACAGCCATAACACAATACTGCAGACAACTCAGCCTATTAGCTTTGAACCTCGTATTACAGTCAACTTTCAACATTTTCCAAGCTTCCAGGTCTCTGATGTGGCAATGGGAAGTTCTTCTGAGCTATTTCCCATCTGGATGCATTTATGGCTCCTGACAGTTTTGATCAAGACTTCTTGAAATTTATTCCCCATAAGCATTTATGGATCTGTCTGGTTGTCTGATCAGTGCATTTGCAGCTAGCCCATCTGTCTGGGAACGTCAGGACTTCTCTCTGAATAGGCCATAATTACAATGCCCAAGCCCAGAGATAAAATACTGTTTACCTTCCTGCCAGGTTTGGATTTAGTTAATTAGAAAAGCCTGTTCTAGGAAAACTGTTAAGAATTTTTTTCCTTCAGATTTAGAGGTCTGCAACTGTCAGAAGCTTTAAAATAATCCATCTCATCTCAGCTGTATGCCTCAGCCTTTTCTTCTTCGGATTTCACTGCTCCTACTCCTTGCAATGCTGCACTTTGGGCTGCTCCAGGCCATCCTTCCTTGGAGTCGTACTGCTCAAGTCCCCCACGCGGTGGCAGAGTGGGTGGCAAGACTTCTTCCCTGACCAAGAAGAGAGGAAAGGATCTGTGGCTAAAACTTGGAAAGAAACACCAGATGGATGTGTTCCCTTCATTTTCACAGGAGATACATAGCTACATGCACCCTTGGCACATGTCTCATCCAGCAACAATGAACATGGTAGGTGAAAATGTCTTGCAGACAAGGTCAATGGCTTTTTAAAATTTCCCTTCTGTCAGAAGGCAAAGCATGGTGTTAGCCTTCCTACAGCTAATGCTAATGTATATCCATTCCACCCGGTAGTGCCTGGTTGCAGCCTTGCTGAAGGGCTACACAGGCTCTACTGTGAGACCCAGTGAACGGCAGAGGCCTTTCACTCTCCTGCCCGCGGTGCTCCCCTCAAGCCCGGCACCTAGTTACTACTTCATGGAATGACCTTTCCAATTTAAACACAGCAAGCCAGCGCCATGTGAACGGAGAAACTATTTGCTAAGCTCACAGATGCCCAACAAATTTTGCAAACACTGCCCTCTCCCTTTATTGGTTTAACAGTGTATCAAACAGCAAACAGTAGAGCCCTGTCGTGGGGGGCTCAGCCTTCAGGTAGTTAGATTTAATGCCTGACAATTACCTGTATTTGTTTAATTCCAGTTTCTTGTTGCTCCGAGGGGCCGTCACGCTGCAGCTCCCTGTGGAGGGTGATAACCCTTCGAAAGCGCAGCCTAAGAATAAATCATAAACCCCGACCGCCCGGTGCCTTCCAGCCCCGCTGACCACACCGCGCTTCCCGGCTGTGCAGAGCGGTAGCGAAGCATCAGGGCAGTCGGTGGGTACCGGCTTTGGGGAAAATCTCACCTATGGATGCAGGGCTCTTCTAACACCCAGGCTAGACAAGACTCCGGTTTTATAAAGCTTGTTTCCTTGTGCAGCGCACAACTAGGCCCGCAAAACACCAGGCTCGGCGAGGAAGGGCTGAGGCACCAGCGCTTGGAGCGAAGCCCCGTCTGCCTTGCCGGGTACCTTACCCGTCCGCCCTGAGGCACTCCTTATCTGCCACCCTATCCTTATCTCACCCGCCTCGTCGGGGCACCGCGGCACTACCTTCTCCCCGGAGCAGGCCCCGCTCCCGCCCGGCTGGGAAGCCGCTACCGTCAGCCGCCTGCGCCTGGCGGTTCGGTGCCTCCCTGGGCCTGCCCTCTGCTCGCTCAGCCGCACGGCCGGCCCGCCCCGGCTGGCCCGCCGACCGCCGGGGCTCCTCCGGCCCCCTCAGCAGCGCTGTGGGACCCTCCCGCCCGCAGCCGCCCGGGGCGGCCCGTCGCCAGCAGCTCCGCCGCCCGCGCTCCCAGCGGCGCCGCCGCCGCCTCGGCTGCCGGCGGGGCCGCCCGCAGTTAGCCGCGGTGGCCCTCTAGCGGCCTCTGCCCGGCTGTGAGGCGAGGACTCGGGCCGGGGCCGGGGGCCGCTGGGGACCCTGAGGACGGCGGGAGAAGGCAGCTCGGCCCCTGCAGCGCGGCCGGACCCGGCCTGGCAGCGCCTGCCGGGCGGCCGGCCCACACGGGTGCACAGGCGAGGCTCGGGGTGGGGGGAGCTTCCCCCTGGCAGCAAGGGTCTGCCTGCCCCACCACGCCGCGGTCCCAGCTCGGGCCTTCGTCGTGGAGGAGCCTCTCGGGAGCTAGAGGCCTTGCTCTGGCGGGACAGCTGAGGCCGGGCACTGAGCAACCCCTTGGCTTGTCAGAGCCTCTCAAAACCAAAGTGAACAAGAAGCAGCTGTGCCGTTCCTGGTGGGGATCAGGTTCTGTGGGCCCCGCCGTGATAAATGCACGCGTGTAACTAACCGGAGGCAGTATTAGCTGTGAGTGACCTTCCCTTCCCCTCCCTGCCCTGAAAGGCGGGCATCGCAGCCTTGTGGCTCGTAAAGCTTAGAAGGACCCATTACAATTCTCTGACCCGAACATTTTTAGCGCAGGCCATCTGTACAGTTTGCCTTTAACATTTCATCAAGAGGCCAAATGGGTGTGGTAGCAGCCTAGATTTTTTATGTTCCCAGGGCCCGTGTCCATGAGAGTCATGGCCTCCGCCTCCTTCCCCCGTTAAGTCCCTCCACTCACCAACAGGGAAAAATAATTCCTTCTTCCATCCACCCCAGCTCAGCCATTCTCCAGGAAGACCTGAGTCAGATGTTTGGTACCTAAACCAAATACCTGAGGAAGGTGGGGAAGAAGGAGACAATTGCTGGAGGGAGACACACAGTTACTAAACCAGCCTAATGTAAACAAGATCTAAAGCAAGAGTTCAAAGTTATTAAAACTAGGGGAAAATGCCAAAGAAGGAAATTCTTCTCTGTTCAGTCACCCAGCTCCAGAGCCAATGAAACCTGCTTCACCATCCCTGAAAGATGATTTATGAGCATGTTTTTAAACTGCAGACAACAATAACAACAACCTCCTCTCAGTGGACCTTTTCATCAATGGAGCTCAAAGTGCTTCTCAAAGAAGGTCAGTGTCACTACCTATTTGCAGATGAGGAAACCAAGGCACAGGACGGAAGGGATTTTGCTACAGTCATCAGCAAGTGAAGAACCCAAGGCCAGATCCTTAGTCAAGTACATTCTGTGCTAAGACATGTCACTCAGCAAACATAAGTCTAAATTTACAAACGGCACCCAAGATGGGGCACATCTTACTGCAGCAGCAGGGGCTTACCCCCTTATCATGCTCTCAGGTGTCTGTACAGCCCATGGACTCATCTGAGAGACACATCTGATGAGAATGCACAGGGGTGGATACAAACCAGAGGTGATGGAAGAGTACAGCTGAGCTGGACAAATGGAGAGAGAGACGTTCGGATGGACAGGAAAGGGGGAAAAGTATAGGAATAGCTGCATTTTATATAGCACCGTAACAACCAGCAAGGAGATAAGCAACTTGTGGGAGGCATGTTAGTTTCTAATGGTGGGTTATCACCAGCAGCTGAGAGTACTGGATCATAATGCTCCACAGTGTGTGTGAGTGGTGGTACAAACAAGAAAAGAGACACTTGAGGAATTTAGTTCTGAGAGATGCTGAGCAATCACTGTGAGAAGATGAGGTTATTCTCCTCCCTGCAGCATCCATCTCCATTAGCATCGCAGAGGAGAAGCTAGTTCCTAGGGTGGTTTAGCTCTAACATATGTTTGTTTTATCAAGGATAGGAAGAAAAACCTTCAAAAGTTTTCCTTTTTTTCCGCTATTTACAGCTTCCTGCATTGGAAAAAAAAACAACAAAAAACCACTCTTTGGGGATTGTTCTTGCACCCCTTTAACAGACAATGAAAAACCTCATTCTTTTTAACAGAACTTGTTTTTTCTGCTAGAACTTTTTTCTCTTTCCTAGTTGCAAAATCCAGGTGGGAGGGATAACAGACAGGAAATATAATTTTGCTTACTTAAAGAATTGGAATTAATTAGACCTCACACTCACCCCTCTTCTCCCCCACAAAACAGACCAAACACAACTCACTCTTCCATCATAGGTAGCTGTGTTACCAAAACCACCAAGCTTCTTCTGGGAGGCAAATCTCAATACACCTGTAGATATTGTTGCAAACAGGGCACAAAAATATCCCTCACAGAAGTGACTGAAGGGCTTACTCTCTTCCACCCACTCATGTCTCAGTACACTGTTATATCAAAAGCCTTGAAAAGTGGCAAAATTCACCACTCCCAAGGAGGGGACTCAGCAATGAGTGATTGCTTTTTCATCTTTAATGGAAACACACTGGCTGAATGGACACTTGGAAACTTCTTGACCATACCATGTAATTGTATATATGCTACAGCAAGGTGTGGATGAATGATGCATCTTAAGACTTTAAAATCTGATAAGCAGACATTTGGAGAGTCAAAGAATAGTCACCTCCTGTGAGACAGACAGCAATGGAGACATGGCAACAAAGATTGCCCCAAAGACCGTTGCTTGAGACATGTATGGAGAACAAACATGCTTTGCAAAGTGACTACATACTTGTAGATATATCTTCCAAATCATGCTTCATGATTTTCATAATTTTTCTTCCTTTCATTCCTTTCCCATCTCCTGTCCTCTCTGGTTGCTGGCTATGGACTGACATAACCTTCTTTGAGGAACGAGTGCAAGCAAACATAAGTGAGAAGAAGCCAGTTCTTTAAGAGTGAGGAAGAACACCGGCAGGTATTCGTTCCGGAGACAGCAGCTGAAGCCAAACACCAATTCAACTATAGGCTACTCATTGAAACAGAGTAGCCTGCCAGCCTTTAAAGTCTCTTATGTTCTGTTTGTGGCTAAAAGGCACCTCTGCTTTGCTGGATTCACTCCTCATTTATTAACTTTACCCTTGGGAGAACTAAGAGAACTGCAACCTGAAAACTTTGTGTCTTAATGAGAATTAAGGTGTGTGTAAGACTTCAGAAAGCAGAAAATGTCAAGCTTGGTTACGGGATGCTGAGAAAGGACACAAATATTTTCCAACAGGTGATATGCTTAAAGACCCAGGGAGGTTAGGAAGCACACAGGGCATTACAAAGTCATCTTACTAATTAAGTCAAACTAAAGAGATCACATTTGGAAAGGCAGAACTACAAGGCAAAATATCTGCCCCTTTAACACCTTAGGTCTGCAAGGTCACCCAAGTGAGCCCATGGGATCACGGCCACACTCCTGACAGCACTGAAAAGTAGCCAGTGGCCTGTGTAGGAAGAGCTTGCTTTTGGCCCCTCATACCTGGGGCTGGTTGGAAATATTTCTGATAAACTGTGGTGCAACATGCTGACTCACCCCAACCATGTCACCGTTGCTGCTGATCAGCAGTGTTGCCTGCTTCCCACAGAGTGAGGAGCCTGAAAGGCCCAGGATTCCCAGCTAAGCTGGCAGGCTCCAACCTTTGGCAACCAAGATCATTTTGGTTTCAGCAGTTTCAAAAGGATACTACTGAACATTATTTCAGGACCACATGGACAGATGTTTGCTGTGTGCAGAAAGTTTTGGAAACATGACTTTCTGTTCCAAAATAGAACAACTGTTCTTCCTTTCATCCAGCCCCAGAATCATAATGCCCATGGGATGGACATGCTGGCATTTGACTGGCTGTGATCATACCTCCCCCAAAGTTACATGTGTTGGACTGACATCACCAAGCTCCCAGTTCTGCAGGAGGCTGGAGAAATATGAGAGACGTGTATGTTAGAGGAGGGAGCAGAAGAGAAAAAGAAAGGGAGGAGGACAGTAGCTTTCCCCCTCTGCAAATTTCACTACTGTTTTACACAGCAACAGTGAAACAGGAAACATTCCTCATGTAAAATAACCCATATTGCCTTGTTTCAGAGAAACTCTTTATCACAGACATTTAAGAGAGGAAGGGTGAAGTTTGCCACAGGGGCTTCATGCAGGGATTTTACTATTTCAGTGAAAATCAGCTGATTTTCAGCCAATTTTGAAGGACTTCCATGCCTATGATGTGCACCCGGTGCAAAAACATAGTGTAGTTTGACCACTGGGCTCCTTTGAAGAAAAGCTGAGTGGTTGTTCGTATCAGAGGACACTGGAATACTCAAGCTGGGCTCTGTGGCATGGGGTTCAGTGCTCCTCAGGCACGCACCTGCTGAGCTGCTAAGGCTGGGAAACCTGCACCCTCATACCTGTGCTATCCCTGTAGATGGCAACAGAGCTGCCTTCTGAGCTGGGAGGTCTTGGTCCTGAGGGATTCTGGTGTGAGAAAACCGGGGCAACGGGACTAAGCAGCCAGCAGGCATAAGCCTGGTGGCCACATGAAGCACACCCAGATGTCAGAGACCTCCTGAGAAACTTAACTGCAGGCTGCCCTGAATACAGGCTCTCTTCCCTGCTTACAGGACATGTCAAGTGTAGCAGCAGATAATAGTAAGATTGCCATCTAAGCTTCCCCAGAAAAGCTACAGATGTTCCTGTGTTTGGGGCATTTGAAAGTAAAACAGCCGGAGGCATTTTTTTACATGCTACAGGAAACAATTCTGCATCAGCAGGGAACAGGTTCTCTTTCTTTTGACAGCCTTTCTACCCTTAGGAGCCAGTGTTTTATAAAGCCCACAAATCAGACCTAACCCCCTCCCTGCTCTGAAAGCAGGCTATGTTTTAAATCTGTGTATTAGATTTTCTTTCTAAATTGTTTTATCCTCCTCTTGCAAACCCAAACAATTCCCAGACAGTGACTCGTGCTGACTAATCCAGTCTGGGAGACTTCTAGGTGTCCCTGTAACTTAAAACCAGAAAACAAGCTTCCTAATTCAGTAGCTAGACATTCCAATGAAGACCTGCAGGTTCTGAGCTTTTATTTTCCTTCTCCTCAGGGTTAAACATGCTTTTATCTACACTGTGCCTCCCTCCCCCAGCAGGCAAGAGTTGAGATGAGCTGTAATTCGGACATTCCTTCCCTGAGATCCTGCCTATGTTAGAAGTTCTGCTCCACAGGGCATCCCAGTGGCAAAGTTATTCTGAGCCTTCAATGAAGGTAAACAGTGAAAAAAGGTGCTGTCTTCCAGGGAGAAGAAGGGGGTGTCTGAAATAATAGTTAAGACATGTTCCTAAATCATCTTACAGACCTGTAAGAAGCCCAGTGTTGTAAAAAGATAAGGGGCCACAGACAAATTGTATTTTTGGCCCATTTACAATGCTGGACTGAGTCATATTTTAGTCATGTCTGGAAACCACAGTGCCATTACAAGGTCTTCTAGTATCGTAGCAGTTGCAGTGGTGATAGGCTTCTAAGCTATGAATGCTGTGAACAAGGTCTGTCTCAGAGCAGATAATACAGAGTTTATTGTCCATTCTGTGACCACACATGCTTTTCCAGTAACTAGCATTTCCATGCCTGCTCAGGAAAAGGAATATCACTTCTGGGCACAGTACACTGCACCACTAATCCAAACCTGTTGTCTTGTGAGACACGCCACTGAAAAGAGGGAAAAAGCTATGTACACCGAAGGTAACACACCTGTGTTGTCTTTCCAGGACATCTGTGTTGAGTTGTATGGTGCCTTGCAGGCTGATAGTATTTAATAAGCTGCTTTTGCTCCGGAGCCTGGCTTATGGCTGTTTCCTCATTGCGCAAGTCAAACAAAGCAGTGTGGGAGAACACCCATGACAATGGCCTTTATAATTAAAGGTCATTAAAACTGTCAGTCAGGGTGTGAGGTGCACCAAGAAGTCAACAACCTTTTGCCTTCACCCTTGCCAGCCCCTCCTCTCACAAACAGCAGCCTCCAGCCTTAGTCTTCATCACCTTCTTTGCCCTTTCCTCGTCCTCCCCCTCAAGCAGCCAGAGGTGGGGGGGTTGAGCTGGACTTCCTCAGCTGCCAAAACAGGCATGACGGGCCCACCTCCAGTGCCCAGGGATCCCAGAGGGCTGCTCTGACCGCACACTGCCTGCTCATCAGCTCTAGGCTCCCCGCTTTGCCAGCTCCCCTGGGCAGGGAGGAGGGCAGAGGGGCAGGAGAGGGCAGCTGCCCATGCTCCCTCCCTTCACCCTGCAGAGAGCGGCTGCCACCGATCTGGAATGGCACAACCACTGTGAAAGCTGGCAGGCTTGGGGCTAGGAGGGACTCACCTCAGTCCAGCTGGCCTGTGCAAATGACTGAGCTGCTGCTGTCAAGAAAGACGTGGCCTTTCTCACAAGGACAGGCAGCCTCACGTGCATCCGGTTAAAATGACCATGGCAGTCTGATAACTTACCCTCCTACACAAAATGAGAACTCTGCTGGTATGTCCTCTACGTAGTCTTCAAAATCTAGCAACAAGTATTTCTGTTGAGATGCCCTTGGGTGTAATATTTTTGTTTTTGTTTTGACTGTCGCTATTTGTAGCTTCTTTTCCTGAGTGTTAAAGTAAGAAACAAAATGAATATGTGCTCTACTTCATCATCCACCTCTAAAGAAGCACTCTTGGGTTTCATAGGGTAAGGAGAAGAATCTGTAGGGTAGAGCCTTGCAAAAATATAAGGGGAATATTGTTAGGATAACATGGGATTGTGCCAGAAAGAAATGTCAGATGGTCATACTGAGCAGGGTAACCAGTAACCACATCAGAGGTGTGTGTTAGTGTTTCTAACCTCTAAAGAGGTACATGGAATTCAGTAACTGTTTTCTTTTAGTGTCTTGGCCCTAATTTTAAAAAGATAATACGAATTATCAGTTGAGAGATGGAGTGCTATCTGACAAGTTGTCAGAAAAAAAATACACCTTTAATAGTTTACTTTGTAGCTTGTTTTTCACTTCGCTGAGAATAGTAGATGAAAGTTAATCTTTGTATATATACATTATTGTGTAGAAGGATACTACTTAAAGCTTCTTTAATATAATGCAATATGTTGTATATGGTGAATATTAGAAGATTATATATATATCTACATATGCACAGATACAGAGGCTTTCAGATTGAACTTTCAATATTGACTCTAGGGGTTTTTTTTCATTTTGAAAGCTTGGTTCCCCCATATTAATGTTTCATTAACACTACTGTTTCATTATTTATTTAAAGAGAAAAACAAACAATGTATCTTATAAGAAATATGACCTCAAACTATCTGTTTTGGTGCTCCTGAAGTAAGGTTCAACTCATCAATATCAAAAAGGATCCAATCCAAGGAACAAAAGATTAAGGGAAAAAAATAAGAGCTGTAGATGACCTTGGAATATTGAAATTTAATGGAGAAGCCAGAGATATAACGCAATTACTAGGCTTCTTTATCTGCAAAGTCTCATTTCAGTCCTATTTTGATGATCCTGTTGGATTCCCCACCTTTTGCCAGGTCACTCCACAGCACGAAAATGCCTTTTTTTGTTAAAAAGGAATGAAATCAGTTCAAAAAAAAAAGGTATGGAAACATATTTTTGATGTGAGTGATACACGGTCAATACCCTTTTTCTGATGGTTACTTTTTCTCTGAGACAGTTGTTTTCTCCCTGATGAAAGAACACACCAGGCCAATGTGCATACTTGTCAAACATTTTATTTGTCATTCACACTAATTATGATACTGAATTTACAGAGGAAACTGTGGTACAAAGAAAGAAAGAAAGGAAGAAAGAAAGAAAGAAAGAAAGAAAGTCTTCATTAGAACTAACGCAGCAGTCCAGCTGCTCTGTGTGCTAGTTGTAATGAATTCTCCCGTGGCGCTGGACACAGCCATCCCTATGTACAGCAAGAGTCTACTCTGACGTGGTATCTAGAGACTTCCTGTAGTGGGGGAAAAAACTACTCTATTCTCTTTTCCCATCTGGTTCCAAAAAAACAGCAGCCCCCTCTCCCTTCCCAACCCCCCAAAAGAAAAATCCCCTGCAATCAAAAACAAAAAAAGCAAACTTCCAGAACATGGTAGTTTCGCCTTCTGGAAATGTTCAGCATGACAGTGTCAAGGGAAAATGTGACTGTTGCAGGATGCTGCAGCATCTGTTTTGTAAACATAGCCAGTAAATGCTGAACAAATACACTTTGATGCCATTCTGATAGGAGTGCGTCTCCCACTGTGTCCTCCTCTCAGACTTGCCACATGGCCACCTCAGACTGAAAGTTTAGTTTTTGTTTTAAAGAAAGATGTAACTGTCAAACCCAGAATACCACAAATAACCCACAGATTTTTGCACATTCATTTCTCCCCTACCACAAAAAAGTGAAGAATGTTGAATAGAGACCATGCTATAACTGTTTACAAAAGTGAATAAAATGTAGTTAATCTTGAAGCCTAAATTAACTAATTCAGAAAGAAATAAGTCTCACTACAGTATTTAAGCAAACACAAAGGTAAGTTCATTAAAAACACAGAAAAATGAAAAAAATGCAGAGTAATTACAAGCACTAAATATATTGCTATGAAGCTTTTGAAATCTATTTACATACATAAATACAAGTAACTCTGTTGATGCAACCCTTTTAGGACGAAGAGAAAAATGCCAAGTGATCGGTACTGACCAAGCAAGGTTAACAAAAATAAAATATGAAAATGTTACGATGCAGGAAAACAAGCAAGTGTTTTGCTCAAATAGAAGAATGATCCACTTCTCCTGAATCTTCAAATACACCAATGGAAAAGGTCACCCAGAAAGCAGTAATGAATGTTTCAAGAGTGCAGGCAATTTGGAACACTCTGACAAAGACTGTGGGCCATTCGGAGGAAAGGGGTTTTGTCCTTTCCAGCAGATAATTTGGCATAATTCTACAAATCAAATCCTTCGTAGCAGGGCTGCACTCTGCATCCACTTCCCTCTTGTACTAAAGCTCCTGTACATTGCCCTGGAAGCGTAGCAGGATCTCTTGAAGAGAGCATAAATATTGTTTGAGAGCGAAGTAATGGGCCTTAGAGCAAATGAGAGCCGGGCCCTATATTTACTTTGAAGTTGTTTGATATGGCTGCATCTGGACAATGAGTTGTGTCTTGTGAAAGGAACACACAAGCAGATAGTAAGGACTGCCATTAACTGTATTTCAGTAGGGGACGATGTCTAAGGCACTCTGCTGACTGCAACTTGTGAACAGAAAGAAGCACAACAGTTCTTTTTTTATTCCATTCAGCTACCGGGATGATAAAACTATATAAATATATGTGTATTTTATAGATATATAAAAAAATATACTCATACACTGTAATTTGGAGATGTGCGAATGGGGGAAATGTTTTATCCAAATGTCCTCTTTCTGTGTGCTAATTACTCTTAAGACACAAGAGGAATAACATGAGACCGTTTTTACAGCCTTGAAGATCTTTGCTGTCCTTAGTGAGACAGGGGATCACTACAAAACTATAGATTTGAGTAAACTGTGGTTTCTTATAAGCACTTGTGTGAATGCACTGAAACCTACAGTGATTAAACAGACTAATTACAAGGGACAATGAACTTAGCTTTTCCTCTGTAAAGAGGATGCTGCTGTGTTCTGTGCTTGACATACACAGGGAGGTTAGACTCAGAAGTGCAGTTGCTGGCAATTATCACAAGTGAGACACTGGGAAAGCCCAGGATTTTCTTACGTGTCAGCAAAGACATAGGGTAAGTGTGGTGACCAGTTCCGCAGTTTCTCATCCTGTTCACACCAGGAAGAGTAAAATTAAACTTCACCTTTAGGACAAGCGTAAAGAAAGTAGATGTATGGACATAACAAATATTCAACATAGGCTCTAATCTCCAGGTTAAGAGACGCCAACTCCCCGTTCCTGTGAATCCCCGATCTTTTAGTTTCAAAAGTGGGTAGTACAATACTGTGGGCTAAAAGGGGCACAGGGCTTTAGCAGAAAGCAGGCTGTGGGGACAGACAGGTCTGGGAGCATACTGCCCACATCAGCCTCCCTTCTGCCACTGGGCTGAAGTCACCCAGCCACGGCCGCCGTGCCCTCCACGGTCCTCTCCTCTCCCTCACTTCTGGGTTCACACTCACAGTACTATGCACTTGGGTGGTCCAGTCACAAGGCAGGTGTGAGAGCTGTAGTAAATGATGATTTTAATTGCACAGCGACAGAGAATGTGTAAGATGGATTCTGCAACAGAGCTACTGTTTAGTGATGAAGGACTTTTTTTTAGGCTACTGAAGAGGTGAGATTCCAACTATGTAAATGTCACAATAGGTAGGGTCTCTGTATTTCTGTATTCAGCAAGGTCTCCATACTTCCAAAATATATTTTTAACTGTTCAGATATAACTTTGATGTTTCCTGCCTTTTTTGTTCAGAGCAAACTGTAGAAAATGATAAAGAATATTATACTAAATGAAAAGCACAAGGCCATGCATGTATTTTAACAGAAACATTTTGAACTTTTGCTGAGATCTCTTGAAACACTCCCTATTTTCTGCACAAAAATGACCTTATTGACAATGTAAATTCTTCAGTTTGTAACTTTTCAATACCAAAGTGCTACTGCATCTGACTTAAACAAAGAAGCAAAATCATATTAAAAAAAAGAAAAATTGAAAAACAAATGGTTTTAAATAAGTCCAGCTGTTTTGCTGCCTGCAGCCAAGGATCTTTTTAATTTGAATCCTTTTAATTTTTTTTTAAACATCAAACACTGATCTGAAGTCCTGCTTTCAAATACTCTCTGAGTTGACCTGCAATTGTTTCACTCATTTAAGAGGTACATTAAATAATAATCAGCTAATTTGGAACGCACACGTGTCAACATCAGCAGTTTGTAATTAATGAGTAGTACAACAACTGCATTCAGACCAAACCCTCAAATAAAATAGTGCCATAAACTTTACAGTGACATCTGATATGTTTGTGCTGTAACGATGGGCAACGATGACGACTCTGTATTAAAAATGCTGTTAGTCTAAGCCTTGCGTATTTGCTACAGGACAGAATATTGTATGCACCAGTTTTAAATACTCTTCCTCTTCTCTCAGAAGACAGTGACAGGAGAACCATTAAGGCCCCTTCTTTGCTAGCCTGCTTTCCAGATGAGCTTGACAAGCCTGTTCAGTTCAAGTTATTTTGTGATGCGTGAACTGATCTATTTTCCAGCGCACTGGAACGTGGCTTTTGTACCGTGCAGAAATCCTGGCTCTGCTGAGCTGGGAGCAAATCTCACACCGATTCCATCGGAGCCAGGACTTCACCCTTGCCATGCTAACTGCGTGTGGGCTTTCACTTTTGAAAGACTAGGAGGCCTCTACCAGCGCTGTTAGGAAGCCCAGGCAAGCTCAGGAGCAGAATGGGGCCATATAGGGATGTATTTAGTTAGGGAATATTGAGTCTGCCTTACAAAATATGTACATCCTGATTACTGATCCTGAGAGTCACCACTGGTGACGAAGGAAAAGCGAGGAAGGAGTATGGAGAGATGACTCCACTGGATGGGAAGGCACAGAAATTCACAGGGATTTTGGTGCCTAAATAATGTCATTGGGAATTGGGCACCTAAATTCCTTTGAGGATCTGAGCCCAGTTAGCGGAGTAAAGTAAGAGTGAGATAATTGTAAACAATATTTCTAGGTAATTAGGAGGTCACTTTACCCATCGTTATTCCAGCCTTTTTCAATGTGATAAATTTGACTTTGGCTGCTACCAAAAAAGGCAATTGCTGATCTTTTTTAATATAGGCATATTTAAATAATAATAGTATCAACAAATAAGAAAAGTCTAAATATCAAGCATAAATATCAATGAACTCATCAAAGTAGTACAGTAGTTGAAAATGACCCAAGGCTGTAGCCGTTGTATTAAAAAAAAAAGTCCAAGAGGAAAAAGTTAAATTAACTCATTGAAAAAGGGGCTGATTCTTTCAGTTGACAAAGCAAGAAAGAAGCAAGCATGATTAAAACAAAAAAAAGAGCAAAATCTTTTTTTTTTGCAATTTATAAGGTGCCAAGAGAAATAAAACAAATTAGATGCAAAGCAGGATGAGCTGCATCCTAAAAAAAAACCCCCAAACAAAAAAACAAACCCAAAACAAAACAAAAAAACCCCAGCAATAAAAAATTCCATATTCTTTGGAATATACAACATGGTTAAAAAAAAAAAAAAAAAGAAAGAATGAAGTCCAACATATAAAACCTCTCATTCACAGCATTGCTAAAACAGAAGCGTTCACAGTTTCCCTCTGGGAATCTTCCTATACTTCCTTACAGTTAATATGTCCATAAGATGCAGTAAACTCACTAAGATTTTTTTAGATTTTAAGTCTTAAAAATAGAAGTGAACCAAAACTCTCTTTAGGGCTGTGGAGACCTTCAAGCCCAGGCACCTTAGAAAGCCACAGGCCTGGAAACAGACTGGGTACTTTTCTACCCTCCCTTGCTACCTCCGGACCACCAACTCAGGCGTCCTCCTTTCCAGAAGCTCAGCCCCCTGCGAGGGATGCTTTGCTGGAGCGACGTCGCTTCGCCAGGGGCTGGCTAATACACGCCACCGCTCCTGGGAGCGCTGACTTCTGGAGGGTTTGCTTCTGAAAGTGATGTATGAACATGGCAGGGCCCATAAGCAAGACGGGTGTTTATGGGATACCTACGGGCACCGGGAAATGGAAAGCACATTAGTCCTGACCCATAACTACTTAAAATTCATTCAGTATGGTCGCCACACCGCTTCCTCTAGCCTTGCTGTGGTTGCCATGTTAGTGGGGGAGTTGCTGTGGCTCCCTTCCGCCTCCACCACATCGCTTTGGTTGGGTAGGTTGGGGTTGAGGAGTGTCGATCCTGTGGAGGCGTTGGTGCAGGGGGGGTGGATGCGTGGGGGGGACCGGTCTCCCCCCGAGATCATGGAGAACTGATAGGAGCCGGCAGAGGTTCCGTAGTAGAGGTGGTAGGAGGGCGAGGTTGTCTGGAACGGGCTGCCCTGAGCCTGCGATGAGCCGGGGTAGGGAGGTGGGAGGTAAGTGTGGTATCTCGTGGCCGTGGACATGGCAGACATACCGATTCCTATCCCTGAACTGACGGGCGTCGGCGTGTAGGTGAACGCTCCTGGGTAGTGCATCCGAGGATCAGAGATGGAGGGGAGTGCGGAGAAGGAGCGGTCGATTCCCACCCGGGGGTCACTGAATGCAGTCAAGTCAGAAGCACCTGGGTGGTGGGGAAGGGAGACAGAGAACTGTTGAGCTGGCAGAATGGAGGTTCACCTATTTGAGGCGATAACCAACATCCAAACCCTGGTCTACGGTTAATCGAAGTGGCCAGAACAGAGCTATCCCTCATCAGCTTTCTAATGCAGTCATTGTAATGCTCATAGATCTGGACGTTTGGGATTAATTTCAGTAAAGCAGCAATTAAAGTGGAGTGCCAAGCTCTTGCCCTGTAGTGTACGTGCATGTGTTCGCTCTTAGAGACCTTACAGCACATGCAACTACGTACACTCCTAGAGTGTCCTCGTCCTCGACGGGTGGGTGGGGAAGTGGGACACAGATCTCAAGCTCCTTGCCCAGCATCACTTGACTCAGTGGGGACCCTGATGGGACCTAAACATAAATTGTCCAGTTTCTGCGAAATCTCTCCTTGCACCCAGTTTTATTTGCCAACTCAAATGGGAAGCTCTGTGGAGCCGAGATTGTCCTTTGGGTACACGAACATGCACAGGCAGGGTTTACACACACAGGCTCAGTCCAGCTCTCAGCACTTAGAAGCACAGTTCCCCATTGACTCTCAACACTACCGAAGTCAAGATAAATCAGGTTCACTTAAGGTCTTCCTGTCTGTGTCCTCATATAATGTCTACGTAATTGTTACTAACTTCCGAAAATTTTGGCTCTAATCAGTGTGTAAAAAAGGACAACAATAGTACTGCCTTTTTAAAGGAGAATGATATATTTAGAGGTTGGCCTTTTTTCTTCCTTTCATGTGTGCTAGAAGCCTTTCTCATCCTGCTAAGTGAAATGTTTTATAGGACAGTCAAATTCCGCTCTGCTTTGTCTGACATCAGTGGAAGTATGCCTGGCCCCATCGCCTCCTTCCCTGATGTGCAAGCAGAGCAGATAATGGCCTCTTTAGGAAGGATCCTCATCATGACTCAGATTAATGGAAGGTGTCAGTCCCTAGAGTTGGCAGCTATGCATGATTAAAACAACAACAATAATAATTAAGAAAAAATCTTTCCAGAAGACAACTTCTTCTGTCAGACAAGGCGTGGAGTCTGCAGAAGAGGAGCCGTGCGCTGAAGGAAATACTCATGAGAAGAAGCAGAGAGAAAACAAAGCTCTTGGCTCTGACTGGATTTAAAGCTAGAGCAGACACACTCCAGCGCCAAGTTGTGAAAGCTCATCAATGACACAGCCAGCACACTTTGATGAATTTCTATAAATTTCTTAGAAAAGCTCTGACGCATGCTGTATGCTTCCTTTTTGAGTTTGTGTTCCATTTTTTTCTAGAAGATTAATGCGACCCCCTGAACACATTTCCTTCCCCTAGACCCTAGCACCTTTAGATTTAACAGGGCAAGATACACTACGATATGGAATGGCAGGAGCCTCGGAGTAGCTAAGCTTGAAGATGGCATCTGACAACCTGCCAGCTTTTAAATGGTACTTCCACACCTCATTCCTGAGAAAGTAATCAAACTTCTTGAAACTGCCTGGACACATCACTTACCAGATGAGAGTTTCTTCTGCCCAGTTTGGCAAAAAGCAGAATAATGAGACTTAATGTCAAGGTGTTTCAAGGATGTCCCATATCTTTGCTTTTTCTTTTGAGGCACTGTGTCTTTAGATGGTAGGGGCTAAAAAAACTTCTCAGATTTGCTCTTTGTTCTGACAAGGAGAAGTTTCTTAGATAGACAGCAAGTGTATGTGACCGTAATGGGATTAGGGAGAAAATATTGTGAAAGATTTTTCTGGGAATACTGAATGACGTTTAATATAGAAGTAACGTTTTGGAAGCATTATAAAACCCACTTAAGATGTGTAGAGATGAGCCCCCATGTACAGAATTAAGACAGGAAAAAAAGAATGCTGGCATGGGAACGAAGCTCTTCTAGGTTTCTTCACAAGTCATGGAGAAACTATGCCGGCCCCAAGGTAAATCACTTTGACCACAGGCACAAAAAGCACCGACAAGCCCTAGCGCCGGTGCTCTACCTCCATGCTCACCACGTGCCACAAAAAAAAGACAGTATGCAGTTACTCCATGCATACGTGGCTATCTTCTGTTAAGACTGTGCACTCCTGGGGGCAGCCACCATGGAAGCCTTTGGTGCTCATACCGTGCGCAGCACAGTAGGGGCCCTGGTACACGATGATGACATTTGGGCACTATGGCAATGCAAAAAATATTGCATTTCAATACTGAGTGCATTCACTCATTTGAAGGCAACCTCAGTTGACATATTGGTAAAGGTAAAATCGGATTAACATCTCCATTCAGCCCGATTCACGTATCTACACCTACAAGTACACATGCATCAGGCACCCCTGTACAGGGTTTGAAAATCAAAATAGCTGGTAAATATTGATTTCAAACAATTCTGTCAAGAAAAATCACTTTTCTAAGTAAAAAACTTGATGAAATTATTTGTTTTATTTGAAATTTTATGGTTGTTATGAAGATCTTTTTTCACCCTTCTCCGTTTTCTCTGCTTCTGCATTTTGCCAGTGGAAAGGTGTCCAAAGGGAGGGAAACACAGGGGAGAAAGTAAAAAGGAGTCTTTTAATTTTAAAAGAAGAGCGTGTCAATGAAGAATGAGAATTTTTATAGACATCTTTTAAAACCAGAAATTGCCTTTTTAATTTTTCTCCTGAAAGGTTTCCTGTATTTTCAGCTATCTCTAAGATGTAATTAGCACCCAGGCCTAACAAATAATTTACTTTTGGTAGGCATCATCCCTGTGACTCTTTCAAAGCAGGCTCTACATGACAACAATAGGACAGGCTGGCGCACGTTCAAGTGATTCTCTCTGATCTTAGAAGAAGCTCTGAGTATTCAAATGAGAGCAATATGTGCGGCCAAAGAAGATATTTTTGTAAAAGCCGTGTGCAAATTTGAATTATATGGCTTTCATTCATTTTAAGAAAATTCCTGCTATTGAACACACACATATTGGTTCAATATGTGTGGGTTAGAGTCAGCAGATGGTCAGTTGAGTATGGTGGAAACCAGGGGGGTAGCTTTCACTTCCATGCTATATTTTTATGTTGGCTTGTAAAGCTCTGCAGTACAATTTGACAAAGATGTAACAAGACAATCCAGTGCAACACTTAAAATGTCAAACCCGACCATCCTGCAGTCAGAGTGTCCACCCATAACCTGCTGTGCTCTGGTCTGAATTTAGAGCGAGGGAAGGAAACAGAACTGAAATACCTGTGGCATTCATTTCTTGGCACATACGATAGGTCTTCAGCACTCTATTTTTATAGTTCCATACATCTTCAAAGGGCTGCTTTCTCCTCTTCCCCCCCCCCCCCTTTTTTTTGACAATGATATGTTGGGCCCCTAACCGTATTTCTTTCCTCTTTGCACAAATCCCAGCAAAGCGTTGGAGAAGGCTTGCTGCAGAGGGCCTGCAATAGGCTTCACTGCAACTGGAGAAAAGCTGCGGCAGCACCCTAGGATATCGCAACCGGTTTGCATTGGAGTCAGCCTCGCGGCTTTGGTGAGGCCTGGTGCGGGGGCACTAACTTTTAGATACTTACTTGACAGCCGGCTTGAAAGCTCCGCAGTGAGGGATGTCATGCCGCTAGCCCTGCCGGGTGATATTGGCGTGGCGGGGTGCACGGAGGGGGTGGCAATGGAGCCCAGGTACTGGTAGGACTGGTCGTAGGACCATGGTGGAGATGGCTGTACTTGCCTTGTGTCTGCAATGAAAAAGAGACCTATAGGCTGTTTTGAATGATAAAACTTTGCAATCAAATATGTGAACCAAACCACATGGTGGAAACAGAAACTTAAATGCCAAGATAATTACATTTCAGTTCCATAATCCCTTTTGTCAAGAGACCTGCGGATGAATTGCTTTATAAAATATTTGTGCATCTGTGAGTTTTGATCGGTTGATTTTTTCTTGTGAAGCTTTTTGATATTTCACATTGACGGTGGGCAGGGAAAAGCGATCAAGGAGAAGCAGATTAAGCTTTCCAAGGTGAAAGACTATTCACTGCTGAGATGCATTAGTATTTCAGGCTGTGTGTTTCCAGCCCTGTTAGCCAAAAAGGCATGTCTTGCATGGCGCCAACGAGACAAAAATACTGAACTGTGTTTCTGTGCAAGCATGTAAAGAGAGAAAAACGAGATGAACATTTTGTGTGCAGGGAGGGTGGCGGGCAGAGAGAGAGAGGGAGATGAGAGTGAAACCGGTGTCCTCCAGAAGGCACCCTCCTCAGTGGATGAATAGGACTGGGGAATTTGACTTCCTCAGTCTTTTGAAAATCCCAGACTTAATGAAATGAACAGGTATTTTGTACATCTATTTTGTATACGCTACAATACAGAAATACAATTCAGAGTGATGGGTACATCTACTAGCAGTGGCTGAACTTCAGAAACAGAAAGCCTTACACAAACTCTAATGGCACTGCTAAGCTGAAAATGCAGACACCCTATGAGTACAGGCTTTCTGTAGAAACTGCTGCTTCTTGGAAGCAAAATCTCAAAACGCACAGATGCATAAAACATTTATGGAAAAAACACTAACCTATTATTTTCTAGCCACACGACTAGTTTGGCTGACATTTGAAACCAGAGATGCATGGCAGGGAGTTTGACCAAACCAGTTGCACCAATGCAGAAACAACTCTTTTCTGCTTATTTCATCTTTGCATATGAAGCTGGCATTTTTCAGTGTATAGAAAAGTCTGATTTTTGTGTAAATCAAAGTGAGAAAGATTCCTCCCCCCCCCCTTACCTACCCAGATTTTTTAAACTATTTTTAGTAAAATCTTTTCTATTTTCTTCAGCTCTAAGAGCATTCTCCTGCAGCTTTATCTAGCTAATTGCCTTTTTGAAAAAAACAAATGTTGGATGAACTGCATTCAGATAAAACTGATACCAGCATGGAAGGGAAATTTCCCAAGTCTGAGATGAAGGACTTTGATCTTCCATCAGAAAGCCCATCTGGAAATTATTATTTTGTTGTGCTTTATGGAGATGAGTTTTACATTTTGTTTGTTTCGTGTGTTTAGAAGGGAAGATTTATACAAAACTCCAAGCTTTTAAAAAATAACTAGTGAAGTCACTTGCAGAATAAACTAAAGTGTTGTAAAGATTTTTCTGCTGAGTAACATATTCAAATTCAGATATTATTAATATTTAATTTTTTTTTCAGGCAGACTACCTTAAAAATAAATTCAGTTGACTCATGCTGTTTTAAAAGCAACATCCAATCAGATGAAATGGACTTCAGTAGAAACAAACAAAAAGACATAGGCACAAAGCCTGTCTAATTCTGAATTACAACATCATCTCGCTGTTAATGTATGGTCAGTGTTTATTAAAGATGAGAGGGAGACAGATGAGGGAATCCAGTCTCCAGGGATAGCGTTAGGATAAATACCACAAAGCATTGGCAGAGCAAGTGTTGCAATGGTACGACGCTGTGCGTTCCAGTTCTCAAATGGGGTTAGTTAAATCCTTACTCCCTTATTTCAGTACTCGATCCCATTGATTTCAGTTCAGCAATGCGGCCGAGTACTAGAATCCTCTGTGCGTTGGAGAGATCCCGGCCCAGGGATGGAAACTCCCTCGGCCGGTCCTCCTGCCTGGGGAGCCCTCGATGTGCTCTGCCAAGGCTGACGCCACGGGTGGCAGAGCCTCCCCTGTCACCTCGCTCATGGGCTCCGTGCAACACTGTCACTGCAGAAGCCACGGAACCCCTTTGGCTGGAAATGTTTTGCCACCTGCTTCCAGGTGCTCTGTCCTTAGGTCAGCGCTGCAGAGAAGAAGGGAAAAGCCTGTCTTCAGAGTGATCTGAGTATGTGCGAAGGGGGTGCTGCCACCCATCCTTGTTTTTCAGGCTGAACGGAGGGAGCGCCCCGTCTGTTTTCTCCCGTTACAAACTGTCATTGCGTGGTTGGGAAGCTCTGTCTGCCACTTTTCTCCTGTTTCTTACATTGCTGGCTCTTCAGGACAAGGGACATGGTTTTTGTCCTGTACCTTGCCCAGCATGCGTGGGATCCTGGTTCCGTAAAACAGTGCCAAGTGCAATAAACAAATAAACAACGGTACGAAGATGCAGAAAAAGCTGCAGCAGCTGCCTCAGTGGCAGAAGAGGAAGCAAGACCTTGTCACGGATTTGCTAAACACTGACAAGCCTAAATTCAAGTACGGTTTCTTCCTTTTAGTGCTACTAGGGTTAGCTTTGTGCTGTGTCCCAACTGGAAACCGGATAACGGACCATGTACGTGTCTAGTAACATCCGGAAAGAGACTACCAAGGTATCTGACCTGCCTCATCCATTTGCTGTTATTACTGACCTCTGGGGTACTTGAAACAGTGACAGACAGCCCAAGAGACCCCCATTATTAATCTCCTCATCCCATTAAGTCTTTCATAAGTGAAAGTTCAAACTACCAATCAATTTTCCATCTTGGCACCTGTATTCCCAATCACTGTATTTGCTCTTAAAGATTGGCTTTTTGACATCGGACTGGTTAGCAAGTTGCAATCTATTCAGTGAAGTTAATATAGCGCATTATATTATATACACGTATTAAAGCAAGTTGTGCTGACTAACCCCAGGCATCACCTCTACGTTTTTTTAATAACAAGTGGAGAAAAGTATCACTGTAATAGCATTTTTATGGCACCATTTCAGTATCAAGAGGCAGACGCAGCTCCCAGTAAAGGCAAGGTTTGCATTTTCAGCGGCTTCAGTAGGATCTGGATCAGGGGTCTCAAATAGCTTTTTTTTTTTTTTCTTTTTTTTTTTTCTTTTTGGCGCTATCTGCTTTTCTTCAGCTTTCGGGTTACCCAAAATTAAACTGGAATGGGTTCAAATTTGCCACAGGACTAGGCTACACAAAGAGGCAGCAAACTCTTTCTGAATCCATCTCTTTTCTGCTTTCGCAATAAAGAGGCGCATATCTCAGAAGTTAGTAGCTTGGCGTGGGGAACCGAATGTGTGGCTTTGCGTGGCTGAAGTTGATTTGGTGAAAACATGCTGCAAATAAATGGGAGCTGCTTGCCAACTCAGAATGTCTGTGAAGAGATTTGCAGGGAGAGCTACTTCAACAAAGGGAAGTAACAGGGCTCTGGGTCCATACAGTTTTAAAACCAAACAGGATTCCAGAATCATTTAAAGGCAGATCAAAATAGCATGAAACCAAGGAAGTTGCTCCAGTCAGTAACCTGTGCTGAATCCTCCCGGTATTTCTCCCATTAGCAAGTACTTTCCATTTCTGCTTTTTATGGTGTGAGAAAATGTATTTAAAACATGAAAACAGTTATTAATTGCAATAAAGCACTCCGGGGCGAGAATTATGGTGCAATAATTCACACCTTGCTGTGTAGTCACGAGCTCTCGGCCTCTAGCCTCATGCCTAACAAGCTATTAAGCAGAAAGCATCGAACCATCTTTCATGCCTGGTCATGTTTTATTGCCGCGAAAAAGGTTGCGTTCGGCTTGTTTTAAAAAGTTGCAATTAAGCTGTACAAATGTTGCATAACGCTTAACAGTTTGACGAAACCAGCTTTGGTTAGAGACTCGGCGAAAAAAAAGCAAGCCGGCCTCCCCTTTCCGCGACGCTCCCTCCGCTCCTGCCATTTAGCATTTTTTTCCGGCCGTTTATCGCCGTGGAAAAATTAAAAGCCTAACCCGGAGGAGGCGGAGGGCGGCGCGGGTCGCTCCTCTCGCCGAGAGATGCCACGGCCAGCGGGGTCTATCAGTAGGTGGCAGTGGAGACCTTGCAGAAAGCGGCGGCCGCCCGGCTCCGCGCCCCGGGCCCCCCCGCGCCCCGGGTCCCCCACGCCCCGGGCTCCACGCGCCCCGGGCCCCCCACGCCCCGGGTCCCCCACGCCCCGGGTCCCCCGCGCCCCGGGCCCCCCACGCCCCGGGTCCCCCACGCCCCGGGCTCCACGCGCCCCGGGCCCCCCACGCCCTGGGTCCCCCGCGCCCCGGGCCCCCCCCGCGCCCCGACGCCGCTGCCGCCGGCCCCCGCTCTCCAAGAGACCCAGCCGGAGCGGGCACTTTGGCGGAGCCGCCGCAGCTCTCCGGACGACCTCTGCTAACGCCTCTTGGTCGCTCGCCACCGCACAGAGGGAGCATCTCTCCCAGGGGCAGCTCGGGGCTTCTCCGAGACGCGTACGCCCGGACCTGAAGGCTGCCTTGCTCAGCAGAACCGGCACGGTTCCGCAGGGCAAACGAACACCTGCCAGGCAGTGGAGTTGTCCTAGTGTGACACAGGGCATATTTGGGCTTCCAAAGTTGTTACCGATAGCCAAGTACAAAAAGAGGAGAACTCCCTTCGTGCTCAGAGCACCAGAGGATGGGTCAAGACCTCAGTCGAAACCACAGCATATCTCCTGAGCTCGCGCACGACATCCTTCCGCCTGTAGAACTGATCCTGAGCGTACGGGACGCAGAAATCGCCGGGACATAATAAACGCGAAGTCCTGGGATGCTGCTTTGACGTGATTCTTTTTCAGAGGGGCCACACGCTTTAAAATGTGAAACAACACCCCCCTCTCCCTCCCAAAAAAAACCCGCTGTGATGCTGTCAGGCACTTGGAAGGTATAAGTCTGCAAGTTGCAGTGGACATGCAGTGATTCATCGTACCACGTCAGGACGTTGCTTGAGATGAGATGACAGCAAAAATATCTTTCAGCTCATCATTTCTATGTAACAAATGTCACAATCCGTACCAGGCTGCCTAAAATAAAACCCCTGCAAGATTTTATATTCTGATCAGAAAATACTTCAGTTTAGCCATATTAAAAGGTTTAAGCTTCGAACTCAAATCAGATAAGAGGTCCCACTGCACCTACGAGCCAAAAGGGAAAACACTTATGTGGACGCGCCTGGCTTGCGCTGAGCTGGATCCCATGCACCTCTGAATCTGTTTTATGCCCTTGGAGCGCAGAGAGAGACGGTTCTACGTGTGTCACTGCAGGTCAGACATTGCTGCCTGCACCCAGCCAAGAGGCGCTGCGTGGCCAAATCTCAGTATGATACAGCATGTTCCTGGAAGCTTCAGAAAGGAGCAGCAGGATGTGAGTCAGTACGCCGTGGCGCAAGGCGGGATGGCGGTGAAGCCGGCAGCAGCCCGGGAGGGAGCAGGTATGCCTTTGACTCAGCCAGGCTGCCCGCTTTCCACCTTCCCCTTTCTGCTGGGCTGCACTTGCACGTGGGCTGCCTGCATGTCCTCTCTCCTCCCTCGCCCCTCTGCCTCGGAAATGGCACCTGCCTGCTTGAAAATATGATTACCTGGACAAACTACCTTCTACAAGTGATTTTTCCCAAGGCAGGGTCCGGGGAGACAAAGGAGTCAGCCCCGAGTACTGAGCAGCTAGTTAGCCACTATCCATGTCAGTGAAAATCCCCCCATCCTCGGCACAGCGAGATGAAGATGAATTGCGAAATAGCCGTCGCTGTTGCCAGACTTTTTTTCTCAAGTTGCAAAAATTTCTGTCAGTCATACGCAACAAACCCCAAAAGTCACATAGCATCGAGCTTTGCAATTCCTCTACCATCCTGGCAAGCACTTTAAAGGCAGCAACTGGCAGAAGACATGGGGTGAATGAAAGCTGGGATTAGTTTACCGGTGTCAAACTCAGAGGCAGACAAGGAGAGAGTCGGATCCTTAACTGCTTTGAAAGGCTTTTCTGAGTCTGGGATTTGTCCACCGCCCCCCCCCCCCCCCCCCCCCGAGTCTGACTTGCTAATCTTTCCAAAGGGAAACACTTTTTATAGTGTGACTTTACTTTCCTTTGAGTGTAAGGCAGGAATGGTCTTGATGAGACTTGTTCATTCAGAGAGGTGTCTTGCTTAATAGAGGAAACGGACTATGAGCACAGAAATACTCTGGGTAGTTTTGTGCTCAAGAGAAAGATGCCGCCTGCCTGAAAACTTCAATGCAGTCTTTCCTCCTTCCCCGCTTTGCCAACATCTCTTACGTGCCTGTCTCTGCCTCTTCTTCCTGCTTGCCTTCTTGCATTACCTCCCAGTCCCAGCAGCTGCAGGTGAAGGTGTGAGAAGCACAAGGGACCGTGATATGGTCCTGCATGAGTCTGACCTAGTGTCTCTCTGAAGCAAGGCATCTGAAATGACTCAATCTCCCTCCCTCACTCGGGACCCAGCAAATCCTCAGCCCAATGCAGCACCGCGAAAAGGTGTGTCATCTCCCGGCAGCTGAAGGAATTAGTCAGTAGCTTAAATAAGGGGGACTTTCCAAAGGACAAGTTCATCACTGGCAGTGGCAGCAGCCGCACAAGGCTGGTATTCTCATACCTCTCAGCACTGGAACATGAGGAGCTGGAAAATTACAGCACAAACTGTAAAATTCCACCAGCAGCTACTTCACCCTGCAGGGTGGTTTCCCTCTGTGTGCCAGGCTGTGGAAACCACTGTCACAGCACAGAGCCACCTCCCAGTGCAACAGCTGGGAGACCTGCAGGTTTCACAGAGGTGGGTGCGAGCTCTGATTTGCCTGCGAGGAAAGTTTTTCAAAGTCTTCTAATATCCACTCGAAATTTATAGGAGATGAGCATTCACTCCTCTCCACAGCCTTGAAAAGCCCCTTTTAGATTGCTAACAGGTGACAGGACTTATTCTGGTTGAGAACGACAGTGACAGATACGTCGCGTGTCTGGAAATTTTTAAGGTGGGGAGGGGGTGGAAAAGCCACCCAAATGCCCAGCTATTCTCTGGGAGAGAGATCTTTGGCAACGACCTCCTGCCTCAATGTTTGCTTTCATTTTATTTCAGTATTACTGTGGTTTTGTGGAGCATTGCAAAGGCTAGAGAAGTTGTAGAGGCATTTGAGCCTCTAAAAATCTGCCTGTGGGCTAGGAGAATGAGGCAGTTTCTCCACACTGAGGCATCGCACTCTCGAGAATAAAGAAGAAAAAAAATCAGCCTCAAGCAGAAAGCTTTCAAAATCCAGTTGCTGAGGCTGTTTGCTCTAGCTGCGGTGCTTAGAGTTGATGCAGAAATTCCTAAAGCATGCTAGGTGCTGCATGGATATACAGGAGGGTACCAGCCCCTGAGAAGGATTGAGCATATAGTAAAGATCATGGCAAACCACAGACAAAGAGTGGTATGATTAGGTGCCGGGGTGCAGAGCACCATTTCTCCTGTTCATTCAGTACTTTGCATTCAGTTTTTGTGCATCATCTACCCCTGACTCATCTTCTGTGTTAGCTCGTTTCTTTTCAGCACTGCACTAGAAAGGGTCTTGAGGACAAAAATTATGCAAATCTGCCAGTGCCTCTGAGAATATCAGTCCTCCAGTGCTGAATGTAGTGAAATACTGAGGTCTTACATGAAGATGTTTTGCTAGCTTTTCTTTAGAATCAGATGGCAGGGAAGGGAGAAAACCAAACAATACATCCTAATGGTTTGTTTGAATTTCTTTCACTCTTTTCATGTCCATGTCAAGAAAGTCAGTGCTCCAATGATAGTAAGATACCTGGAGATGATACCAAAGGCAGCAGGAGAAAGGACCTGTTCTAGCTGTGTATATTTTGGAGATAGAAGGAGAAGTGTGTATTCCATCCAGTTTAAAGCTGCCTGAATTAGCTGCCTAGACTAGCAGAGCCGTATACGCATAATGCTCTGTAAATAAACAAGTAGCATTTTAGTTAATGGCAACTGGCTGTGGGGTGGGGGTCGCCTAAAAAATCTCTCGGGTCTCGTTGCTCGGTGCCAGAATCAGGAAGTGCAGACAACTCCAAATACCAAACTGTGAAAACTCTGATTTCACAATCAACGTTATGTGCTGCCCTAGCAGGTTAGTACATAAGCTGCTCAAATGAAATATAAACCATCTCTCCTCCTGAGTAAGCACACTCCTTCTGGGCTGGCGTCACTGCTGCTTTGAAGAACGTGATGGCATTATGGGCAAACTGCAAAGTCTCTGGGTGCCAGTGACATGCAGAAGTTGGAAAGCTGAGTTTTGCAAATTGAAGATGCATTGTTCTTTGTCTTCAGAGGTATGAGTCACCCTGGAGAGCTGCAGTTATTTGTTCAAGAGGGAGACTCCATTCCACCACCCATCCTCCTCTTCCCTCCCTCTTCGCATCAATAAGGAATGAAGTAAAAGAATTCAACCTTGACCTTCCACTCTTTTGGCTCCCCTGGAGGAGACATGCCGCCAGACTTGATGCTGCGGCAGTGTTCTTCCCTATCTCTAAGCGTACTGCTAAAGCACAAACTGAAACAGTGAGGAAATCAGGGACAGACACCACGTGGATGTTGGCGGTGAGCAGACTTCACCCTTCATCACATTGTGCCCAGCCTGAGAGGTGACGCGATGCAGAGAGCCCCATGGCTTGGGCAGAAGGATGCCAGTACAAGCACGTACACTACGCATACACGTGTGTACATGCACACACACTTGTCTACTTGCTGCCTGGCACTGTGGTTTCCTCTCACTTCTGAGGCGCTAGGGAGAGAGCAGGTTGTGTGCTGCTGGGAGGGCGTATGATCTATGGTGACCTGTACAGGCACCAGGGGATGGGACCTATGGGGAGTGTTACTGCTCCCTTGTCCGTCTCGGTAAATTCACCTAGAAATCACATCTCTCCGAGTCTGGAGGGGAATCGTATGGGGACTGTGGCAGCTTCCCCTGCCCTGCTGCCAGGGTCCGTATGACAAACCCTGCCGGACAACAGAGCACCTCTGCTCCTATCCCGCTTGTCCTCTCCCCAGCTTCTCCCTTCTGCTGCTCTAGGTCCCAGCTACTGCTCTCCTCTGTGCCTTTCCCTGAACCACACGAGTACGTGATCGCCTCCCAGCTAATTAACTCCTTGATCCCCACGCTGCCCCCTGAGGAAGGGTGTCATTGCAATCCTCATTTTAGCAGACGGAGAACTGATGCATGCAGAAAGCACGGTTCCAGCTCAGCAGAGCACTCGGGGCGCAGAGCTCAGTGCTTGGCTGAGTCAGAGCACATGCGAATTACCTGATGTCACCCCGGCAGGGAAAGTTCACCTGTAAAAACAGCTTGGGGTAGATGTATCCACTTTGTCCTAGTTAGCTCACATCTTGAAAGTGGTCTACCTGAAGCGTAGGGCTCAGGTGGGTACAATGTTCACTGAGAAGCAGGTCAATTAGCCCACCTCACTACCTTGCTGCTGGTGAGAGCAGCTGCTTTCAGCCTGCCTTAGGCAGGTATATCATGCCCTGGAAATGCAGACACAGAACTATGGTGCTAATTGTGTACAAAGTGTAACGCCGTCTCCTGGTGTCCTGGCTCTCGGGGGAGGATTCATCCCACCTGAGAGATCTACAATGTAGGTGTCTACCTCTGAGCTACTTGTCTAGACTCTAGACTTTATTGCCAACAAGGTAAAAGAGGCGCTTGTGGGGTGCAAGTCATTTCATCCGAAGGGAGACATCTAAGCCAAGGCAGGCGGGTGAATCACACCCGAAGAACAGCTGTTTCTCTCCCCGATCGCAAGGATACCAGATGACTGTGTCACACAGAGACACACGAAACGCGGATGTCTAAAGTTAGGTGAAATGAATCCCAGCCTGGTTATACCTCCAAGGTTTCTCTTCCATGGGGTGGAGCGAGACCAAAGGAAGTGGAGAGATATCTCCTGGGCCAGGACCTGGAAGTCACATTGAGTCACTACTTGCAGACAGAGGATTATCCGCACCTTCCTCTCTAGGGCAATACCCTCCATGCCTGTGGGCTGGACCTGACCCTGCTGGTCCTGCGAGGGGATTGCTGATACCCTGGTGCCCAGCCCCAGAGCCATTGCCTGAGCGGGACTCTGCCTTAGGGTGTTCGAGAAGGCAGTCATGAGGTCATGTTACAGTGAAACATTTCCTAGCTTTGTGTCTACATTTCGAGACAATTAAATATGAGGCTGAAAGTTCCTTGGCTGGATTATTCCCACTGGAAAACCGACGCCATTAAAAAAAGAGCAGAGTTGAATGAGGAAGTCTGCAGTCCACTGGGAGCCACAGTGATAAAGGGATGACTACAATGTGGCTTCAGGTATCTTACAGGTTGCTCCTGATGATGTGAACTAATTACTCCATATTAAAGTTCTTTAGCCTACAGATAAACAAAAAGTCCTCATCAATCTCTTCTTTTACACTTTCAGTGCTCCCTCCTCTTTTTCAACATGAAAGTAGTGGAAGAAAAAACTTACTCTCTGGAGCTTACAGTCATTTTATCCACCACAAAACACTGACCTTGATGTGAACTAATTAGGACTGCAATAGATTATTAGTACAAGTCTGTAAGGTGGAGTTTTGTCAGTATAAAAGAGGTCTTTGAAGATAACAGTCATTTACACTTTCATGATCTCATCCCAAGTGCTCAGAAGAAAGCCTATAAACTAATAAAGTAGAATTCATCCAGGGGCACTCTGCGCACACAGCGGAGTATCACCCTCCAAACCCTTATTCAGGATGGAAAATGAAATCTGCTTGGATTCTTTTAAATTCCAACACAAATCAGGATTAAAACAACTTTTGGTAATAAGCAGATCTCTGATGATCTAAAGACACACTGGTTCATTTTATTGACTTAGAGAAAGTAAGTGACATATCAAATGCAACCTTCATACTTTAACAACTGAGGTCACCTTGAGAAAAATGATACTGAGCCCAGTGGTATGAAACCTCTCTCCAGAGTGCAGCTTTGATTTACAAGGTGAAATAAGGTCTTCTTCATGTGAACATATATTTGTAAAGTCAGTTTGACTTAGATTTTTTTAAAAAGGAGGTAACTAAGAAACCGTTGCTCATTACAGTACTAAAGTAAAACGGACTTGTTGAAAACTCTATTAAATGATCTGCTCCTCTAAACTGTCAAGCTGGTTTTGAGGAGATCTGCAAAACTGAAATGGAAAATGAGTCAAGCCCAGAAGTATGTGCTGAAAGCCCCAACTCACTGGGTTGTCAGGGGCATTCAGTCCAGAAATACATTTAAAATACCGTTTAAGAAATGCTTTGCTTCCTTTACGAAATCCCTTGGCACTTGCTGTGTAGCCGAGGAATGCAGCATCCTGCCGCGCTGCGGCCATCACCAATTCCACCCGACCTATGGCCCCGGCGGGTGGCAGCAGGACATCTCCCCGACTCCCCCCCTGAATCAGAGAGGCTGGAGATGTACAGACAGAGGAAGAAGGAATAAAAGGAAGGTAAAGACTCATCTCTGTGTTCAACCCTTTGCCACTGTTGCGGGAGCAGAAGTGCTCAAGACATGCACTAGGTCCAGCTCAGCTTGCACGTTTGCTCTGCTGGCCATATTTAAATGTTACACCGCTTGATTTCACAGCAAGCTAGATCTAAATCTGAAGGGCGCAAGACAGAGGCAGCATAAGCTTTGAAGTTAAAAGTGCTTCTCTCTTTAGTGCTACTGAAGATGCCAAGCAGAAACTCAGCAAATCAACACACAGAGAAGCTGTTGCAGGGCCGAAGCCCCTCGGTAGTCCTTCCAAAGCAAGGTGCCAAAACCCAGACCCTTGAATAAGCAGGTGCAGGGCTTTGAACATGCAGGGCTCAGCCAGCAATGTCCTGGACACGGACTCTCCATCGGGGCGGTCAGAGAGGGGTCTGCCCCCAACAGGGGGGATGCGCCTGTGCCGCCTATCAGGGCAGTGATGCCTGGAGGAGACCTGGGGGGAGCCTGCTGATACCCCAACTCCCGCACGCCTCCCTGCCCCTTCTCCTGGAGTTCCTCCTGCAGGGGACCCGGGACAACCAGCCTACTTGGAAGCGCGCGCTGCGGCCCCGAATTTTGTGTACCTACGTCCCAATCGTAATTTCTGGTTTGTGTGCACGTAGGTGCTACCAGAATGGGTGGAGTAAGGAATAACAGTGTTGAAGGAAAATTGTAATCCGGTATAGAAAAGAAGTGTCAACACATGTCAAATGTTGCAAAATGTCCCAGTGTGGAAGAAATAAAGTAATTCCCAGTATTAACCAACAAACAGCTGTTGTGTTGCTAGACTGAGGAAGATTTCTTTTTTGAATAGGAAGTGTGTGATGTTTTACACAAATAACAGTTTTGTTTCACTTTCTGTATTAAACAGCTTAAAAATTAACTTTTAATGTACTAAACGCTTCTGAACGGCTTGAAAAGTCGAGCTTGCTATAACCTCTTTTCAAATTACACCCTGTGACTAGCCTGTCTGCTCAGAAATATGTAAAATTATTGTTGTCTGTTAGCAGTTGCAAACCTATGAAACACTGACACATCAAAAACTTTTTAGAAACTTAGCTAAACTCCACTGAATGTGCTGAACTGAGCAGTTTTAGACAACTGCGGCATGGAGAGTAAGATCACAAGTAATCATTATAAGCAAAAGGAACTTTTTCCTGTATAAAAAACTATCTCAAAGCTAAACATAATCATAACATGTAAGCAAATATTAAATAATTATTTAAGTAACAGTAAAAGTAAGACCAAACAAGGCATTTACATTTAATGTAAAATTTCAATGTGATGGCAAGAAACAAGGTTATTGTAGGTTACAGATTGTTGGCTTGGTCAGGGAAAAAAACCCCCAACTTCAGAAATTGCCCTAATTGAAATATTTTTTGTCTACATTTTCACAATTTTAAAAATTGGCAACATTTTTAAACAATTCATTGAAATTCAACCAGAAATTATGTATTTGCTGTTGTTGTTTTGCAGTTGTTGATATTTTGGGACTGCCAGAGAAATAAAACAAAACCCCCTTCATTTATTTGTGCAGCTCTTTAATCTGTTTAAATTAATATGCTGTATTACTCATTTTTTCCCCAACGTGATCCTAAAATGATCGCTTAGCTGCACTCACATTAGTGTCTCCTGCCAGTGAATTAAATATGAAATGGTTTATTCCCCCATCCTCCAGCAGCTCTTCCCCATCCTCACATGCTCATTTAGCCCGTCTGAACTTACAGATAAGCTGATGATGAGACACTAGAAGGCAAAAACAGACAATTACCTAGGCAAATGTTTGAAGGATTTGGGCCCTGCGGCAAAAATGCTGTTTACTGAAGACTGAAAGCGCCATTTCTACTTAGTACAAGCCAGTGTGTCTGAACTCAGCAGTTCTGGATAGTGGCCACCAGTGGACTCAGAGCAAGGTTTGTAGGTGCAAGATAACATCACGCTCCCGTCTGCATTTCATCACCGCAGGGCCTTTTTCTGTATTCTTAAACAAAGGCATGCAAGTACCAACAGAAGTATACTTTACCATCTGTCTTTATATTCACTCATTACATAGCTAATCATTTATTTTTCTGCTGAAGACCACCCCAACAAGGTGCGAGGGCAGATCCTCAGCTGTCCTTGTTAGTAGAGCAAGGCCAACTTACATTGGCAGAAGAGCTGTCTTTTGGTCTAATTCTGCACCTTTCAAAACTCACTGGATACAAGCAGGGTTGCAGTACCTCACTCTCTCCTTTTTTTTCCTTCCCACATTCCTCTTCGAAAGATGTTTTGGGGTAAAGAATGGAGACTGCAAAAGTCAAGATGAGGAGGAACGAGAACACAAGACTGTGTTGCATTTCATGCCACCCCTTCTACCCAGCCCTCCCTCTACCCACTCCCATCTGCACAGTCCCAGTGATGCAACCAGTGATGGGGCTGGCAAAAATGGAGGCGATTGGGCTAGAAAGTGTGGAAAAAGGACACGGGAAAGCCTCTGAACTGCACAACCAGTCTTTCCCCTGGACAGGTGGACCCAGTCACTAACAGCACCGCAGCAGTTCTGCTGAATCAGCAGGCTCAGTTAGCCTTTGCTGGTACATGACAAACAGGTATGTGGGGGGAGTCTGGAAGGCCACTCCGCATTTTCAGGCTGTTTCAGCAGTAGGGAGCGAACTCCCACTCCAAGGAAATGCTCAGCCACATGCGTCCTGTCTGAGTTGGTGAAAAATTGCCATTAACATAGTAAATGGAAAAAAACCTGCAAGGGCAGGAAAAGGATCTAAAACATTACTGTTTCCAGAGGACTGCACATCTAAGACATCTGTGCAACAGAACTGGAGGAGGAAGAGTGGATGAAGGGAGACTACAAGGGCAAAGATGGATGACCAAGACAAAGACAAGACTCCTGCCTTCAACTCAGGAGCGAATGGTGTCTGGAGCCAGGCTGATCCTCCACCCAGGCTGAACTGCTTCAGTGCCAGGAAGCAGAGGATCTCAGCCACGCTGGCATCTGAGCCCAGCACCTTTCACAACCTCTGAGATGCCAAGAAATTGCCCCCAAATGCTAGGTAAATGGCACAGGTGCTAGGAACACTGATAAGAAGCTACTAATAGCACTAACATGGCTGGAGGCAAACTTTCCCGTAAGAGTGTGACAAACTAGGTGCCTGTCTCCCATGCTTAATCCACCAGGCAAGGTCCTACAGAGTAAGTCCCTGGACACCAAGCCTTAGTCACATTGAACTGCCAGGATTAAGCTATACTTTCCATAAGCACTCCACTGGCTTTGTTTTGTAAATATGTTTTCCCATAAAGAAATGAAGGGCATGCTGCATCCACGCATGGGGAACGTGTCTTGTGAGGAGACAGCATTTCCTCAGTCTTCCCCTTATTTTTTTTTCCTTCTTCTTCAAATGTGAAAAATAAGTTGTATGACAGCCTTTGGTGGAGATGTGTGCAACAAGGCCTTCATTGTCTCAGACAGGTGTGAGATTGGAATTGATTCAGTGCCAACAACCCCAGTATCAGAGCCAGCTCTGTGAGCTGAAAACATACACCAACCATCCAGTAATACCACTGCAGCCAGCCAGAGACTCAACAATTTAAGGCTTAACACACACACAACATAAATCAGATGAGGATGTACCAGCCAACCGTCAGCTTCTTGGGCAAATGCCTGCAGACCGTCTGTGCAGATCAGACCTTGCCTGTTTCGGTTATTGGAAACATTTTTTTTTTTTTTTTTTTCATATAAAGATGAGAGGCTGGGTGGAGCAGCTAGCTCAGACACATTTACATTTGCCCTATCTTGCCCCAACAGCCCTCCTTTGCTTGCTGTTTGGAGGCAGTCCTTCTTGTAAAGTCACTTTATTCCAAGTGCAGGAGGGAAGGAATTACATCTTGGGGAAATGTTTAATGTACAAATACAAAAATCACATGGACATGCACTCAGTATGCACCACCCTCATGAAACAAAACCGTTCCCTTCCATGGGAGTTTAGGAGGCTCTGAACATGATCAAACAAGCACAAGAATTAGCACAGCTGTTTGTTCTTTCTTTCTTTCTTTCTTTCTTTCTTTCTTTCTTTCTTTCTTTCTTTTTTTCTTTTTTTTTCCATGGATATATTTCCTTCCCTTTTCCAGGAAAACCTGTTTTCACACTCTCTCCTCTCTGCCTTTATTTTCTTTCTACCTGCTTCAACCTAGTTCCTGCTCTATGTCTGGCCACGTTAGTCACCACAGTGAGGGCAAGAGAGGGCAATGCTGGTGGCCTCCCGCTCCTCCCCCAGGCTCCGACACATGCATGGGGAGGTCCCATGTGGCACCCTGCCGCCTCGGACTCGGTCACCCGTGGGCGACCCACAGATGCGCTAGTGATGGCCGGGCCCTCGACGGGGCCCGAGGCATCTGGCGAACCCCGCTCCACCCGGTTTCTCCCTATGCCCCGGCAGCTCAGGTTTAGCTGCCCTTGACCCCAGCTGCAAGTCCTTTTCCCTTCTCCAGTTCCTCCGTCCTCGGGGAGCACACGGGGCTCTTGCATTTCCTAAGGTGGACGGGCAGCGCTCACGGCCCCTTGCTGAGAAAAAAGGGGGACTCGCAGGAGGTTTCCCTGGGCCAGGGCTGGCTCCTGCAGGTCCCAGGCTGGTCCCCCTACTGCATCCACCTGCAGGGCTTATCTGCTGGCTGGGCAATAGGAGAGGGCTCGCAAGGGGGGAGGCTGGGGAGCACAAGAGCCTGGCACAAACACCCAGGTATGTGCTTAAAAGCTGAAGGAAGCTGAAAGAGAGCTTTTCAAAAGAGTATTTGCAGAGGAGGAGTAAAAATGACAATAGACTAGCGATCCATTTGTATCTAGGTGAGCGTTAGCTGGCAAATCTTGGTTTACGCTCACTTGAAATGCCTCATTCCCTTTCGTGTGGTTCCTTTTCAAGTTTACACAAGTGTTCACTTTTAAAACATATGGCAGAGCAGCACTGTTTTCTGGTGGATACCTACCATGAACTAATTAATACCGAGTTCGAATTTGCAAATGGTTTTGCATGTAAAATTGCTCATGTATATATAGGTCTCAAGAATATCAAAGAGACTATTCTTTTGAGCAGTTATTCACATGCTTTACTGCAGAATGAGGTTCATCATTTGGACCTGGGATTTTTAAAATTAAATATACTTCTGTAACTTTATGCAATGAGAACTGAAATAATCATAAATGCTACACTTGCTCAGCTAGCTGTAAATCATGACTACACTAATAAAACAAAGAATCGCTTCTGACAAAACGTTGTCTTTCCTGTGGGCCAAAGGATGTAGCATTTTACAGCAACTTCTCTGGATGCTGGAAACTTATCAATGAATAAAGCAGTGAATATATAACTTTTTGCTGTGCAAAGAATTTTTTGTTTCATTGCTTTTTGTTGGTAATTATCACCTGAATTTGATCTGCCAGAAGCTAAGGGAACCTAAACTGGCCAAGTCATATCTAAAAGCTCTGATAATTGTAAGTATTTAAAAAAGCAAAGGATGCAAACTACAATGGTTTATATTCTAAAGTGCACCTAGTGATCCAGTTCCATTTTTGGGTACCTAAACAAAGACATTCAAAACACCTCTTTTTGCAGATATCCAGCCTCTGTGATACTGCCCGGCGTTGAACACCAAATCCTGGAAGCTCGCAGAATCACTGATCTTGAACTGAGTATCTTGCCCAACATAGATAAACCTCTGAAACAGACCTGAGCATTTATTCTTGGAAATCAAGCTGACCCTGACAGCGAGCCCACAATTTTGTAATGGATCTATTTCATATGCTTTTGTTTTTCAATGCTTTTAAGAGAAGAGTTGTATAAATAGAATGGAAATGGTCATACAGCGACGATCGTCTATTTGACTATATAATGTGCACTTCCCCACATAATTGATTGCTTTACTGAGCATGTCCAAGCCCATTGTTCTTTGCATGTGAACAATCGCCATTTATAGGGGTCGTAATATACTGAATACACAGGGAAAACTTATAAATAAGTTTGCTAAGGGCGTACTGTGTACTCAGTCATGTAAAAGGAGCCCTGTGAACCCTCTAACCACGTGGGATCATTACAGAAGATCTGCTTGACGCAACTTCTTGTTAAAGGCATGGCAGCAGAAGAGATGAGGGCACGTCTGCGCTTGATGCTTCGAAAGGAGCCCCCCGCCCCATGGATAAATCCCACTGGTGAAGAAAGCAGAGATTGTGCCAGTCCTCCTGAATGCAAAGCCCCTTGGCTGCTATGAGCACAGGTAGCCGCTGCAGCCTCCTGCAGAGCTCGAGGGGTTGATTTCACTCCATCTAAATCTGGCTGTCTGCACCAACCCAGACCACGCGGGCTCTGTACACCGAGGTGGGGTTTTCACCTCAGAAACAAACATTTGAATACTAACTGGTGTGCCGGTCTCCTCGTTTCCTCCTCCTTTGTTTTCTAGATGGCAAATAGTATGGGCGTCTGTGGTCACTCTGCTCTAACCCCTCAGCATTTCAAGTTTGGAGAGGCTCAATTCACTATTTGAGGGAAAAGAATACATTCAATTACAAAATCGAAGTGGTATCTTTTGGCACATGGGCAGCATCGGCTGCATAATAAGCTGGTTTCAGTGGGTGTTTGTTTTTAGGGTAAGGAGCTGTTATTTATTTTTTGTTTGTTTTATTTACCATGGAAGGTAATTTGAGCTCTGGTATCAAAACATGTCATGTTCTGCCAAGAGGGGATTAAAGAGGAGAATGCTATGGAAAGAAACTGGGTTTGTCAGTAAAGAACTGAGAGAGATTTTATTTACTGGAGTTTTGCAATCAGCGCTTTTAATCTTCCTCACAATTGGGCCATTCAAAGGCCAAGAATATGCTTCAAGGGCCAGTGAGGAATAACCCAAAACCCAAGGAGTAGCTGCCTCAAATGCTGAAATGCTATCAAACACACGGCCATGCGTTGCCATCCAAAGTTCAGGACAGTGGAAGCACCTGCCTCTGGGGCAGGCAGGGATATTTGCTTTAGACATCTCTAGCACGTCAATGCCATAGGTGAGATTTAGTGTGGGGCAAGTGAAGCGGTGAGCCAGAAAAAGGTGTTTCCATGGAAAAGTAAGAGAACCTAGTGACCCAGCTAATCTCAACAGCAGATAGAAATGTCCCCTGAGGTACACTGCATTTAAGCTGCCATTCTGAAAGATGCTGAGCCTTCTTGGTTGCCCCAGAAATGAGGAAGAGAGAAGAACAGGCAGAGGCTCCACCTTGGAGGGGTGACTCCAGCACTGCTGTACCAACGAGAGAGCTAAAGGAGCAAGAAGTGAGCCTGAGAAATTCACTCTTTTCTCTGGCAATCACAGGGACCGCCGAGAGCACTAACACTAGGCTGGTAGCATCAATGCAGGCACAAGATTCCTGCACTAGGTTAGAGAGCAGCTCCACTTTTGTAATGACATAACGGAGAAGGGACTTTGGCATACTCAGTGGAAGATGACAAACCAAAACAAACCAGGATTGCTGTGCAAGTTAAAAACTGAACCGGGGATACTTGTCCCTACCTGCAAGTTCTGTTTCTCTTAGCAGTATCCATCAGCTCAGTGTTGTTCTCATGTGGTAAAAGACATGGACTGCTTAATGAAAAATAAAACTGTGTCTGGGCACGAGCTGCCACATTTTATAGCTGCCTAAACATTCAGCTAGACGGCTAAAGGGATTTCCAATGGCATCTCCACAGCTGTCACTGATTTCTTTGTGGCTTAGGTGCTTGGGCACTATCAAAAATCTTACTAAGACACCTTTCTGGTGTGCTAAGTTTTCCTAAATACACTGTAAAAAATCAAGCTCTAAATAGCTTGCCAAAAGATAAGCAGAATGACTTTGACAAATCTTAGAACAAAATACAGATCTCTCAACTTCTTGATTTCTGCTTTAAAACCAAGATTTCCTTTTCTTCAATTAAAATCATCCTTTAGGATGCTCTATGTGGAGGACAAAAGGGGAAAAAAGAGCAGAAGAAAACTTTGCGTAAGTGGAGATGTTGCTTGGGGACTGAGAACATATTTGTTGCCTTATCTTCTGCTTTTTTAATCTCAGGAAGTGCCAGGCAATTGGATATGAAGATTGGTATCTTTTAAATATATCGACACTTGGAAATCTTCTGGATTAAACACCATTACATAACTCTTTCCATTAGTGCCTTAAGTTGATGAAAAAGCTAAACAATTTCAAGCCTTTTTTTTTTTTTTTTTTTTTCTAGAGCTGAATGTGAGGAGGCACGGGAGGATCTTGAGCAAGGCTTATGCCCTGGAGCTGGGCGTGCTGCCTGCAATGCGGGCAGGTGTTGAGGAACTGGCTTCCTCACCTCGCTCTGCCCCGAGTGGGAACAGACAGAGGAGGCACAAATCTGTGGCTGAAGGGGAGGAATCCTTGAGGTGCACGGAGGAGGCAGCAGGACGGATTCCTGCCACCCTCAAATGAGAAAAGTCTTCCCCTTAGCAGGGAAAGCGCGAGGTCTCCGGCACCGGTGCCAGAGAGACGGCTGAGCGTGCATCCCAGGTGGGATTTATGCAGAGAACTGCTGAAGAGCTGGTGGTCCCCGTGGCAGTAAGGGGTGCACCGGGAGTTTGCAGGCAAAGGTTTTATCTTCCCACTGAGAACTGACAGAGCAAAAAGTTGAGAAGATCCCTGAGCATCCTTCTGCCTGTGCTAGAGAATGAAATGTCCCTTGCTTCGCCTTGGTGAAGCCACAGGTGCAGAGAATTGATCAAATGGAAGAAAATATGGGCCCGGAGAGCATCCCCCGGGCCTCGCAGCCCAGCCACATCTTGTGTTCTGCACTTACATAACATAGCAAGATCCATCTTAAATTATGTCTTTCTGTCTCTGATAGCCCCCTGGAACGCTGCCAGGGCTGCTCTGATACCTAGGAACCATCTGATTTCCAGCCTAAATTCATTGATAGTCAATTTACAGAATAACCACTTGTTCTTGAGCCAACACTGTCCTTCTGAAAGTTCCTGCTGAACCTCTCTGCTGTGTTTATTGACTGTAATTATCTTCCCTCTTGGCCCCTCTCTGTTTTGGCATGCTGAATAAACCCGGCTCTGCTAACCTCTTCTTTAAAGTAAGGTCTTTATTCATCTTGTCATACCAACAGCCCCTCTTTGCACCCGCTGCCACTTGAATTAAATTTTTCTTGAACACTGGATGATCGTTACTTCATCTGGACCTCAGATGAGATTTTTCTCAAACTTTCTATACTGCTACTAATACAGTATTCCACCTATGGTGTCTCAAAATGGCAAAACTAGTGGCCCACTTCTGGCAGGGGAGGAGGGAAGAGAGGAGATTTCTAACACTGGATGGAGGGAATTCCTCAGGACCGCTCTCGTTCCTGGGCTCCTGCTGGGTATCACCACCCCTCTTGTGTGTCACAGCACAACCAGCCCTGCAGATAAGCAAAGTCTTGGCAGAGATAACGTGTCACAGTAACAAAATCTTATCCCTGTCAAAATTAGAATTTGGAGAGGACCCAAATGGCATTACAAACTTCACAAATCAAACGGGCGACATGCCTCTTGCTTTCAGGAGCCTATTTGCACACGGGATGAAATGACTGAGTAAAAGACAATGTTGAGAGCTGAAGCCAAGAAAAAATGGACACTGTGAAGGAGCAGGTTATTTAGTTATATTATGCACATCTTGTGTGTATCTTTACCAGACTGATATTTTCTAGTCTATACAATATATTCTGTATATGCTATAGCCTCACAAACATTCCTCAAGACACAAATATGGAGCGTGTTATTTTCACAGCAAAATGAGAAGTCTCTTTTGGCCAGAAATGCTACACAACTTAATTTTGTGCTTCTGCAGATGGCAAGAATCACATTGCTGCTGCTCCCTTTTTGTTTATGCTTCAGAGCAACCTTCCTAAGACATACTCCAGTCTGGTTGACACAAGAAACTCTGGACAAAAATGGGAGCACCTGTGCCTGCAGAGCTACAGGATGGATTCAGACAGCCTTAAATGTGAGGTTTATATATATTTGTTAGTAGGGTGTGTGAAAAAGGAGGGATTTTTCCCAGAGTGGACTTCTATTAGACTGAATGAAAGAAGAATTGTTTTGCACATGCTAATCTGGTTCACATGCTTCTGTGCTCATCTCTTCAGGTGCAAGCTGGTTTATGACACAATAAATAGACAGCCGGGTGAGTCTGCTACTAATGACACTGTACCCCCTAAAAAGAAAAAGGTGAGGAGCTTACTCACGGCATTATATAAAAGTACTCTCTGCTGAGCAATAACTGCGAATCAAAGAAACATATTGTACTTTCATAAAAAGATATTTCTCTCTGTAAAATTTCCTTTTTGATAGAGCCAGTTGGAACCCTTCCACCTAAACAGATTTGGTTTGCAAAATATTTTTGGAAAACATCACTATTTCAACAAACTTCCTGCAACCTCCTGGTGGCTGTGGCACTTGAGCTCTGGGTCCACGCCACCGGGGTGGCTTCGCCTCCTTCCTTTTCCCCATGCAGGAGCTCTTTGGTGGCTACTGGCATCGAAAAGAGGGGAAAGGAGAAAGACCATCTCTCCCCCTCGCCCAGAGCGGGCTCCCGGCATGCATTCGCCATGCTGGCTGCCCGCCCCAGGAGACGTGCGATGGAAGGGAGCTCCCTCGAAGGGGATCCCCCCTGGCTTCTAGCAAAACATTCGCGACCTGGCTCATGGTGGGGGAACTGCACTCTGGGGCTGGGGAGGAGGGCTCCCGTGCATCCAGGAGAAGTGCCAGAGCCAGGAAGCTTGGCAGCCCTGGCCGCGCTGATTGGAAATGATGTACCCGCTGCCAGCTCCCACGCTGCCCGGGCTGCCCGCCGGCGTGCTGGCGCGACTCACTCCCCGCTACTCCACCGGCCGGGGGGAGGCAGGAGGGACGCTGATAGGAAGGGTGCCAAGCTCAGGCGGCAGTCGCTCGACATGCCGGGAGTGTATTTTGGGATGGAGAGGTCAGGTGGTTAATCAAGTGGAAAGGGGATGATACGCCGTTAAAGCACCATGTACTCGCTCTGCGAGCGCGCCGAGTTAAGGGAAGATGGGGAGACGCAGACATGTACGGAGGGAGCATAAAAATATCGGCATTTAGCGTATTGCACAACGGAAAGAGTTGGCGAGTCCCTAATCTCGAGAGCTTGTTTATCTGTTTTGGCAGGGAGCTACGAGCACGTCAATTCGGATTCTCAAAAGCGCCTGAAAACTGCATTTTGCAGCAGCAAAACGCAGAGGCAGAATGACAGCCCCGTCGAAGCCCACTCTGAAATGCTGTGCTGTGAACGCTTCTAACTCGATTAACCTACAGCCTATTAAGCTGGTTTAAAAGTGGAAATATTAAAAATCGGGGCAGGATACAGCTGTAGTAGGGACAAAGCCATTTTAATTCCCCAGGCTTAAACGTTGCCCTTGACTCCGCTCCTGTGTTTCACCGGTTCATGGGAACCCTGATAAACTTGGGCTGGTTTTGGTGGAACAAGATTACGATAGCAAGGACCTTGAAATGTCTCTTAAAACAAAGCGTATTGCACCTGGAGGAAGACAAAAGACTGGCTTGTAACAAAATAATCTCTCAGTCGTTATGTTTCATGCTAATTCAAAGAGCTGATCTTTAAATGATCTCTCTTGCTTTGCTATCGGTGCTAATTCTGCTGCTTCGCTTGAAGATCTGACAGTAATTTTATTACAGCCTCTTGTTTCTAGGGATTTTAGACTTGGTCATAAAAGCATGGTCCCAGCTGAAACTTAACATATAAGGTTACAAAATTAAAAAAAAAGAAAAAAAAAATGTGAGCAACCAAACTCAGATATTTTTAAGGCTATAAAAGCATAAAAAGAACCAGAAGCACGTAGCTTAAAGTGATTACAACGATTATTTGTTTTCCCTAGACAGGAGAAATAGCTTTATTTAATTTATTTTTTTAACCTATGGGTAATTAATAAATCACCAGTTGGAAACATTGTTTGGGCTAATTTGGAAAAAAAAAAATTTGAAGTTATTTAATTGCATGTGGTTTTGGATTATATTCCTAACCCCACTAGTCAGAAATTTATTTATGCAGTTTATTAACTCAGCATTAATGCCTGCAAAAGAATACCTTCTTGGCTTGATGACTTACTCATTTAAAATATTTCTATTGGCCCTGAAAAAAATTATACTGTAAAGGAACCATATAAATTTGTATTTATGTAAAACTCTTGAATTACAGATCTACCTACTCTGGTTAACATTAACCACTGTAACATTAGTAATTATGTATTTAGTATCTGGTTCAGGCTGGTGTTAGAAGAAACTCAACCATAATAGATAGATAGATATATTTATAGTTATTATATATAAAAACTTAAATGCTCATCAAGGGTCTTACCTAAACTTTCCTAAACAACACCCCAGCACAGCTGACATGGCTCTGTCTATTTTCTTTTTCCCTCTGTACAAAGGAAGGGGTGAGTTAAGGTTGAAGCGTTGGCTGGGTTTGGAGCTTTAACTGAATATCCTTACTCTGTGCGTGTAGGTCAAATCCTCTGACATTATACGCTTGGTACTGGCACAAAGTAATCTTTCAACTTAAACCATGTGTGATGTGGTGGAAGCTTTTTCTCCTCTTCTGTTCCCCTTTGGTCTGTGAATTGGTTATGGTTAGATCTTTTAAAAGAACAGGTGTACTTTCTCCCTCCTTGTGATATGAAAGAAGCATAAAACTCGATTATAGCAATTTATGGTCTCTTAACTTGCTTGGACTTGTATACATGACACAAGCAGCTTTATGCTTAAATTCAAGACTTGGTAAAATAGGAAGTTAAAATTAACCTCAATCCTTTTATAGATGAAAACCTCAACAAATAAACAGTGGTTTAGTGGCATGGCAACCTGCCCCTTTAAATCCAAGAAGTAGTCTGAGATGTCTATTTTGAGTTAGTTTTCTTTTCAAAAAAAGATAATTGGACTTGGATGAATAAAGAAGTAGCCTGTGATTCATACTGGTGTGAGTTAAAGCAAAGTTTAATGCTACTACTTGGGAGTTAGCAATGTATGGGGGTTTATGCCTTATTGTATGCCTATATAAAAAGCCCTCCGTGCTCTCTTCAGTGAGACAGTTTCAACAGAAGTGGTTCAGGATGCAAAGATGTGCAGCTAGGTATAGCAGTACTATGGAGCAGGTCAGAAGTGTTTTGGTTTTGGAGGTCTGTGTTCTGAAATGTAGCGCTGTTTATTAAAAATAGAAAAAATGTAAAAAATCCCAACTCCCTAGAGGTCACACAGGAGATCAGCCCAAAAACCAGTCATACTTTGAACACGGAGGAAAAAAATAATGGTGCTGGAGCTCCTTCCCACCCTAGCCCTTTTCCCCCGCTGTGATAGCATGACCCAGAAAAGACGAGCCCTAGAAATTAAAAGGCATTTGCAGCAGAGACAGTCCCAAATGAGGGAGGCTTCAGTTTGGGGCTTATTTTACTGATAGTGACAGCAAGCTTCAACAAGTTGCTCAATGGATAATGCACACATTTTGGAGGCAGAGGCAAAGGGGAACTGGGAGAAAGCAGCTCTATAGGTGAAGAGGAGGGTATCAATGAGGAAATGTTAGCAGCTCCATTGCTATCATTTTCCGAGCTACGTCTGCAGGCGAAACGCATTAAAACCTTGTTTGCAAGGAGCAAAGTGGAGCAATGTACTAAAACTATTTCTGGAGAGAGCAGCTGAATCCCTGGCCGAGCGTGAAAAGCCTATTGCTCTGAAGTTGTACAAGCGAGGGACTTTCACAGGGAACCAGGGAAGAGGGATACTTGACGTTAAACCTGATACTCTGCTAAGCATATAGTGTTCCCAAGAAGCTGAAGAATGCAAGTCTGCGACTGATACCTCCACCCACGTAGCCGCTGGCTGCTGAGTAGCCATAATAATATGTGCGTTTTCTTTTATAGGAACGGAGCCGTGCGCAGGAGAAACCCAACGTGGTTTGCTCTGCAAATCAGAAAACTAAGAGAGGGGACTGCCAGGGGCTGGGAGAGGTGCAGGACTGGATCCTTCACCTGAGCTGACCTGGCACGGGTCCCGGGAGGGAAGGAGCTGGGTGGTCCTTCCAGCTGTCTTTTTGCCTGCCTCTTTCTACAGTACGGCACATGACAATGCGTTGATTTATTTCCCATGCTGCTCAAAAATGCCTGCTTCTGCTCACAGCAAAGTCAACAGCAGATCTGCAGTATATTTCACTACGCCAAAGACCTTCCTAGCCCTGGGAATAAAAGGATGTAACGAGCGTTTGCCTTAGGTAAGCGATAACCTTTTCTGCATGCAACACAGAGTACCCCGGTTTTAAAAATAAATGCTGAATAAAGAATTTATTCTGATTCACGGTAACTACTTCTTCCCAAAACCCCAGCAGAGAACCTTGACTAAGGCCATTTCATTCTGGCTGGAAGAATAAAGGAAAACTCCATTAGGAACAGCAGTTGCTAAAATTAATACTGTCCCACACCCTCCCTTTAGGTGCATCTCACTACCAATCTGCATTTTGGTTATGTGTTTTGCAGAACATGGATCAGCTGATGGTTTAGTGACCTGATTCACTGCTCACCAAGTTCCAGCTGACATGAGGGACAGAGTTGGTTTTAGCAGGGACAGACTCAGCTCTAGTGGTGGCAGATAAAATTTCAAGCCAGATGACTTGGTTTCACTTGCATCATCTGAGCCTGAGCCTCAGAGGAAATCAGACTCCTGAGTCACCATTTTGCAGGTTTTCATTCAAATAAAATGCACTGGATAACCACTAGCCACAGAAATATGCTCAAACCAGCCTGCCCATAGTAATGACTTAGCACTGAGAGGTCGTCTTCAGGAGACAAAGCACTTTGCAAAGATTTCTTTGCTGCTGCCTTCCTGGGGAAGGTCAAAGCAAGGCATTGATGGTATTTCTTATTCAAGCACACAATGTAATTGATAAATAGCCATTGAGAAATACACCTACACAGAAAATACAGAAATACACCTACAGAAAAGGGCCTGGCATAATGCATCTTTGCAAGGAAACAATGGCTTTCAAGATGTTACAGTTCTAGCATCGATGAGGTTAACAAACACCATGAGCTGTACTGACACCAGGAAGACGAGACAGTACGGACCCCTTAAAATCTGTCAGGTCTTTAGAAATACAGACATATGTTAGGAAGCCCCTCCTTTCACTCGTTAAAGGCTCTCACTTGTTAAAGGCTGCCAAGGAGAGCCTAGAAGAGATGGAGGGACAGGGGGTAGTGCCTGCGAGCCCCCATGTTCCACACGCTGGGGGGGGTGGAGGTGGGCGAGCGGGGGGAGGATTTCAGGTACTTACCCTGAATCTGACTCTGAGGCTGAGGGTTAAAAGCAGTGGTGTGGTTCAAGGAGGCTCGTGGGTTGGGTGTGGGGGCTGGGTGGTGTGGGCTGACCCTCATGGCCGTACGACGCAACTGCTCCAGTTCACTCAGGCGCTCTGAAAAGGACAAGCTCCCGGGCTTTGTCTGCTCATCTATTTTCTGACGATGTCCTATTGTGGGAGGGGGGGGAAAAAGATGAGAAAATCTCACTGATACATGAGGTCTGTTGACTTATTTTCTTTTTTAATAATTTTTTCTTTTTTTTTTTAACCCCTCATCCACTGGCAAAGTACCTAACCACCTAGCAGCCATCTGAAATTAAACTGAAACCACCTCTCTACAACAACAGGAGACACAAGCAAGTCATTCATTGTAACCGTATTGTGGGGCAGCCTGAGACATGGCCTAGTATGAAGAACCAGGCCCTCTGAAAATTGCAGTGCCTTCTTACAACTTGCACTGGGAGAGAAGACTTTTCTAAAAGGAGGACTGTCTGCAGGGATGCATAAAATGAGTAAACATTGAGTGGCCCCTGTGCTAAACCTGCACTGGAATAAGTCCTCAAAAATTCAATCCCAGGTTGTCATCAGGTACCTAATTAGACAAGTACTTTGGGGCTATAAAATAACGAACTCAAACAAATCCCATTTTTGGATCCTTTTGCAATGGATTTCCAGACAGAAATAGGAAAGAAACACCAGAAACTGGCAGAATTGAAACTGGAGTAATGAAGTCTCTCTTAGTGGCATCGGGAGTTTCAGAAACATGAGGTCTCGCCAGAGATCCGACCACGAGAGAGTGGATGCTGACGTTACAGCATCAGCCAGTGCACAGCGGACACGGTTATGGCCACGTAGGAGTTAGAGGGTCCAGCACTCCCCAGAGCAGCCCTCGGGAGCACGGTCCCCGTTGCGCTCCGGTGCTGTGGCCCTGTGGGGCCGTGAGGGGAAAGGGAAGGTGCTGGAGAGGCCCAGCTCCAGCGCAGCATCAGGGCACGTCCAGATTCAGGTAGAAGGGCAGAGACGTATCTCATCACTGGTTTCAAGATAAGCTTTAGCTAGCAGGAGTGAGCAGTACGCAAGGTCTAAGGTAATGCATTTCTAACTGTTGCCTGTGGCTGCTCTCTGCGCTGGGATCCTTTGTGTGTCAACCTGTAACCACAAAGAGAGCACACAGAGCATACAAGAGGGATGCCTCGTCTGCTGGAGCACTTGCTTTCCAGTAGGCAATGACAAAAGCAGAAATTTTAAATTCTTTTTCCACCCTCTTAACAGCTAACCTATTGTCACAACTTTGCAAACCACTTCTGTGTCCATTGGTTTCCAGTCTTATGAGATATCCCTCAAAAGTGGGGTATCTTATCCTGGAAGGCTGCTGACACCACGCTTTGGGCCTGAAATGGAAACCTCCCTAGCAGACTTGTGTTTGGTGAAATGTCTGAAATGGGATAGTTCAGCCATGTTCCCAACCAGGTGGAATCAAAACTTTCCTTTGTAATTTTCCCCCGTCCCTCAATAGGTCTTTTTCTTCTTAAAGAGCACAGAAAACAGTCCTTCAGCAGAAAGCCCAAAAGCAGACTGTCTCTGGCACACAAGCTGTCCTTTCAAAGACAGTCTCTCCAAATGGACGGCAAGATACTGACTGCAATGAGTCTCTGAGGACATACCCTAACCCCACCTGTATTTAGTCTTACTCAATGGAGTAGGATCCCCAGCTCCAAAAATGTCACTTTCATACCTTCTGCTTGGGGACCTTCTTGTGGAGCACTAGGATGTCATCGTCCCTCCTTTTCCCCCACACCCAATCCCATTTCAGCATGTTGCATTTGTCTCAGGAAATCAGCTGCCTCCTGAATCTTTGTGGCTTATCCCTTCCCCTTCTTCCCATAGGACACTGTTACCCTGACAGGAATGCATGTCAAATCTCTAGTCCAGAGGTCAAACATCTTTTTTTCTACTTGTTCCCTTGAAGAAGGTGGCATTATCCTTGGTTTCTGCTGAACACCGTAGTTTGCTGTCTATCTGCTCCCGATTTTCATTTTCTTGTCGTGAACGGTTGCCTTCTGCAGCTTGCTTTGCATCTCTATCCTCCCTGCGAGGAGGTGGCCCGTGCTGTTCCTATGGTGAGTCCTCTCACGACTCGGCTACAGCAGTGAAACAGACTGGCACAAACCTCCTCAAAATAATCCACCGTGCCCTATTCCAGGCATCCCCATAGTATTTAATACATAAACATTCATAAACATCCAGCTTCCAATTTTGAGTATCGGTGAATAAGCAGCAAAAGATCTCTGAAGAGCTCTGTATGCCCCTTACTCTACAGAGCACTCTTTCAAGCCACCCTCATTTTCAAGCCTCCTCAAGCTCAACCAAGACACAGTACCATTTTATGCACTGGAAGGAAAATGTGCATTTAAAAGCAGTTCCCAGTAGCTGCATTTCTAAAATTAAATTTTATAACTTGTATTATGGCTCCAAATCGCAGTGGCTCGGCGTTTCTTCCTGTTGCCAGGTCCTTTGGCACAGCTTGAACTGTCTCAGATTCCACACTGTGCTGTAAATTATCCCAAGGGGAGGGGGGGGGGGGGGAAATTAAAATATAAAAAGACATATAGTAGTGGTTTCATCATTAAAGAGATCCATTAGAGCTTCCAAAAAAAAAAAAAAAAAGGAGGGGAGAAGCAAAGAAAGATGAAAAAGACTTTTATCTGACATTCTGGTTGGTCAAGAGCAAATGCTTCCTTTGTCAGCAGTGCAAAGCTGGATGCTTCCTCAAGCCTTGGGCTCCTGACCCTGGACTTGAACGCAAACACGCGGAGTCATACAAGATGTGTAAAATACCTCATACGTTTGGATTTTTTTAAGCTTCAGCAGGCTGAACCCAGGGCTCGCAGAGCCAAGAGCCAGATCCTTCCAAATCCATCCCCCCCGACGTTACTTATTCCTAATTTCAAATTCCGCTCAGATATCTTCTGCTTTTAAGTGAGTGCACCAATGCCAAGTCTGACCCCCTGCTACCCCTACCTTCTCCTCCTGCCTCCCTGGTGCTGCCCTCTCAGCATCTGGAGTTTTGCCCGCCTGGCGCGAAACCAAGTGTCCCGGCAGCACAAGGCTGTGTGTAGCAGCGTTGCACAGAGGTGAGCAGTTCCTCTGAAGCCAACAGGTCAAGGGCTGCATTAAGGCCGCTGAGGCAGGAATTAAATTCCCTGCTTTGAATCTAGCTCAGGCACTAAATTTGTGTCGAGCTGGCACACGACGCCGGGCAGGGCGGACAAACCCGGGCTCGCTCTGAACAAACCAGCGAGCAGGCGGCGAGCAGAGCAAATTAGCCCAGGCACAGCATCCTTCCGAGGTCACCGTGGGGCACCTCGTTCCCAGGCCAGCTCCCTCCAAGCTGATGGGAATATCTCTGCCTGTCTCTGCACCACCCATCCACCAAGTGAAACTCCTGGACCCCACCACCCCTTTCTGCGCTGCTCCAGATCATCCTGCTGAATTTTGGGCATTGAAGGGGGTTGTCTCAGCTAGCTGCCTCCTGCACAGGGCCTCCTCCGTAGCCTAGGGGTACCAGTGGTACATCGGCACACCCAAGATCTGTCTTATCCCTTGGGCTTGTGGAAATTCCACTCGTGTCAATGCATTCAGGGAAGAAAGACCAGCACCAACAGGTTCCTTCTCAGGGGAACTCTGCCGTTGTTTTGGTCCGTATCTTGTAATTTTTGGTGGGAACTACCTAGAATCAACGCCAGGCAATTGTCACCTCAAAATGTAGCTCCAAAAGCAGCTGTCCCATCCCCCCCCCAATCAGAAGAGCTATTTAACCTTTTCTTCCTTGCTGACTGCTGCAGGTAGCAACACAGAACCTGTTTTCATGAAGGTCTGCAGCAGGAAAGTGAAGAACTGTGTCGGAAAAATGTAACAAATATAAATGGTTTTCCCAAGCCACTATAAATGCAGAGGCAGAGCTTTGCTAGGGTGACTTGTATTTTCATGTTTATTAGCTTTACTTTGAAGTTACCATCTAAACACCTTCCTTAAAGAGCAGGCAAGTTATCCTCAGTTCACCCCTGTAAAGCCCAGGACTATTATTATCCCCCTTTTATAGGCGGAAAACTGAATGACAAAGAAATGAGGTGACTTGCCCATGGTCAGGCAGTGACCCTGTGGCAGACGCTTGCCTCCCAGCTCAGCACAGTGACCACAAGCCCAGGCTTCCCCTTTCCAGGAGAGCAGCGTGATGCAGGATGAAAAAGAGTGGCAGAAAAGCGCTTGGAAACTGGTGCGGCTCTGCTGAGCCAGCAGTTTGGCCATGAGGATCTGCCGCTTTTGCAAATCAGATGGGACTTTATGGAAGTTAGTCAAACATCCAGCTGTTGAATGAAGATGACCTTGGCCCAGAGCTCACAGAGAGAGCCGGCTTGCCACAAAATGGCATCGCTGTCCTCTTTCCCTCCCTATGTCCCCATAGCTTTAACAAGCATCAATTTGCAGGTACTAGCACAGGAAAGAAAAGGGCAGCATTTTTTTCCCTTGGGACACTGCAAGAAATAGGACATACCGCCTGCTTGGCAAAATAACAAAGTTTGGGGGCTTTGGGACTTTTTTCCTTATCTGTTTCAAATACTGTCTCAGTGAGGTCAGGTGGATTATTTTTTTTTTTTTGCACAGAATATTAAACAAGGAGGGCAGAGAAACCACTACCTTTTCCGATACTTTTACAGCAACACAACATGAAAGTGCTTTCCCTCTTAATGGGAGGGAAATGCAGTTTTATAGACTTTAAGAGACTGTGGAGCACTCAGCTTGGCCCGTGGCCATCTGGTTGGAGCTCTGGATGTGGAAACAACAAGAGCAAAGTGCCTTGGCAACCCCCATTTTTGTGCTCATCAGGCACTTGTTGGGAATGGCCGCTCAGTCTGGGTTTCACACCGGAGCCAGCCCCATGGAGATGACAGCAGCGCTCTGGGCTGCCTCCGGGTGCAGAAATAGAAACAGGTCTCCCATTACCTTCCTTATAACCTCGTTTTTAAAAGTATCACTAGGTGTCTTTCAGGTTCAGAGGGGGAGAAGCAGGTAAAACAGAGGCTAAGGAAAGGCATCGCTACTCTCATTCTGCCAGCTGAAGCTACCAAAATTCCTGTGGGTACCCAGGAGCGTTTTACAAGTAAACACTGTTAGAATGGATTAATGGACATGGGTTTTTTTCTCTTTTAATCAAGTCACAGGACAAGTACACTCTTCTGTCTCTTGCTCTCATTCACTCACAAATCTGACTATTTGGAGTTGGTGCATCGGGAGGTGCAAACGCCTGCAAAAGGTTTGGGCTTAGGGGACCAGGTGTCTGGCAGAGACTCACTGGTTCATGCCTGCTGAGCATCCTGGCCAGAGGCAGACCCGAGCAGAAATGTCACAGGTTTTCGTGTGTATTATCCACAAGTTTTCTGCCCCAAATCAGCAGGTTATACTTGCATGGAGATGGTATAAGGGGAGTTTAATTAAGCAGAGCCCTTTCTCCCTGAGGGGAGCAGAATACCTCCCCCTCTCTCCTCTTCCACCCCTTTCCCAGGTGGAAATGGAAACTTTTCACAGCCAAAAAGTGGATTATACACAGGAAAATACAGCATCTGGCCAGACTTTGCTGAAGTAGGGAGTGACTGATGAGATGCGATGCTTTGGTTTAACGAAAGCTGGCTGCTTTGGAGCCATGTTGGACCTTGATCCAAGCATCTCCTCTTTTCAGGGCTGTTTGTGTTCAAGGCTTTGGTCTGGCTCCAGCTCTAGTGGGGTAGAAAATAAGCCATGTTTCATTGTGTCCGGTTAGTAAAGTGGTAAACATTGTTTTGTGCCATGGAGCTAAAATAAATCCAATTATTTTGTACGTAGTGGAGGATGAGAAGAAAATATACTCTTTCATGTTATTGCAGGAAGTGAGCACATTATCTTTAGTGCAAAAAATAATATATTCTTGTAAACAAAAGTGAATTAAAATATAGTGCTTCTATATTACTACCAAGCTGGGAAATGCAAATGCTTGAAAATCAGCTATCCTGCTTACAAAAAAAGCATTTTTTTTTTTTTTTTGCTAACAATGGAAATAGTGTCTTAAGTGCATAAACCAGTAATATTTTGCTATGTGCCAGGTATCCCAGATATAAAATACTTTGCACACTCTTTTTCCCTGATTTCCTATCTGCATAGAAAAAGCAAGTAGTATAACTTTGCTAGGACACCATTTGCTGTGTTTTCAAACAGACCTGACCTGATCGTGCAGAGATGTATGCACGTGCTTAGCGTAAGGCACTAACTGTTGTTACATGGCAGCCCGTGGGGCTCTAGGAAATCAGGCTTGAAAATAAAACCAATCTGTAGAGTGGTTTCCTCTCTAGCCTCCATCACTTGGAAAAGACTTATACTGCACTCAGGCATTAGAAGGATCAGTATGGGACAGCATCAGAGCTCACCAACATCTTGCACAGTGTTAAAAATATAATGTAGAAAGTTCCTAAAAAAAGGAATTAGACACACTGTAGGATATTTTCTCTTTCCTCAGTGAAAAATATTATTGCTGTGGTGAGGAAAAATAATGGTGATAGTAGTTAGAGCTTCGAGTAGACTCATCAACAATTATGGGTTTTTGCTGGTTTTTTCCTAAGCACTGTACAATGCAAGCCTTCTTTCCAGACAGAAGGAACATCGTGGTAGACAGGATATTATGCTCAACATTTTCATGCCGTGTCTGTAATTACCAGCAGAATCAGTGTTGGTCATCAGACCCAACCTGACCGTAGGCACGAGGTGCTGGGAAATGTGTGAATGGGGCTGGATATTATGCAACTCGATGACCAGGCTGACGTCCAGCCGCCCTTCAGAAGCAGAATGCTGAGCAATGCCAAGCACAGACAGACTGACACTGGGAAGCCCTTCCAGATGCAATTCTATCAGCTCGCTGGCAAACCTCACCCTTTCTGTGTCTCTATGGAAAAAGCTGCTTGTTACTCCAAGTAACTGCAGACAGACTAGATGTTTCAGGTACGATCCTTTGCTAAGCATTTAATTTTTCCACCAGGTGATCCAATTTGGCTGTATGTTGAACAACTGTCCAGTGATACCAGCAAGGTGAAAAAAGATTTACACAGCAGGTTCCCTGCTCTCTGGTAACTCCCTAGTTTGCCTGGGGGGAAACCCCAGGTACCTTCTTGCACCTCTGTTGGGGTGTTAGTCGCCCTACTGTAACAACATGTACTCTAAGCAGCTGGTGCATTTTTTTCCTACATGTTTTAACAGTAGTTAAACAATATTTTGGCAATATTTTTTTTTTCTTACCTCTTCTTTTTTAAATCAATGCTTTTCAAAAAGCCCACACAAATAGATGCTATAGGTAGAGAGAATTTGCCATGAGAGGGAGTCCTGCCCTGGAACTAACGAGTGCAGGCGGGAGAGTCCGGATCAAGCCCCTCTTGCCTGGTCTATACTAGAAAACAAACTTTGGTTTCCTGTTTTCCAGATGAGTGCCCTAATTCCAGGCTGAGAGCCCTTTTCATCACTGATTCACTGTCCAGCTGCATCAGGAGAGCTCCAGCAGGGAATGTCCCCAGGAAAAGGGATAAGCGGAGGCTGCTGGACTCCCTCGCTCCAGCCGGCACACTGACTGCGAGACTGCGGGCTCCTCCGGGCTGGGTCCCTCCAGCTCTCTCCCTGCCTCCTGACAAACATCTGAAAAGCCTCACGTCCACCCTGAGGTACCACAGCCAGAAAAAGCAATCTTGACAATTTTTGTGAGGCAGGAAATATGCTTCCTCTCCCCCCAGCTCTGCTGGTGAGGCCTGTGCTGTACTAACAAATAGCAATGCACAAACGTATTTCCACTTAAAACACAATTATTTTGCTTGCCATGGATCCACCAAAACTTCTGATGAATCTGACACATGTGTGTTCTCTATTTCTGCCATGGAAGTGCAATTATTCTGTGGGTTCACCTCAGGAATTAGGTCACCACGGCGAAGTAAAAGTAAGGGAACTGACCATTAGGGATTTGGAGAGAAGTTGTTCATCAAAGTTAAATTAGTCGGCAAAATTATACCCTTTGCTTTCTTTTCCCTTTCCCCCATGTCAATATATATACTTTAAAATCCTGACTCCTTGACAAAGTTTGAATGACTCCCAACTTAAGCATCGCATTGCCAAAAGCCTCTTTTGTTTCTTTATAGTTTGCATCTTCCCACATGTACAAACTGCCATAAGAATACCCTCTAGCTGTGGGCTGAGACATCACAGTTGAAGATATGTATGAAAGAGTAGGTGCAGAATGAGACACGACCAGCCAACCAACAGCTCAGCAAGCAACCAAGAAAAATACAGGCACAAAAAAGACACTTCTGTCCAAAGAAAAGCTACAGAAACACAAGGCTCGGGCAGCAAGGACTGAGCTGCCATTTGAGCAGCCCTTGGGAGAAAGTTGTCTCTCTGCTGAATACAGGGGACCAGGCTCCTAATTCAGGCACCTTAATCAAATGTGTAAGCTTAGGTGGAGTGAATCTGGACCCCCTCCCTCAGTCTGAGTGGGAAAAGTGAGGGATGATAGCATTTGCCACCTTTGCAGTGCCTCCGAGAGGACAAATGAATGGGAAAGTGAGTTGCACAAACATCATGGTATTGGAGGTCAGAGAAATAGCTTAGGCAGAAACCTATTTCATCAGTCCACTGAAATATCTCTAGACAGTAAAAGGTCTCCATCATTCAGCCTCAGACAGAATTGAACAAGGGACCTGCAACTTAAAGGTCAAGTCCTGCCGCTCACCGTTTATGTAAACCAGGGGAATTTGGCAACACAAAAGTAAATTTACTCCCCATGGATACTGACCGTTCAGACTCTGACGACTTGTAAAAAACTTTGCTCCTGTCCAAAAAAAGTATATCGCTGGGCTACGTGCTTCGCTTGAACTAAAGACTTTTGCTTTTACCAAGTCTGGTGACTGGTGTTTCCACGCAATAGTTGAAAATACCTGTTTTTCTGAAGAAATGAGTTTAGATATTGTAATCTGTAGGTTACTAAGCAGTCCCTCCTCTGTACTAATGCTCCATTGTGCCTACACAGAACTGGAGTTCACTGAAAGCTTATAAATCTCATCTGGTTCTGCCTAGTCTTTATTTTAGGTTCTTGAACCACTTTTTGCTTTCCTCATTTTCTTTGCAGCTGCAGAGAGATATAGTAAGCTACTGTATAGCATTTTGAAAGCAGGGCCTCTGAGAAGTTTCCAAACTGCATACAAGCAGGTTATTCTTTGGCTTGTTTTCTTTGGCTTGGTGTTAGCAGTACAGAATGAGTCAAACAGTATTAACTTTCAAGAGGGAAGTGGTGTGGTCAACCAAAACTGTTTGCGGCTAGATTGCGAAGATAGGTAGAGCAGGTAATGAAGAACAGCCCATAATGCAGGGTGTAGGTAGCAGAGGCAGACAGACTCAGACAAACAGAATCCTTAATAATTAAATCAACACTGTCGCCTAAATTTTTCTGCAGCTTTATGTGCTAAGGTTATGACAGAGCCTGGCTTTTCTGGACCGGTCAGCCTTGAGAAGATGGCCTGGTGCATGTCGTGCTTGATGGACTGAAACTACAACACTCTGCAAAGGAAGAATAAAGGTCAGGTGCTATTAAAAAAAAAGAGAAACATATCAACTTTTCATTTATGGCTGGTTAAATGCTTTCTTGTTCCTCATCCCATTTTTACAGGCTGTTTCTTATCTGTTCCATGACTAAAGAAGGCAAGGGAGATGTTTCCACCCTTCCCTCTCTTTAGGATGTGTTTCAGTTATTAACAAGCATATTGTGCCCTCATACAACAGACAGCTCCTCGTACGATTCAGAAGCAGAGTCGAGACGGCCTCCTCCAAGCATTGCTCTCCCTCATGCTTTGCACAGACCCATGCAGCCCTGACACAGGATCAGTCTGACCAAGATTTATCATTAACACTAATAGAAAATGCATTTACTCATTACAATTCCCAATTGCAGCTAACGAGCAAAGAGCAAGGGCACAAATGGAGATGCAGAGCAAAAGTCCTTTCTGCATTCTTCACATTGGGTGACAGAGAATGAAGCAAAAGCCTGCAGTGTTTTTGTATGGGCTTGCAAGGAGGAAACTGCTGCACCTTCTGATAATCCAGGGCAGGCGGAGCTGGGAGGGACTGCAACACAGATGCATTTTCACCCCTTCCAGTCATATTCCAAGAAGAAAATAGGGCTGTTCGCTGAAAGTGCCGCACAGCTTCATCCAGCCTTTCTCTCAGACATGTGTTGTTTTGGTAAACCCATAAGTAAGGCAACTCCTCAAGAACAGAGGCTTCAGAAAAGGTCCTGCACTGCCAAAAGCTTGTTTGGCAAACGGGAGTGTCTGACCACTCCGTGCAGAGTGGAAGTTTCCCTCCCCCTTCTCCCAGCTCCCTTAGGATCCTGAGGAGGAGAAGGCCCTCTCCCCGACCTTCTGTGGAGAGCAGGGTGAAGGAAGCAAGTTGCAGAGGTTGTGTGCAGTCAGGTCCTGCTGCCTTCCAGCGCATCCCTGAAGGAAACTTTCTTGTCTGCCAGCGGTGCGGTAGGCATTCGGTGGCCAGCCCTTGAGGGACAGCGGGATTGCCGACTGATGCTCTAACAGCCCAGCTGTGCTAGCTAACCTCCTTCTAGGAAGGGTAGGGGCTATATGACACCCTTAAAACCACAGTAGGCAGCTCCACTGCGGGGTTTCAACTACAAGCCCACCCTTCCCCAGCTCATTCAAAGCCCCAGCAACTGCTTCAAACCTTCCATTTGCTCACGTTTAATGACTGCCATTCAATAGCCGTCCTTTCCTGAAGAAACACGATGGATGAAGGACCAGACTCAGAAATCCTTGATTCAGAGCACCACCAACTAACTTCACTGGAAAGACTCTTGGCATGTCAGTGAACTAGGGACTTCAGTGGGGACCGGTGTATACTCATATCCCCTACGGCCAATCTACTTGCCAGGGTGCTGCATATTAATGCTTTTCTTTACATACACACACAAAATAAAAGTGGCATCTATGCCGTCTTTTTTCATATTTCTATGGAAAATGTCCCCCCCCCCCCAAAGACTTGTTCACCGATGTTAACAGCTATAAATTCTTTCTACGTCTGTGCAGTTGACAGGAGAAAGTCAGACCTACTGACTGCTTAGGAAGCATTTTCAGCAGTAATATACATTCACCAAATTCTGCTTTTGTCACAGTTACAGAGTACTTGCCCACTGATTTCAGCAGAGCCAGACCGAGACTGTATATCCCTTGAAAAATCCTACCATGCAAATATAGGTAAACACTTAGAAATATTCACCACAGTCTTTGTAGCCATTCAACCACTAGGCAATAAAATAATGAATATTAATTGCAAACAAAAAAGGTTGACAAAGACAAAAAAAGTAAAAGAAATGAAAAATAACTACCTACCTGTTCTCAATTTAAAAGGCAGGGTGGAAAAAGAGCTGTGTGGGATTAAGTGACTCAAAAAAGGAGTTGAAATAATTTCTATAGGACTGGCCCAGTCTTACCGCTGTTCCTAGCCCACACCGCAGCAACTCTGGTTTCCTGTTTACCTGCTTTATACGAGGAAAGAGCTTGTCCTGTCAACACTTCTGTGTATCTTTAAAAAACAGCCAAATAACTAGGCAAGCAAATATATATGAGCTACTGCACTGCCAGAAAAGCAGTCTTTACACAAGATTTCGTGTTGTACATATTTGACAACTTTATTGAACTAAAATGACAAATTCCCTGCCTCACATCACCCAACATCAACTCTTCTGACTCAGCAGCGAGACTGATAAATGCCAGGGAAAATAATCTTGTTCCATCTCTTCCATATCGAAAAGAAGTGTCTGCACCATGAAACTTCAAGGATGCTGGTATTAAAAACCTATTGAGGTCCCACCTATTGAGTAGGACAAAAAGGATCCCTCCCTATCACTATTACACCAGGGAGTGCCAAGCATTCATATGAATTTCATAATCCTTTGCACATCTGATGGAGAACAACCAGCACTCTTTTTAGGAGCTGCTAGCCAGTTAAAGTCCATATGAGGCAGGTCTTGCCTGGATCTCATCTGCACTGAGGGATCTTTGCACTGGGGAGTTACAGCAACTACTGGTTTTTGCTTTTACTGGTCTTTTCAGCTTGTGGGCAGCATGCCTGCTGGTGTGTCTGTATGATTTCCATTCTGAAACCAACTGCTCGAGAGCGTGGGCTTTGCTTCAGGTTCCTGCTGCCTGTGAAAGCCCCCGGGGCGGCCAGGCGAGGGGACTCTGGGATCTCAGACAACAGGCTGGTGCTGTGCCAGCCCTGCCAGCTGCTGTGAGGGGGCCAACCCGCGCCCGGAGCTGCCCCTGCCCCAAGGGGGCTGCTCTGCTGTCCCCTCACAGAGGAGACGGGGCTTGCTGAGCAGCCGGGATGTGGGGCGCAGAGAGGTCTTTCTGGGACAGGGGGACCCGAGAGCTGCAGAGGTGCCCGTGGATGCTCTGCAGAGCTGACTGCATCCAGACACGCGACATCGGGTCCCATTCTGCAGCCAAACTTTTAAGAGCCAGTGTCAAGTGGTCCTGTGCTATGTGATGCTCCTGTGCTACGCAGGCCTGTGCTAAGCCAGAAGGCCCAGTGCTGTATCACTGGAGTTACTCGGGCTGGTTGTGTGAAAGTGCGTGCATAATGGAAATAGGCCGATTTCCCCCTCACTCTTCACTTTTCTTCAGAAAACACAAGTCACAAAGGGACAAACTGCTCTCTGCTCTTTCGCTCTTTGTGTACTTTCATTATGAAAAACGGGCTGGTGGCATGCACAGCTTTCACAGTGGTGGGAGACGTGCCCAACCGCAGGACGTACATTTTAGGCTGTTGTTCCCTTGCCACCCTGGGGGAGCGGGGAGCTGGCCTGCCTGCCGGGGGGCTGCTAGGACTGTCCTGCCTGTTCAGAAACAGCTCCTTCGGTCTGCAAGCATGCCCTTGCAACAATATACCTCTTTACTTAAATGGATTCAACTGCCCTTCCTTGTCCATCCTTCAATGAGACACACACAGAAAGGAAAGAAAACCAACAGTGATCCCCTACCTACCAGTAACCATGTAGAGACAGTAACGCATCAAGTCACACTGTGTGAATTTGAGCTAGCGATGTTTTGTAATTTCCCCCAGCTGCTGCATGCTCGCACATAACCATTGCACAAGCCAACTACAAATGTCCCCAGAGTGCACCCATAATTTAAGCACTAGTCCACCCACGTCAGTGTCACCCAGACAATAGGATGCAGGGACACAAACACACAGGCACAGACCCGGCAGTGCGCAACTGTCAGCTTTTCTTGCAGCCCATCCCTTTCTTTTGTCTGTACACGGTCTATTTAGATTGGAAGCTCTCAGGGGCAAGTACCTTAGCCAAGATTTTTTAAAAAGCAATTAGCAAAGCTGGGTTATGATACGGAGAGGGTGGTGTGTTGTGGAGCACGCAGCTACTGTTAGCAGAGGAAGAAAGGGTCCCTGTTGCGTTTCTGTTATATGGACGATCAACTTGTAAGCACCACCTTTTCCTCTGCATGTTTTCTGCTAAGTAATTTGTACGCACTGTAAGTCTCTGGGTGAATGGAAGCATCTGATAAGCCATCACTGAAATTTATATGGTGGGTCTATTCCAATGACACGACGATTCATTTTTTCATGTTTTCTAAACTGTTCATTGGTGAATGTTAGTCTCAGTTTCCAATGGATGGAGGCACTTGCAGCAGAAAGCAAGCAAGAAACGAAGGCATTTAATATTATTTCAACTCACTGAGACAAAAAGGTTTTTTGGAGAACGGTTTGGCTTTTCCTTGCATGAAAGGCTGAAGGTGGAAGTGACGTGAAACCCTCAGAGGAATCATCCCTCCCCAGCCTGACATGTGCAGAGTCTTCCTCGCTTCTGCCACGGGACGGGCGATGGCTGGCCCCTCACGGGCTCTGCTGGCTCTTCACCCAGAAGCTGCTCTGGGAGACTGAGGTCTGTGGACAAAGGTTGGACGGGGCAGGGGAAAGGATAAGCAGATCAGGTGCACTTGCCACCACCAGCCCTTGGGGATTCCCTAAAAAAGTCCTCAGGCCGGGCAAGGGGGCTCTTGAAGAATTCCTTCAGAACAGCTACAGGCCATGGGCTTTCCTTGAACCTTACAAGTGAGACGGAATCACTTCAGATCAGGGTCAAAGGGTGTCCTTAACTGTGGTTGACCAAAGTTAACCTCCCACCCCAGCTAGCTTTGCCAGGAGGCAAAAGGAAATTTCCATTCCTAAAAAGGCGCTTCTTGGGCCAGCAGCTTTTTAAGCTCCTTCTCAAATCCTGCTCAGCAATATAATTCTTTCTCTCTCTGGTCCTCAGCATCCTGCCCTTTGATATAAGGATGCCAAAAAAGTATTTGGGAAAACCACATATCCAATACGGGATAATCCCATTTAATGCCCAGCTTAACCTTGGACATCTCAGGCCCACTGGGGCTAAATCCATGTAGCCTTTTCATTTTGCACCATTTTCAGGCACCTGGTCCATTAGTGATTTTTTCAGAGCTATGTAGGTTAAACCAATTCAATGAGAAAAACAGAAAGAAGCAGTCAAAAGAAGAGAAACCTAATTTTTCAGCAGACGTACACAGTAGGTCAAATGGCCTAAGGGAAATATTTAATTTAAGAGTCATACTATTTCTACCAAGTTTCCTAACCAAAAGTATTTTCATCAGGAGCACTACTCTTGATCTGGTTACTGCTAATGATTTTCCCCGTGGACTTAGCTCATAAAAACATAAATTGCTTTATGAATCATAGAATCATAGAAGTTGGAGAAGAAAATGATGGGTTAGGTCATCTTGCCCTTCTCCCTGACAGTGCAGTATTATTTCTTTTTATAAAAAAAAATGAAAATAAGCATTTATTCAGAGCTGGAGAATGAAAATGCTAAGTTCAAAAGAGATTTTAAAAATACATAATGAAAGCAGTGGAGGAAGAGCCAGATTCTTAAGTACCTTGGCTCTCTCTACAAGCCATGACAACTTGATGAGAAGTATCATCTGGATAGGCACAGCCAGAAATTCAACGGCAAAAAAAGGACAATGGTGTAAGTCCTGCACATGAGTAATTATCATAGTTGTAAATGCAAATCTGGTAGTTACATAGGCAAATATACTGCTAAGCGAAGACCTGACCATCACAATAACCGCAACCAAATGTACAATGGGACATGCAAGAACCCAAAGTCTGCAGGCCTTTGTGCAGAGTGAAGGTGGCACATGTGATAATACACACCATGTTATTGTCACCTGTCGTCACACCTCCACACATCCCAATAAGCCAAAAAAGTCTGTGCTTTGCATATTTGCTTTTGGAGCCTTTGGTTTGAGTATTTTCCTGTTTTCCAAAAATGGTTTCAAATCCTGCTTTGTACTACTTTTTGAAGTTTCTTCCCCAAGCATGCCTACTTGAAGAGGCTGTCCTTTTGCATTAAAAAAAATATCACTTTGAGAACCCGTCTAATTCTGACTCGGAAACTACTCTCGATCTGACATTCTCTGAAGACAAAAGAAAATGTTTCTGTTATTTCTTAGGTTGATCAATCTTAAAGGTTTCACAAAAAAAGGTATTTCTATGTCCCATAAAGTTAACTAAAAATCATCCTGGTGTGAAGTTCTGACTTTTTGTCTCAGATGGCCTCCATCGTCAGAAATGGCCCCTTACTTTCCAGCATTTTTCACAGAGAATGCTAGGATCTCACTAGAATTCAGACTGTCTGTTATAAAGTAAATGAATCAAAAACTGTTGCTGGAGTTGGTTTTGGACTTCGGCATGTTTTTTCTAGATATCTGTAAGAGAGCAGTATCTAATTTTGTTCCCATTACTGTCTTCCATGGATTTCTTTTGAATCGGGACATCTTAGAAAATACATCTTAGTATTTCTGTAATTTCTTTAGCTGAAGCGAGTCATGGATCTGTAATCATGAACGTTCCCGAATATCAATTACTGAAACTAGAAACACTCTAATCTAGCAATTTTTATTTTGATTCTAGTCTCAATACGAGAAGGCCAATATAATTTTAAGTCCCTTCAGTACACAGCATGCATGTTTTGATACGTCTAACCATGAATCTTGTACATGAGTTTGTGCAGGTAACAGCCCTGCAATCTACTTTTGTACAGGCTACTCATGTAACCAATCTAATTGAGCCAAAACAAAATAGGAGCGAGAGTATAGAAAAATAACTGTACAGCCCAAACTTGCCAGAACTGTCTCAGAATGGAGAATGAACTTCTTTTTTCCTCCACAGCCTGTGGTGTATCTCGTCAGGCCAGTCTGTATCTCAGTCAAACGTATGAAGAGGAGAAGGGATACCAGACCGATGGCAAGAGCCACCGCGATTCCGAAACCCTTGGTGCGAAGTCAAACTGAAGGACTTCGCAGCCCTCTTAAAAATGAAAGGAGCATAATCCCTTCTATGCCGCGTCATGAATGACTTAGCGATAAAAGGAGCTGTACATTCCTACTGAGGGGGGGAGTCTGACCTCTTCTCCTGACACGCATAAAGCCTCCTCCACTATGGAACTGATTTGCCTGCAACAAAGTGAAATTATTTACAAGGAAGCTTTTACATACATTTGAGTCGGGAAGATACGTATGTTGCTTCAGTATGTATTATATCTCTACTTCCTTTTTAAAATGTAGAATCTTATTAAATATTAACTATTATACCAACTGAAGAATTGATTTAAAACAGTAGGTATGCCTGCAGGATAATTTTCTTTCTTACTGTGCTAGCAGACTCATATTCAAAAAATTGAAGCTTATTTGTTATCTGCAAACTGTGAACATGCCCAGGTAATTGCATATTCAAATGTGGAACTTGCATATACAAATACCTTTTTTTTATCTGCACAGCTGCCTGGTTCACTGGGGATATTTTTCAGGGACAATTCAACCACAATTTTCAAAAAAACCCCAAGCAAACTAAATAAGAAGCCTTACCCCAACAGCAGTATTTGTTTTAAAGTCTGGCCTCAAATCCAAAAAATATAGATCAGATTCTTCCACTAAATGCATGCAGCATCATGATGCAACTCAGACAAATGAAGGCTCGAGAAGAAAACTCACAGGCAAGACGTGAGTTTTCTAAGCGACTTTAGTTGAAGTTTCAAACCTTTCTTTTCTCCCCGCCAGTTAAGCAACCCCGAGCTGCGAGTCTCATTCTCTAGTGGGTGTTTGAATCCTGCTGCTCTCTTCTCCCAGGACGATTCCACTTAAACAGCAGCCAGAACTTCTGCCAAGCATGCGGAAGGAGCGCAAGAAACTAACCACAAACCTCAATTACCATCAGGGCATTTTGATAAAAACATGAAAATGCCCCATTTGGGCTAGTGACTGAGGTTAACAGTTGCCTCTGGTAACAGGCAGCGCATGTGCTGCAGAAGCACCTATACCTGCAGATCTGCTCCACCCTCACTTCACTTCACCCCGCAGACAAAACAGCCGGCCCTCACGAAACAACCACCTATGTGAAAGGTGCAGGTATTCCCCTGGAGATATCAAACCATTCACCTCCTCCGTGTACTTAATTCTTAAAAAAAGGAAGGAAAAAAAAAAGAGGAAAGACTGGCTGTCTGTGAAAATGGGTGCTCCTAAGCTATACGACAGCATGAGGTCCAGTGAACTCCACAAGGCAGCAACCAGGTGTCATCTCTCAGGCATTTATTTATTTTTGCAGGGTGGCTGAGCTTGAAAAGTTAGATCAATGACATATTGGTTTCCAATGCTTTAAAATCCTCTTAACATCTGAAAGGCAAGGCTAGCAAGAAATGATGCGTAAGGTATACTCTGCCCACCTTTTACCAGCATCCCTTCTGTCAGCTTTTGGGTATGATCCAAGTCATCCCTGGGTAGATACTTTAGAAATGCAATGCAAGTCATATTCTAGATCAGCTGGACACCCATGAGAAATAAGGCTTCGGGAAGGCATAATTAAAACCATTCGTAGAACAGCCTTGGCTAAAAACATACCCACTGCTCCACATGCATTGGACATTGCTGCGTTTCATGAGGCTGGTGATGAACCCCTATACTAAACCGCCAACTTGGCCTTCTGCAAATGCTGTCATTAGCTCACTTACTTCTGGGTTCACGAGGTCCGTCCACTGTTATCTTGATGGCTCTGTGGTATGTGGCTACTTGGGGCGGATTTGTGAAGACCGTGATAGTCAGTGTGAAGCTTTTCCCTGCAACAGGAAAAAAAATGTTACTGAGCATAGGAGTTGAGAAAAGGTGCACTCTTCATTTCAGATAGCACTCAAACACACCAAACGGCACTAAAACACTTTAGCTTTCCGTATCTGAAGATAGATATGTGCCCAGAGAGCGGGGTGTATAACCTCACAACTGCCTGGTGCTGGATGCATTCCCTCTGTGGCAACTGCTCAAAGCTTTCTGAAAAAAAATTAATTTATATTTAAATGATCTACACTTTGTTTGTAAAAAAAGGAGGTTACCCCTAACAGTTACAGTTTATCTGATCTACATGGCTGCTAGTACATTATCTGTACTTTTTAAAGGGTGTTAGTTCAGAGAGGCTTAGAAATTGTGGCTGACTCTTCCAAAACTGCCACGGGAATCTGATCAACAGCGCTTGTTAAAATTAAAGAGAACTGGGTGCTCAGATCCCCTAGGCAGATCGTAAAATCCCACGTTTTGTGGTTGAAGCTAGCATTAGATCAATTCCATATTGCAAACCAGAACCCTTTAAAAATAATCTACTGCAATGCCAAGAAACAAGGGAACGGAAAAAAATAAAAAAATCCCTACAGCTTGTCCACAGAGAATTAAAACATTTTATGAAGACATAGCAGAGCATTATGCTTAGTTTCTCTATTATTCAGTAAGAAAACTGTGAAGGTCTTTTCAAAATTGTTATGTGCATGCCACGGCTCGAAGTTGGGAAAAGTACTCGTTTCGATGGCTGCTGGGGAGGGTTTCGTATCCCCTTGTGACTGCAATGCCTTCAGATCCTTCTACCCCTAGATTTGCTTTTGGCCAATGCCAGCATTTACTTCAGGCATTTTTTAAACAACAAAAGTAACGTTCTGCATCTTTGATAAGACCTCATATATGCATTCATTATGGCTTTGGCCTGGACAAGAATAAAAACATTGCCTGTCAGCAGGTTTAGTATAGTTATCTCAGCATCACGGAGGACTCAGATACTGACAGGAGTCTTCGTTATCAGTAAGAGACATCAAGGGACATCACCCCAAGTTAGATAACCAGGAACTGTTGTAAGAAAATTGAGGTGCTCCTCCTCTGGGCACATGCTGTGTGAGCTTTCCCATACAGATCTGCCTGCTTCATTTTACCACTTGGCTTCAGCCCCCCTGAGTGTTGAGTTTCTTCCCTTCTATGACTTCCCATTTTAATTGTTTGCTTCATTTCTCTCTATAAATAAATATACATTTAAATACAAATGTAAATATAAATGCCTGCCTCTAACAGCAATATTCCCCCCCTCCCTATGCACATTCACTTGCAATTCAATACTTCTCTTAATGCAGTTCCTACTTTGGTGCTAATGGTCTGCATCAACATCATGGTGAGCACGCACACATAGCTGTTACTGGAATCTGTCCTCATCACATCCCTGTGAATTAGGGAGGTATTCTCCCCACTCTACAGATGAGGAACTGTGGGGAGATAAAGTGTCTTGGCCACAATCTCACAGGAAGCCTGTGGCCAGCGATGCTAACCACTTTGGCTGCTGCAGCTAAATCCAACTATAATCCTGAATCAAAGCCCTGACAAAACAGAAGCTGAAACGCAAGCCTCACAAATCCCAGGCCAGGGCCTTCCCACCTCCACATCCTTGCTAGAAAGCAGTGCCTGAGATGGAAAGAATTGCAACAGAAGCAAAAGTAATTTCAGATCCCTGTCACAGGGCCTTTGGCCCTCAACTCTTGGGTCCTACATCTACCCAGACCAAGGATGGCTGTGTTCTTGACATTCTTTACATACCAAATTACATGACAAAGCTTTACAGCTGTGTTACTCTTTCTCTGCCAGCAGAACAGATCTTTCTAGGAGGCACCAGTAATGAAGTTCAATAAACTTCCTTCCAAAAACTTTTATCACCCATAGCATTAGACTTAACAAATATTAGGGGCACCTGTAGATCTTCCTTCTCTCCAAAACCCTTTATTTCCCTTTATCATTATATACAACACTTAGATCACTAAGACTGAAAAAGACTTTGAAAATGTACTTTATTCTCTTTACTAATCTGGAGCATTTCCATCTTGCTTCCCATTTGTTGGGTTTTTTTTTGACAGCTGTTGATGCCTTAGGTAAGGTGCTCCTGCTGTTCTGCTAGAATACATAGTCAATGTGTTTCTTTAGAAGGGTCTTGTGGATTTTCCAGATGGAAAAGAAACGCAGGAAAAAACCCAACCCAATAGCGAAATGAGGTAAAATGTGGCCACGTTACCAGTCTACAAGACCAGAATAAAGAAGAAGAGGGATGTGAAGTTACTTTCAAGATTTTCTATAGAACAGAAGAGATCTCAGAGCCTGTATAAGGTTGTGACACAAGTTGCCAAAAGCAGGAAGATACTTAGCTTACTTCTTGTTGACAGAAGACTATTCATTAACCACATACTGGTTAACCACAGGACTATATAACCATAAACCTACGTGTCATTCATTGCTGCTTACCAACAATTCTGTCTGTGTTTTTTCTCTGGTTATTCTGTGTCATTTACATTTAGCTTTATTAAGTGGTTTTATCACTTTTATTCATAGCTTCTACATTATTCATCATTTATGTGTTTGGTTGACAAAAGCAGATTTAGATTGGAGGTATTGTTAGTGAAATCTGTGTTTTATGAATATTCCTGTTTGGGGATGACAGCAGGACTATAAATGTCTCCTCCTTGCTTTTATGTATTATGATACAGCCATGATACAGATTTTTATTTTCAACACACACTTGCATAATACACTTACACACAAGCGCATGCACATACACACACACATACATATGCAACATGCAGCAGACTAAACTGGTAGAAATAATACTAGATTAGTCGGTGGAGGCTGTATTCAGACTCCTTAGCACCGGAGCCTGTATTAGATGCCATGATTTCTGATGCCTAAGTGACCTCCTAACTATTGGTAGAAGACCTACACTGAGCACTTAGTGTCTCTGCTCAACTTAGAAATGGGTGGGTGCCACCAAAACTGAGTTAGACAGCTTAAGTGATGGGCTGACCTCTCTAGTGACAGTAAAGAGGGGCCAAACACCCAAAGAAGGCATTCTGAAACATTGGTTTGGATGCCTCCAATAGTCATGATGACAATTTGATGATGTCCTAGCAGTCACAGCAAGCTGGCACGTAGCCCTTCGTTAGCTAATATCAAAATCTGAGACCCTCTGGGTTAAACAGTTCCATAAAACTACAGAAAATCATACTCAAAGTAGCTCAGGTCTATGATGCATGCCTCAGTATACTGAAGCCAATTGCTACAGTGTCATCACGGGAGTCTTGGCCGATGGTGGAAGGGCTGAAGGGTGACCTCAATATCCAGCTGTGCCTCTCTGGGGTGCAAGAGTAACTTCAGAGACTGTTGCTCTCCCTGTAACTATCCCTGGCAGTTCCTAATATTAGGCACATAGCACCTCATAAGCACAAGGATTAAATTCTCCAGATGCGAGACAGGGCTCTGCCTTTGGAAACCCTTCCCACAGACACCAAGCATACCCTTGCACAAGAGTCACTGCTTCCATCAAGTCTTCCCTCACAACCAGGGTAGGAAAAATTGCTTGGTAATGATTGTTTTTGCAAGAGCATTAAGGCCAGAACCCTTCTACAAAAAATAATGGAAACAGTAGCATTTCTGGTCAAAATACAATACAGACTTTTGAAATTATACCTAGAGGCTCTGTTGATGGGTTTGCTAGAGACTGTACTACCAAAAGTACTCTCAGGAGTCACTGCTGATTTGACAGCCAAAGTCAGATGGATTAAACCGGTTGTCCCTAGCTCATGACTTTATAGGATTGCTCGTGAGATGCTCTGACGCTGTGCAAAGCTGCGAGAACTTAAGAAGAAGCACAAAGCTTAATATTGTCCACCAGCACCTGCTCAGCAACACTGTTCCTGGACCAGCAAAATGTGAAGATCAGCCTCCAAGACCCAAGCATGTGAAGGTGGTGTGCCCGTGCTCTACACTGCAATACAGGAACTTGAAGTCTGCATCCCACCTGACAGAGGCTGGAAGCAAAATGAGCGGTGAGCTCACATCTAGCATGATGAGAGATTATTTAAGTGGTCCCCCAGAACGGCTCTGAAGGGCTCTAGAGGGAGCAATAGGCTTGTAAGCTACAGCCCCTGGGAATGTTTGAGAGGAACCAAGAGGGAAAAAATGAATCCCAAGTGACAACACGGTCACATGAAGCTCCTGTGTGCTGCTTTAGTCATCTCTGAGCAGTGTCATGACCAGACGGGTCTGGAGGTGGGAAGGCAGACTTAAAATATAAGTGGCTGCATGGGCAGATGCAGAGGGGAATGAGAACAGACACAGGGAAGAGAGGCCACATCTTGAACCTATCACTTCATTTTAATCCACCTCTTTCTCAGGCAAAAAGAGCCGTTGATTCCATTGATGAAGGTTCATCCAAATAAGGACAGAAAAAAATGGAGTTAAAGCCTCAGAAGTTTGCCTGTGGTGGAGGAGGAGGAAAGGGAGGCCAACAGATGATGTGGTTACAATTACTATCTCTTGCTTTTGGGATTTATTCTGATGATCACAGGTGTGTCATTACAGTTTTGCAGGGTTTTTTTTAATTGTTACAGTGAATTGTTAGAGAAAAAGAAGAAGGAAAAAGGGAAAGGAGTCAAGAATGGTTGTACTGACAAGGACAAAAGGTATAGATGGAAAAATATGAAATGTAATACACAAATGCAATACAAATTATATTACAAACATTTCTATTATATTAGTGGGAGACTTCCAGGTTCTAGCAAGAAAGATTGTGATACTTTTTTTTTTTTTATCCAGCTTCTACTTTTTAGTGCTTATGTACTTACTTTTATTAAACCACACTAAATGATCAATTTTATACATCTTTACAATTTCTCACAACATCTTCCTGGGTATCTGCCAAAGTGAAGATGTCTACTGATGTCTACTGCATTTTAATAACATATCTGACTGTGTCTCCGGGCAGCATGTAATACATACACATACACACACACACACACACACACACTCGCGTATTCATTCTCAAATGTCGACTATTATACACTGGGGCCAAATTTTGCCATTCTTATCACTTAAGCCCCTGAGTACTCCAAATGTAATCAATAGGATGAGAAGGGCCAACATAATATGACCCTTCATTAGTTAACTGCTGATTATCAAACAAGTGAAATATTTTTGTAGGTGCTCAAGTCGCATGTCCAATTGCAAAAAACCTGCACAAGTCCAAATTCTGTGGTCAGATGGTGACTCTTTTCTCCTGCCTCTGGTGACAGTTTCACACACTCAGAATATAATTTTGCCTGTTATGTTTGGTCCAGTGGTTATTTCATCAGAAAAAAGCTGCAGCTGGAGTAAGCGGCATCAAAAAAATAACATAATTTGTTTATCATCAGCACCACAGTACCACTGAATTTAAATAAAAGAAAAAACTGTTATTCACCTCATCTGCTACCATGCTGTAAACGGTTTACAAAGTCTGACTGCCAGAGACCAACGGTCCAAACAGATAAATGCGAACATGGGGAGATGTCAGCAAATCGGGGTGATTGCCCAACAAAATGCAAGAACTGCCCATGCAAATCAGTTGCACGGGCAACGGATCTGTTTGTGTATTTATATGGATGTTTTGTGGGTGTAAGTGTGTGTCAAGTTGGACATTTGGGAAATACACCCACTTGCCTCCTGCCAAATCAGCCTGGGTCAGCATAAAGGTATACTTTTGAACATTTCTGTTGAGTGTCTCACTCCAGGAAGTTCTTATACCTGTGTTTACATAGTATCTACTTACCCAGAATGAAATCTCCATCGCATTAAATCAATAGGTGTTTTGTTCTGGATTTATATGGGTCCGAGTTGCCATGAAAATGGCCAAAAACGGCCTTGCTGCAAACTTGGGCCCAGCTATGAACTATTGAATTTGCTTTGCAATAAGTTGTGGAAAAGCAACTCGCTGCTGCGGGAGCGTGGCTGGCGCTGGCTTCTCCCCGTCCCTTTCCTCCCCAGCTCCCTGAAGCACCACCGAGTGCTTAACCAAGACGTGCACCTCACTCTCTTTTCCTCCCTGCCCATTCTCCAAGCTTTTTTCTGGCTAACAAGTCAAATGCTGGGGTGGAGAGCAGCAGAGCCACCTGCCTCTCCTGCCGCGGCTCTGGGGATTCCAGGAGCGAGACAGCCAGAAGAAGGTTGTGTCTGGGGTGGAATTGTTTCAAGGCGTTATTTTGGTGAAGCGTATGTACATTTAACCTAAGGCAACACAGGAACTGTATTAAGCAACCAAAATTACATAACTGAAATCAAGTAACATTAATAGAGACGCCGTCAATCTAAGCAGGCAGGCACTAAAATTAATTTTTACCTTAAGCCCATTATCTGGGTGGTAAGGACAGTCCCTGACACTCTTCTGGAAATTGTGCCTGACAATCTTCTTATTTCATAAGTCAAAAACATAACCCAAAGTCTGCAAGCTGTGGACATGAAATATTTAAGCAAACAGATGCAGATGCTGGTTCTATACTTGGTGTAACTTACAGCTGTTAAAACACAGCTCTCTCGGGCCCTCGGCAGCTATTCCAGCAGACACATGCTGGTGATGCACAGCAATGTTTTGTGCATGCCCCTTGTCATCAGGTGTACCAGGCATGCGACAAGGCCTGTCCCCTACACTACACGTTTCTCTTTGCACTGGAGAATGTCCATGCAGGTAGCAGGTCCTAAAGTCATTTTCCCCTGCTTTGCTGTGCTACAGTGGTACCAATACTCAAATCCCTTTCCTTAGGAAAAAGGACATCTTCCTGCTGGCAGAAACAAAAAAATGCTAACATCCCAGAAACGTGTCACCATCAACTCAAAAATCACACCTTTGGCTGAACACTGCTTTTTATCCATTATTGTAGCAACTAACGCCTTTAATATTTGATCTGAAACCCCCAGAAGAACGATTCTCCACTGCACAAACAGGGATCGCTCAGATTTTCAAGTGTTGCAAGGGCGGGACTCAGCTCACTAAAACAGCCACAATTTTTCTCTCTTTTTTTTGGCCAGATGTTTACATTTTTAATTTGACAAGAGTTTGTGCGCAGCCAGTTTCACTTCTGCGCTGATGAGCGGTTTCACTTCCCAGTCCCATGTGCTGTCATGATGATACCATCCACCGCCTCCTCCAGCCTTGCAGGGGCCTCTGTGCTAATCCCTTCCCTGACAGCCTGACAATGTGTGTAAAAGTGCAGCCGCCGCTGCCGCTGCTGCTCCACTCTTTGCCTGCAAGGCACCCGACGGCCCTTCTCTGCTTAAGAAACTTGGATTTGAAATGCGCTCATTTGAAATGTTATGTCGAAAACGTTAGACGCATGGCATCAGTCTCAACTGGATTCCTTTGGGTTCCTTCCCTCAGGTTACTACTTCTACTACTTTCATGTTATTTTTCCTGTGAAAGTGCTTCAGCAGAGATGCCACAAAAGCACAACTTATTCTGTTTAGGGAAAAAAAACCTGTGGCAGCTGAGTAGCAGGAGATACCAGGTGTGGGTATTAACAGTCATGGCCATATATCAGGAAGGGAGCTGCAGCAGGGGACAGGTAGGAGAATAACTCCGAGCTTATGGTAAAGGACATAAATGAACTGAGGAGAAGAGGCGCAGGGTCAAGAGATTTGGGACCGAGGTGGCGAGAAGGAGGTCTCTGAAGACAGGGTGTCCTACAATAGTCAGCTTAGGGTGACACCCAGTAGTTAACATAGACATTAGTCACTTTATGCCAACGTCAACAATCCACAAACACACAAAACCACCAGGAATCCCCTTATATTGTGATGTTGCCTAAGTTCAGAAGAGAGACTATTTCAAGCTGTGGTAGGAATTTGGCTGGCAGGAGCATTATTTGTACTTTAGCATCCTTAGGTCTAAGTCCTATGTAAATACCAGCTTTTAGGCTTTGTGATGGAGGTGATATATTCATGTGTGTGTGAGCGTGTGCACCACAGTTGCAAAAATATTTGACAACATAAAAAAATAGTGCTTTTCCATTCTGTTCTGAAAGACAACCCAAGTGACCTGTTTTAACTGAATTTTTTGGGTAGGATGCCTTCTTAGACTGAAAGCCTGCAGATCAAGTTTGCAAAGTGGATTAAAGCATTAAAAGACCTGGATGGGGGGAAGATCTTTTAATGGAAAAGCCAAGCAGCCTCTAACTATAAGTGGAGTTGCTGCAGTAACCACTATAAAACTCTTATGAACTTGGGTGGAGACAATAATTACAGCACAGGAAGAATGAGATGCTATGGGGTGCCCAGCCTCTGCAGCAGAGTGGCAGCACAAGGAGATTACAGTTTGAGTCTTAAAATGCAATCCTTACTGTTAAAATATTTTAAAGACTTGAAAAGTATATATGCAATTTATACAAACGTACATGTCACTAATGTTTGAACACAGATTTTGAGTGGGTGGAATTATTTTTTCCCCAAAGATGACTCCAATGGAAATCTCTGATGCTCCTGTGAGTGGGGTCCCCCAAAACCTGAGCCTCTGCTGTCAAGCTGTGACCTACTACATATCAGGAATTTTTGATATTTTTTTTTTTCTCAGGGCAATATCATTTTAGTTTTAAATTAAGTGCTTCTCTATACCAGAGCTTGGGCTGTTTGTGAATAAGTGTTCAGAAATTACTTAGCCTCCACGAAGTGCATCCGGCTCTAGGGTAGAACGAAGAAACGATCATTCAGCAGACTGCTGTGTCACTGCTGAATGGTTCAGAGAAAGGGGAAAACAGCAACAGGAACACCAGATGGAAAGGACAGTTCAAAACAAAATGGCTTAAATACAAAGCTACCACCTTCTCACAGAAAATGCCTTGGGATCCTTAAGCCTAATAATAGTCCTTAACCAGCTATAATTTCGAACCATTAATAGGCTTTTTGAGGTAGAAATTATCACCCTCACTTTATAGGGGATGAGAGAGACACGAAAATGTTAAGGCCCAGATTCACAAGAGGATTTAGCTGCCTGAAGTGGGATTCAGGTTTGATTTAAATGCTTAAGTCCAAAATTACATCCCACACCCCTCCTCCCCCCCCCCCCCCCCCCCCCATCCAGGTGGTGCCTAGCAGCAGCCGTGCTGGATATATGAGGGGGCTTCCCCTGCCAAACAGCCCCGTGCCCTCAAGGCTGCAAGCTCAGTCTCCGGGAAGGAGCATCTCAGCATGGTCAGCTGGCCCCAGCCCACAGCCTGAGCCCCCCTCTGCCCCTTGTCCTCAGGAGGTTTGGTTTGGGAGCTGCTGCTCTGGGCTCACCCACTGACAGCCTCTCATGGTGGCCCCTATCCCCGCTTTAAGCGTTACGGCATTTCCCCAGGGAAGGTCCCTGCTTCGTAAGATGCACCTCAGACGTACACCTCGCGCCTCCCTGAAGGGCACCGTGGCCAGATGGCTGTGGTGGGGTGGCAGGGTCCTCAATGCTGGTGGCTCCAGCGGCTGGAGGTCCTCTGGGAGAAGAGGTCCTTCTGGCAGAGGGGTGGTGCACGCATGGCTCTTGGGGCTGGTAGCTGTAGCGTTTGGGGTGAGGGGAGCACCTCGTTCCACTCTCTTCTCCAAGGACTGCTTTTGTATTTGAACCCATGATTTCTTCACCCCTCAAAGCCCTGTTCTCATCCTTTGCCTAATCGTCAGACTGGGAAAACCTCGGTATAATGGGTGTTGTGGCTTTTGGCAGATCCTATTCCGAGGCACCTTCATTTCATGGTGCATTGTCCTGTGAACCTAGAAAAAGCCCTTTGAGACGTGGATTTTGCCTCAGTCCCTCTCCCTTTTTCCAGCATTGGCTTTCATTTGGGACCAGCCCAAGTCTGCCTACCTGTCCGGCCAGATGCTGACATACCTCAGTGCTCTGGCACGGTGCAGGAGCTGGGAACAAACATGTTCCTTGCCCTGTGGAATGATGAAGATGATGGCCTCTCGGCATGGCTGCAGGCAGAGGCACCAGGTACAGGGAACAAGGAAGGTGTGGGTTCACTGGGAGAGCAACGCGTTGCTCAGAATATGAAAGGCAAGGAGCATTAGCACCATTTTAGCAAGCGATGGACTTCCGCCTGCAGTGGCCTAAAGCAGGTGAACGCCAAAAGACAACCTGACAAGTCACTTCTTCAGTAGCTAGCTAAGCATGGGAGTGTGCACTGGGACTGTTTACTCTTGAGTTCATTTTCATAGAGGAAGGACTCCTCCGTGCTGTCATTACACTAATGCAATGTGCATTGATTTCAGAGCTTGGAAGAGGTCTGGGGTCACTCGATGGATATCCATGCAGTCAGTCAGTGATGGGGGAGATAACACTGCCATTATGAACTTGGAACCTGCCAAGTTCCACCAGAGACGACTTTCAAACGTAGAGCAACCTCTGTGGTCTTAGCTACGGACACAGCTTTGTTAGAGTCGTGGTGCCTGTGGAAACTTTGTGGCCTTGCCAAAGCGTTTCCTTCAGTTCCTCCCTAAACTTCAGGGAACTGATGTGCATACACACCGCTCCAAGCACCGCCCCACTGCAGAGCTCTTATGGCACCAAGCCTTCAGAGCAGCTGCTTCCCTCCTCCTCCTCACCTCGCTCCCTAGAACTTCCTCCCTCTGCCCCACGCGCGGCCTGCTCTGTCCCCGCGCCACACAGCTGGTAGCTCCCCGTCCTCGGACGGAATGGTGGGAAAGGGCGGAAGGACTTTAGGATAGTTCCTAGCAGCACACTTTGAGGCCCAAACCTGCTCCTGTGATAAAGGCTCACACAGGAATCCCAACCTGTGCTGAGAGGCAGCCGCTCTCAGAGGGGACGGGCAGGGGGAGCATCAATAGAGGAAGGAGGACAAGAGACAGAGACCGATGCAGGACAGAGATGAAGGGAATGAGGTTGATTTGGAGATGCTGAGAAAGCGGCGTTGAGATAATATGATGGGGAAAAGAGGGGAGAAGTAGGATGGGAGCAAAAGAGGTGGGGAGTCACACGGCATTAAGGTAATAGGAAAAGAATGTCTATCTTTTCACTGCTGCTAAAGGTTTTTTAGAAGGGAAGGGGGACTGATTCAGACTGGTGAGTGTTTATGCACATGACTATGCTGGAAAAGACTCTCCTGACAGCAGTTGTAAGCCACTGATTTGCAGCATCCTCACTCCTGCTAATCCTGAGTGAGCTGACAAGAACTGCATGCCATAGGCTAGTTAGCTGAAGTTCACTAGCCAGCCCTGAAGCCAGGGTCCTAATTTGTCCCTCAGAATGATTTTATTTTGATGACAAAATAGCAGCTGTTATTTGAGTTGTAATACAGGTACATACATATATAGCTATATAGGTACACACAAAAATAAGTATTTCTTTAGCAGAACTCAAGCAGCCTCTGAAGGAGGGCACACTAAAATAAAAAGCAAAATAAAAACAAAGAAAAAAAAAGGCAAACAGATCTCTTGAAACTATGTAGCCTTTTCATCTAGAGAGGTACTTTGTTTTCCCTAAGCAGTATCCTGGTAAGCCCAACTCCTTTTATCACGGCAAGAAAAAAAAGAAAATGCTCAAAGGATAGCGTCTGCCTCGTCCTCATCATTAGCCCGAGTTTCAAAAATGTACAAGCAGAGCTCTGCAGAACCAAAAAATAGATTTATTGTTATTGGACTGAGGGCAGTGGTTCAGCACTTGGCATGGCCACTGTTTACAGCAGTAATGCTCCCGGAGACAGGAAGTTCTCCAAATCGCTCTGCCATTATTTTTCTCCTGTTGACGCTTTCTGATCGAGAGTTTTTTTGCCCAGACGAAATTTTAAGTAACCCAGCAGAGAGTGTTTGGGAGCTGGCAAAGCCCGCCGCAGTCATGCTCAGCCTCACGGACCACATGATGTTTTCCGAGTCAAACCCCCGCGCAGAGCCGCATCATACATATACTTTCTTACACAATCAGCGATTCATGCAAACCCGGCTGCACGTAGCGAGTGTGTGCCGAAGACGACTCGGGCGGCACTGGCGTCATGAGAAAGTCTTCTCCCCTCCCCTCCTCCTGCCACTACGTCCCTGCCAAAGGCCAGCACAGAGGCAGCCGTCGTCCTGAAAGGGCTGGGTTTGCTGATCAATCTAACGTCAACCCAGGCTATTTGGCTTGAAATAGGCATCAGCTCCTCTATACCAGTGCGGGGACTCTGCACGCTGAATTCTTCCACGGCTACTTGCTTTACACAGAAATCTCGATGAATATCAATGACACGACTAAGCAACCCTAAGTCACTTAAAAATAAAATAACTGCTCCTGGCCTCTGTCTTTTAGAGAAAAAGATCACCATTCAGGCCAGACTGGAGGGAGAAGAGTCCTGTGATAAACACTGACCCTCTAATACACACCCAGGGCGAGGACCAGCGGTGTGGCCCCTTCCTTCAGCCGCTGCCCACGGACAGCAGGACCGGCAGCAGCAGCCCCGGGCAAGCAGCGTTGCAGATGCCCAGTTGTCCCACCCCAAAGGCCGTGCCAGCCTTGGTGGTGCCCGGCGCGATGGCAGGGCTGCAGGACGTCTTGAAGGAGCTGCCCATTTCTCTATGGCCAAACCACCCACCCGCTGGCCATTCCAACCTGTTAGTGCTGCATACTTATCAATCCGAAGTATAAATAAGGGGTTGTTTTTAAACTCTACCAATTGACTCTTCTTTTTTCAGTTTTGATTGCTGTTGGATTTCTTCTATTTTTGTCCAGTCTGGCAAGCGTGGCTCATTGTTACTCCAGTATCTGATACCGCATCCCCTGAAGCATTCCAATGGCTTGGACCAGGACCCAGCCGGCCGCTTAATACTGATTTTACAATCCTGTTGAATAGCATCCTCCTCTGTTTTGCACATACTTTTATAATTTTGAATGCGTTTCAGTAAAAAATAAAACAAATTTTAACAAAGTGCTCAAATAATCCAACCACAAGCTGAAGCTGCACAGAAGGAGCAAAATTCTGACTTCAGAAGACCAATAAAAGTAATTGGATTCAGAATCCAGGCCAGTAATTTCTGGGTTTGAAGTATTTTTGAGATTCCAGCTTAAACTGATTTTTCTTCCCCAAATTATATCCAGCAGGAAGAGTTCTGACGGCAGAAATTTCTGATTATGCTTGGTAATATCTCTCTCTTATGTTCTCCTACCAGCTACACCTGTGAAAAATGAGTACTTCTTTGGCTCTGTGGAAATTGGAAACTATCGCAAAACTTATTTGTGACTCTAATCCCGATAGCTAGTAGGAAATACCTACGTAGGCTTAATTTTCAGTCCTTTCCAAGATGCAGTTTTTAAAAAGGCCTTGCTGGAAAGCTATCACAAAGCTCCAGCTCCAACTCTCAGCTTTAGATTGAGATCTTATGCAGCAAGCCAAGACACTTCCCCATTAGCTACTATTATGATAACCTATTAATAATTATTTTCATCTGGAAAACATGTTTATTTGTTGGGGTTTTCTTAATGTTACGTTCTACAAAGAAGATAGTTACTGGGATTAATGATTCCATGAGGAAAATATGTAATGCTTACCGAGCCACGAAGCTTTCCCTCTCCAAAATAACTATTTATTTTTAATTTTATCCAATGAACTTCTATGGTGTCAGGCTTTTTGCATCAGATTTATTTCATCATAGTAACCTAAACCAGTTCATTATGCATTAGGAAAACAGGGTACTTTGCAGTAGTAGCATTTTGAAGTTTCAAGTGTTTATGAAGAGAGGGGGAAAAATAAAGATTAATTTTTTTTAACCAGGTAATCAGGCAAGGGGGGTTGAGATTGGCTGAAGTTTTAAACTACATTTTTCTTTCAGAAATTACTTATTTGAGCTTACAAGCCAGACAGGCAGGTTTTCCCAGTAGCATTCTCAAACTAGGGTGAGGAATAGTAACTCTGGAGCCCAGCCAACTCCAATGTAAATCTGTTTTGTTCAGGAAAGCGAGCCAAATTGCTTTTATACAACATCTTGATGTTTTGGGAGACCTGTAATATTCTCAGCTCCCATTCTGGGTGTCAAGAAAATCAAGTGCTTTTTTTTTTTTTTTTTGTAATTCTGAATGACAGGCACAGGCAGAGCAACATGGGGCAACCGCTTGCTGTTAGATACAAAACGAACGCTAAAACACAGTTTAGTTCTTTAAGCTTTGGCCAATGTTTGGTTGGCGCATCGGCTCTGACCAACAGGCAGGATCAGACCTCCGAATGGGGGGAATTGCTGTAATTCTCCCACGGTCAGCACAGAGACACTTATTCACCGAGATGAAAATGTGGGCAATAATCTTACGTTTGAAACAGCCATCAGACTGTCTTGCTAGATTTCATTTAAAGCCCACAGAAGAAAATTTAAACTATTTATTAAGAATGCCAAGAATGACAATTTCCTGCTCTCTTAGAAGGGAGAGAGCGGTGGCTTGCCATCGGTTCGGTGAGGCTTTTAATGGGGATGGTCACACCCGGACGATAACCAATGCACAGGGAACTGTCACCGGTTGAAGCCGTTCCTTATTCTCCGTCAGGGATTTTAAATCACCCGAGGTACACAAAGAGCGTCCACTCTGACTGTAACCAACGTGAACTTTCAATCACGGTTCACATAATACTCCTGGCATTGCATTATCACTGGTGGCAACTGAACTTATTCAAACTCAAATATTACACAGCAAACAAAGTTTCAGTTAATTTTCCTCTAGTGAAGTATCAAAGGAAGCAATGCCCTTTGAAGCAGCTACCTTATGCTTTAGGCTTTATACAAATTCAACAGAACAGCACCTCAGAAATCCTGTACCAAATGCAAACAATCCCCACCTTTGGAAAACAATCCCCTGTTCGAGAAGTAAACAAAAGCATACATTAGTCACTTGCTCCAAAGATGGGCAGCCAATCGAGGTGATGAGATTTAACCTCGAAGACTGACTAATAGCAAGCAGCGTTCCCAAATCACTCCGTCGCTTAAAGGATCCCGAGCACCCAAATGTCATACGACATACAGGGTTTATGTCTGTGCACGAGTGACTGGCCAGTAGCAACCGCTTATAGCTGAGTAAGGGGCTCAACGACGCTCCCCACCAAGCTTTTTGTATGAATAGGGACTATTCTCTCTCAGCCACTGGATTTTGACCTTGAAACTCACACACTTCACTGTTATGATTTCTAGCTTCATTACCATGGCCAGGAACTGAACTACAGGTTTGTTTTTATTAGCTTCTCTGCCACTTTGCCAGCTATTCATTTGAATCTTCTAAACAGTCATCTCTGAATCATAATGCAAATTCCATTTACTGAAAAGGTGGTACCTTTAATATAACAAATGAACATGTTTAATGACTGATACTTTTAGACATTACAGCATCTCTCATGTTTTCAGTAAATGGATATAATTTTCTCTGCATTACCCTATTATTATTCTTTGCTAGCATTATGAAGCTACATTCTCAGCTGCGGGTGTTTTCCACCAAGTGCATTTTGAAGACAGCCCAAACAACACGATTTAAAAGACATCTCCCTCTGTATCCTCAGCTAAAAATGCTGCAGGACACAGAGGGACTGGATTGGTATTTTATTCTTAAAACATATTTGCTGCTTGCACGTATGTTTCAACAGGGCCATACTCTTCCGCAATTGCTGACTGTATTTATACTGGAAGAATATCTACAGATGCATTTCACTTCAAAGGCAAATAAAGGCTGTTGTGTATAATCAGGGTAACTTCCTCGGTCTGAAGCCTGACCCATCTCCCGTTTGGAATAAAACATTTTGAGAGAGAGCGAGCGAGCGAGCAGAAGTGGCTCAGCTTTGTAACTCTCCCGAAGCATGCTCATAACTCTTGTTCACGTTCGGAAGGACCACGCACGTAACCACGCACCAGGAGATGGCTCGGATGCTCACACGGGGACAGGGGGAGGGGAAAATGGTGAGGAGGGGTCAGTGAGCCCCGTGTACTCAATTTGGTTCAGAGACACACCATCGCACAAATTGTTCAAAAAGGCAGTAAAGAGAAACCTACTTAAGCGCAGTAGACACTATCATTTTGATTTGCGAGTGTTACAGCACTGAATTGTCCCTAAATAACGCTGCTGTGTTTGGAACACCGTAATGTTACGTTCTGATTTTACTTAAGGATACGAATGAAACAGAAGAAAAATACATAAGTTAAGTAAATATCACATGAAGTCACATGGAAGATGCCACCGCTTTTCATTCTTGACCTTAAAAGAGAGAGGCTGATCTTTTTTCCGAGCTTTTTCTGAGCAACAGTTCAGCAGCTTCTCTTCTGTGGCTTTTACTGAACCTCCCTGACCCACGCAAAGGGACTCCACTCACAGCAAGAAGGGTAGTAATGCAAAAGGAGCGCTTAAAATAATCTTGTAATAGAAAGGTAAACATGATTGCGTGGAATTTATGGGGCTTAAGATTATGGACTGGAGCCAAAGAGTGAAGTTGCGAAGGGTCCTTCTGTTGGTTTTACGGGCTTTTGGATCAAGCTTTGTACACCTGCCCACTCACATGCGACGTGAGCCGCGTGTGTCAGGTACGACTTGCAGCTTCCTAACAACATTTTTATATAGTTCTAGTCTAAGTCAACTTTGACTCTTATTTGTTATTTACACTCATAAGGCCTTTTTATTTACATACTAGCAATTACTGGTTAGCACAGAGATACAGCAAATCAGATATTAAGCTCATCTGGTCTTGTCTGGTGTATTCTATCCACTTTGCAGGAGCACATTAAATAACAGGACTACTGCATATTGTTCTACGTCTATTTCAGAGAAAGAAAGGTCAGAAAACGTGCCCTGTGCCTTCACCAGGTCATGATGAACCTGGAAAATTTTTAGATCTATGCAGGAATTATTTGTAATTTCAGGTTGACTCGCTCTGTTACAGGGACCAACTCTTGCCGAGAGTCCTGGGAGCCCCAAGACGGTCATGAGTCTTTACACAAGCTGAAAATTCTCATTTTAAATTGAAAATATGCTATTTAAACTTAAATGTGGGTAATATTGTGCTGTTATAAATTTGATGGGGCAGCTTCCAGAGTCAAAATGTGACTTGCTGTCTATGTGTTTTTTGGTTTTTTAATGAGATTTTACTGTTTAAAAACTGAAGTAACAGGGAGGACGGGCCAGGATAAAACAAGGAAAAACATATAGCTAATCCTGTGCCTTTGGAATCAGCTTATGCCAGCTTTTGCAGCATTCCCTGCTGCAGACAACTCGATAGACGTTGTCTTCAAATTCCTTTCACGTAACCAGAACTTGACATAACTGGTGAACGTGACCAAAGTGTAGTTGAGAACAAACACATACCTCTTCCACTTCTACCCACGAATCGGAGGTCGTTGAACCTTGCTACTTGGTTTTTCATGGCAGCTGTGGCGTTTCTGAGTTCTGCAGAGTAGTTTTCATCGTTCCCAGCCATCACTGTCACCAGCGTCCCATCGGGCACGTCTCCCAAGGCCACCACCTGTGAAATCAAGGAGCAGAAGCCTTATCTTCCTTACGTGGCATTTAATTTGGGGCACAGAAAATCAACAAGTAACGTGATAAAATAGGAAAAAGCGGCAACAGCAAAAATCTATGTAGAATAAGAAGCTGTTTGAGGAAAACAGGAATTGCTTCCATTCCTAGTTTGCAGAGCTACAGAAAATTTTTTACATGGATGCACCTCTGAAATACACAGCATAATGTCTACTCCGAGGTGAAAAATACATGAAATAAGCTTTCCAAAATATACTTCTGTAATTGTCAATAAATAAATTCAAGTAACAGGAACTGATTCTGGCCTGATGTACATCAGTAGCATTATGTTTAAGCTACAGTGGTGTCAGCACAATGATGGAAATGTAAAATTCAAGAGAAAACAAAACTGAGCCAATCATCTCATGGATGCAGAGGGTCAGAGTCCCCACAGCTGCACCAGTTCCCTATCTTTTCCTCCCACCGCTCCACACAGAGCTGTCCCAGCATAAATTCAGCGTAAGTCCATGGAAAAGCAGGCCTCAATCGAATGTTTAATCACAACTTACTGAACAATTTCTTTTCTTCCTTTAGAAGCACGGAAGCAAATCATTGACTTAAGACCTCACCCGCAACCTGATGGATGGAAATTGTGATCTGAACTAATGAAATCTGCAATCGCTCAGACAAAGCTTTCACCTGGTCCGAAATGTTTGCGCTGTAGCTCCTTGGTGCCAGCATCTACCAAACAAATATTTAGGAACACAGGATCGCTGCGGTTTTGATGCAATGTGCTGAGACTTAGATAGATTTCTAACCTTAAATTTTCTGACTTGTATCTACACTGGTTAAATGACAAAAAAATTCATTTTATCTTGTCTTCTTGAGCAGGACTGAATTCTCAAAGCAATTTTACCCTTCTACAATCAAATGGATGTCTGGTGTGTCTCTTGGTTTACTCTGGAAAAAGTCAGATCTTGAACTAGGTCCCCTACCATGCTTTTTTAGATCCCGTTGCTGTTCCCCCAATCGAGTCTACAGTAGCAACCTCAGGGCTACTACCAAAGAGAAAGAAAAGAGAGAGAGAAAAAAATCTAGCTAGTTTTTATTTCCTCTTTTACGCATTCTAAGAGGAAGTAGTCCTGCATCATGTCCTCTGAGTTGCAGCTCGCTATTTTTCCTTCCTGTTAGCATTTTCTAGCTTATGCCCCTGCAGTTACAATTGTCTGAAACTTGTCACAGCCCAATCTTATTTCTATTAGTTCCTAATCACACTTGTTCTTTCCAAACAGGATCAGTGGCTCCTTTATTTGATCTGTCTCTGATGCTTATTCCCCAGCCGTAGCTACCTCCCATAATATGAGAGAGATCTCCTGTCTCAGGTATTTCACAGCCTTTCCTTCTATAGGAGGCTGCGTTTCTCACTTCGGTGCTCTCCCATTTGTCACCGATAACCCTTATTTTCACTTCCACATGCAAAGTTAAGATCACTGTGTCAAAATTCCCTCTTTACGTATATTTTTCAACTTCCTCTTTCCCACTCCTCTGCGGCCCAGGCTTTTGGTTTTTTGTTCTCCTCTGTGTGCCGTAATGCATTTCTGTGGCCTGTGCTATGCTCAGCATTGCACTTTTCAAATTTCCCTGATCTTGGCATAAATTAGTCCCTGCTTGAAACATTTAAGCTAGGAAGTCTTCTTGCACAGCTTTATGTCATGAGGCACGCTGGCTCACAAGATCAACGACTGTGAACCCAGCATGCTCACCCAGTTCTTAAAAAGTTGCCGTAAAACGTTAATGCATGCACATATATTAAAGGCACAAGAAAAGGAAAGGGGAAAATTGGGGCATTACCCTCCCCTCCCTGCAATGCAAATGTTTGCATGTTCATTTAAGGAAATACATGCTAGCATTTTAAGGGATGGAAAACCCTTGTGAATCCAGGGTCAGTTGTCTCTTACAGGACAAATATTTTAAATCACCATTTTCGAATTACACTGAAGGTAACCTCAGTGATAAGACAGGTGAAGAAAATATTAGAAACAAGTATAAAACTTACACAGCCCGGAAAAGAAACTAGAGTTAAAAGTCACACACAATAGAAACAGAAATACAAACATTTACATTAGAAAAAAGACTAAACAGATAAGTTGGGACTTGCTGACTGGAGTTATCTAGTACTTTGCTGTACTCTTCAGCTCTTAAAAATATATATTTCCAGAGAAGTGGGAAGAGTACCAGAGTGCAGTGCTGCCAGGTATCTAAATTACCTACTTCTGCTGCATCAGTCAAACAAAATTGGCCTTTTAGATTAAGATCTAGATCCTTTCTTAACAGCGTTTTGACAACGAATCTATATGGCACCTTATTAGAGTTATTAAGTATTATTTTCTAAGTTTCTCCGAATCATTGTTTATTTTAGAAAAAAAAAGAAGCATGGAAATGACAATTTTGGTTTGAAACAATACCCTGATCCTAAAGATCAAACATCATGAGTAAATTTTTCTAAGGAAACATGAAGAGAAAACTCTTTCTCTCTCTCTTTTTATTGATGCAAAGGTTGTTAGCAAATACTTGCTAAAACTCCGCTCTTTTTTGTCAGATGCAACTAAAATATTGGCAGCATAGGAATGATCTGATCTAGCTCCTGGTCCAACTGATCTTAAAAATTACGACTTGAAAAAATGCCTTTGCGAATATTCAATATTTAGTATAAAACCAGTGAGCTTGTTTTATAGGTGGCAAGCTATTTCAGGACTCATTTCTTAGCGGTCCACAGAGGGACTGTTTGGGGGGGACGACGAGGACCACCGAGCCCCTCGGCAAGCAGATGCCTCCCAGAACAACATTTCAGGAGCTCATCAGGAAACCCTCTCCTGGTTTGTGGTTTGGGTTTTTGGTTTTGGTTTTTTGGGGTTTTTTTGTTTGGTTTTTTTTTTTTTTTTTTTCTTGCGTATTTCTAGGTTAAACTATCTCAGTGTTACACACACTTGCCTTCGTCTGTTTGGAGAACCTGACCCTTTACTCTGTTTGCAGAAGTTGGGAGCGGGTTTGCTTGTTAAAACGGAGGTGCTGCTCTACCTGCGGCCGGGAGGGACCGGGGGGGACCGGGGACCGAGAGCGGCGTTGGGTATCTCTCGAAACCAGCCCCCGGGGTTTGTTTTCCGCGGGCGGTTTTCACGTACCCAGGACAGCCGCCTGCCGCCAGAAGCGCCCCCCCCCCCCCCCCCCCCCCCCTGCCCGGAGAGGCGAGGGGGGAGCGGGGTCCCGGTCGCTGCCGGACCCCGCGGCTCCCGGCGTCTCGGCACCGGGGCGAGCCGGGGCCGGGCGCGGCGGCACCGCTCCGCACTGCCGGCGGCTCGGGCGGCCGGGCAGGAGCGGGAAGAGCCGCCTCTTGTCGTGCCGTCCCCCCCCCCCCCGCCGGGAGATGAGCATGCCCCGGGCACGGTCACGCGTGGCACGGCGGGGAGCCGCCGCGGTGGCCACCGGCCGCGGGGGACCCCCAGGAGAAACACCGGCCGCGTTTGGGGACTCCGCTTCTCTCCCTTGCCGGCGGGGCGGAGCGGGTTTTCACGCCTGTTCCACACCGTAACTCTGCCTTCCAGGAGGAGAGCTTCCCGAGTAATTAGCAGCAGTTGCCTAGTGCGTGGGTGACAGTATAATAATTAATCTAAATGTGCGAATTTGGGAACTGACCCCGCCGCTTAGTTCCTCCTTTTCCCCAGACTCATATCTGCGTAAATCAAGACGACTCTCCAGACATCATAAAAGTTTTCCCTAAAGCCGCCTCCTCAGCGGGATTTCCCAAAGCTCTGGGAGCTGAACCGATTCCCTTCGCCCTCTTTTCTCTTCCCCCCAAAAGCCATCGGAAAGACTCGGGTCCGGTCGCCTTCCAAAAAGTTGTCCTGAGGCCGTCGGACTCTAGCAGTGACCGAATTTACAGCTCCCGATCCCGAATCTAACCCCGGGGCTCCTAGGGAGCCGCACATCTCCGCGGCTCCCGCCTCGGAGAAGCGGATAACGAGAATAATTCCCTTTTCCTTTCCTTTCCCTGCTCGGAAGCGTATCTACATCGGTAGCAAGAAACCCCAGCGCATTCAAGAAGTCAGCCACAGACCCCGGTCAAAAAAGAGCCTGCCCGAGGCGGGGGGGCTGAATTTCGCTTGAACCCGGGTAACGGGAAGGCAGGGCCGGCTACGGGAGGAGAGCGCAGCTCGCTTTCCGCAGGGCTCTGCAAACAGGACAAGTCCCAGCGGCCGCAGGGTCTGCCCAGGGTAGGCCCCGACATTTACTAGTATCAAAACCAGCCCCCCCAAAAGGAAAGATGTGGGGCTTTTTCCGAAGAGCCCCTGGCAGCCTGGCGGGGGGAAGCCCGACGCCTCCGGTGCGGGGCCGGCCGGGGCCGCCGGGCGCTGGCTGCGGCGGGTTGGGGGCGGCGGGCGGGTGTCCCCCGGCCGTGGCAGGCCCGGCAGGGCGCTCGGCCGCGGGGCTGCCCGCAGAGGGACCCGCTCCGGGCGGCTTCTGGGGGAGCCCGGGGCTCCTGCAGCGCCGGGACGCCTGCATCCGTCTGCAACGGGCTGCGCCGGCATCTGGTCCCCAGGGCAGCCAAACTCCTCGGGTCCGGCCTTTTTTTTTTTTTCCTCTTTCTTTTTTTTCTTCCCCCCCCCCGCCTTGAGCAGAGCCGCCGCTCACTACCAGAGTTCTGAATGGGCCGGAGAGGGAGGCAGGCAGCGGCTGGAGGGAGCCTGCCCGGCCCACGGCATGCCCCAGCTGCCGCCGCTCGCTCCTGCCCGGAGCCCGGGCGACAGCCGCGCCCGCTCGCCCCGCGCCCTCCCACGCCGTCGCCAGTGGCAGCGACCGCGGAGGGAAGGATGGAAGGAGGGACGGAAGGAGGCGCGGGGTCGGCTGCGACGCACCGCCGAGCCCCGACGCGGCCTCCCCGCCGGGGCGAGCCGGGGCCCGGTCCGGGCGCGGGTCCGAGCCCGGGGGTCGGCGCCCCGTCCCCCGCCGCCCGCCTCCGCCGGCGGCGGGGCGCGCAGCCCGCCCTCCCTTCCCTTCCTTTCCCTTCCCTGGCCCTCCCCTCCCCTTCCCTTCCCTTCCCCTGCCTGCCGGGCCAGCCCGCCGCCCCTGCCCCCCGAGAAGCGCGATTTTCGGGAGCCGGCAGACGTACCTTGAAGGCGATGGGCAGCGTCTTGTTGCAGCGCCAGTGGGTGGGCAGCACGGAGCAGAGGAAGTTGGGGCTGTCGGTGCGCACCAGCTCCCCGGGGTGATCCGCCAGGACCTCCACCATGCTGCGGTCGGCGCTGCGCAGCTTCCCCGGCAGGGCGCCGCTGTGCTCGGCGCCGGGCAGCGGCAGCGGCTCGGTCATCTTCCCCGGGCTCAGCGTGGTGGAGGGCGGCGTGAAGCGGCGGCTGGTGCTGGTATCTACGGGGATACGCATCACAACAAGCCTTTTGAGTGAAAGACCTCCACAGAGTTTTTACAAAACAGCGAAACGAGCGTAACTCTTCAGCGATCTGCTCTCTGGGGACCAACATAAACGGATACGGGCTGAGGACCCGGGGGAAACTTGTTTCTACGCCAGTCCCCAAAGTTAATTTTTTGCTGAAGGCGGCTGAGATAGCGAGCACGCCGAGACTTAACTCTTGGCTTCCTGGCGCGGCGGAACAGATCACGTTAATCCGATCAGCGAAAGGGTCGTCCGTGGGGGGCTTTACCGCGCCGCCTGTGCATCTAGTCTGCGGCCGTGACGCCAAAAGTTACCGGGGGGGGCAAGCTCCTTCCAAACTCCCAAGCACGGTGTCAAAAATCAGGCAACCCAAATACAAGACGCGGTCAGAAACGCATGCAAAGCCTGGGCTTCCCAGGGAGTCAGCTGCCTATCAGTTTCTTCCAGGTGATTTCTCTACAGTCCCAAGAGAAAACAAAATACATCAGCGTCTTCCGTAGGCAAAAATCGCTCTTTAAAGAGAGGGAAATTCGGGGCCAGTCTTCAGAGAAGGCAGTACGCGAGCTAGACTTTCTGATCAAAGGTCAGCTGGCTACAACTGTATATATATATATATATATATTCACGTACACACACGCACGCACACACACATATACCGTACTTCATAAAATATTTACAATATAATCTGTAGAGAATTTAAACACAACAGGAATCCATTAATGTTCTCGGCGAGATTTTTTTTAAGCAGCCTTGAAAATCAGCTTCAGTAGTTTGGTTCGCGTTGCTCTAAGAGTACTCGTGTCATGACCTTTCAATCATTCTTGCGCAAAAAAAGAAAAAAAAAAGAGAAGAAAAAAGAAAAGCTCAGTGCATGGCATTCAAGCTTTAAATCTCTATCTTTGTACTCGTCTTTGGTATAACGTCTTTCATCAACTTAGAGAAAGGTCACAGCCGATCGCAAGCTCTGAGGCTAAGAGGTCCACAGCTGAAAACTTGGGTTTGGGGATGTTGGTTAAATTGTGGGTTCTCTCTGTGGTTTTGCGTGTGCAACAGCGCTCTCTCTCTCTCACTCACGTCCTCCTCAGCAGTCAAACCAACAGTCTGCAACAACTTCGGCAGTCATTGCCAATTCTTTTTTTTTTTTTTTTTTTTTTTTTTTCGGTATCTGAGGCAGTCTTCCTCTAATTCGGCCACAGGAACCGGCTGCTTAACAATATTTTAACCGCAGCAGGTGGAAGCCTGCTTTCGGAAACATGACTTTTCTCTCGGCCGCCTCCAGCCAGCGGGATGGATACTGCCAGCCTGCGCGGAGAGCCCCCACGCACACGCACACACTGAAAACCAAAAGCAACCAACCAGCATCAATAAAAAAAAAAACAACGATTAAGAAAAAAACCCAACAACACAACCCAAACCCCACTACTTTTGAACGAGTGAAAGCTTTCCTTCCGCAAAAGAGGAGGTGGCGGCGGGCGCGGGTGGAGGAGCCGCTGACCCCCACGGAGAGAGACGGAAAGGACCGGGGAAGATCAAACCCCCGAAGTTGCCAGCCAGGGTTAGAAGTGACAGCCTCCAGCCCAGACGACCGCTCAGAGACAGCGCATTTCCACAGCGGAGAGCCCTCCGGTCTTCACGTGAGCCGCGGGGAACGTAGGCTTCCTGCCGGCCGGCCGCCCACGGCGCCGGGGCTCCGCCGGGCCGGGCCGGGCCGGGCCGGGCCGGGCCCTGCCGCTCCGCTCCGCTCCGCTCCGCGCCCCGCCGCGCCGCGCTGGGCTGGGCTGGGCTGGGGTCCGCGCCGCCCGCCCGGCGCCCCGCCGCCCCGCGCCCGCCGCCGCCGCCGCCGGGATGAATGGAGGTGGCCGGGAGCGGGTTGGCTGCGGCGGGCGGAGTGCGGAGGAATGTCATTCCCCCGGCTGCTTTGCATACGGGGAGGGCGCCGGCCAATCACAGCCCTTTCCGGGAGCAGCCAGGGCGCGGCCGCGGGCCAGGGGCTCCTGGAATTGGCGCGCCCGCCGCCGCCGCCGCCGCCGCTACTGTGGGGCGCGGGGGGTGAGCGCCGGGTCGGCGGGACGCCGCGGACACCGCAACCGCGCACAGGCGCACCCAGGGGAGGACCGCGGGCTGCCGCTGCCCGAGCCCACCGCAAAGGCGCTGGCGGCGGGGCCCGCCGCAGCCATGTGCAGGGCGCTCCGCGCCTGCGGTTTGCCGGGGGGTGGTTAGGACGCACCGAGCGGCGCGACCCCCGGCTCTGCCTGCCTCCGGTGCAGGTCCCGCTTGCCCCTCACTAAGGGACCACCCGCCCCCGAGGAGCGGCTGGTGCCCGCAAGGTGACCGCAGCGCCGCGGGCGCCGCCCCGGCACACACCGGCGGTCCCGTCCCCGTCCCCCCCCCCCGCCATCAACCCCAATCCCCTCCCCGGGGTTCGCTCCCGGCGGGGTTCGCTCCGGGGCGTTTCCTCCCTGCGCAGGGGGTCGCAGCCGTACAGCCGGCCGCCGCCCGGACCGGCAGCCCCCGAGGCAACGGCCGCCGGGCTAGCGTCTCCCGCCCGCCCGCCCCGCCGCTTCCCGCCCCCGCGGACGAGGACGCGGCCCCGAGGGGCGCCCATCGCCGCTCGACAGGTCGGGGCGGCCGCCGGGACCCCAGCCGGGGGACGTTTCCCCCCCTCCGCCCCCGGCACAGCCCGGCCACCGGCCGGGTCTGCCGGCAGCACCGCCGGGGTCAAGGACGGGCCGGCGGGCGGGCAGCGCCGCACGGGCAGCAGCGGGCCGCCGGCGCCGGCCCCGCCAGCCGGCCCGGGCCCGGGGAGCCGGTAGCGAGAATGCTGGGTGGAGGCGTGGCTGTCTTTTCGGGCTGAGTTGGGGTTGGTTTTTTTGGTTTTGGTGGTTTTCTTTCTTTTTTTTTCTTTTTTTTTTTTTTTTTTTTTTTTTGGTGTTGGTCGCCAACGTCGTGGGCTCGCCGCTGGCGTAACCCAGGCTGGGAACGTGGCGATCACGACCCGCTGCCGCCGTCGCGGCGGAGCCGCCTCCCGTCCCCGCCGCGCTCTCGGCACGGGCTGGGGGTTCCTCCGTGAAATTTCAGCCCCCTCGCTCGCCCGCGTCTCCCCTCCCGGCCGCCGTCCCGCCGTGTGCCCGCCGCCTCCCCGCCGGCAACGGCCGCCCCTCCCCACGGCCACCCGCGGGACGCCGCCTCCTCCGCCGCCCCCGCCAGCTCAGCAGCCGCGGCGGCGGCCGGCCGCGCTCCCCCGGGGCCGGGCGGGCTTTGAAGGGGAGCGACAGCAGCTGCGGCGGGCTGGGTGGGAGTGCGAGCGTGGGGGGTGGGCGCGGCGGCGGAGGGGACACCGGCCGGGACCGCCTCCCCGCCGCCGGCAGCCGGGCTCGGGAAGGGCCGCGGGGAGAGGGCCCGCGGGGCCGCTGCCCGCCGCCGGGCCTTACGCAAGGCAGCGGCGGCCCCCGGGGGCGGCCCTCGGTGCAGCTCCGCGGCGGGGCCGGCAGAGGGGGCCCGCCGCCCGCCGTCGGCCCGGCGGAGGGGAGCCGGGGAGGTCGCGGGGGGGCGGGGGGCCGCCGCGGGGCGAGCCCCGGGGTTGACGGCAGCTGCCCGCTAGGCCCGCGGCGGCCAGCGCCGCCCGTCCCCGCCAGAGCGCACGGGGGGGGGGGGCTGCGGTCCGGCGGGAGACGTGACCCGCCGCATCCCCCGGGACGCGGTTCCGCGGGAAGAGCCGCCTTGCGCGGCCGCTGGCCGGGAGCCCGCGGCACCCACCCCCCCGCCGGCGGCGGCGGCGGCGGCTTTCCCCCACCCCGGGGCGCGCAGGGCGGGGAGCGAGGACGGGACAGAGAGGATCCTCGGTTGTGCCGACCCCCCGCTTTGGAAGCGCTCCGGAGTTGGGAAAGTAACTGTCGGTGCGCGCCGGGGCACACCGCGACCTGCGGGGACCGGAGCAGAGCGCGAGCTCCCGCCGCGGAACTCTCCCTGCTTTCCACGCAGTTAACCCGAAAATAGGCCGAGTGCCCTGCTTGAGGGAAACCGGCTTTTGCCTCCCCGGAGCCCGCTGCCGGGGAGAGGGACGCGGCGGGTGCCCCGCGGGGCAGGGCTCCTTGCGCGGGGAGTGCGGGAACCTGCCACCGCATCCACGGTACAAGCGCGGGGCGTGGGTTTCCTCGCACCTCTCCAGTGCGGGGCAGGAGCGCCTTCCCCGCTGGGGAGTAGAGGGGGGGGGGTTGCAAGGCTCCGGCTGCTCCCCTTTGCCCCTCCGTCCCTTTGCCGGGGGGGGGACGACCGGTGAGGTTGCCCATCCCGGGGTTGCCCACCCCGCGCCCGGGGCTGCCCCGCGGCGCGTCCCCGCCGGAGGGTTACGGCTTCATCTTCTCATGACCTGCCCCCCTTGCCTCCTTCCCCTCTGCCGAAGGACGCGGGGCCGGTTTTCCCCCCCCCCCCCCCTCCCTCGGCAAAGCGCTGCGGTGGGAGCGCAGCCCGGGCAGGGGCTCGGCGGGGGCGGCAGCGGCAGCGCGCGGCTCAGCCCGCCCTCCCGCCGCGCTTGCAACAGGTCCCTGTTTTAAGCAGGCGAGTTTGGTGCAGAAAACTCTCTATTTCACACCAAGTTTGCGTGTGGGTCCGTGCCCCGTCCCCCCTTTTTTTAATTCCGTCTTTTACACGGTTACTTCTTTCTTGTATGAAATTATCCCGACTTTAAATTATTAGGAAGAGGTTTCCTTCTGGTTTAAGGAAAAAAAAAATTATACAGGCAAATGGCTGTTACACTACAGCTTAAAAGCCATCTGGGTTGTATTAGTGGCTGATAACTTTTTACGGGCGTTGCAGAGATAAGAAGAGTTATTTTACTGATGTACATACATCTACATCCATCGCCTAAAATGTGAAAATATGCACGTAGCGTTCGGGGTGTTTTGTAGTCGAGAGGTAGGGAGTATTTTGTATTGAAATTAATGAATATGTTGAGCTGAATTTCACTCGCTGCTTTGCATCCTGTCTTAATCTGAAGTCCTTGTTATGAAAACAAAATAAACCCGATCTATTACACACGTGGATAGTCAGATACAAAATGCCACAATTTAAGAGAAGACGCAAAAATACTAGATGCTTACAGTTTTGTATAACTTAGCAGCATTATCAATGCTGAGATGAGGGACATTAATGTACACTAAAGGTGACAGTTTTCTTTTTTAACTGCACAGAAGCCAAGCTTTTGCAAGGTAGGCTGAGGAGTTAAGTAAGAGAGGGTAGATAGGGAAAATACTGTAGTGAGGGTATTTTGATACAGATTGAGCTATATTTTTTACATGCCCATTAACACTAACTACACAAGAGTTGGTTGGTGTTTTGGTTTTTTTTGTTTTTTTGTTTGTTTTTTTTTTTTTTTAGTTTGTTTAGCTAATTTAATTTATCGTCTTCCTTATAATTTTATTTTTGCATGACAAAGAGAGGAACTCATAGGAATTTACTGTCCCCTTAGTATATCTCGTGCGGGTAGTCTGGAAGAATAGGAATTAATGAGTCAAGCAGCTTGAGGGAATATCACTGACAAGGCAAAGTAAGGAAATGATGCAGGGTATTTAAAACTGATGTTTCTTCTCACATAGTAAGACTTTTTAGCATCCCTAATGCTAAGACTCGCGCTCGGACAGTCCGTCTTTTGTGCAGGAATTCTTTTGAAGCGGGAATCGCAACTGGTGTTATAACTTTACCAATTCACATTCAGCACTGCTTACATTACATTTGTATTTTGACATCAATTTATTACAGCCGTAAACAAACCACAAGTGAATCTCTATCTACCATGCCTTGCCTTTGTCGTACAGGATTACTCGACCACAAAACACCGAGCTTTTTACATAATACAGTTAAGTAAAAGCTTCGGAAATATGAGAGAGGGAGCAACAATTTAGGGATGAATTTTAAACAGCCAAAATTGCAAAGGGTGAATTAGAGCCTGAACGCAATGCAAGTTCCCACTGCACAGGTAAATATCGCCTGGCCAAACAGGCAGCAATGGACACTTTTGTTTGCAAGGGTTTGGATTTGTGCGGGACAGGAGAAAACTTGCACAAGGCAGCCAACAAAACATTTTGTGAAAGGACGAAAAAATACACACCTTAACAGAGCTGGCATACGTATCGTATGAGCACAAACTGAGAGAACTGGCTCCAGACCCTCATCTTGCCAACACCTAGAAACATGCCCAACCTCATTCTTAGTGGCGTTTCTGCCGAATGCAATAAAAATCTCTTTGGGGAATGCAATTACACATGCACTTAATTCTTTGGAGCGTGTGGGCTTAACCTGGAATTATTCAGTGGGTCACCTTCTACCACTTGCACCTGAATTCATTTAATATATGTATTAAGAACTTCTTAAAGACATTTATAGTGGTGTAAGCGTGCCTTGCTTCTACTAGTGATGAATCAGTGGGTTAATGCCTGTGAAGGAAATTTGTAGGATCAGGCTTCTGAATTGCTCCTGCAAATATTTATTGCATAGCAGTTACCATCATGGGTGATTTACTGACTGACCTGAAAAAAATTGCTACAGTGATATAATAAATTATTTTTGGGCTAGGGGAATAATGAAACATTGCACAGCGAAAAGCAGCAGCCAGTAAAGAAAAAGTCAGGATTCTCCTTACTTCCTGCAGTGATCTCTCACACACAATGAAATATGCATATTTCATCCTGGCATGTAAAGTGCACACATGATGCCACCAAGAATGAGATGTGAGATGGCCGGCATGAGGCAGGGGAAACGTGGCCAGGACTACACAGGTGTATGGTGTTTAACTTCTCTCCGTATCAGGGAGGGGAAAGTGCCTAAACCCTTCCATCTTGCCTTTGATCTCTGTTAACTGATACAAGGTTATTCACTCTGGAAGCAGGGAAACTGGCTGCAGCTCAGTTTATGCAAAGAAGAGGGGTTGTGAGGAAAGATGAAATAACACATATTCATTCAATATCTTTAACCTGGACAGCTAATTACTTGTGACCCGGCTTTACCGCTGCAAAAGTTCCCAAGGACTCTCCATCCACTTTAGGACCTCCAGGTCATAACGGTGGCCAAAAGCCTGTCTCGTTCTTCCTGGGCGGAAGCTGAGAGCCTTTTTCTTTTCAAACAGGGCAGACCAATCCATGCTCTTGTCACTCAAAATATTATAGAAGGTAGGCATGACTCCTGTTTTGAGGATGTGGGGAATGATTCGCCTGAATAGTTGGCATGTTTTCAAAGACATAGATGGCAAGGACACGGACCTGCGTACGAAGGGAACTACCTTTTACCATTTCACCTCCTTCATTGTTCAGAAACTGCAGCCCGGAGAGCTGCATCTCTCTTGACTCTGGTGGCAGCAATGGGCAGGGAGTGGGGTATACCCGGGAAAGGACAATTTTCAGGAGAGGTTAAACTGTGAATTTGCATCCAGCGTTAACCCCAGCTTTGCAGGTCCTCCTCGGGCTTTACCAGTTGCAGGAGTGAGTCAAACCAACAGCCAAAGGAGGAGCTCAGACTGGGCAGAGCCCCAAAAGAATGGGTGGTGAAACGCTGACCCTTCCTACTGGCATGGATGCGATCGCAACGCCCAGCAGCGCAGTGCGTCCAACTGTGCGACCAATGCGGCACCTCACCACTGCCACCACCCCTGGAGACATTTGTCCGTGGGACCCTTCCTCCCCATTTCCTCAAGGGGGAGATTTAATAGTCATGAAGTTCCTGCAGCAGCAGCCCGTGTTGACGCCCCCCTCCCCTTATCCGGCTCAGTCAGGCCGGCTGGGCTTTGCTGGGAGGTTTGTTAAGGGCCAAAGCCGGGGCTGGGCTCCTTCTCGTGCTCACCTGCTGCGGGTGTGTGTCGGTGCGCAGGTGTGCGGCGTGGGCTTGCTGCTGGCGCCCGGAGCCAGGGGCAGCAGGGCCAGGCAGAGGGCAGGGGGTGCCTCTCTCCTCTCTACTTCACAAGAAACATCCCAACCTGGCTCTAAAAATACTCACTAGAATATCACCAGTGAGACACTTTTCTCCTTGGTCTTACACAGCTGTTGATAAATGTGTGAGTAGGAGTGGAGACCGGGTTAAAGTTTCCACTGCAAAAATACCTTGTGGTGGTTTGTCTTATGTATGCTCCTCATACCTCCGAACCAGACGTGTGAAATGCATCGCTGTGCAATTTTGATGCAATGCATTTTGCCTTCCTCAAAGTGGAATTCGGGTAATTGGTGCACGATAAGCAGGGATAGGCTATCTGGAGGCGCAGAAGCAGCGGGGTCATGTCTAGAGCCGAGGGAGCATCCAGTCTTGTTTTCCCAGCACTCAAATCCCAGGGAGAGCCACGGGTTTACTCCTGGCCACTGTGTTACTGGCTATGTATCAGTGAATGAGAGAGATTACAGAGAAGGGCAACTACAGTGATTAAAGTTCTGGAAGGAACTACCTATAAGGAAAGATTAAAGGAATCAAATACATACATATAATTTGGGGCAAAAGGGAAGCCAAGGGGACAGCGTGACTGCGGTTTACAAGTACATAAAAGACAACTATGAAGAGGAAGGGGAGGGACTGTTTTCATTAGTTAAAAATGATAAGACAAGAAATAACAGATGCCAACTGAAGTAAAACGAGTTCAGTTTTAAGAGCAGGGGCAACGTTGATCCTAAGATCAAATAGGCAGGAGAATACACTCCCAGGGAAGCTGCAGATTCAACATCACTTGAACTTTTCAAGTCAGAGCTTGACAAGCACCTTGGAGGGGAAAGTTTAAGAAATAGTAGAAGTGAAGCCAAAAATCACCGGGATGTACCACATGACCTAGGAGCCCAGATGATTTTGAGGCCATTCTAGAGGGCTGTGGAAAACAAACACATGCAAACACTCGGAGCTTTTGGATGATTCCTTTCTCTGTGCAGTTCAAAATTAAAAGGCGGTTGGGGGAAGGCTAAGTGAGGAAAATCAGTCATTTACTATGATTCTACTGTGGCTAATCCCTAGAGGAGAAGCCAGTTACTTGAAATACTGGGGAGTGTGGGGTGGAGAAGGGAATGGAAATTGTTGAAAAGCTGCCATCTGGTATAAGTACTTGCTGGTTTGGAAACTTAAAAAATACGCATTGTGTGCCATTATACTATGCTCATTACATGCCTAGATTAATGCAGATAACATCACCCACACCTAGTATTTTCTGTGGCATTTATGTACTCAGGTTCACATCATAACAACCTCCAGGACTAATTGTAACATTTGGGCTTTTGATCTTCTGCTCTGGTAGGAACACTATGGATGCCTTGTACCAGCAAGAGGAGTGGGGAGGGGAAGAAAAAAGTTCGGCTCCTTTGGTTCCAGGACACTTAAAAGGAGCAGTAAATCTGACCCACCTGGACAGCAGGGAACAACTCTGGTATAAGGAGGATTCTGCAGATGGCACAGAATGAATATAACTACTTGATTCCCCCCGCAAGACCTTCTGAGGGCAAGGGCATGCTGGCAGAGCAGGAACTGCAGCTCAGCTGTCAGCTGGCCCTGAGCGCTCCGTGAGCTCAATTCGTATTGGAGAAGCCCTAATAATATTTTGATTTATGCTAGGAGCTGTGCAGATAGATTTCCCTCCTGTGCCCCAGACTTTGCTCCTGCAGTTAGCAGTGACGGATGGGACAGAGGTTCAGGTCACTGAACGTACTCGGTTGAGGAAAAATAATTCGCTATAGCCATGGTGCTAATAGGCAAAATGTAACGGTAGCATTCATACTGCATCATACCAAATTACTTGGTATGGGTTTGCCTTTCTCAGGGTTGGTTTGCTTGGTTTTCACTCAAAATTAAGTATGAATTATAAAGGATGGCAAAAGTTCCTATAGGGTCATAAGCAGGAGATTGAAAGCCTTGGTGTATCCTTGGGACAGAGCTACTTCCCTAGGCACCCCCATTGCACTTTACTGCTGACCTGGGAAATTGTGGGACATCATCCATGGCCTCTTGACTGGGAGACTTTCACTCTGCCAGTAAAAAAACCTCAATTACAGGGGAGTTTTATGACATAAACATTGCTTTTCAGCAAATAAATAAGAGATATCAAAACTTTCTACAGAAGCCTAAATCAGTAGTAGCTTTACCCAAATTTGAGACAGTGAAATTAAGACAGAAAGATTTCTAGATCCCAAAATATCCTCCCATTATCCCTCTACATGAGGGATTCCTTGTTCAGGTCAACAAGATGCGGAGACACTTCAATCCTAAGGAAAAGGAGCTCCTGACAGCATAACAGAAAGGAAGAAAGACGGTTTCCAGAGGAGACTCCCTCCCTCCCTCCCAGGCTTGCCAGAAGGAAAGTTGTGGTCTTGCAATGCTTTGGACTGGAGTTAACAGCTGGGAGAAATAAGGATGCTAACTGCATCCTTTTTCTTCTTCCTGTGTTACTTTCACCATTTAGAAACTCTGACAGACTAGAATGATGAAACAGGAAGTGTTCAGGAGAAAATGATGATGTTATTCCCAGTATGACATTGTGATGCTCATATCAACAGGTGATATTATTAGGAAAGGCACTCAGTGAATGGATGGCTTCTCTGCTCCTTCTGTCCCTTCCTCTCCTTCATCTCCCGTTTTTAAGGGTCAGGATGGGTTTTAATTCTCTCACTCCACTTCCCCTTGTTCCATCACCCACTCAAGCGTGATGGGGTAAATGACGGTAGCTTGTTCATTGCCCATGTGGGAGTGCTCCACGCAGTGAGTTTGCAGAGCTACCCAACAAACTGGCAGCAAAGGAGCCACTGGGGTCTCTTTCGCGGGGGGCTTGCAGAGGGGACACAGCGCGAGGCTATTGCAGCTGGAGCTTTGTGTTTAATTTGACTGGATGAGACAGGAACTGCCTTTCAGTCTCGAATCCAGTCCAGTTTGCTGCTTCAAATACAGCACATGGCATGAAATAGAACTAGTTTACTTTCATATTTTTGCAGCCCTCCAGGAAAAGCAGGCAGTGCCCTTGCCATGTGAGCCTCAGCAGGAATTGCTGTGGTTAGAGAGGGATTCTCGGGGGGAGGGACAGACACTGCTGTCCCAGAGAGCCCCCTTATCCTCAGCTAACATGAAACCTCTCCTGGTGTGTGAATCTCCGTGAGATTAGGAGTAGTAAATCCCAGATACTTCATTTCTGTAGGAGGCACAGACAGAGATTTGGCTAGAAGCTGTTCCTCGCCCTGAACTAGGCTTCTCCCAGTGTCTGTCTGGGATGATAGGGCTGGTCTCAGCTGCACGAGGCCCTGCAAGTGCCTTCAGCCGGCAGCTGAGCCTGTTCCACATCTGTCTGCTCTCCACTGGCCAGCACACTTTATATTTAACCCTCCTCAGCACAGCAATGATTTCATGCACACAGCAATGATTTAATGCGCAAAAGGGTTTTGCTTCTGAGCTGTTAGGGGCATCATGCTTGGGACTTTCACCGCAACATCCTTTGATCGAACCGGGGATGGAGGAAGAAAAGCCCGACTGAGATGCGAAGGCGCTATTAACCACGCTCGGCACCACTAATGCATTCTCACAGCCACAGAAGAAGCCACAAGTTAATCTCCTAAATTGTTTCTTCTCCACTTAACATCCCACCTGTGCCTGCCTCTGCCCGAGCAGGTCTGAGCCTGGGTATGCTGGTGTCAGCCTTGTGCCAGCCGCCCTGTACTCACCAGGGAGCATCCTCCCTGTACAGGCCAGCTCATCAGCTGTGGGATGCGTGGGCTAGCAATTAGAGAAGTTTCAGGAAGACATGTGGTCAAACTCTCTAGATATAGGCCTTAATGACAGTAATATGAGGAGAAAAATATTTGGATAATTTTGATCCTGATTAATAATAAAAACCCTAGCTAAAAAGCCACTTACTTCTATGGTAGCACCAGCATTTGCCACAGACACATATAATCTTCTGCTAAACTTCACCCAGTAAGACGCATTTGGAGTTTTAGGCTGAGCATGTGCTTACGGGACAAAGCCTAGGAAAGGGCAGGATGTACTAGGACTAGTCTTATCTCTGTGTAAGGTCATAATTCTTCTTTTGCTTTGATAATAAGAATTTACTAGAAAAATCTAGTACAAGTGTGTGTGACGTGCTTTACGTAGGATACACACATCCAGTGTTGTAAGACCTCTCCATGTTAATGATGCTTCAGTATCAGCTGCTCAGGACTGTACGTAGATGCTGTCAGTTACTTGCTTTTAGTGATTCTGCAGTGAAAGGATCTGATGCTCAGCTGGTCTCATTGGCAAAGCAACGCCTGTGCCGACCAACTGACAGCGACGCCTGTGTATAATAGATGAAATTCTGTACTGGGATCTTTCCGTGTATGTCTTTCCTGGGTTGTCCCGGGGTTTGTAAATGACAGGTACAGCTAGATATATCGCCCTTCACTAAAATCTTAGATGACTAATCCCACAGTGGCACAAGTAGGGGAATCAGGAGGTCCACAGGCTGAATTCTGCACTCCTTTCAAAACGTGCCCCTCCCCGAGTCTAAAGGCACCAAAGTTACTCAGAAGGTTTATTCTTTGCGGTACTCTCCATGGCATGTTGCTTTCCCCTGGGTTTTATTTTTGTTAGCCTAAGGACAAGTATATTTTCCAAATTGTTTCATTCCTTTTTATATCTTATTTTTCATTATTACTTTCTTTTGATGCTACAATTACAGTTTAACCCATAAAACTGTTTTACACTTTGATTATTTTAGGGGACTTCCACAATTTGATTATTTTGGGGGACTCCTAAGCTGATGCAAATGTTTGCAGGAACCGTCTGTGTCAGTCGGTTAAACAAGGACTTTCCAAGACATTTGTGTCCATGACAGGCTATTCTGAGCTCTTAAATTTTGTCCTTTCACAGGCCATTTTGAGGATCTGCTGGTGGCACCGGACCTACCCTCAATTCCCCAAGGATAACTCAAAACAGGTCCAGATACCTTAGCACAGCGGTACTAGAGATGGGCTCATTTTTAGTTTTTAGGAAAGGCAGCCAATTGTTTAGTCTCAGTGTCACTCTCGGTGTCACTCTTGGTCTCAGTGTCACTCTCACTGAGACTGAAGAGTTATCTGTTTTCAGCACTGTCTCTGCTTAAGCTGTGACAATCCCTTCAGCTCTCCATAGCCTAAATCCTCATTTAACTGCAGTGCAAATTTCTGCTTTACAAAATAGCCTCCGGGCAAGGTATGACAGTACATCTCCACTCAGACTGGTAGGCCCACACCAATCCACACTGGGCAAACCCCAGTCCATTTCCAGTGTCGATCAATACTATGCCGAGGCTTCACTCTATGTCAGCACCTTTTGTGGGACACAGGAGGTTCACAGCGTTTGGGGGGATGCGGCGAAATGACTGCTTAACTTATAGGGGAAAGAAAGGTGAGGGCAGGGGAGGTGGGGAAAGGCTTCCTGGAGAAGACCTGGGGCTCCCTCCCTACAAGTCCTAGGATGTGGCTGGACTGAGCTCGTGCACGGCTGCTGTAGGGTACCTGGGCTCTGCTGGGCATGGAGGGATGTGATGGCACGAACCAGCTCCCTCCCCATGCTTTGCCTTCCCTTGGAACAAAACCAGCGCACCAGCGCACAGAGGCGGGTCTGCGGGGTGTTGGCGACAGTCGCAGCCGCCTGTGGGACCCAGGGAGCAAGTCATCCTGAGCGTCAGGTTGGGCAAAGGCAGACCCCCTGGATCTGCCCTGGGGACCCGTGGGTGGTCCTGGAGCGGCGTGCAGGATGGCCATGCACCGGGCACTGCTGCTCCCGCGGAGGCAGAAGGTAGCCCTTCCAGGGCTGTCGGTTTGGCATCCCTCACCACCACCAATTGGACTTAAAACACCTAAATAATTGCTACAAAAGTGTTACTTTGTTTTAATGGAAATCATCGCTACTCCTCTTGGGTGGTTTTTTCTTAAGTGTTTTTAATTTACCAAGTATGTCATCTATTATCTTTGATCTCAACCACAGATCTCCCCCAGGTCATAATGAGGCGCAACTTCGTATCAAAGCCTCCGCCCTCATTTGTCCAAGAGGAGATCTGTGTGTGCCAGCAAGGGAACAGAGTGTGGTCCAGGGAGAGGGAGGGAGCAGGGGAGATGAGTCAGGTCCCCCTGCACATTCCGAGTGGGGCTGCTGAGGCAGCCGGCCCTCCGTCCCTTGCCTCTTCCCTTCTGATGCCTCCTTGTCTCTGGACAGTGATGCTGGGCTTGGAGCACCTTAGGACTGTCCTCCTGTGGCCTGGAAATGCCATGCAGGAGGATGACAATCTAGCAAGGCTTAACAAAACCCGATGACTCCCATCTCCCCCAAGCAACAAACTCCTCCACGGGCCTGCTTCTCTGTTTACTCAATTCTAGTTGTGAGGCCCTGATTTGTGTCAGGGTAGGTGAGAAGAAAAGCTGTAATTCCAGACCTTTAACTTCAGTCTTGCTACAAATATGCTCTGAAATATACCCTAACCTTATAGAATATTCAAGAGCATGAAATACTCTTGTCAGCAAGTCATAATAAATGGCTCCCTGAATACCAACTACAATACACAACTCTTTTAAAAGGAAATTTGCTGTAGAGTGAACAAAGCTTAGCGAGATTAGCTCAAGATCATATTCACCTACTGCTTTCCAGTTACAGATGTTGCACACAATACCCAGTGGCACAATGTGCTGTCTATAAATTGGCAAGTTCCTTTTAAAAGACAACAGCATGTTTTAATCTGCTTTTCCTCTAGCTCATTTGCACAATTATGAAATTAGGGCCTGCAAATGCCTTAGTTTTAGCTTTGTTAGGCAACAGACACATGTAGCAATATGTTTTAGCCTTTCTTAGCCAACACACAGCATCCTTGCATGATTTTTAGGTGTGAATTATCACCACCAAATCAAACCTGCACAGGACAATATTAAACAAAGGTAGTTGCTCATTTGGTTTATGCACTATGCAAACCATCTCTTGTGACAGCCACTAAACATTCCATTTATCTACAGTATCTTCGCTGTCTTGCAGAGCAAGAGTTACGTGCATCTGCTAAAACCAGAATCTAAAATACAACAAATGTTTCTAACTTGACACTCACATTTGTCCTGGGCAACCAGCTCTAGGTGGCCCTTCTTGAGCAGAGGGGCTGGACCAGATGCCCTCCAGAGGTCCCTTCCAACCTTAACCCTTCTGGGATTCTGTGGTCCTTCTTTAAATTGCTTCTTACTCCACACTCTTTAAGTGAGCATGAAATTAAGAGGCTAATTTCTCAGATGCTATGAAAAAGATAACTACCAAGAATCCTCATACCTTACAAAGCAGAAAGCATCCCACAAACACCAAGATTTATTCTAGGCACGGGTCATAATACCTCGGACAAGTCAGAAAAATAACATCTCACTGGTTTGCCTGCTTTTGAAAAACCTAATAAATCACCCAGCTGCGTGGCAGGCTTTTTCAGCACTTGCACTGTGTGTGAAGCTCTGTGGAAGCAAACCAGGGAAAGGCCAGACTTGTCCCAGGGGCACGGCACACGGCCGCTCCTCTGGCAGTCACAGCTTGCACATCACCTTTTAGCGCTGGGATGGCAAGTCCTCAGCGTCAGGCTTTATCTAGCACTTAGGTATATTGCAAAATGACTCAATGCCATCTTCTCAAGTGCTCTGCAACAGAAACAAATGGTGATCCTCTCAATTTGGCACTGGTTTAGAATGAATGGAATTCAGAGTTCAGGGGGTTCATGGTCTATAAATCAGAAGAATATTTGTCCCCTTGTCTAACTGCAAACAGAAACTTTGCTGCAGTTGATGTTAACAGCAGCCCCCTAAGGAAGGTGCCATATAGACTTGATAAAACGCGGGGTGGGAGAGGAAAAGTGAAGGACTCTTTGAGCGGGAATGAAAAATAATAGATTTTTCTTTCTTCATTCCCAATTTTCATTCTTTTGTCTTCATGGGATCTTTTAAAACAAAAACTGTAAAAATATTTAAAATCTTGCTACAAAACCCTTTTGCACACAGATATCCATTTGTTTAGTTCAGTAAATATTTAGCAGAAAGATAGTCACTAAGACAAAACTAGCCCCAGGATTATAGAAAAGAAACAAATTTTGCAGTATGCCAAATATTAAACAAAACGCATTATGTCTTCCTCTCTGGCACACTGCCTGGCAAGAGCTACCGGTGACGCTGGGAAAGGCAGTCTTATTCTCTACAGATACACAGCAAAATGGACCACAGCAGGGTCTACAGGATTTGTCAATGTTTTCTTAAAATTTTTATTATTTTATCAAAAATATCATGGTGATAAAAAGTTATCTTTGGTGCTCTGATGGCAGAACTTTTACTCCACTGTCATTTTTGAGGGATTAAAAACTCATCAAGCATATAGGCTGAGCCTCAAGCTTGTATAAGACAGCATCATTAGTGATCATAATCTTGGGACTCAAATCAACTGACAACGAGCATTTGCACTACCTGGTCCTCTGTGATCACTTTGCTATTGCAAAGTTGCAAACCATCAATTAAGTGCCATCGGACGGACATCGCCTTCCACTGCCACACTCAGCAGCACAATTCCCTGCAGCTTCGGTGGCACCCCCATCCCAAGCATTTGAAATAAAAACTATTCTGAAGTATTTCCTCTGAAGAAACTGATTCAGTTAAAAAGGCTTGCAACACGCTTAACAGATTAGCGAAAGCCCCCATATGTATTCAACTGTCTTGTGGAAGTTAACGCACACACATGCACAGAGTGAGAGATTTCCTTATTTTGCTCCAACAGAAATTATATTACTTTAAAGAGTTTTTTAACCCAATACTTTCTATTACTTTACAGTCAAGATTTCTATTTCATGACAATGCAAACAAAAACTTTTAAAAAGGAAGATAAAGAAGTCTTTACCAAAAAAGCCAGTGGCTGCTCTGTTTTTCCTCATCAGGTACATGGTCCAGGATAGAGGAGAAGACATGCCAAACTGCCCGTGGTTCATGTTTAAGTTTATATGATAGCCAAGCAATGGCCAGACACTGCAAAAGACCAGCAGAAACTAAAGAAGATGAGGGCAGAGCTCTTCCTTTTCACTCCACTCTTTCTCTGCCCTAGAGATCATTATTTAACATGAGCAAATTGAAAAATGACATGCAGCCATACTTAGTACGTGGGGTTTTTTTTTTTCCACTAACCAAACTCACATGAGACTTCCCATCTTTCTCTCTCTCTCCTCTCCCTCCCTCTCGCCTTTTTTTTTTTTTTTTTTTGCCTCAGGCATTTATAGGCTAGTAATTTTCATTTAGCTTCTCAGATGATTTTTCTCTGCCCAATTAGAGTGGAAGTGGATGAAGATTTAAGTTTAGAGTTTTGCTGTTAGAAACCAGGTTGTTGTTCCTGTTGTTTCAGCTGATGCACTCTTTCGACAGTGCAAGGGTCTACTACCAGTAAATAGAGTAATGATACAGATAACGATTCTTTCTGGAGACTTCCCCTGCTCAGAGTATTTTATAGTCACTAACACCAGACAGTGGTATCATGAGAATGCCTCTGACTATGAAGAGGAGATTTTTTTTTTCCCAGTAGATACACAGGACAGTTTAAGACCAACGTCTTTCCCCCTGTACGTCGGATTAATTCCAGTGATGTCCCTGGGATGGAAATTTTGTATGAGAAACAGTAACAGAAGTTGGCCAGTGTGTTCTGATAAATCCATAAGTATGAATCAGTATCTGCAAAACCTGAAATTTCTTCTGCAGGCGAAGTGATCTGCATCTCAGTTCTCTGGTGTTTAAGAGGAAATAATCCTTCCTAGAAGTGCACAAGTGTCCAAGTGCTGCCCCAGAGGCTGTCACATTTGTCACCACGTGTGAAATCCAGCAATTTCATAGGTATTCATAGATTAATAGGTACATAGATGAATGGAGGAAAGGAAAGATAGACAGGTAGAGAGATTTTCAAAAGTGTTAAACCAGACTCCAAAGTTTAGTCCAGCTGTTTTGCAAAGCATGCCAAAATGCTGCAGTCACTGAAAGAGTGTGAAAGGCAGTTGGAGGACAACCAGAACCTAGCTTGCGATGGAGATTTACAGAGCATCTCTTGTACCACAGCAGCAAAAAACCCCCTGTGCAGTTAGTGGCTCACATGATGATCCCCTCCCTCTCTTTGTTTTTAACTTAAGGAAGGGAATGTTGGCTGAGATACTAAATGTATTCCCTGTCCTTTTTCACCTTACCTTTGTAATCCATTTCTCCCCCTAGAAAATGGAGAGATGGCCATAGACTGTGATAAGAAGAAACAAAATCAAGTAGGAACGGTTGCATCTGGGTAGACAGAAAGAAACGTTGCCAAATGCATAGCTGACGTTTTTTTTTGTTTGGGTTTTTTTGGTTTGTGTTTTCCAGATTCCAGGATGGGATGTTTCTAATGAAATCAGGGAATGTGTGTGGAAACAAAAGGCTGTAAGATTTACTAGGGATTTGCTGCTGGCCAAATTTCACATTTTGAGTAGAGACCACTGTTAGCATTTTAAATATTATATTCTATAAAAATGCTAAAATCTCACTTGTCAGCATATGGCCACAAACCTATAGGCCCTACAAACACTTCAACACATGCAACATTGCCTATGAGGAAAATTGTGCATGTGCTTGAGCTGTTCCAGGAACGGCCAAAGCTGTCGGTCTGTGAGAGCAGGTTCCAATTCCCATGGAGTCACAGGAACTCTTGCCCCACAGCCAGTATAAAAGGGACAATGAAATAAAATGTACTTCTGGGAAAGGCTAATACTGAAACTTCTGGGGGCTGTTTGGCAGTTGATCTTGTACTGAACAGGAAAACAAGAAGTGGTACATTGTTTTCCTTTCTTTTGAACTTTGTCTTAACACTGCCTGAGTAAAGGAGAGACCTGCACAAGAAACATACTCCCTTTCCCAAGGAAAAGAATGGAAAAAGGGAAAAAAAAGGAGAGCCCAACAGAAAGCCCAGTGACATGAAATGAAACAGGAGAATCTCTACCGTTCTAGCAACTCTTACACAATCCTGGGTTGTGACATTATTCAACTGCCACAGGAGGACTGTGAGAGACCTCAGGCAAATGTTTCATCAACTGCACAGCAAGATGTTTCCTGGGCTTTGCCGACAGTGGTTCGGCAAAGATGCAATAGCCCCTCTGTTACAGGGCAGATAAAGTACCCCCTGCTAGCTGCTATCTTCAGATGCTAACTCTACAGAAAAGGTTCCTTCTTTCCATCCCTGTGTATAGTGTTAGGTTTGAGCTTTTGAAGGTACAGACCTTTAGTCCTCGGCTCTCTCATGTTTTTTTTTTATTATCAGTTTTCACCTTCCTTTTCCTATTGCTTGTTGCCCATCTATCAGAGTGTGAGCACCTTCTGGATATTTACATAAAGATAAGGAATGAAGGGGCTATGAAAGATACATGTAAGTTGACATCAGAGAGGATGGATCTCCAGGGAAAACTAAACTACAGACCTGGGATGGATTTGGGTTTCATACTTTTCTTCCCTAATATAATGCCTTAGCTGACAGAGGATTGAAGAGATTGTAAAAGACTTTCTTTACCACTTATTTTAGTTTGGTTATTTTGGGATCCTAGGAAAAAGCTGTCAGTCTTTTCTGATGAATGCTTTTTACTCACAGTGCATGTGTTCAACAGTGCAAAGGAACATGCAAGTGAAATCCCAGCTAAATTTTTATTGCATCAACTGCACTCACCGTCCCACTGGCTACTTTTCAGCTGTGACACTTTTCAGCCCAGAGGTGGTAGGGGGCAGAGAGGAGGTTATGAGAGCCAAGAAAAGAGGTATTCTTAATGTATATATATATACTGCAAACATTGCTCCAGCAGCAGGTTTTGACCCAATACTTATTGAAGGAAGACATACATTTTGGCAAGGCACTAGCTTAAAAAATGGAAATCTGTTTTTCTGGAGGTGCTAAAGACCTGCAACTCTCATGCACTTTCAGTGAATCTATTGGTGTTCAGACCATCTGGAAGTCAGGACTGTGATAACTTTTAATCTCAGTAATCTGGAGCATTGCACAGATTTTAAGATTAGTCCCTGGGGAACTTTATAATCTGTTTTGTAAAGCAAAAGTAAACATCAGTCTGAAATAAAATGGAAGTAGCTGGGAACACTGTGCCGTTTGATGGCATCCCATTAGCAGGTAATATGAAAAGTGAAAGTGGATTAATGGCTTCTCTTTTCAGACTGAAGGGACATTAGCCATACAGATTTCCAAAACTGTAAAAATAGCCCTATTACCAAAAGCAACTTTCCTGAAGTTATGCAGCATTTTGTCTTCTTATATATGGCTCTTAATATCCCCGCACATACTGCAGGACACCTGTCCAAACCAGCTTTACGTTGACGATAAAACCTTTACTTCACTGAATATGCACGACGGGAACACTGTGAAATGACTGGGTTCCTACATGCATCCCTTTATGTACTTTGCAATGTTTTGATAAACTTAAATTTCTCAAACACAAGGGTCTGGGCTCCCTATAGAAACGATGGGCTTCTGTGGCCTGTGCTATAAAAAAAAAAACAACATGCAAGGAAAGGAATGTAATCTGATGTTCCTTTCCCTTCTTAACATCCAGCCTCTGTCAATCTTTTTTTAAAGACTGTGCAGAGATTACCCAATAAAGCACAGAGAGTTTCATTTTATGAACAGAAGTATTCTTAGGGTTCTCTGAACTGAGCTAAATGACTGACATATTTTAAAAAAGAATTATGCGAACCAAAAAAACCCAAAGAGGCAAGTAAGAATGAAACAGGATGGAGCACACGTCCTGTTTTTGACATGCAACACCATCTTTAACTAGCTTTGAAGCACTACATCCTCTTTGCAGAGCATTTAGCAACCCTCTTCTGAAGCAGGTTGTTTTTCTGGAAGCGGGATATCACGGGCATTTGCCCACGTCTCTGAGGGGATTGCCAAACTTGTGGATGAGGGTGGATTTCACTGAAAAATACACATGGCTACTGGGAAAATTCAAATGCCAGGGCTTTTTTGGATAGGGATAATATTTATGTGCACTTTCACCATGGTGAAGCTGGACGCATTCTCCGGTGAAACCAAACTCTGTGAGACATTTGGAGCAACAGCTAAAATTTCATTTGTTTTGGAGCTGCCTACTAGACATTTGAAAGTGATCAAAAGCATGTTTATCCTTTTTTATTTTTTTTGACATGACCTGTCCTTCCATCACTATCTCCTTTAAATAAAGTCAAAGAATTGTGAAATGGTTATTTTTAGAAAAACGGAGCCTTGCAACCTAGGAACAGGTTTGCTTACTTGCCGCTCTGGGGTCAGGCAGCTGCCTCCCCCTGCCAGCATCGACGGCTGCGTCTCTCGAGGAGGTGGCACTGCGCACCCTACACAGCGCTTGGTTTTTTTCTGCATTGCGGCCATCCCTGTGCTGAGCTCTCCTGCAGGTTTGCAGGCTCAGGGAAGCACAAGGTCTCAGACTGGTGCTGGCCAGGAGAGGGAGCTTTGCAATGTCCTGGCCAAGCAACGATGCCAACCCAGCTAGCCTGTGCCATAGCCAAATGCCAATTCTCCGTCCACCCCGAGTGCCAGGGTCTCTGCCCTGCTACGTCTGCGGCAGCTGTATCTGCACTGATGAGCAGTTTTCATCTCTCTGTCCTCTGCTGAGAGCCACCCAGGCTGTAATTACATGACCACAGGGAAGAGGTGAGAGCGTCCATTACCTCCCCCACCTCAAGCCACCCACCCACGTGCTTTAGGCAAAATTGAAGTTCATTACTGCCAGACGCAGTCAGAGTCACTGCGGAACCGACACATTTTCTGTCAGCTCAGCTTGCCTCCTCTCCCTGGCCTTGTACCAGCACAGAAGCTAGCCCATGGACCCAGACTGGTGTAGGCTAACCTGGTTTGAAATACATGACTGGAAACAGCATCAGGCAGATGAGTCGCCCTACAGCTAAAACGCTAAAATGCCAGAATGCCAAACGAAACCACACCTAGAAGCCTGGCAGAGCTCTTCCCATGCAGATTTCAAGAAGCCACCAATGTCTGTGTCACCATTTTGACAACCTTGCACTTCTTGGTTGCTTGAGGTTTGCCAAGAGACCTGATGCAGGGCTAGCTGGGAGCTTGTGTCCTGTCTGAGTGTGATACTTCAGAAAGTTTTCCTCTCGTATGGGGCTTCAAACCTTCCCAGGGGGTAGGGGGCTTGCCTGCATGGCCAGGATGAGCCATACTCAGGAGGTGAAGCTTGCAGAGCGCTAGCCTCCAAGTGCCTGGCTCTCCCAGCTTCTCCTGTTGGAGCTGGTCAGGAATAGCCGAGTACAACCGGAGCAGGGACAGGACTGGGGTGTCCCACATCCAGGCAGCTCTGCAGAGGCAGTCTCTAGTTTGACCTGAAATCCCATCCCAGAAGCTGAAGGATGTTTTCCGGTCAAAACCAGTACATATGTTTTTGTGAAAAGCTTTAGTTTTGATGAACTGACATTTTCTGACCAAAAAAAAAAAAAAAAAAAAAAAAAAAAAAGGTGTGCGTGTGCAAAATTACCTATCATTTCTCTTCTTAGCCAGAAGGACAGATGTGATCTGGGGAGCCAAAGAAGCACCATCAGAGAGGGCCCTGACAAGCATGGGTCATGAATTTGAGTAATTTATTAGACTTTTCCAGTGCTGGGCAGCTGCGTGGAAAGCACCAAAACTGGCACCTCTGTATCCGAACCCTGCAAAGCCAGAATTCCTACAGGCCACACAGACAAGAAAAAACAGGCACCACAGATACACCATGACTCATTAGCTTTTGGAGCAAAATCTTTCCCAGATCTTCATTTAGCAATCTGTCAGGCCTCAAGCGCTGTTGGAGATTTGGTGAGTAGTTTAAAGGTAGGACTGAAACCCCCAGCAAGCAAACCACAGTGTCTGCTCTGCAGCTGCTGCTGCAATGACGTGGAACCTGAACCCACCATGTGCTGCTGAGGTATTTGGGTCATGGTAGCACCCCAGCACTACAGACACATTGCTTTATCCTCCCGTCCAGCATGCCTGCCACCCAACGGGATCTCCCTGGCTATGGTGATGGAGAGGACAAACCCCAGAAAACCAGGCTAGTCATGGGGTAGCTCTTTGCCCCTACTCCAATCCTTCTCACAGCTCCTGGCAGGAAGAAGAGAAGGCTGGGAGGGAGAAGAGTGAAGGCCATCTTTCACAGACTTGGATGGGACACTTCTGCTTGTGGCCAAGCTGAACCAGGAGCATCACATTTTTTCCAGATGTGAAAGGAATGCCACAACAAATAATATCAACTTTCCATTACCCCAGGGCATGCTCCCACCCTGCAGAGCAGGGACCGCGACACAGCCTGCCCAGCCTCACTGGCGCTGGCACTGATGGGCTAACTTTCCAGATGCGCCCACTCTAACAAGACCTACTTGAGCCCTCCAGACTCTACCCCGTGAAGCTTTCCCACCACAAGAAGAGAAAAAAATCAGAAGCCCAAGCCAATCCCACCTCACGGTCACCTCTCCACCTTCACTGATTTATTCACCCATGTAGCACCTCCAACAGACTAAGGCATGAAGAAAGCAGAAAGCTTCATGACGATGATGTCCCGCTAAGGCTATGTTTCCCTTCAGCATGCCAGGGGACAGTCCCAGGCGAAAATCTGTAACAGACAGTGACAGGGGGTGCTCAAAGTCTGAGCAGGTGCCTTGGTGAAGCTATAGAAGGATACAGAGCATCCCTTCTCCTGCTGCTCTGCTCGCTAGTCTCTCAGAGCCATGTCTGCCATTATTCCCATCTGGAGGTTGTTGTACCTCTGAAGAAGGGAAGGTTTATCATTCAGGCTTCTTAAGAGCTGTAGCCATTACAGATTGCTGGTGCCTTTGCTTTGGGAGGCAGCATCCTTCCTGTTTTGTACCCTCCACCACTCTTCTGGGTCCTGTTGCCTGCCCAGTAATGTTGATTAGGCTTCAGGGCAGAAGCAGCATTTTGCACTTTCTTCTAAGGCAGGGTTTCAATTGCGGAGAAAACTCAACCTTGCTTTCTTTAATAATTCACATAGCAGTATTGTGTGGATACTCTTAACTGCTACTTAAAAGTAATTAATTGATTTTCTGACATATCAGTTAACAATGTATTGCACTGACATGAAGTTGTGATTCTGCTGTTGATTGGGCTGGATGACAAGATGCATCATACTCGGTTCAGGAGCTGAGCTTAAAAGACTCTAAATATATTCTGCTATAAAAGGAAAGGCATTTTACATGTAGTGTTGTCTAAAACTTGAATCCATATGCTGCCTCCAATGCTGTCAGAGTAAAGTATTTCATTGTTATTTACAGTAGACCAATAGTATTTAAATTTAGAACATCCGGTAGGTATGAAAACACAATTTCTGTCAGCTGGAGACAATAGCACATGCTGAACTGCAGAAAGAAGGGAGTCTGCAGAAGGTCTTTATGTGCGTATATATAGCTGAACTGGGAGAGGTCGCTGGAGCATCTCCTTTCTCCATACTAAGTTGCCTACCCTGTTTGAAACCCAGGAGCCCTACAGATGTATATATGGATGATTCTGAAGCAGGAAGACAAAAAGACAGAACCCGTTTCTGGAGATTAAGGGTGGTTTACACAGCTTTTTATCTTTACAGTAAGTCACCAGTTCTAATAAACTCCAGGGCTGGGTGGCAACAGCAGGTTAAATAAATTACTGTGGTCGAAATGTTCAAACCAGCCATATTCTGTTAGATAACTAAATAAAAGAAGACCATCTTTTTCTGGCTTTAATGAAATTATCTGAGGAACTTGCGAGCATTTATTACGCTCCACAATCACAAATTCAGAAATCTACTGTTTAATTACTTAAGCTTGAAAACTCTGACCTGGATAGATAGTGTGTGTGGGACACTACTGGAAATATTTTCATTCATTACAGAGGATATGAGCTTACTTGCTTGTGATCTCTGCTTTGATATAGGTAATCCCATCATGGATAACTTAGAAGGTCAAATCCCTAACTTTTATGTGTTCCAGAATACTTCACATGTTGAACACTGTTCTGCTTCTGTTCTCAAAGAGTCTTTTTTCTCATTCCTTCCCTTGCTATGAAACACCACAGAAACATAAGTTGAGGAACAGACCAATTGTCCTCTAAAAGTGTTTTTTAAATAGATATTTTATAGATATTTTATGGATATTTTATGTTTAAGTGTTTCTGGGGAGAAGTAAGTACTTTTATTGTATCAGCTGTTAAAACAGGGGAAAAACCAAGAAGCTTTCTGGTGCACAAACCCTTCTTCAGCTATTTATATCCATATTTACCTCAAGAAAGCCTGCCATTTTTATCTTTCATGTGTCAAGATTATGAGAACATTTCTTATACACACTCAGCCTTGTCACAAAATCTAGAAGCCGCTACAGGAAATTAACTTCACCAAGACCATCCTGTTTATGCAGTTACAGTATTAGCTGACTTGACTCTGCGTACATGGCACAGAACAGAGTCCCACACTGCGAAACAATCTCCACCCTCAGAATTATTTCTTGCCAATCCTCTCCTGAGATTTGGCCATTAAAAATACCTGCAACCCTGTTATGACTTATTTTAACTTCAGAAGAAGAGCAATAGAAGAACGGCGGCAGATTCAGCAATGAGCATTTTGTGGGGTGTTTAGCTTCAGAATAAATGAGTTTTGAAAAAGAAGAGAGGTCATGAATTATTAACGGTCCCCTCTGTAGATGGGAGAAAGTGTCAAGATTTTGCTGAAGTCATGGATTGATTTTCTGACACAACAATTGAAAAGATGTGAAAGCAGCCACTTGGACGGTAGTGTCAGATATATAATCCATCGGTAAATGGGATTCCTCCTCTCACTTACCAGCGCTGCTCATGCGCCATTGATTACGCCGTATTATATAGCCCCCAATAATACTTATGGGGAAGAAAGAGTGGGAAGAGTAGGCAACAAATTGTAGGGAGGATGGATGAGTAAAAGAAAACAGAGTAAAGAAATCTTGCTTTATAGAGCTGGATAAAATGTCATGGCCAAAATATTTTTTTGCCCACTGAAGCAATGTAGATTTAGGGTAAAATGACATTCCATGAATTTATGCCTATTTTTAAAATGTATTTTACTCAAAGAGGAGTGAAAAATATAAAACCAAAATACTTTACAACTGTTTCCAGAATGAAATTTTTAAGCAAATGTTTTTGCTAGAAATAATACTTCGCATTTACTTTTATTTTGAAATTGTTCTAAAAGCCTTAGCAGCTGAAAACATTACTCTTAGGGTTTTTTTTGGTTCTAGATTAATTTTTAAAGTATTTTGCCAAAATTCTTAATGATTTGCTATGAGTCAACTCAAAACAGAGTATTTCCTGAGGTTTTCTATTTTTTTTTTTTTTTTTTTTTTTTTTTACACAGCTAGCACTGACAGAACAGTTACAGTCATTCTATCTAGAAACAATTCACCTTTCTGAAATACCTGATTTTGTATGTCTCTCTGACCATTCCTGTCAGCCAGAACAGGGATGTTGGACACCACTTGTCTCATCTTTTCCAAGTGCCACTTTATTCTCTCCTTATAAATTATAAATGTAGATGCAGAAGAAACAACATAAACTGAAGGGCTTCTCACCAGCCTGACCAAAAGTCAGAATGAAACCCGAGCATCTTACAAGCCTTTACCTCAGTTCTTTAAAAAAAACCCAAACCATATTATTTGTCATCTTCTCGGTGATCTTCCATTTTATGATTCAGTAACAGTTTGAAGTTACTTTTACTGGATACAGTGGGAATGATGATCCATACTGCAGTCAGTTGTCAATTTTTCAACGCAATACATTTTTGACATGCTGATTTATCAAGTTTGATCTTTTCATGACAAAAAGGACCTGCTTCAAACAATTTTTTGGAAAATATTTTGCAAATAGTCTGAAATTTTGTTTTAGTAGTTGACATTGTGTTTCCTTATTTCACAAGGGAAAACATCGCTTTCTGGTTTGAAATATTTTGAAATTGAGTTCATGATGGTATTTTCTGTGGTTTAAGTTTAAACACAGTATGTAAGTATGAGTGGCATTTTATATTTATTTTTGTTTTATGAAATATTTCACTGGGAATTTTGTTTCGCTGGAAACTGTGTGCCTATGCATGTGTGTGAGGAGGAAGATCTTTTCACCCAGCTGTGCCCTAAACCCCTTGACTGCCTTCAGAATCATGTTAAAATGGTTCCTGGCGTTAGATGGTGCAAGCCACTGTCATAATTTGCCTTGAATTAGATCAGGTGAGAACAGCAAGGAATAGCATCCCTTTGCTTACGCTGCCATTTCTCTTGAGGACTGATTACTGCTTTTCTTCCACCCAAAGAATGTGAAGCAGAAAATTATACAAGGACATATATATGCTATACTAGTAGCGTTTCAGCACTGCAGGTTTGGTGAAGGAGGATCCGCAAATTCGGTGAGTTTGTCCCTGCGCAATGGTGAGCAGAAAACCAGGATGCGAGGCGGCAGCACGCTGTGGCTGGCAATGGGAAGGTGAGGCACCGGCTCCTGCAGCCAAGCCCCCTGCCCGGAGCGGGGGGGACCCCCCGGGAAGCCATTCCTCAGCCCAGCCAAGTGCTGGGGGTCCCTTCTGCAAAGCTTCAAGCAGGGACGGTGCTGACCTCTTTGTGTAAAAAGGGATTTGCGGAGCCAGGCACCAGGGCAGGGGTTTAAAACAATGGTGAGCTTATCTGCAACGCAGAAAGCCAAAGAGTTTAGCATGGTTCTGATGGCAGATAAAAGCAAGGCAGAGCCTGGCAATAAAAGGTGACATGAAGAGATGGTCAAGAAAAATTTAGTGCACATTGGAAGGATTGATTAATGCCAATTTTACAAGGAAATCTGCTGTGCAAGAGCAAGGCAATGATAGGTACCTTGGCACTGAGCGGAAGATGAGGAACCCGGTGCAGTATTGTTCAAATTGTGTTGCTGAATGCCAGCAACAGTTTCACGTTGCGGGAAAGGCAGCCTGCTTTGTTTTTTTGTATGTTGCTGATGCGTTGCCTGTAGAAGAGTGTATCTGGTGGCCTTTGTTGAGTTCTTAGTGGTTTGTATCCCACTACACATCTGGCTCCTCTCCAGTGGAGCCGGAGTACTGAAAAAAATCATTTAACCATTAGTGTGGAGATAACAGGACTTCCTTCTCCGATTGGGTGGTCTATTTTATAGCCAAACCGAAATTAGATCCGGGAAGTTACAGGTATTTCTGAGGCTAAAGCTTGGTAGCGCTGAACAGAAAATTCAGAAGGATGTGTCACACAGTTCGCAGGAAGGCAGACGCTAGAAGTTTGCAAACACATGCAAAGTGACGAAGGGAGTAGCACAGAGGAATATTGTAGCTCTGGAGAAAACACAGGGTGCTGATGTGTATTTCCATAGCATTTCTGCCAATTTTCATTTCCCCAATACAAGGTGTGACCTGGACATAAATATGTATTGCACACATGCAGAAAAGATGCAGGGAAAACCCAATCCCTGGATATGAAAGATACATATTTCAAATTGCTTAACTACCTCCATAACCATGAAACACACCGTGATATCCACAGTCATCAAGAACTGCACTGATGCCTCTTTTCAAGTAAGGGAACCAGGCGGTATAGAGGCTATACTGCTGCCTGATGCGAGGACAGTTGCACGCAGGCACGCAGAAGGATGCACTCCGGTGTCAAGTACGCCACGGACCTGAATTCTGCCTCCGGACGTGGTCACTGTTTGGTACCTGCTACACAGGTATAACCACTCAGAGCAGCAAAGTGTTACAAAAGCTACATAAGGCTCAGAAAAGAATACTTCCCTGCCTCTAGCCCCTCTCCTTTCCCTGCTGCACTAGACGCAGGCAGTACAGCCCCTGTTCAGAAGCTGGTGCACATTTTGATGGTGATTCTTCATTAGGCAGCTGGCACTCTGCAATGCAGGTGATGCTCCACGCAGAACAACAATTAGTATTGCTAGATGTTTAAAGAGTGCCTGCTAAGGGAGGCTGAAGATGACTCCCCTTCACTAAAAGCCCTTGCCCCTGAAATCTTGGAGTCTTTCAGCAAAGTCTAAGTGATGGCTGAAGGCAGATGGTTAAAGCTGTTGAATCCCTGAAGAATCAGTGAAACTTAAAAGTAAAAAAAAAAAAAAAAAAGTGCGCAGGCTACAAGTGCACAGAGCACATGATCCTTTCTTGTCAAAACAGTAATAATGGTATTAAAAAAAAGACCACCAAGCAAGTGAACCAGTGGCAGCACTGATCTTTACAGAGTTTCACAGGCCCCAGAAATGCACCTCCTGGGCTGCGGCCTCCTGAAACTCCCCTGAATAACTAAAAGGCCCCGCATTTGGGCACTGGGCTTGGTATCCCCGTCTGCAGCGGCTGAGTGCTGGGGGAGCTCTGTGCACGGGCACCAGTGGGAATCCTGCGCCTGAGTCGGGGTCGCCTCTGAGGACCTGTCAGGGAGAACTCCAGCACGGCTAGATCCTGCCATGAGTCACGGGAGGGAGACAAAGCGTTAGCTGCCATTTTGATGAGCTTTCCCCTGACTCTTCTGCTTCAAGCAAATTTAGCCCTCCTTTTTTTTTTTTTTTTTTTTCTTTTATTCCTACCTCTCCTCATGAGCTTGCTGGGAACATTTGTGCAAAATCCAGCACGAGTGGGAAAACACAGTGCCAAGATCCAGCACGACCCTGCCTGCTTTTCACATGCTGCTTTTTGCTGTTGCTGTGACCACCTTAAGGGTTTTGCTTTCTCCAGCAAACGAGGGCAGGCCGTGTTCGGCATGCTGAGGGCCCAAGAGGCACACCTTTCTCTGCTAGTTCATGTAAATGCCACACAATTTTTCTGAGCTCCTTCCTTGCTAGGAGGTGGTGGGACACCCTGCAGAGCAGCAGCAGCAAGGTAAAAACTGCTGCACTGCCATGCAAACCTAGCAGGGGGGGTGTTTGGTTTCCCTTATGGGGAAGCACCCCATGCTCTGTGTGAGGTAGAGCAGTCCAAAAACCTATGGATACCAAACCGGGTAGCCGGATACAAACTCCCTGCCATTATGCACGGGATGGCGGCAGAAGGATCCACACCGGCTGAGCACAGCTCCTCCTCCATGCAGGGTTTTCAGGTTATACATAGCCGTGAGCTTCCCACAGTTTTCCATACGAACACTCCCCATTTATGTTTTGCTGGAGGTTGGTATGAAAAGCACATGAAGATTCATAATGAGAGTACTTGAGTTTCTGCTTCTTGAACGTAGCGCTGTGTGGTCTGACCAACAAGGCAGTAGTTCAATCAAAGGGAGCGTAAGGAGGAAGAAATGGCACCTCGATGGAGCTGAAGGACGGGGAAGCACATTTCATTTGCTAAAAGTGGTTGCTGTCCGTTTCATCATCCTAGAGACGATGGAGGCATTAAATTGTATCCATACACAGAGGGAAAAATGAAAACACATAAAACATATAGGAGTCAGCTTAAGATACAGATGCTGAATGTTTGGAAAAGCTGGCGACCTGTTTTAAGCATACTCACTACTGACTGATTTCTCAGCAGTTTCTTGTAAACAGACTCTATCTTTTGGTTTGATAAAAGTTGAGGGGCAGATAAGTAAGACTGCCAGTGTTCTCGGCAATATCTTATACGTTTGTCCCTGCATTTCATGTCCCTATGGTAAACGGGTATGTTTTGGCTGAAATCCTGACACCACTCGAATGAATGGCAAAACTCCTCCCTCCCTTAGGTGATCCTCTGGCACCAGAGATGTGCTGTGTATGTCCAGGATTGCTCTGCCCACTCACGTTAGTGGCTCCCACTCCACTAGCACTGCTCTGTGCCCAGCAGCTACCGGGATGCACTCCAGGGTGCACACAAAGCATGCAGGAGGCTGCAAGGCAGCAGCAAACCCTCGCTACAGCAGAGATCAGCTGTGCCATCTCCCGTACAGGATATTTCCACGGACTGTTCTCAAAAACACTCCTCAGCAATAATATAGATGAGGCTGATCTTTCTAGGGACAGGGAATGGATGGAGTGACCTCTTGAGGTCTCTTCCAGCCCTGCTCTTTGAAGATATTACAAAATTTTCTTATAAATCCCATCAGGTGGGTTGTGATCCCTCTCTTTGAGCTCAGCGAAGCAGGGACCGGTTGCTGCCAGCAGCATACAAACCACTGTGTGTGTGTGCGCGCGCGCGCGTGCGTGTGTGCATGTCCATTCGCGCGTGTGTGAGTGTACTAGTACACACGTGTATGTGTAGTAGGCTACTTGATCTCCATTTGTAACAGCCTTTGCCCATACTCATCAAAGATGGAGTGGTGAACAGGGATACGATGTAAAGGAGACTGTGCTCACTTATTTTATATATTTGTAATCTCTACGCAGAATGCTTTTTTTAACAACACTGTCATTTCCATAAAATGTTTCAGATTAGAGAAGATCTTGGCTAAATTTAGCTTTTATGGAAGAAAGAATAAAACATAATTAACTGTTTAAAGAACAAAACACAAACCACATGAAGCAATGAAACTTGTTGGCGAGAAATCTAACAGTAGTGCTTGGTAGCAAACCCATCTCCTGTGAAACAGATGTTTGGGATTTTACACAAAAATAGAAACTACACTAATGTCAAATGCTTTACTGCCTGAAAAACTGACAAACACTGAGTGTTGCAGTTTGGGCACCACAAATTTCCAGGTTGTACAGAGACGCCACAGAAAATGGAATGAAATTAAAGCAAAACAGCAGCAAAGAAATATTGATGGATTTTTTTTTTAAAGCAACTCCCCAAACTAGCAATGTCTCTCCGCCTTCAGGCAGCTTTTAGTGCAGTCTGAATGGCTAATTATTGCCAGCAGTGGTGGAAAAGCTGGTTTGCAGGCACTTGATTACCCTTGAAGTATGGGGCTCTGTTTTCAGCAAAGCTGTGTACAACTTTCTATAAATTCTGCTTAAATAGGCTTTTTAGCCCCCCGCCACCTTATTTTATAAACAAATATTGGGACTGTTAATATGGAGACAGTAGAAACAGCAACAACAACAAATCCCTTGGGTTGTTGTCTCATTTCTCATCATGAGAAGAGAAGATCAGTGGCCTGATTTCCAGGGCTGACTCAAACAAGGAGCTGTGAGATGGCAGTGCCTCTGCCCATCACTCATGTCACGGCTTTTAGGGTAAGTAGCAGACTGGGATAGGAAGCTACATGAACTGGAGGACCATCCTTTGATGCCTGTTGTAATATTTGTTCAGAGCCTGGATGAATGTGTTAGGATGGATTCATCATAAAGAAGCTTTAAAAAAATCCCACGGTTTTGGACCATCGATTCACAAGACATCACCGGTGTAAAGCTTTCCTAGACGTTATATTGACTATGAAAAAGACTTTCTGTCCATGTGCCCTGTGAGTTAAACCCACCGGAATAGAGACGAAATACCCCAACAGACTCTGCATGAATTTTCTAAGTGGGTGTTCATGTTTTATATCACCATATGAAACAGTGCAGCTTCATACAAAAAAAGACATCAGTCCCCGCCACACACGCGCATGCACACACGGACATGTACACGCTCCCCAAAGCTAAACAGATGACACACCAAGCCCACATCTCACCAAAATTTTCCAACAGTCAAAATAGAAAACATCAGGCCAAACTTAGCCTTCTCCGATGTGCGCACACACACCACTTTCACTTTGATTCAGTCTTCTTGACATATGGTTTCCTCTCTCCCCCTGCCTCCTCTCTCCTTCATGTTTTAAACTTGAGAAGATACAATAAACCGAATTTAAATATTACGTCTGCAGTGGACACCAAGGGAAGGCGGGAAACCCAAAAGCAGAGCCGCGAAGTTTCAAAGGGCTGACCCAGAAGCAGTTCCTGCCCCTGAGGTGAGCAGGACTTTCCAGGGCTGGGAGCCAGCGTGGGAGCCGTGGTGCACACCAAGCCCCGCGCGGTGCCGTGGTCTGACGCTGGACCCCGGGTGGGGGGGACGAGGCCCAGATGCACACCTCTCTCCTGGGCAGCTCCTGGCCGCAGAGGCTGTCGCTTCGCTTCTCTTTGCCAGGCTTGCCCCGCGCGCCGCACTTGCGAAGTCTACGCTGAACTGAGGTTTCCTCTCCTCCTTCCTATTCTTCTGTTCGGGATGCTCTTTTAACGCTATCTGGCTAAACGTTTGCAAAAAACCCCAGCACCTCACCATGCCCCCGCAAGTCAAAGACTTTTTGTTTTAATAGAATTGAAGTGGCGGATTAATTTAGGGCACTGGTTTACTTATTCACGCGGCCAGGGTGCTTTCACGGGTGCTATCGCACACACCGATATCTTTTCCTTTGTTTACCTGGACACCTGGAACAGCAAAGAGAGCCACAGGCACGATTTCTGGGAGTTACCCCAGAAATCCCTGAGACCTCCGTGGAGGGCAAACGCCGTGCGCTTTCCAGGAGGTGTTCAGCATTTCGTCATGCTCTATAGGATTACAGCGTAGGAACCAAACAAAAAGCTGAGGCACTTTGGAAAGTAAGTGCTTCTTGAGCGTATGAAGGGAAGTAGGATTTGTTCACATTGCAAAGCTGAAACTCTCTTACTGCTGCTTTCGGGCTAGGAGATGTTTTTTTGAAAAGCACCATTCTCAGCCCTTTTTAAGCCTGGAGAAGAACCAGGCAAAAATTGGGAATTTGCTTCTCACTAGCTTAGTGTAGCTTTTCAGATTCACTCCACACCAGCTTTTAATATTATGATGGGGGAAAAAAGTGCAGCCAAACCCAGCCCTTTCAGCAAGTAGGTAGAATTAATCAAGGCAAGTTTGTACATACCAAGGCTGAATTTGGTTCATGTTCTGTCTAATATCTAAGCAATTAGATTTTATTATTAAATCATTTAGGATTCAATTTCTGTTTGGAAAATTATTCTTATTTAGCTGGGGGGGGGGGGGGGGGGGGGGGGGGGGGAGAAAAACCAGGAGCCAATAATCTATTTTGCACTCATATTCCACTTTGGATCCAGCAGATTTTTGTTGAATGGAGGGGAAAAAAAAAAGTGATTCCTTCATAGTTTGAGCTCTCATTTCCTCAGCCTGGAATGAAGCTGTGCATGTCCATCTTCTTTCCCAAATTAATGAATAAATTAAAAAAAGCTGACAGTGCTAAACTGTACTTCTCTGGAACTGCATCTTATAATAATATTGGCTCCAAAACACTGCTGTAAATTCTTGCATATTTTGTTCAACTTTGCTTCTTCCCATATGCAAATTTTATACTGGTATGCAAGTTTGTTATTGCTTTATGTCCCATGAACATGCAATCAAAAGAAAAAACTTAGGCCAATATAAGTGGGATTTTCAACACCTCATTTGCAAATGTAAAGATCCTTTGTCCCCTATTTTAGCAGTATACACAATACTATTTTTCCTTTACGTAGCTCTTTTAATCCCAAAGAATTTTGTGGAGCGTTTCTGATCACAGAGGATTTGGAAGCACCAAATAGGTGCAACCACATCTGAGGTGGAACGTGGGAGCTTTTTAACTTGAAGAGGAATAAATTACCTGGCAGCCTGCAGGGAGAAGCCAGGAGCAGGGACCCTATGAGCCCAGTGCGATGTCCCATTGCAAATTTATGGTTTCTCCAAGATCTGTGTTGAAGCACTAGCAAAACCTCATGCCGGACGTCTAACCCCGAGGACTCTTCCATGGGTACAGCCTTTGCCTGGCTTATGCGGATGGGTGAAATCTTGGTTGCACGTAACAAAACCGTCTACCCGCCACGGTGTGTGTATGCTAAACCCCAGTCACGTTCATGTACGCCACTGTTTCTGCAGTGTCCCCCCCAGCTCGAGGCGACGGACAGCAGAGCATTCCCATCCAGGGAGTCCCCCGCAGAAGACTCCTCTTGGGTTTCACTGCTATCCCCCCAACACCAAATAGCTGGGTGCACCCAGGGTAGCGTGGGTGTCTGGAAAGGATGTCTGAGAAAGCCAGTGAATTGGGAGTGCTCAATGGACTGTAATGGTCTGGGCTATAATTAATAATAGTAGGATCCACTCCAGCTTAAGCTCCAAATACTTCAGATGAAAGGAAAAAAAAACATGTGGTCTGCCATGTGCTAAGTATTCGCCTGTCCTTGAATGTCCTTGTTAAATGTGTTCTGAATTAGAGATATCTAAACACCACAAATAACTGTATTTTATTGTATATATCCATTAGTAACTAAAAATAATCAGAAGCACCAAGTAATAAAGTTAGAAATAAAACCGAGGGCAGCCCAGTGGCAGCTGTTTGCGCTACGTTCAGAGGTGCCGATGTACCCTGCCTGGGGCCTTTCGGAGGGACTGGGTCCGGCCACCCTCCTACTCAGGGTCTGTGGGCTTTGCTGTCGCCCTTGGGCACAGGGGTGGCACGCCTGCCCCCTCCTGGGTGTTCTCCTGGGGGCCAAACCAAGGTGATTACAAGAGCGAAGAGCCACCGCCACAGCAGCCGTGTGGCTTTTTAAAACTTTCCGCTTTCCTGGCAGCACAGGCTGTCGTCCAAGTGTGGCGCCTGAGCCCCTTTGGGGTTGCTGCTGGCTTCTCAGTGAGGGCGGCGAGAGCTGACGCAGGGGCTCTGCCTCGCTGCCGCACGCTCCTTTGCCCCTTTGCCACTGAATAAACGATTCCTCCTTCCCCCAGCCTGCAGCATCTCCAGCCAGAAGTAGCTCCTTTTTGTATTTTAAACATTTCACTTGGGAAAATCCTCAGAGCCTGTTTCCTGCAGGTGACTTGTAAAGGAATTATTTTTAGTCACAGAGCTCTACCTGTATGCTCTTCACATATCAATTTTGCCAATATGCTTTTATTTGGTGACTTCCCTGTCTTAAGATGATCCTATATGGTTTCCGTTACGGTCTGGACATTTTCTTAAATGTTTTCAAGGTCTTTCCCTTAAGCGACAGACCTTTTTATCTCCCAGACTTAGTTTTAAAATCATTGCTTCTGCATGTGCGATGTTATGTTGATTACAGTAAAACTGGAGAATTCTCTTAAATGTCAGGCTGTCTGCTCCACTGTAAATGCCTCACTGCTTTATTCACCCCAACTCTTTTTGAAGGTCCCTTTACTAAAACCAAATAACAGTAAGATTAATGTAGGGATTCTCATTTCGTAATGGTCTAGAAAGCTAATGATAATTTTATTGTTTGATGTTTTCTTATAGACAACGATTTTTGGTGTTTTTTTAAGAAGATCAGGGATTGGATTCTTTAATGAAAAACATATGCTGTAACTCAAGCTTAGTAAGCTAAGACTGTCTCTGTGTCCTACAAAACTATGCTAAACCCTTTGATTTATGTTTGGTATTTTGAACCACACAATACAATTATCTTTTATCCATTCTAGAGATACCAGAAGGAGAGAGAGAAAAACTTCATACATCAAATAGACTCAAATATTTTCCTTACAAGTATGACCAAGCCATCACTCCTTGCATTATTGCTAGGGAGATTTGCAAACTTTCCTTCTAAGGGTGACAAAAGCGTGAACTAATTACCATGGTAACCACACTCCATTCACTTGTCCATACTGCTTTTACCATAAATGAAGCAATTTCACCTTCACCATCTCATTCGCTTGCTTTCTGTTTTAGTGAAGAGAAACTCCTCAGTGTTGAAGACCTATGATCTAAGCAGAGCAAGTGGAGACTGAAAGTAGGGGCTTGGGGCTACATAGGGAGTGAAAGCTTAGTAACCAGGACTGTTATTACGCAGAAAATACAGTAGGATTGAATTACATGAGCTATATTTTCAAATGAGCTTATTAACCTGAAATAGATGAGGTGTATATGTATCAATGTAATTTTTTTCAGCCATAGTTTTAGCGTATTCATTTCAAATGCTGTGCATGTGGCATGCTTAGTGTATATACATTTTCCTGATAAAGCTTGGAGTGTCTGGCTGGATTCCACAGTTCAGTTTAATCTGTGGGATGTTTTTTTTCTGGCATCAAAAATCAACCAGATTTTTATTACATTACCTTTCTGAATAGAAATCCTTCCTCTTTTTGTTTCTATCAAAATATATGTCAGTGTTAAGATTACTGATTTACAGAAAATTAGAGATTGCAGAAAATTTGTGCACAAGAGAAAAGAACAGAATAACTACATGAAGTAAAAAATGTTTGAGGGAAAACCAGTAAATACTATTCTGTAATTATTCAATGCAAAAAACCCCTACCCAAGTCTTTAAAAAATTGCAAATGCACCTATAATCAGAGCAGAATAAAAATGCTGACTGCAGCAGAAAATGCACAAAACCACATTAGCCAAATTACTGCAAGTTCAAACTTCAACTTCATTGGCAAAAGCCTCAGCTTCCACTACCCTCATTAGGAGTGTTTGCAGTTTGTCACTTGTGGTACGTTCTTTCTTATTTTTAGGCTTGATCCAAAGCCCATTAACATCAATCAAAATTTTCCTGTTTACATCCATGGGTTTCTTTGGGCCATATTTAGCATACTGAAGCATGAGACCGTGTTTTAAGCTATCGCTTACAGGAACGACACCAAAGGAGCAAAACATTAGCAGTACACGCTCCCTATGTTTCTGTATATTTTGTTAAACCTTAAGCAGTAAGGGCTTTTGATTGCCTCCTCTACAAAGTTAACTTTCCTAACTAACTGCACCCAGGAATAATAATAATAATAATAGTCTAATAAGTCCTCTCTTATGGAGAGTGGTTCATAAGGTTGTGGTTCACACCTTAAGACTTGCAGAGAAACTGGCAGGGGCTCTGGCTGAAACATAGCAAAGCACTTAAATGTGAAAATTAATAAGGTGCTAAGGTTTTGCAGAGGTGATATGGCTTGAGAACGTGCTTAAAATCTGGAAAGTTCTTAAGTGCTGAGCTGGAAGGTGCTGTCCTGTGAAGGGGAACCCAGGCGAGAATGTACATGCATGATGCTACGCTTGGGTCGCTCTGGTTTCTGGCAGCTCCTCTGTCATTTCAGGAGTGTGTGCTGGTGAAAGCCTGGGAGCCTAGCACAGGGGGTCTGGGAAGAATAACTCACTGCTGGTGACCTTTCCTTTCAGGACACGTCACTGTGCGGGGGCATTTTTTTCTGCCTGACACTGCAGCTATGTTTCCGCTCCATCTCCAAAAGCCCCGTACCGCTCCATCGCTGGGAAGCCGCAGGACTGAGCGACACATGAACCCTCACCGTGCTCAGACCCTGCCCAGAAGCCCTCCCTCTTTGCTGTCTTTTTTTTTTTTTTTTTTTTTTTTTTTTTTTCTTCTTTTTTTAAGTTCTGGTTTAGAAGGTGGTAAGTTTCTAATGTTTGAAAAGCAATTGTCACACCGCCGTGCACGTGAGAGGAAACAGCGCAGACCACCCGAGTCCAATCCTTTATGCGGACATTTAATCTCCTCCATCAACATCAAAGCCCTTGCTCTGACATCCAATTGCATTGCCTCATGTGAGCTTTCCAGTTTGTTTTCTCTCCCCTCTCCCCCCTATTCTTTCTCTCCTCACTTACTCCTCTTATTAATGCTACCCAAAGGGATGGGTTTTTTTCTCCTTCTTCCTCCTCCTCAAATGGCAATCCCCCTCCTAGATATATATATATATAGGGGAGCAGCCTGAGCCGGGGAGCGCAGCCAGCCTCCCCTAGCCCGGTGGCTGTGGCGGGGCGAGGAGGTGCAGGGGGGCTACAGGGGCTGTGGGGGGACATGGCGGCTGAGGAAGAGGCAGGGGGATGCCAACACTTGAGGCCAGCGGTGCGCTGGCCACCCTCACCCAGGTTTCTTGGAGGCATCGGGGGGGGGGGGGGGCAGCCGGAGGAGGTGTGCACCCCGTGGTCCGTGTTTGGAGATACCCCCGTGTGCCCACCGCTTAAAAGGCGGTGGTTAAAGCCGCCTAAATTGGAATGGGCTGGGCGCACCAGGAGCAGCACTTCAAAAGCATCGATCGCACCGTGGGCTGCCTGGGGAGGAGAGGAGTCTCCCCGCACAGCCACTGCCCGCAGCAGGGGACCAGGCAGACGTAACGGAGCCGAACGGCACTGCCCCAAAGACCCCCAGCTTCAGAAACTGAGGGGCTGTTCCTTCCGAAAAATATCGTTTAAAAAAACCCCCGAATGCGTATTTTTTTTTGTTCACAAAAGGAATATTTTTCCACCTTACAACCAGCTTTATATTCCAGTGCTTCTAATGCTCTGTCACTGTGCTGTTGCAATGTGTAGTATCTAGGTATGGGACTTGGAAAGTAAGCATGTCTCCTCACATTTGCTACCACGACACATTTCATATTTGCAGTTGAAATGGCTGAGAAAGTATGTAAGATACAGAAATGTGGAATTCAGGCTCCCAGGGTACAGTTTCCTCTTACACAAAATAAGAATCCTTGTGGCGGTTGTGTTTTATCATTTCAGATGAAGAAGGGATTGCGTTGCGCACAGTTAGTTCTGTGTACACAAACTTACACAAGCACACGTTAAATATATATGTATTTATACACTAAAGCATGCATATATACGGATATGCACAAACCCAGAAAGATAGAAAAAGAGACACTGAAGCCTATGATAACACTGTAGAACTTCTAAGAAGATTAAGAGGAAAAAATATTGCACAAGCTTAAACTCCCTGCTGGTTTCCTACGAAGTGTTGCACTCAGTGATGAATGCAAGATAGGAGTTTGGTATCATAAAAATCTACATATGAGAGCAAACTCGGAGAAATTACTCATGCAAGTAAATTACTTGCAGGTCCAGGAACTGGACGGATAAAAAATGAGACACTTTGCTACCAACGCAATATCTGACTCCGGAGTATCAAATGCAAAGGCTACTATCCAGTCTCAGCAGGCCACTCGGCTCAGTGCAGTAGCATTTTGTAGCCAGAACTGCAATTACAAACATGACTTTTCTAGAGAAATGCGTGCTGTGTTAATTTGTTCGCAAACTGCTACAAACACACAGAATTTTTCTCAGCTATAGGTCGCAAGCGTTACTGTTGTATGTATGTGCGTAAGGGCGGCAGCCTGAAAATGCAAACAACAAATACCGGATCTTTTTTTCCTTTTGATCTATGCTCAGGATCAGAAAGGAGAGGGAATTTTGCCCTCGATACACCAAGTAGGAGAATGAATAACACATCAAGGAAAGCACTTCTGGATTCTGTTTCTCCCCAACTATGGTAATACATACGCTCAAATTCCTTTTGAAGTAAAATTAGAAAGCAACTCCTGTGTGTGGTAAGGTAAGGGGTGCATGTGCTGGGCCACACCAGAGGCTGACTGGGGGCTGAGCAGTTACAGTGGTGGGGATTTTCCTTCTGTTCCCGCAGAGGGGATTTTGCCTTTCCATGTCTAACCGTTGCACAACCACCCACCCCCCCCACCCACCCCCCATTAGCACCTGCTCTGTCAGCACGCCCCCCGAACGCAACAGAGCTGCTCCCGGTTTCCTTGTGTCACGCTGGATCTGAACCCAATTTGTAATAATTCAGTCACTGATAAGAGAGAGGTGGGAGAATGAAAAGCACAGGCAGAGAAGTCAGCGGTAGTACCACTAACTCTCTGCTGATGGGTGCTGGCTTCCTGCATGCAGCTGCACGCTAACAATCTTACAAACTGGGTTAGCAAGTGTATTACTAATACTCTGTGAACAGATGCCTTCTCGATTTCACATCTCTCTAAAACGCATGAAGGAGTCCTAACATTGAAAACCTCCCAGTTCCTAGCAAAAGCTAAACTGTATCGTGTACATTGGCTTGGCCAAGAAAAGCTCTACTTGAAAAGTATCTAGAGGGGAGTTGACTCAAAACCTCAATACCTGAGAGACATGGCAAAGGGGAAAAAATTGGTCTCAGTGTAGACGTGCAGCAGGATGCAGAAATGCAGGAAATGCCCCCAATTCTGAAATCATCATAGAAAAGTTCTGAGCACAGGTGAAGATTTTTTTTTCAGTGAAAGTTGATATTTCAGGGGAATGACCTTTGTTCAGGAATTTGAATAAAATTTGCATATAGATTCACTCCAGAAAAACGGGGAAATTGTTTTGAAACAGTTAATTTCATTTTGACATTTTCAAAATGAGGTTTTTAATTTTTTTTAAATTGCACTAAGGTACTTTTAAAATGAATATTTTGATGCCTCATTTTGGTAATTTTTGTTTGCTTGTTTGTTTGAAGACTGGCCTACATTTAAAAAATAGAAATAAAAAATTATAAAACAATGCTAAACCAAACCCAAAGTGAAGCAGTGAAACACTTAGATTCACGTTGAACAAAAATCTTTTGCACCAACTTAAATTGATATTTTTTAAGGGTTTATTTTTCCACAATATTTTTTCTCTCCTTTTTTTTGGGGGAGGGGACAGGGGTTGGGTTTTGGTTGTTTGGGTTTTTTTACACATGGAAAGTAACCCCCAAATTCATAAGTCATCCAGCTGCTTTGGATGAATGACTTCAGTTGTGATAGAGTTCAGCAAGGTGGAGAGTTTACAGCAGAGCTGGCTATTTCCTCCTGCATCGTGTGACCTGGAGCTTGAGAGGGGATGAGGAAAAACCTGCCTTTAATTCTGTCCCATCCTCTCAATAAATTCATGCATCACGTATCACTCAAGTCAGGAACTAGCCCCCTAAAAGGAAGTATTATTATTTATACCATAAATGAGTTTAAAGGTGTGAATATAAAGCTGAGGAATGACAGCGTGGCAGACAATATTTATGTACAACAGAACGCTATGAGTTCACACTTATAATTTTGAACACATGGTCAAGACGTCTCCTTTAGTAACACAGACAGAATGTATTTATAAATATGACCGAAGTAAGACTGATGAATGAGGGAAACTATTCCACCTTTTATGGAAACAAAAATGCTCCTGCCTTTCAGGCCGTAGGGAGCACAGAAGTGTGAACAGTCCCTTCTGGCTATGGACTACACAGCCCTGCCACCCCATAGCTGCCCATGAAGCCTAGTTTTAAGCAAAGCGATGTCACCATTTTCATGCGTGCATGTTTTTGTAGGCACGTGGACTTTGGCTCTCACGGCACAGATTACCCTAACTGTGGGGCTACCAGCACCTAGCTCTGGTGCTGGACTGGGCTGCACATGCTGTGACCGAAAGAAAAGTGGGGAGCATTTTTACTGTGCCCCACCACCATACACTGCTCCAGCAGCTCCTGAACTCGGGAGGCAGACACCCGGGCTGTGCTCGCAGTACAAGTAGTGCTGAGCAAGAGGGGTAGGTCTGCAGAGAGAAACCACTAGTGCTGTAGAGCTCACAGCCACACTATTTGTGTTTGAGACGTGCTTGCTTGAGGCTAGCCTGGGCTCTTCAGCGGCCAGGGCACGTACCTGAACCCCCTGGCCCCCACCGTTCAGTTTTATTTCAGCAGAAAGGGAGCCAGCATGGTGGGGGATGGCTGGGAGATGCCCTTCAGAGGTGCAATCCTGATCACATTAAAAGGCAAAGAAAGACCCACTCTTGCCCACTAGTAGACATTACGGGGGATGAGACGCTGTCTTTTGGGGATGGAGTCAGTTTTGCCCTCAGAACTGTATAAGTGAGTCGGGAATGGATCAACATTGCCCCAGGAGCGGAGCACCATGCCGTCTGATTGACCGCCACCTCTCCCTTCGTCACTGGCTGCAACATTAGTCACAGAAAAGACAAATCCCTCTTCTCCTGACAGAATATGTATTTTGTACAAGCACCACCACCTACAACATCTTGCGGCCCATTGATGGTGCTTTCTGCGAGGGAACCACCCCATTTACACATCAACCCTTTAATGCAAAAGGCAGCCAAGATCATAGGCTGTCTCAAAATAACATGATACGGCTTAAATGGAGGATTGATGTAAAACATTATGATGTGCTGCATATTCAGTAATGAAAAACATCCTGGAAACTGATGAAGGAAAAGGTCATTCGCATACTGCTGAAATCCCTTAAGAATCTTAAGGCTTTGCTGGGTGCATTGATGGATATGTGTTAATGACCATGCAAAGATGTGGTCTAAGGCTGACCACCAGCCCTCACCCCTCACTGCAAAATTATTGACAGCTATATTGCTTATTCTTGTAGCGGTTAGGAAATGAAATGCCTTTCTCTAATCAAGTAATTGCATTAAGCAACTGCTGGGAACATTTTGCTGCTCTTGTTTAATAGCCTAGAAGTCAAGTGTATTTCATATTTGTTAACTGTCAGGAGTAGTTTTGTTCACATTTATTTTTGAACTGAAACAACACTGCTTCTGCCCTTTCAAGTAAAACTTTTTTCTTCTTTGAAGTCAACTAGTAAGCACAAGCAAGTGTAAAGTTTGGGCAACCTTCAGCCAGTGTGCAAGAAGGAACCAAACAAAGGAAGTTCTGGGTAGCATTAAATGCTGAACCAGTGAATCTGGAATAATAATGATAATTAAAAAAAAAGATAGGAGAAACCCCCAACAACACAAACTGGTTATAATTGAAGCCATGCAATTCCTGGCAGACGTCATACGGCTAAGACTTTTTGTTGTCTCTCTTTCTTTCTCTCCCTGAGGCCACTGGCGGAGCGGTTGCAGCCCAGCCGACTGCTGCTGGATGGAAGGAGCCACAGCGGTGTTGCCCCTCTGGCTCACCACCCGGGGACTTTTCATTTCAGTGAACACCGGGAGAGACTGTGGGCTCGGGTGATCGATATCCATGTGACAGAGGGAGAAGCCACCGTCCAGCTCCAGCCCATGGTATCCTTAAAGGCTCCCTTGAGCCACAAAGCCCCATGACGTGGCCGCAGAGAAAAAAACCAAGCAGCTGATGCTTAGGCACAGGTGGCTCTGGGCATCCCACACAACTCCTGCGGAGCTGTGCTGCAAAGAGAGGGGAACATGTCCTGAGGAAAGCAGCTTTCCAAAGGGTCGTTCTGGTCTACGGCATTGGCCTTGGTGCTTGAGGATCACCGGGGTCGCCTGCTGAGGCTGGCCTGAGCTCACCGGTGACCTTCCTTGCCTATAAGTGCGTGCTGCTCTTAGGACAGATCTGTTTGCTTTGGCAATATGCTGCTCTTCTTGCCAATGATGTTACAGCTATTTTAACCTGAAGCAGTTCTCTCCGAATTGAGGAGACGTTAATAATAGAGCAATAACCCCAAATGACAAAAGACAAGATAATTGTCAAAGATAAGGACACAGGAATTTGCAAAGCAGCACGAGCATCTTTTGCTACCCTCATGACTTCATTCATTTCTCATAGAGGCCTATTTGGAAATGTTCAGTTTGTAAAATGACTAAAAAGGCACACTTCTTATTGGTATATACACACGGCTCATCACTTGAATTGTATGCTACGTGAGATGGGATGTGAAGTAATTAATGACAATAAAAGTAGGAATGGAAACAACTTAGGGTGTAAAATAGGGGCCAATAAAGACACATAATGTAGATGACATCTGACCGCCCCGTCCCTGTTCAGTAGTGTGCGAGGCTGAGGTTTGACAGTGGATCAACACAGCTGCCTGTCATGCTGATACATGAGGAAAATTGTCACTGTTAGCTGGCCCCTGGCTCAAACATTCAAACCTGCAAAAGGTCTAAGTCATCACACAAAACGGACTAGGAGGCAAGCCCTCTTATGTCTGCCAAAAGTAAAAATAACCCAGAAGCCCTGCTGACAGTCCTTGCTTGTGTTCTTATCGCCTCGCTGTATGAGTTTGTTTAATCTTCTCCAAACGAGAAATGCAGGAAAAAAAATGTTTTGGGAACAAGTAAAAATTACTCTGAACCCCTTGCATTATTGTTCTGCTACCTCATTTAACAACTGCAAAACCTGATATTCTTCCTGAGTTCCAATTTCAGCACGTATCTTGAGGGTGCCTTACAGCTTTTTAATTTTATTTTTCTGCTCACGTATTCTGTACTTGCTGGCTCTGATGTTTTCTTCTATGAAATTGCCCAGCTGCTCAAGTGTCCGTACTAGAGACCAAGATGCAGTATTTAAGGCTGAACTTGGAATGCACAGTGAAAATGTAGCACGGCTGATCTTTGCTAAAAAATATCGTCTTCCAATACACATTATTTAGTACATGTTTTCTAAAGGGTTTTGCTTCGGTTTGTGGGTTGGGTTTTTTTTTTTATCAGCTAAGTTTCTGTCCTGAGCAAGGAGTTACTTAGGAATTCTCAGCCAGCAAGCCGATTTGATTTGTAAGGATTCCAGGTGGGCAATTGCTCCCAAAACCACACCAGCCAGGATGCAGTTTCGAGAGTAGGCACATCTATACCCATAAAACCTCTCCTGCTTTGTACCCAACTGGCTAGAGACAAACAGCTTTTGAAGTATTGTTCCTCATCATAGCTGGGGAGCTTCTGTGTTTGTGGTCAATACTCGAGGAGAAAAATATCTATTTTGGTCCTTCACCGAACATCAGATCTGTTTTCCGCCTTGAGAACTCCCAAGCCTCCCAGAGGGGAGATGTGGAGGAAAGTCATGGGTCCAAGAGTGTAGTAAATTTGAATGAGAGTTCGTATTGTAGTAAAACCGATCATTTTCATAGGTCTGGGAGCCCTGCTGGGCTTCCTGTGTGCTAAGCATGCTACAGCTGGGGCGTAGCAATCAATTAAAATGCTCTTAGTCACTCCTGGCCAGCAACCGCCAGCTCCTGCAGCCCTCTCCCGGGTGATCGAAGAGCCCTTCTGCAGCAGTCGTGCCAGGCTGACGGATCCGCAGCCCCGGCCACGCAGCAGATGAAGCTGCAGGCAGAGCCCTCGCGTGCTGGCTGCCTGCTTGCTGCAGAGGTGGGGGTTGCAGGCGTTCAGCTGCTTCAGAAGCTCGAGGGCTTTTTCAAAGCGTGTAGGCTGATTTTTCAAAATTCAGATTTCACGTTTTTGATGAAACTTAGGCAAAATCACGGAGGGAAAGTACAGCCAAACTAACTACATGGGCAACCATCAAGTATCTAATTCTATTAATTAAACCGACCATGAAATGTTCCTGCTGTGCTATCCCTAGCAGAGAACAGAAGAAGCAGAGAAGCAGCTATGGCTCCTTAAAAAAAATCACTCAGCTGAGTGAGTGCTCAGGTCTCAGCTTATATTATGGAGACATTCAGTTTGCAAAGGAAGTTCAGTATCTATTTAGCTTGTGTACCCTCAGGAGTACAAACCTCTGCCTTTGTTAAAAATACCATGAAAGAGATTCCTAGGTGAAAAAGATTATTTTTGTTCTAAAGAGGTGATGATTTTGGAAAATGTTTACCACGCATTCAACAATTCGGGTTTTGTAAAGACAGATATTTCTGAGAAAACATTCAAAGCAACTCCAGGAGAGCAAGAGAATCCACTGGCAGAACAGCGTATGCTGAAGGCTGACAGACGGAAAGGGATTTTGGGGAGAAGATGAAATTCCATAAGCCGAGCTCCACTGCTAACCCTTTTGCTAACAGCTGATTCCAGCTCCTCGGACCAACCAAGAAAGGGAGAAAGAAAAGATGAAAAGAGGAAATATAGGAAAAGGAAATGAAAAGAGCTTTATTAGTAAGGTTCTTCTCCTGCCTGACCCAATTATCAGATTTTGCATTTAAGTTTAAGACAGTAGATCAAACAACAAGAGCCACTTTGTACTTTTGCCAGGAGACCATATGATATCTCTCAGTGACTCTCCTGCATGCCAGGAATAAGAAACTGTGCCTCTAAGTTAGTTTGTCTTACATATGGTGCAATGTGCAAAAAATAGCAAAATTCATAAATGATTGCACTCATGGATGATTTCCAGGATTTATGGCACTTTATCAGCTGGGGTGGGGGGATAAGGAGGAAAAGGAAAATCTAATTATAAGTTTCCACAAATAAGCTAAAAAGGAATGAGAATTGAAAGAAAGTCCAAAGGTTGGTGTCATGCTAAGTTAGCAAAAGCAATCCATTAGAGTTATTTTGAATGGGCAGTTTACAATGTTCAGATCCAAATCTACCCTGGATATTTGGATATTTTTGCAAGGATGAACAATCTGTTATAGAAATTAATCTGAAAAAACCCAAGATGAACTATAGCAGCTATAGCACTGTGATATCTTATAAATGCTGAGGCCTGCATCCTCACCTCCTTGAGACCCTTTCTCTAGGTTGCAGCATTTCAGGTTCTGGGTACTTTAAGGAGAATGGCATAAGAGATGCCTTGAAAGGTGGTTGTCCTGCCCTTTATCTTTTTTCAGCAGTACTTCTGGTAACACTGGTAAGCACTGGAACCCCTTCCACTCTGCACCGTGGGGATAGAGCTCGTTTCTCTGCCATGATGTCTGGCAGTTCATAAAATAACATATGTTGCTTTCACTTGTGCAAACAAAAGCAAAGAACTGTAAGTTAACTGTGCTTAAGCATATCCCTTTAAACAAAACCAGAGGCAAATGTTTCTGAGAGATTTTATATTAGGCTCTTCTGAAGATGAGGTTACTCGCTTACCTCCCGCAAGAAATGCACTTGATTTTAATGCCTGTACTTATTTTTCACCAGCTGATTCTGACACTTTGGCACATTTGTTTCTATGATATTTTTAGTTTTGATGCATTTCATTAACACCTGCGTTTCTGAGTGCAGTACCAGCTTTGTTTTCAGGAGACGACTGTACCCTTGCATTTATTATCCCGTTTGGGCTGAAAGCCACTTCTAATGGACTTTATTATTATCCACCACATTCCTCAGTAGGAAACATCTAGTCCAAACTTGGCCGTCTTGGTCCTAAACTTGTTCCACAGCTAGCCTTTTTGGAAACAGAGGCTAGGACTTTTTGTCCTCCTGTTTTGCCTACATAGTCTCACTGGAGTTTAAATATATTGTTTCTTTGCTCTGTCTTCATTAACCACAAAGATAACAGAGCCTTCTTATTTTTATAATTTCCCTTTACACAGATGCATACACAAATATTTATGGACAACCATCTTGCTTTAACTAGATGGCATGTAGCCACTCGTATTCCAGATGTTTTTGCATTCCATCTTCTCCTCCTCTTGGTGATCAGAAAAGATTCAGCATGTGTTTGTTTTGGTAGAAAAAGTATGAAAGAGGTCTATAAAATCATAAATAGAGTGAAGAAGGTGAAGGCAACGCTTATTCACTATTTCTTGCCACACAAGAACAAAAAATTATCAGGCAGCATTTTTGTAACGAGCTAAGGAAGGACTTTTTCACATGGCTTTTAATTAAATCATGGAACTTATGACACAGGATGCTGTAGAGGCCAAATTAGAAATTAATTCAAAGAGGTTTAAACATGTTCACAAAGAACAAGTTTGATGAACCCATGGAAGTAAAAGTCTGTTACTATCTACTAAGCACAATAGTCTATATGCAATTTCCAGGCCAGGAAATCCCTATGCTGCTGACTGCTAGAAGCTGTGAAGGGCCATGAGTGCCAAGTGCTGCGTACCTTCCTTAACCATATGCTACTGACCATTGCTGGAGACAAGATGACCTTTTGGTATCATCCCCACATGCCTATTTTTGCAACCTTGGGCAGTGAAGAAGTGACAAGGCAGATGTGATGTACAGAACAAGACAACCTCTCATGCATCAGTGAAGCTATAAAGAGCAATCTCGCTTTTTAGCTTAGGCTCTGAGCTTGCCCAAGGAGGGCAAACCTTTCTTTTCCTTTTCAGTAATCAAAAAGTCTGCCTCTGCACATTGGCTTTTGCATGATCCCTTTCAGTTTCACCCTTGCTGGGGCAAAGACAATCATCTTACCACAGCAGGGAAACCTTCCCATTAGCTCACATCAGCTAAACTAATGGGGAGAAGTTTTGTCTCCCAATGACTGATCTTGAAGAAGTCTTCTGGACAAGTCTTCACACTTCTTGGCAGATGGGCCAGCCTTTAGCTTTGAAGGGAAATGGCACGTGGACCCTGGTGGCTGGGAAAGCCTCTTGCAAGCAGAGATGATGTTCACGGCCGTAGCTCCCCTTCCCACCACAGCTTTCCTGAGCTGGCCGCAGATGTCTGGGGGAAGGTGTGTGCATGCATGGGTGAGAGTGCTGCAAATCACTGCTCTGAAACCAAGCTTGGGTCTAGAGGTGAGATCTGGGAGCTGCTGTTTAAAGATGAAGGCTCCCTGGAATGACCTGGAATGCTGTTCCTCTCCATTCACCCTGTGAATGTGGGGGTGTGACTCCTCTCTCAGGATGACTGACTGATAACTAACAGTGTTTGATTCTTTGCAAGTCAATATGGATTATAGCCTTTGCTCTTAATCCAGTTCCAACCTGTTCTGTTTTCTTTCCACCTCATCCATAGTGGCATCAACACCGATGTGGGTCTGGGAAGGAAATAATTTTTCTTGGAAAGATTTTGGCTAGTCCCTGACAGCTTCTTGTGTTGCAGAGTTTTGTGTTTCTTGGTTAAAAGCATGCTCATCATTTGCTTTTTTTTTTCCTTCTTCTTTTTTTCATAAGCCACGTTTGAATAAGGAAACACAAATATATAAAAAACAGCTGTTGAAATGTAATTAAAGAACAGACGGGGCCTTCTGCCAGGTCTTCTGAGAGAAATGAGAGCTTGCTCATTACTTGAACCCTCCTCTGTACCACGCCCAAGCGCTAGGATGCCTCGCTACTGAAAGCAATCTCTGCTTGCCTAGTGGGAATAGACAAAAGCAGATACACAGCGTGCGTTAGCAGCGCTCCTGTCATGTGACTGGCTTCAGTTTGATCAAAGGAGAAGTAAATTACATTTTCATTTATACTAAACAACAAGACTGCTTTCTTCCAAAGCAAATATTTAGGAATCAGTTGCATAAAGGAAGCTGTACAGTGCCCTCTCTATGTTGTTTGATATTTCGCAGTGACTTCAGAGCTGCAGAGAGCAAAGCTGTTCTGAAACAGCATGAAATGTCCCATGATATCTGGAGAAGTAAGGACGGCTGGCATTTTCTTATGTCACAGACCCCATTCTTGGGTGATTTACCACAGAAATGTTCCTTTGCTTGAGGACAGCTCTTTCTTTGACTCTTGTATGTCTAGAAAGTCTTTGGCGGAGAGCAGTTATTTGTGATGGACTACCGGGAGTGGATTCAGATACCCTACTAGGTATCTAGTGCCCTTTGAGATGCCTTAAGGAGTCCAGGATGTCCACCTGGTGACAGCAGACATCCTAGGTGACTCGTGGAGGATCCATGCCACAGGGAAGCCATGCCAAGGAGCAACTGGAGCCCATCTGGAAAACGCCAGGGCATCTCAAATGGCGCCAGATGTCTATGCATGGGCAACAGAATCAAGACCCTGGTGTCATTAGAAAAACTTATTTAGGGACACCTATTCCCAAGAGTAATTTGTAACCCTGTCAGTCCTTGTAAGAATGCAGTCTTCAGCATTTATTCAGTTAGCAGGTAGTCACCGATAGCTACACATCACTGCCTGTTTATCAGAACAGAAACTTTTGCCTGCAGCTCAGGGATCAAGGAAATTAGGGTTAGTCTTAAGAAAGATCAGAATGCAATTTGCAGAATCATTGAAAAGAAATCTGAATGAATATGGCTGAACTACTTATTATGGATGTAGGAGCAGAGTTCAGAAAATGTAGGGAGAACATAGGCTCATCCAAACCATGAAAGTGGCAGAGAACTTACATGAAACTTTTCTAAATATGTCTCACAAGCTATCTGCAAAACACCTTTCTGCAAGAATCCCAATCCTCTCTTGGTTAAAGCAAAACAACTGAGAGGGAAAGCCAGTGTTGCAACATTTCAAGATTGCTTTGTGTTTATAGCAGCACAACAAAGTTTTATGTCGTGTATAACACACACGTATATTTTTCTATCGACAGATGCTGTACATTTCTCTCGTCTGCTGCATATCCAAAAGGCTTGGCTACTACAGTCAATGCACTAAACTTAAAAAGGCCAAGAAAATTTAAAAAACAAGGTGTTTTCTGGAAACAATAACCCCTCCAAAGAAACAGGGCTGAAATTCAAAATGAAGCAATCTGGAATTTTATTTCTGTTTAATGTTGTCTTCCAAGCTTACCTCTAATATTCCAGAGGGAAGAGTTTTTCTCATGACTGATGGAAACTTAAGTCTCCTCATAGGAAGGGTTTCCCTTCCAGAAATTTAAAACTCAAAAAAAAAAAAAAAGTATCAGACAACACAACACTGTGCCAAAGAACAGAATTTTCCAAAGATTTGGATGGAATAATCACTTTGTTTTACATGGCAGACAAAATCTCCACTGAAAAGAAAACACAAAGATGTGGAAAATGCAGAAAGTGGACTTAGAGGTTTCAGAGTCTACCAACGTTATATCTGCACGATTGGAAACCCAGAATTATCCCTATGCTAATAACTGAAGACTCAAAAATAGAGAGTGAAACATGAATACGTCAGAAACTTTTGGATTAAATTTAGCCAAAAAGTTAAACAATACGATGTGGGTGTCACTAGAAAGATGCGAAACTGAATTTTGCTGGGAAATGTCAATGGCCTACTCATGAGACCACATAGAGGCAATGTCATCCTTCCAACACCATTTTTACAATATACTTCACAGGTAGCTTTTCCTTTTACTTAAAATCTTTACAATTAAATGTAAAGAGTTAGATCCTTAGCTGGCACAAGTCAAAGTGTTTCTATCCTATCAGCTGACGTCTGGCACAATGTCATCCTGCTTCATTCAAGTGAAGGTAGAAAATACCTTCAACCGCCTCCAAGTCACCAGGAAATCCAGATTTTATGTGCAGAGATCTGCCTCCAGGAGCGGCAGGAATGTTATCCCTTACAGATTTTATTCTCCTAGGAAAAGGTGTGTCACAAGCATAAAAGTTTCTTTTTTACAGCAAGCCTAATTTTTGCTACTTAGGCACCTTGTAATAGCTTTAACATGTATGCGCATAGGGAGAATAACCTATTTCCCTAAGGCTGTGACTCTTGTACTGAAAGATACACTGCCTCTCTCCAGTCTTCTCATGAAAAGATTGCCTACAGCTGAGAGCTGGCAACTGCATAAAACCAAAAAATAACTTCCCAGCCCTGATTCTGCATTCACCAGTGTAAGAATATGTTAATATTGATTTATTCAGAGCAACATACAGAACCTTTCTCTTATGGAGCGAATTCTCAGTAAATCTTTAAGTGTTCTGCAAACAAGGCAAGTATCATTATCTCTACTTTACACATGGGAAATTGAGTTATAGGAAGGGGGATCTTATTTGCTCAAAGTCATCCACCAATTGATTAAACCCAGACTATCTGTGAATGTGTGCTATTTAACAGTAGCAGAGCTTGATCCTTTAGAGTGTGTTTTCAGGAACGTGACTTATGCAGGCAAGAAAAGATCATTATGGGCTCACTCCCGCGAGGCGTTGAGCTCTCTGACTCCAGCCCTCAACAGTGCTTAAGAACAAGCCTGACTTTAAGAAAGTGAGTCGTCCTGTTGACTTCTGTGAGATATAATAACGTGCTGAAAGTTAAACATGTGCTTAAACATGTGCTTTTGCAGGACAGCCCTTTATGAGTCACCAATGCACTGCTACATGTTCTGCAGATTGAGATAAACCCACTACAAACCACGGCAAGCTCACTGATGGATGCACGGGCTGGAGGGATTCTCGAGACCGCTGAAGGAATAAACAAATCCAAAACGGCAGGACGTTAAACTGCACACAGCAGAGTTCAACTCAGAGACTACTCCAGCATATCAAATAAAAATCATTTCAAAGCACAGTTGCTGCCTACCTTGTCAAATGCAGTGAGACCTGAAACCACAAGGAAGAGCAAGAATTAAGAAGGTATTAAGAAAGTAAGAACAGTCCGCTCTTTCCGAGGGCTCGGAGCTCCTGTTTGTTTGTGCCAGAGACACAGGGCTTAAATTAGGTTTCTTCCGGCGCAGATGTGCTAGGAGGGGGAGAAGGAGGCAGGAAACTCAGCCTTTCCAGCGTATTTATTTAGACCAGACATCATCTACCCTCTGGACATGATTTGGAGAGCTAGGTGAGGACAAAGAGCAATGCTGGCACAATTAATGCGCACAGACGGGTGGCTGCACAGCCCGGAGCCTCCCGGACCTGACCCTCGTGGGCGGCCCCGCTGCTCAGCTGCAGTGGGAAGACCCCGCTGGTGACCACCGGCTTGGCACCAGCCTCCGGAGGGGATGCCTTGGGAGGAGCTGAGGTCCCCTCCGTCACTGTGACCGCACATTCTCCAAAGCCCTGGTCCGCTCGACGCAATGCCCTCCGGAGCACGGCACAAGTCACAGAGGATACCAAACTGGAATTTTATGGGGTCTGCTAACCATTGACCTCAACACCCAAAATGAAACGTCCCCCTCCTGCCGCTTGCCGTCCCTCCTTCCCCCAGCCCAGAGGAGGGCTGCTGGAGGGAGCGGGTCCTGCAGTGCAGCCCCGGGCCAGCACATCTGGGCGCCGGCAAACGCGCTGCCAACGGCACCAGCCAGGGCCCCTGGCTGGGACAGGATTGCGCTGTAATCGAGCACAGACAATCTTTTGCACATTAATAGAGCTCCGGCAGCAAGTGCTGACACCATTATTAGTGTGCATAATTCTCCCCAGTGTGGTTGTTGCCATTCATTTAGTTTTATTTTCTCTCGTGACTGACTGACTGCTTAAATGCTCTTAACGAGGCTCACATGTGATGCAACCCCGGGGTGGGGAGGATTCAGGATTCAATCCGGTTACTCATCCCGATGTTGTGGAGCAGCACGACATTTAAACGGGGGGTAGTTAGTGTCTTAAATTTCATATATTCCATAGCACGAGGCTAAGATACATGCACAGAATAAAACTAGTCTGATTAGCAGGCAAGGAAATGCGTAGTTCTATGCCACTGATTAGTCTTTGCTACCAAGAGTGTGCGTGTTGAAACAATGTTGGCTACCAGCTCGCAGTGAGCACTGAGCCTCAGATTTTGGGTAGAAAATGCCTGGCTGTGGAGGATCCTTTTGGCCAGCTTGCTGCAAGGCAGCCACAATACATTCATAGAAAGGAGGAGGAAAAAATGCAGGAAGAGAAGAAAAGGCCTAAAGAGAGGAAAAATTTACAGGCATAGCTTTGTAGCAACAGAGTTTATTTGCTCTTCTACCTTCTAAGTACAAGCAAGCTCTGTGCAGAAGTCCACTCCGGCCCATGGAAAGACTCCTTCAGGGCACCACATCCAGAGTGGTCAGAAAGGTCAGAAAGCCAGCGTAGCCTCATCAGAGCCCGCACCAGGGAGATGGGAAAACCAGGACTGGCCCAAAAACCTTGGTGGCCATAGCACGGGCACATGGACTCCTTTCTCCTCCTGCCCCTAGCAGTGTCCCCACCATGCAGAGAAGGAGCTTGCAACTGGTAGCAAATGATGTGTGTGAAGTCCCCAGACTGGCTGCCTTGCGCCCCATCGCCTTTTGTTCTGTTTGTGCCCAGGGGCACAGCAGGTGGGTTCAGCACTCCCAGCTCGGAAATATGCCATTCTCCTGGTGGAAGAAGTGAAAGAAATGTAGGTGTCCTCCAGGCGCAGCCAGTGCTGCTCTGTCCCCTGTCAAGGACGGTGCTGGGAGGCACACCAGGCATGGGGAGATATACTGCAACTGGGCACCCCATGAGAAGGGGCTGCAGCTGCTCAGCCAACCCCACAAGCTGTCAGACATCATAGGCATTTAAAAAAAAAAAACCAAACAAAAAAACCCCCACAAATCTAAAAACCCATAAAACCCTGGGTTACTTTTAGGATAGTCACAGGCAAGGCAGACTGAAGGCAGTGAAAACCAGTGGGTTGAGGCAATGATAGATGATGGGTGATTTCTTTGTGTTGGGAATAACCTGCAGTAAGCTGCAAGCTACTTGCCACATTTTTGCTTGGCCAAGTGTGTTTAGAAGGGATGCAATTGTTCCTACAGAATTACCATTTTCTGAAGTGCAGTGCCTACAGCAGGTAAACCAGGCTCAGTGGCAGAGGTCCCACAGCATTTGCCCTACTGCTCCACTACAGCAAAGTGACCCTGCTCCTGGCCTTCGAGGGGCTTTGAGCTGCAATCAGTGCCAGACTGGCAAATTTTGTTTAGTCCCGGCTGACTGTCCTGCAGGCTTCCCACTGAGGGAGGGCCAGGCCAGGCACAGTCAGGTCTTTGTTCAGTGAGCTGCTGCCTCAAGATTGAATTAAATCCCATTTAGTCTGCTCTGTGGCTGCAGCCCGTGTCCCTACTGTTTCAGCCTTTGTGTGGGGCAGGGAGGGCTGGTGTGCCGGACAGCAGCCCCTGCGACCTGCCGGATGGCTTAGCTGCTCCCAGGGTTGTCAAAGAACAGTAAAAACACACACCCCAAAACAACAACGTTGAAACCAACCCTCGTCTAAAACTTCTGTTAAACCTCAGCAATATTGGAGCTGCAGAGAGAGGGGGCAGGGGAAAAAGTTGGAGGTTGAGGTTGCTGTGATTTAGTTGATGGGGTTTGAGGTTATCCTCCCAGAAAATAAGTGCTAGCAGCTGACACCGGGCACCTCTGCTCTCATCGGTCTCACTGACACCCTGCCGGACTGCACGACATGGGGCTGCACGACGTGATGCTGCTCGGACGACGGCCCCATGCCGCAATCCCTCTCAGCTTTTCATGGGGGAGTTGTAAATGTCGCGCTTTGTCAGGCCAACGAGCTGGAAGGCGCTGATTTGATGTCATAGGAATGTGCTTTGGATACAGATCAATATAAATGTTTATTCCTGGATGTGGGAGCTCAGGTTAGGAGCTGACTCCATCCAAAAAAATATTGAGTTCTGACTTCCAGCCTGGCGGGTGCATCGCCGGCTGATGACCAAGAGGTGGGGGATTGCCTTTGGAAACTCCCACACTGGAGGAGGGAATCCCCACTCCCTTTCTTCGAAAGAGGTGACTCTAAAAAAGATTTGGGGACCCAGTTCAGCTAAGTATGTGTTGCTTTAACAGCAAGCTGAAAATTTCTGCTGAACCCTCCCCTCGAAACAAATCAAAACTAAACCAAAGCAAACAGTGCTTGCACTCTAACACATGCTGTAACCACGGCTCCTGTTTGCTTGTAAAACTATGATTTTTTGCTAGAATTTTACTCTTGATTTAGTCTTCTTGCTGGTCTCAATCTCTATCAGAGCCTGTGTAAGAGTCTCTTGCACGACCCCTAGTTGAAGACCTTATTTCTGGGTCATTTCTTGCTGCTTTTAAAACTGGCACTGGCTGCCACCAGTAAATGCTGCTTGACATAGGTTATACTACATTTCTATGCTAGCTAAGAGAAAAAAAAAAAAAACATAACCACAGACTTTAGGATACTTTTCTATTCTGATTTCCTGGAGAATGAGTAGGTAGCAGTCTAGTTAGGCATTTCATTTCAGAAACCAGTATTTTGTGTGGAGTTTCAGTGAGACGCATGCCCAGTACTTGCTCACAGCATGAGCTCAGTGTCAGGCTTGTAAAGGACCAATTGTTAAAGACAATGTCAGGGAATAACTGAAATGTGAATTATGTCTGATTCCTGAACAGACTCTATGAACTGCAGCTCAGCAGCTCCTGAGAGCAGCGCAGTGAGATGCTGGGTGGGAGATTCACCTTCAAACATGTGAGGAGGGGAATATTCTTCAGGGACCACTGGGGCAGCTTTCTGGTGCTAAACTAAGACCAGATTTCAGTCTGACTGGCATGCAGTCTTATGGGAAAGCAGTAGAGAAGAGGGAAGAAACAACCATTTTACAGAAAGTTTAGGGCTTGTTTGCATAATATAATAGTTTAACAATAATAAAGTGTGGCTTTACATCAACATGGCCATTCATTTTTTGTTCTCCAAACCTAGGTCAGCCTGTGAGGTTCCTGCTGTAGTGCTTGGATGTGGAAAGCAAAGCATTTTGGACAATAAATGACTGCCTCACAAGGAACACAGTGTGCAGTACATGTGCAGGCACTTGAACAAAAATGCAAATACAACTCTACAGTCTCCAGCTATTCCGGTCTGAAATAATTGCCAGAAAATAACTCCATTTAGTGAAAACAAAAAAGACGCTGCTGCTCAAGAAATTCTCTTAAGTTGTTTGCAAAATCCCTTGCTTTTTGGCATAACTAAGGAGAACATCTACATGACCCATATGCAGACAGACCCTGTTCCTCTGGCCCTGCTCAGGGCAGCCCAGACATGAACCTGCTCCAGCCCAGAAGGATTTGAGAGGCATCCTCAGCCCCTTGGGGGGACACATAGCCCCAGGCCAGTTAATGTGGACCTATGGCTCCCTTGCCAGGGCTGACTTCAGCTAGCTGTGAGGAGGGAAAAGCCAACATAGGGCTGTGCAGCGGCAGGTCTGAGCAGGGCACAGCAACCCAACAGTCAAGGTCTTTGTTCCCCAAAGAGCTTGGGAATAACCTTTCGTTCAGGATAAATGTGAAGACGGCAGTCAATTCCCTTAGGGTTGAAATAATAGGAGCCCAAAGCCAACAGAGGAGGGATAGCATGGTGCTGCAAACTAAAAACTCATGAGAGCTTTAAACACCGGCTGGGCTCAGAGAGGCTTGGAGCCACCATCAAAGAAACCGTCGTCTGTTTGATTCTTGCTGCATTCAGGGAAACAAGGCTTTGCACAGTGTTTGTAAACAAACAGGATTACAGCAAGCAAATACCTGGCTCCAACACCAGCATCTACTCCTAGCAGAAACCCCCTCAAGGCCCCCGGCTGCCATCCTTCCCACTTGGTTCACAAAGAGGGAAAGGTGTTGCATCTTTGCACCACCAATGTCGTCTCAGTCGCGCTCAGCAGAAGCGATCCTCAGCAGGTGAAGCACCATGAGGATCAAGGCTGTTCTCAAAAGAGAAGCCACAGAGCTGTCTTCACATCACCCCGCTTACCAAACACTAAAACCTCCCACAGAGTCTTGTCTCAATCTCTAAAACTGCATTAAAACATTGAACAGAGATGTCCAGAAGAGAGCCTGTTTCCCGACTAAGAAACTCAATATCCCCATCCCACACATGCCACTGTCCCTACACACTTCTCTGCTCACAGCAAGACTGGCCAAGTAGGCAGGCTCGCTTATAAATCAGGACGTCCAGCAGCTGTCAGAGACACTGAAAGCCTTCTCCTGCCAGCATTTAATTCGGGAAACAGTCAGTCTGAGCATTTCACCTCTCTCTAGCTGCTGGGATATCATGTAAGGACAGAGGCAGCAGCTAAGGGAGAGTGATTTAGCTCATAAGGGCACAGCAAAACCCTTCACCTTGACTTGGAAAGCAAGAGGAACTTCAGCCAAAAGCTTGTTCTGATGTATCTGGGTAAAAGCTGAGTAAATTCCACTGATTTCCTATAACAAAGGAGGGTGCATCCAAAAGCCTTTTAATCATTTTCAAAAGTGTTAAGAAAGCTTTATCTACTCTCATTAAGCATTAAAGGATTTATTATTTTTATAAATAGAAAGAAAATCCAAAGCATCTGGAATCTAAAATAATTATTTAACACAGACTGGTTTGGGTATGAAATCCATAACTTTACAAAATTCGCCCTGTACTACTCACTGGGGTGGACTGATCAAGGAAATCCAGATGACTCAGACTTCTTCCTTTCCTTCTAAAGAAATGGCTGGCCACAAAAAATCTTCTGTTTTCTATGGACAGGCACAATTGGTTGGTCAGTCTCCCAGGTAGCCAGTAGGCTATTAATATATACTCTGTAGTCACTCTGCTAATGAGCTTGCACTAATGGAAATGCATTTTGGGTCTGGTTTATGAGAGATCATATCACAAAGCACAAGGGTAAACTGGAAAGCACCAAAAAATTGTAGATAACTGCGTGATTATCTTTATATACCTCTGCCATTGGCTTGCTTTAAACATGTCTCAGACTTTGTACAAGATCTTCAGTATAACCAAGAACATGCACTGACAGTGCTTAAGTTACTTCAGACTAATTACTTCTTGTGGATATTCTCAGTGGACATGAGGGCAAGGTAGTTTTCTTCACTTTCAAAATGCGGTGTAAATTCATTCTTTAGCTACCCCTCTGATATTTCCTCTGAAAAAAAGGATTTGGCATGGGGGGTGAAGGGGCTAAAGCTATTAAAGGATGAGAAAATGAATAAAACAACTAGGCAGTTTCCAGGTCAGCACTGCTATCTCATACCTATGTTACTGGAGAAAATATGGTGATTTCAGACAGTACTTTGTAGCAAATGGCTGACTCCTCAAATAGCTATCACAGTCATCTCAACACGCACATAAAAATCAATTCCAGTTTATGCTATATCTCTTCCTATTACAATGCCAAAGCTAAAAGAATAGCCACCAACCAACTACAGAAATAATTTTTAAAAATTTAGAGTGAAAATACATAGTTTCCAGAGTGGTGTGTTTAATTGCTATAGTCCACCAATTATATAGATATGTCTAATTGACTAGACATTTTTATTGTGTGCTGATTAATTGATGGTAAATCCATTCCTTTTTTTCTAGGGTTTCTTAAAACTAGCATCTTAAAAATGATAATGCCTGTTTATGAGAATTCAGATAATACTACTTTTGGATTGGTTGTACATATATTTCATTGCTAGAAATGCTGACATCTTATAAATAGTTCTGGACTTCCTTTGATCTAAAAAGTCCTACAATTCCCACCATGCAATGAAAGTTTTGTTTTGTTCGGGAACATCTAAAAAATAGCAAGTGTAGAGAAATGGTTTTCTGTGTGAACGCGCCTATCGCGCTAAGCTGATTTACAAGCTGATTGTACTGTTTGCACAATTCTGGATGGGGAGCTCTGGCCAGAGTTTAAGATGGAGTTGCCAAATCCTTCGACACAGGCCGTTCTCATGACATGTCCAGCCCTCGCGATGTGGGAAGCACTGGGGAGCTCACGGGCAATCCCAGTCTTGTGACAGCTCTAGCCCAGTTCTGGAGGCCCAAGAATTGTGTTCATTTCAGGCAAGCATTTTGGCAGACATGGATGACAACATGCTGACAGCTCACTCTTCATCTACCAGTGATGCTCCTGCTGATGGCAGCTGCTCTACGAAAGCAGGGGAAAGAAGTATCCAAACAAGATGCTCTCTAGGACTATTGGCACTGAACAGGACACTTTTCCAATGTCACTTTTTTGTTTGTAAAACAAACTGCGCAAATTGTAACCAAAGATACATGCTGACAGCAATTCTGCGATTCAGAAGGGCACCAATCCAAAAGATAGTAGCCAGTAATGAGGGGACAAAAGTCAGAAAGCCAAGCAGTGGACAGAGATAGGTTTCCTGAAAGCATGCTTACAGAAACTGGCAAGTTTTTTGCTGCCCAGCTATACTCCTGGGGGGGTTTAGCACTCCAACTCTATCTATCTCCTTGGAGTAGTGGAAGTGAGTCAATTATAAAGTGATTGAGATAATTAAGTACTTTCCTAGAACTAAGGAGGAACTGTCAGCCTGTGGAATCCCATGCATTTTGCCTGCAGGGCAGAAGAGGTAGATAAGATTACAGAGAAAGAAGGTGGACCAATCTTCAAGGGTTTTGCATCCTTGCCAAAGTTTCCTTTTTTTAAAAGCCAGGGAAAAGTGCTGGTAAAAATCCTTATGATCATCCTATTCAAATCCTGTTTTCCCACATTTCATAGTTTTCCCAGCTGAAAGAACAATTACATGTGTAACTTACCAAGGAGCACCATAGGCTCAATTCAAATTTAGTTAAGCCTCCCGTGACCCCCATGGGGTAGGGTTCTCTCTCTGGGAGAGCAAGATGGTAGCCCAGGGAGGACAGAGCACGGAAACTAAATGGTCAGCAATCCTAATCTACTTGTCTCAGATTCCCCAGTCATGCTGTTGCAGAGCAATTTGTCTGGGTGCAAAGCTTAGGGTGGGATATGTCTCACCTAATTTTAGCTTTGTCTTGTCTAAGCCAGCCTAAACTATGCTCCCTTTATAGTCACTGGAGGTTAGAAAGGCACTGCCAGAGGGTGATTCAACCTACTTATCTTAGAGACTTATCTTGTGATGGGAACAAACCCTATATGGAGGTGCCTCTCTCCCTCTCTCTCCACATTAACTAGAGAAGAGAGAACAGACTAACTTGAGCTAGATAGTTAGGTGAGATGCACCTCATCCCATACGTCTTGCTTTACAAGTCTCCCAGGGCAGCAGCCACCTTTTCCTTTGCATTTTTTGGAACTTGCAGTCTTCTGCCATGCAGATCCAGAGCACAACTTCCAGACATGCAGGACTGACATAAATCTGAAATACTTACTATCCTATCATACATGCAAAGTGTTTTCAACAGCTGTACAAACTGATCTAACAGCATTAGTGTAATGACTAGAACACATTTGTTTTCTGACCTTCTTTTTCTAAGGCGTAACTTCATTATGATGATTACGGCTACCAGTAAAACAATAACATAACCTCTCAACCAGTAGACAATGTAATGAATTCCCCTAAAACTTCCAAAGCAATTGCACAAGGCTTTAGATATGAACCCTCCACTAGAGTCAAAAGGAACTGCACAGCTCATGCTCCACACACTTCTTTGGAAATGTGTGTCCTCATTATTTTTCCAGCCTGCAAAAGCAGTTACTGCACCCATGTTTAATATTAAAAAGAGTGAAATCTCAATGGGCTGAGGTGTATCCTAGGTTATGCACACAATGCCAAAATGGCAGCGAGCTAGATATCTAATTCAGGGAATGTGTACATATATCCCATTTTAGACCTTTTGGAGCAGTGAGACAGCTGGTAGTGAAATCACTGGTACACATGCAAGTGAGTCAGAGAGGAGAAAGAGTAATGGGAGACTCCCACAAGTGGGAAACTCAGTGGATCTAGACATAACTATGCCAAACCAATTTACAAATGCACATAGTTAAGCCATGATTTGCACTTTGATGATGAGTGAACAAGAAGGGAAAGAGCTGCCTGTAAGACGTGACTCATCCATTTCTTTTTCTTGAAAAAAAAAAAAAAGGAAAAAAACACCACCCTTGTGAAACAGTGCTGCTGCATGACATCACTGATGGTAGGAATATACATGAAAATGTTTCTTGTAAGTTCAAGGGCCACGGCTCTGCCATTAGCTGCACCGAAAGCAGCATGGCCAGCTTAGGAGGGGAACTGGCGGATGCTGAACTTTAGGCACATCCTATTTATGGGACATAGATGGACGTGGAAATAACGGAGGGCCTAATTTGGTATGTTAACATACCTGAGAAGAAATCAAACTTTTTTTTAAATTTTTTTTTTGACATGTGTGGAAAGAATGTCCTAAAGCGTTCAGGAAATCCTCCCCAGCTTTTCTTTGGACAATGTTTCTGTCCTAAATAATCTGAGAGCCTTGGAAAAGTGATTGCAAAGGGAAAAGCACACCTTCCTCCTGAAAGCACAAGCAGTGTTTCAGACAGTAACTGCAAAGCCAGAAGAGATGTCCTGTACTGAAACAGAGGAACTGACAAGTTCATCTTGAAATACCGTAAGTGGCTGCACTTACTTAAACAAGCATTTAGGGACAGACTCATAAATACAGCCAAAATTCCAAAAAAAATCTTTGGGACAGTTTCCTAAACGCCTTTGCAAACTCAGGCTTCAGGTGCCAGCAAGTTCAGCTGGGCCATTGCATGCTGCTGCTGCTCCTTGCTTCGGGGCTTTCTGAACGGGGGGTTTCTGCCAGGTCTTACGGCTGGACACGGGCACGCGTGCGATGGCCAGTTACGCACCAGACAGCTGCTGCGGCCACCTGGGGAAATGCCCGCTTTCTGGCAGGAGCCGGTGGCCCGCTGCCAGGATGGGGCATCCCGTGGGGCATCCCATCCCTTGCAGCATCCCATCCTTTGCATGGTGGCAGCTTCTCCCCCAGCCCCGGGGTACTCATACCCTTTCCTGGTGCTGCTCACCAGAGGGCAGGAGGTGACCACGCACAGCCCCAGGGCCAGGGCTGCTGTCCCCTGGCCCTGCCTGGGTTGAGCACGGATTTGAAAGCGAGCCAGGCAGCACGTCCCTGCACCTTTACCTCGTGCATCCTTGATCCAGCTCGTAAAAACCTGACTCACAGCTGATTAAGGCTGCAGGGTGACCCAGGTCACCAGCTCTGTCTTCCTTTACAGCATCACCCACAGGGCCTCCTGGGATAGAACTCCTTTTCTGGCTTTTTTCCCCAAACCTTCTCATCTTGAGTGAAAGCTGCCAGAGGGCCACTCCGATGCCCCTGGGTTGAACTAGGTACACCGCGCTGGGCAAGGCCAGGCATACGCTTACATGGGATGCCCCAAGCCCATACAAACAATGCCAGCAGCATGACCTCGTGATGGCTCTCTGTACCCTAGGCCAGTAGATGGGATTTTCAGCATTGGTTGGGAGGAGTTTGGTGAAAACAGCAAACATGGGTTCTGCTTTATCTACAGTCATGTTCCATCCCCCAGCCTCACGGTGGTGGCCTTTTTATTCTACAGGGTTTTATGCTGTCAGACCGCATGGTAATGAGATCTTTTTAGCAGGGGTAATTTCAACTGGAAACTAAAATGAATTTTATGACAGGTCCACATCCGTGTGTATAGTCTATTCTTCTCTAAATGTGTTCTCTCTTGCCAAAGAGTGGTGTACTGTATTCACTAAAGTAAAATGAAACCCCTTACAGTATGGTTGGGATTTCTATTTCCAGGCACAAAACCAAGGCAAGCCGCACTTGACACTTGATACTCTGACAGTGTAGGTACTCTAAGAGATGTGTGTATAATCAGACCAGACCTGCTGGATAATCACTGTGGACTAAAAGGGAGGAGGGTGTGGAGTGGTGGTGAAAGGGTAAGAAGGAGGTCAGAAAGGACCATGGGCCGGACACCCAGCAAGGTACACTATGGTGTAACAGGCAGCACATGGCTGGGGAGGTCTAGAGCCACCCTTGCTTGGGAGCCAGCTGCAAGACCTAAAGATCCCCTTGTGCCATGGGACACACACCAGAGCATGAGGCAGCACAGAGGACAATATTTCAGGTACCACTTTGGACCATCCTCTGTAGACTAAATTCTTACCATAATCTCAAGGACAATGCATGGGACATACCTGAAATCAGAATGAGGTGGTGGGTTACTTCTATGTCATAGAGACTCTCTCTCCCCCACACCCCCTTGGAGTTTAATGATGATGACCAGCAAAGAATTACAGCCAAGACCAAATCTGCTTCAGAAAATATAGAAAGCCAGAAGCGTAAGATAGTTGCTCTAGGGCTGGGTTTTGGTTTTGTTTTGGTTTTTTTTTTGTTGTTTTTTGTTCTTTTTTTTTTTTTTTTTTTTTTTTTTTTAAAAAAAATTAAAGATGGAGCCTCTAGGTTCATTCTGGCAATTTTCTTCTTATCTTAAATATTTTCCATCATTTGGCTTGGAAGCTCCCATGTTAGTATGAATGTTTGTGGTGTTGGCACAGGTTGCAGTAAGAAATCATCAACAATGGCACCAAAGCATTAATATAAAGCAGCATTTTTGTGGCTGTGTGAATTTATTGCTTGTGAAGGGTGACTCACTGATAGCTGTGGAGACTAAGATCCTCAGTTAATCCATAAAAGAGAGAAAGCAAAGAATTCTCCCACTCGCCATTCCCCACAGTGCATCTCCTTTCGCAACGTCCAGCTTCAGAGGTAAGAGGAGACACTGCAGAACACAGAGGCAGCCCAGTCTCCACTGGGACTGTCAGCAAACAAATTCACAATTAGGGTATGAAGCAGTCCACTCATTCCACAAAGGAGGTCCCTGATCTAGCAGGCGGTTTGTGGCACTTGGTCATTCCTAAAACATTTGCTGGATTGGGCTAGGGTGCCTTAGACCATTCATATAGGAGCCATGATGGCTTCTCCTCCTTGTCCAGTGTGGGCTCTCTATTTGTTTGGGAATGGCTGCTGGACAGACAGGTAGCAGTCACCTTCTAAAGCCTCTGGGAGAGTGAGCCACATTAATGTACAGATAAGTTTTTCTTGGTTATATTACTACGTGCACGAGCAAATGTCCTAGGGCTTGAGTGTTTGCAGTGGCAACTAATTCCATCACCCTCTCAGGGAATAACATCTTTATTTTTAAGCGCGCTGAAAGCTTATGGCAAAGTCCTCTGCTGTTGGGCTTCCCCGGATGCAAACCCACTATTGTTATCATGTAGCTCCTATTTCTGCACATCACCAGAGCTTTCCCTTCACCCACTTCATGTAAAGATGCAGGCTCGCAGGGGCAGGATCTGTACCTTTGAAGTGACTCTCACAGGACATTACAAATCTCCCTGGAAATCTGCCACGAACTCTAGTTTATTTTTAAAGGTTTTACTTTTTTGTCTTAAGAGCAACAGCTTGTCTGCAGTCCTGGAAACACCATTAGGGGTCTGTGTGACTCAATTTATGACTCAGGAAACTGCTTATTCTGTCTTTCAAAGCACCGCATTTTTAGTTCCAGACTTCAGTCAAATTGAAGTCAGATCAAACTGATTTTTCCCCCCTCTCTAAGTAATTTAATTAGTCTGCACATCTGGAAAAAAAAAGAAAGGAAGAAAATGAAGTAAATCCTCACATTTTACAATAAATACTCACTGGGTTTCTTACTGGACATTGAGATAACATGGTTATTTATCCCATGTCTCACTTCTAAAAGGCAGTTCCTCTTCACACTGCTTGTCTGGTACCTGTGGGCATTTTAGGGGTGCATGTGTCCACAAATATGTTGTGCAGCTGTGTCCTGACATCATGCTCAGAAGTCCTGCCTTGACACTGGCAACACCTCCTGGAATGAAGCTACCGCACAACCTCAGCACTTCTAGCTGTGTAAATCCTTCCCTAGACCAGCGAACTCGCTTTGGTACAAGAAACATGTCATTGCACAGCCTCCAGTTTGTAAAGCAGCTCAAAACCCGTGGTTTTGTTTTAGCAGGTTACTGTCCCTCCCCTTGACCCACATTCTCCCTTCAACACAGCTGAACTAGCTGAACTAGTTGAACACAACTTTGTAGCTTTCATCTTTCTGTTTCTGCCTAAGACAATTTCCACAACGTTAAGCTCTTGAAACAGAATACTCCTCTCCAGCAGAAGATGTCCAAAGTTAAAATCCTGATTTTACTGCCTGTTCCAGCTTGGGCTTTGCACTGAGACTCTCACCGGCGACCAGGATGACTTCTTTTCTCTTATGGGCACAAGGGCAGAATGGTTTCTCATGCTCTGTGCCCTCCTCGGTCCACTTCCATGCTCTTGCAAAAAAAAAGAGCAGAAAAACAAAAGCCCATTTGTTCACCTAGTGATTTAGGAGGATTCCAGAAAACCCCTATCAATTCTAGGATTTCAAGTCCTCAGCTCTCCTCCACGTCCCTCTGCAAGGGGCTGCTGCCTTTGTGCCAGGGCTGGGGAGATAGGCAGGCACCAGGAGCCACAGCCAGCCAATTTCTATGACAGCCAGCACTAGCATGAGGTGGGGAGGGCGGCCGGAGGCAGTTATGCTGTAGCACAAAGCCATAGACAGCCCGCCGTGCGTTTACTCAAACCACAGGCACGTGAGCATGCACTCTGAAAGGTGGACCTTGCTCTTCCCTCGCAGCTGGGGAGCTCAGCAACAAGAAGCTTGCTCTGCAGGGTATGCGTTCCCCTGCACGGCGATTTGCAAAGACCTCTGTGAAGTCTTCACATAGGTCCCTCGAGTTTATCCATCAGTCCCTCAGAGGCGACCCTGAGAGCTGTAGCTGCCCTGGCAGCCTCTCAGAGATGGGCAAGCTCAGGGCTGTATGATCTGGCTGCAGCCGAGTACCCGTGCAGGCAGTTACCCCCTTCCTACCCCGTGGCTGTTGGGCTTTGTCTGTCACCAGCAAGGGAAGACCAGGCCTGAGAGTTTAATTTGAGATGGGGGTAGGGGGTGTAGCTTCTTTCCTTGCTATGTAATAGCAACATGTAAATATGATATATGCATACAAATTCTAATATATTACGTATGAAATGAAAGTAACTGCTGATTGTTGAAAAACTTGCATTACTCATGAGTGGCAAAGCCATTGACTGAGGTCATCTCCATCCAATACAGATAACACCTTTATACCACACCGACACGCTTTCGGCACATAACACACAATTTGCAGGAACCCTACTTTAAAACTACCATTTTTAGAACCACCTCTAAGTAAGATTCCCCCCCCCCCCCCCCCCCGCCTTTCAGTTGAGACAGCTTCTGTCTCTCCTTTTTTTTTTTAAACCCAGAAATCTGCCAAGTACAGAAATGAAGGAAGAGAAACCCTTTCCTTTCCCTTCCCCTGGGCTAAAATATTTTAGAAACCTGTACAAGTGACCTAGACTAACTTTTTTCTATTACTAAAGCAGAATGCACAGTTTAGGGAAAGGATTAGGTGATGTGCTTGAGAGGACAGAGGACAGGGTGACGCTGTGATTGAAATGGTGAGGAATGAGAAACCTCTTCATGGTAGGAAGGCAATTTAAAACAGGAGGTCAGTGCACACCACAGGTCTGAAGTTGCTTCCCTTTGCCTGTCTGCAGGAAAAGAAACTGTTGGAAGGAGAGGAAGCAAGACTGTGGTAGGGAAAGCCCTGGCTTTGCTCCACATTACTTTCTTACGATGATGCTGGAGAGGGTCACAGAGGGGTTTGGCTTTTGCTGGCTCTGCAACACTCGGTCACAGCCCTCAGTAGCCAGGAGCAGCCCAGGACCTATCATCGCACCCAAGTAATGCACCTGCGTTACGAAAAGCAGTCACACTTTCCATCACCGAGGGGTGCCGCCGCAAGTCCTGCCAGCTCTTCTGGCGGCTTCCCCCTGCTTCAACAACATTGCCTCTGTCTGGAATAGGCATTACGGGATGAAACCGAGGGGAAAGAAATTAAGCTGAATAGGAGGAAAATTTGCTACCATATAGCCTATTTAGACTGCAAACTTGTCTCCCAAGGGAAGTGGTAGGAAGCACCATAGCTTGAGTCATTTAAAACTACACAGGACAAAATGATCAAGAGGGCAGAGTAGGAAACTATCCTGCACTGGCAGCAGGGGAGCTTGGATCACTGCAGATGATGATAGTGCTGAGTTTCCAAGTGGCTATGAAAACATGACGAGGCCAAGAGGTAAACATCCACTTTGGGCTTTTAAAAACAGAGCAACTGAAGCCTCTTGATAATTCCCAATGATTAATTTTCTTTTCTGGCTAACCTTGCATATGCAGACTGCTGCCTACACCTCAGCTGCTCATTGGAAAACCAAACAAAAACACAAGTGTGAAATACTGAGCTGTACACTTAATTCCTGACAGGGCAGGAGTGATCCAGCCATTGAGTCAGGGTTTGCAATAAGTATTTTCTGGGTCTTGTGCATGAGTCTGCAGCCCTGGCCTCCAGAGGACAGACCCCATATTAACCCCTGCTCTGTCAACAGCACCTGGGTCTCGGTAATGCTTTGTGTCACTGAAAATATGAGGGAAGGTTTGGGATCCAATTAAAAGTTTCATTGAAAGCCAAGCATTTTTTTTTTTTTTCTGCTTTGGTGGAAAGAAATGAATAGGATATTAACCGTATATAAAATACCGGGATTTTTGTTACAGTTTGGGTTAACCTGAAATGGAAGTAACAAAGAAGAGTTGGACTTGACCACTTCTGCTGTTTTTTCAGAGAGCCCTCCTCCTGCAGCTTGGCTTTACCTCTCTGCTTTGCACGAACTTCCTGTATGACTACGCACAAGACGGTTATTCCCTCTGTCTCACTTCCCCTTCAGTGAAATAGGAGGTGGCGGGTCCCCACTTGCCACTCTTTGTCCATCTTGCTTGGGGTTACCAGCACTGTGAGATAAGGTCTGCCTTACAGCCCTTTTAAACACTTTCAAGTTGCATAGGAGGCAGTTTCTTAAGCTCATTGGTCCCCATCACCAAAGCAGCGGGGGGGAAAAGGAGTGAATCCCCTTGCACAGAAATAAGCAGATCGTTGGCTGTTTCTCCCCCTGCTCCAGCATCCACCTCCAGCACATCTCTGCCAGAGCAACTTGCCCACAGACCCGGCTCCCAGAAGCCAGTGCTGCCTTGCCACAGCCTTTGCAATCCCTATTCCTCCTGGACTCCACCTCTTCCCATGCATCCCCTTGGAGACCCAGCACAGACTCGTTCCATCTATCCCAGTACCTGCTCTTGACGAAGTAATAACATAATTAGTGTATACTCTAAATAGCAAGTGAGCACATGCTGTTCAACCAAATGAACAGGCTCTAGTGATTATGGCATGATAATTAATGGCTTTGAACAGGACCGGCTTAGAGGGCAAGATGAAATTTCACTGTTGTAGGACATCAAATAGACATGTACATAAAAAGAGCCACTGGTCCAAAAAAAATATAAATCTCACAGTGGTAATGGAGAGGCAGATGCGTGGCTCTCAGAGGGAAAGTTGGTCGTGTGTGCATTGAATAACAGGCAATTATTGGTGGTTTTACTGTTTGCCCTAAAGAATGTAGAAGAGCGTCAAATGGAAACTTGATCTATGGGAGGGAAAATAGTGCGGCATCCTTAACCCTATGCCAGTGTGGCTGGACCAGGGTCCAGTTTGTTTCCACAGTTAAGTTTGTTGTGAAAAGTCAAAGAAAGTTTTGCTCTTCCACCTCTGTGCATGTACAGTTAGCTATTGCAGATCCATTTTGAGCAGTCAGGAACTCAAGGGAGAAACACCAGGACTGAGGTACCAGGGGGGAAGCATCTGCATGTCCCTGCTTGCCAAACTGGTGTCCCCAGCAGGACTCGTCCCCATGCTAGGGAGCAACATGCCCTGGCCTAGAGAAAGCACGGGAACGTTTTCTAGACAGACCTTTCCACCTCTCCTGGTGGGTCCCACACCAACACGGATTCGTTACCTGACAGCCTGTGCAAAAAAATCATCCTTTGGCCTCAAGCCGTGAGATGTGAAGTCATTTGCCATATCTGGCAGCTGCGCTATCTACCCTAGAGGAAGACCAAGGTATGAAAGCCACGATTATTCAAGTTTAAGCATTGGCTTGTGAAATAAATGTAAATGTGTTTACCATGAATTGTTACAACAAATAAAATATTTAGAGAAACATACTTCTCAGCCAAGTGATTTTGTTGCTCCCTTTGGTATTTACCGTACTCACTTTTGAAGTTCAGATTAATATTTATATTCAAGCTATGAGCACAAATAGAAATCAATCTATCTTCTTCTACGTTTTCTACAGAATATGGTGCCATTACGCTGACTGTGTCTCTGTCCAGAGTTATCATTCCTTTTAAAGTTACCAGGTGCTCAGCAATGGGAATTACAGACTGAAATGGTGCCTCTACTAAAAACTCCAAGGAGAACATGTACTGGGATTCATTTGCTTCTAACCTCAGGCAAAACCATTTTCATTGGGATGTTTTAGTAATCTTTCCTTGAAACTTTTCCCCCTTCTTTTTAGTGCAATTGGTAGATTAGGGTGTTTTGGTTTTTTTTAAACATACTTCAAGTGGTTTAAATTGGGTGTATCCTTTCACTGAAGAACATACTGATTTTCAGGGGATTACAAGTGGTCAAAAATAGAGAAAAGTTTCACAAAACATCTGAAATATGTTGAAACAGAACATCTGGGCACTCTCAACACTAGCTTAAAAATCAATTTCTATCTTAAAGTTTTGTTTTCCCCTTCCAGTTTTCTCCCCTCTCTGTTGAATGCAACATATTGAATGAGTTCTTAATTCTCTTCACCGTTTTGCCTTTTTTTTTTCTTTTAGTATTCTGCCAGTTTGCTAAACTTCCATGATTTTGAAGAGTTACAGATTGATTAAAGCAAACATGCATCTCTGTCTCTGGGACTATAGCTTTCTAAACTTCTTCAGTGTAAAGTCTGAGGCAAAAAGGAGAAAAAGAAAAGCTGGCAACCCCCAATCATTGAATTCAGTGTGTGTGTGAGGAAAGAATTAAGTGGAAGAAAAATAGTTATTTAGACTTCCACAGAAAATTAAAAGACTCCCCCGTAAGCCTATAACTTGTCATTTCTCTTTTAAAAAGAACACTTCATTAAAGACACAAAATGAAAAAATTGAATAGATATATTCAGTATAGTTTTAGCATTATATTTTCACAGAAGACAATCACTTGGGTGTTTATTTGGAGCTAGAGAGTCTTTAGGCTCCTTAAAACCTCCGTTTCTTATGCAGCTACCATTTCTAAGCAGCTAGTCTCCAAATAGGAGGCTTTTCTACTAAACAAATGGATTAATTTTTTTCATTGCCTTACATAAAAAAACATTATATATTCATATCTCCAAAGAGGACACATCCATCCAAGCTCTTTTCAATTTATTTGAGGAATGAAACCTTAAACACCTTAAGAAAAATGATGGAGGACCGATAAGAGCTGAATCTACCCATGTAAATCCTGAGCACCACCTAACATCAGGGTCTATATTTTTCACACAATGTATAATTTAAGTTACAGTCAGCTGGGGATGTCAAAAGTTTTGAAAGCAACTATGCAAGTTTATGGCAGAAAAAGCCCCTATCCAAGTCAGGGAAAGGATGTCATGCTTGCTATGTTTCTTATATTTTCCTTAAGTACTTGCGGGTTGCCTTCCTTGGGGAGAAGATATGGGACCAGAGGGATTTTTGGCTGGTCCTGGTGTGGTCATGTTTCCATGTTATGAGGCTCTTGCTTTTTTAATCAGAGACTACACAAAATACTTCCAGCCCTATTGTATCTGCAATTGTGGCTAAAATCTGAAACAGTCAAAGCCACACTTGTTTCAAGCTGGGATCTGACAAGAAGAATAAGAGATTTTTCTCATAAAATTGTCTTCTGCTTTCCTTCCACAGCACTTCCACTGATATTGGGTGGGTTGGCTCCTCTCTGGGCAGGTGGCCACGCAGGGTCCTTCTGGAGCTGAGACCCCCTTCCAGCCTTGGATTCAGAAAGGACATGGAGCAAGCTTGGCACCTAACTCCCATTAAAAGTAAGTGGAAGATGGACTCCTAGTTCCCTTGGGAACCTCTGGAAATGTGGAGTTTTGCCCCTAAGCAGACCAGATACTGTGTACTACTTCAGAGCCGCACCATTAACCTCCCACCACAGTCAGCTGTAGCCTGTTTCCTATGGAAGGACTAATTGTACATAGTGAATAAATACTACCTAACATTTAAAACCTCATGCTAACACCAATGATCGAGATGCATAAAATCAAAGTCTAGACATTCTTCTCAGCTAGCTTATAAACTAGCTCTTCTTCAGCACTTAAACATACAGTTTCTGCCCCCCTCCCCAGCTTTTAAATAAACTCCGTTGAAAGCCACAAAAGTGATCTGGACCCTTCTTCCTCCAGAAGCCTAACGATCCTGGCAAGCAGCTGGCCTGTAACATGAGTCCTGCGCCCTACGGTCTCTTTTGTGTGTGCCCTCCCAGCTAAAGAGTGGGTTATTGGATGTCCTTTGGCAGGTGCTACTGGATTAAGGGGGCCGTGAACGAGTTCTGAATTGGGGCTTTTTTGCGCTACTTAAGTAAACATCATCAACTGTGTAAACCTCCTTATCTCCTACAAGGCATTTGGGATTTTGTAGCAGAAAGGTTGGGTTTTTTTGTGTGTATGTATTTCATTAAAAATTATGTAATAGTTTTGTTTTCTTGAATGCAATTGTGAAATAACATGCTCTCATTCTGAATACCTTCTGTGACACTATACTGTCAATTCCCCCCTGAAGACTAAGCAAAAACATCCCCAAGCTTGAACCAACACAACAGTTGCTTTTGACAGGAGTCATCCCAACGCACGCTCAAAGGAGTGCTACAGCAAGGGTCAGGACATTCAGATTTATTTCTGCTGCCCTGTGCCTTGGGAAATGGACTCAGGGCTGTAGCTAATCTCTTTGTCTAATATAGCATACCAGGTTTTTGTACTAAGAAGCCGTGGCATCAGAGCAGTAAAGTAACAGGAACCAGTCTCCTGCCAGTGTAAACATGCAAACCCCAGAGCCAGGGTCTTAGGCTTTAAAGCTTACTGAGAGTCACATATTCACAGAAAAGACCAAGCTTTCCATGTAGCAGCAGAGCTGTGGTAAGAGGAAACTTGTGGGAGACCCTTTTCCCTGCTGTTGGGGAGCACACGAGCCTGCTTTGCACTTCAAAGAAGCAAAAGCCTGCAGGGGGATTTTTGTGTTGGAGATACGGAGGGGAAAGGTGTGCCCCGACTCCCTGCCTGTCTCAGGGGGTCCTTCTTCAGCAGCTTCTCCTCTCCTTTCCTCTCCACCTTTTCCATTTCTATTTCCCCTCTTCTGCTGATATCCCCTTTCTTCTTTTTCCTCCTACCCCCCATGGTTCCTCCTCACCCCTACAAAACCCTCTGATTCTCTTTGCATTTTTCTTTCCCCACAATCATCTCTGCAGCATCTGCCCCAAGCAGGAACTCATCCAGAAGAGAAGCTTTGCCCAAGCCCCCTTGTCAAGACACTATCACTTGCTTTTTTTATAGGTCTGGTTTCATAGCTTATTTTTTTCTGCTCTAAATGCAGAATCTGAAGAGCTGAATTTGAAGACTTGACCTGAAGAGGCAGGGGCAAATTCATAAAGAGAGGAGTCATGTCAGTATTGCTGATCCTCCAGAAATTTCTACAGTGTGAGCTTCACAGCCATTTGTTGTTCTTATGGCAAGCATATTGTTTGCATTAGGGAAGGAATTATTTCATACCGATAAGAAAAGATAGCTAATTCAGCATAGTGGGAAAACTGTTTCATAGAGGTCAGAGATATTTTTTTGTGTGTTTGTTTTAAACTAGGAATAATAGCAGTTGCTTTTACAGCTATCTGTCTTCACATCTTCTATGCCTTTTTTCCATCTACAAACATTGACCCTCCTCTGTGTCAGCTGCCCCATTTTGCTTTGGAGTGAAGGCACATGAGAAGGAGAGCTCACAACAGCATGTCCCACACAAAGCGAGTGCACCTGTCCCCAAGGCAAATGGGGTTGCTCACTGGCAGCCTCCTCTTACACAATAGGAGGAACTTTCCTCTACTCAAGCCATGACATCATATCAACATATCAATGCCTCCCTGCCCCCTGCTTCTAACCTTCTGTAAGGCATATCCTGACAGCAGCAGGGAGAGCTCCAAAACCCCCTTGGCGGAGCTGCCCTGGGTGCCCGCGTTAGTTGCTTGCAACCTCCCACAAAGCCCAAAGCACCCCGGCAGGCTGTGCAACACTGTGTGTTTCCTGATTTACTAGGCAGCAAGCTTACCGGAGGCTGATTCATGGTAATTCATAGAATTCAGGCACTTGCATTTCAGGGACTTTTTAAAAGATATGCTCTAGCACTGCATAAAAAGCTCCCGACTACCCAGAGATGTTCACCAAGCACACAATAAGCAGCCTTTGCCTTGTGGTTTCTAGGAAGCTGCGCATCCAGGCCACCAGCACCAACCACATAACACGTCTAGAGTAAGCAACCCGGCTTTGCAAACCAGATAAGGACGCCATGAGCAGCTGTACCCTCCTGTGGCACTGAGAGCTGACGAGGATGCGAGAAAGGTTTGATCCCTTAGTCGATGCCTTTGTCTACCATGGGTTTTCTGTGCCTACTGGGCAGCTCAGCTCAAGGCTCATCCAGCAACTGCCTCCTCTCAAGATCCTTCCTGGCTCCTCTCTCACCCACAGCCCTCTCTTAAAATGACAAGGAACGGGGGTACATGAATTGCCCTCTCTCCTTTAAAGACATGTCAGGTATTAGCCAGGCTCTCTAAGGAGGGATGTATTTTTGCTGCTTCTGCTTCACCTGATCTGTGCACAGAGGGTTTGGACTTCCAAGTTTGCCAACACTGGCACAGTCTTCATGGCTTCCCAAGCAATGCAATGAACTTCAACTATTGTACGAAAAGAGGGGGGCCTGTTCATTTGAGCCCTGCCCTTTACCAAAAGAGCTGATTCAGAATTGCTGCCTGTAGCAGCTGTCAAATATCCTTCATCCTAAACCACTGCCATTTAGGGGTGGCTTTGCATCTAGAAAACCAGAGAGAGACACCCACAAGTAGTCTAGGAAGGATTTATCTTCATTTAAAGGGATGGTCTGAAATTGCCACAAAGGGTCTGCAACAAATTCTCCAGAAGAGGTGATACCTCTCAGATTTAATGAAATCCCTGTGGAATTGCTCTGTCAGGCAAGTCATTAATACAAGCTGTCTTCTGTATGGCTTAATGTTAAGAAAACAAAATATTCTGAGCCAGCAACATATTATAGAAGTGTTTAATAGTGACACATCCTTTAGCTAGTCCTGTAAGGGAAATGGACCTATTTTTGACAGCAGCTCGAGTTAACAAGTAATGGCTTTTGTGGGCATCTGAGTGGAAAACCCTTATCAGGAGAAAGCCATTTGTATTGCAAATTAGATGGTAGGGAATAGACAGTGAACCACCATACAGTCTGTTTTAAAACCTACTGATAGAAGTTCAGAGTTCACACCTAAGCAACTCTTCTATTGAGGGTCAGAAATGTAAAACACAAGCTGTAAGTTTTCCCCTACAGCTTAAACTGGAAGCTCTGATTGGAGCTTGCCAACTTGAAATCATGAAGCTGAACTCCCTTGGAGTATGAGAGTTTCTGCTGAATCAGGAGAGGCAGAGCTTTGCAGAGACCTCTGAGTGAGGATGGTGGAGGCAGAGCCCCCTCAGGAGACTGCAGATATGTGGTTAGATCTGGTAATCCTTTTAGGATTATATTTTTATATGAAACAAAACTGCAGTCCAAACTGCGCACCTCGGCCAAAACAAAGGACAGCCACCTCATGCCTATAGCAGGCTTTGGTTGAACTCCAACATTTTAAGCTTTGTCATGCTTCTTTCCCACCCCAGCGCTGCTACTTGATGTAAAGAAATGCTTTCTAGGAAGAAGATTAAAAAAGTAAATAAACAAGTGCTCCATCCAGGGAAGACCCAGCCACAAGGGCAGACAAAGGTTTTTCCCATGCACCATCAACTCTCTAGCCCAGCCTCCTGCACCATGCTACTCTCCCCCAGCATGGCTGCTAATTTTGGGAGGTGAGGGCTGGCACCACTGCACTTCTCTGCTGTTCCGTCAAATGCAAAAAACACATGTTGGGAATAAGGCAAAATAAATGTGAAATGCTGTTGGGAAAAATGAGGTCAGCTAGCCCTATCTGTGGCCCAGCAGAGTACCCCATCTACCTCCAGCTGCCTATCATCAGCAACCAAGGAATGATTGTGGTGGAATTAGTGGTGTACGTGGCTTTTGCCTTCCCACAAGAGAAAACCTAATACTTTTTGCAGCTTCACTTTCTATGAAACTCATCGGGGCAAACGGCATCGCGTTCACACTTCTGGTAACTACAAGATGAAATCAAAGCTAATCACGGCACCATAAAGTCAAAGCCGCTGACTACAGTTGTCTTCTAAGGAGCAGCTTCTTCCATTGATAGAAGAGAAAGGTTAAATAAAAGCAAACCAAACTGATGCTGACAACAGATAAAGATACCAGCAGGCTCCTTTGGAGACCCATGCAGGGAGGTACCAAGCGCTGACTCGTAGCAGCCAGGAAGGACGGCTCTGCACTGCATCCTCTGGGGAAGAGCCACCCACCCGCTTGGGAGGACTGCGATTCACAGGCACACTTGCAGGTTCATCACCGAGAGCATGGCCCAGCATTACCCCGGTGCCACTGGGGGAACGGGGAGAGAAACACTGGCACCGCCTGTTAGCTCTGCAGCGCGCAGCACACCGCACTCTTCCTCTGATCCCCACCAGGCACGGCAGCAAGCAGCGCAGCCGCATACCTGCGGTGCTCTCTTGACAGAATAAACACAGGCTGGCAGCCCGCCCCACCCTGCTTATCACCTGCCTTTTAGGATCAAAGGGCCCAATGCACCACTCTTCAGCTTGTGGTGCCCCATGCTGTTACCTAACCACGTAGGAGATTTTTCAAACAAATGCCTCTACCCTTCCCTTTTGCTGCCCTCACTTTGTGGCACACCTGTGATACTGTCCCGCTATCCCCCTCCGATTCCTCCTTTGCTGTGGCACCTACAAAAACTTGGCATGAGCTGCTGCCATGTCAGAGCACTGGCTAACCTGCCAGTCTGTGTCGCTGCCTGCATGTCCATTTGTTGTCTCTGGCTTCTTTTTTTTTTAAGCTGAGAAACTGAGGCAGGGATGCTTTCTTTCATCTGCTCTTACGCAGAACCCAGCACAGTGAGGAGAAGTAGTCTCAGTTCAGAAAAAAGAGATTATTACCTACTCCGATTTTGGGAGGGTAGCTGTGAATTGAAAGGAGGGGGTGAAGGGAAGAGGTATGTAAACCAGAGTATTTGGGGCTTTATTTGGGCTTGATGATGATGGTTCTTCCCACAGGGCAGTCCCCTGTGAGTGCTCTGTGCTCTGTCTCAGACCTTTCCCTCCCACCTCCTGTCCCTGCCTCCTCCTCACCCTCATGCATGCTCCCTCCCAGCGCTTGGAGCAGGTGCTCTGGACATCTTGCTCCATCCCTGTCCACCTAGCAGATCCACACAGAGGAGTAAGCGCCCAAAACAGAGGATTCACAACACTTCAGAGGATGCTCTGAGCCAGCCCCAGGAGAGAGGCATCTCCCCCAGAGCAGGTCCTGTTTGGGGTTTTACACAGAGGACCGCTGAAAGGCTTGTTATGGGCTGATTCGGGCCAGTCTTCAAGGTCCAAGTGGTGATGTAAAATATCAGTGTTGAGGGTCCCTGCTCACGAAGCTGTCATTGTGGGGCTACAGAAGGAGCCACTTTCTCCCCGTCTCCCCCCCCCCGCAGCCATGCACTGCAAAACCACCGCTTCACTGCGCCTCTGCGCGCTCCCCCCGTGTGCGGCGTGGTGCGGCACTGTCACACGCGTCGGTGAGAGATGGTGCGAGAGATGTGAGCGGGGCCTCAGCTGCAGCCGCCGTCCTGGCGGGCACAGGGGATGGGCTGTGGGGCTGCTGCGCTCGCCACGGTCCCTCGGTGCAGAGCGAGTGGGTGATTTGAGGAGAGTGTAGCTAGTAGGCTCGAGGAACACGTTTATGAGGACAGCTTGGAGACCCTGTCCTTGGACAAGTAATGAGTACGTGGCATGGTCAGCACATCCTGCAAACACTTAGAGGGTGTAAAACACAGAAGATGTATTATTTATGGTGTAAAGTAAATAAAATACAATGTGCATACACACAGTGTATGGACATACCTAGTGTATGTGTACCTCTATGTTGCATACTGCGAACACACATTCATAAGCTACAATAGTCTACAGTAACTAGGCTACTTAGATGAAAAGAAGAGAAACTTGCTGAATGCTAAGGAAAAATCCCTACCCATAAATTCTCCCAGTGAATAGCCTAAGGGAAAGGATGGAAAGAATCCTTACTACTACAGCATTCAAAACCCATCAGAGCAAGTACCCTGCAACCCTTAAACTCTGCCTTGTAAAAGCTTTGTCTGGATAGCCTGGAAGTTTCTCCAGTCTTTATCTTTGAGGGGGCACAAAAGGCTTGAGCAAAAGCAAGCTGCACACCCAAAAGACTATCTTTTCATGCCAGCAAAATAAAAAGCTACTACAACTTATAAAATAAGAGTGTCTTTACTAAGTGAAGGCAGCAATGCTGTTGCCCTGGTCACTGGCTGGAACACTTGGGACAGGGGTCCAGTGCACGCGCAGCAGCCGGGCTACGGTCCCCGTGGGACCCTGGTCTCTGCAGGATCCTCTGTCACCTTGGCGTGCATGGGGTGGGAAGGGGGGTGAGAGTGGTGAGCAGCCAGCTTGTTTTTCACCTCCTGACTCCATATTCAAAGGCAAGGAAAACAAGCCCTAGAAAACTGCCACACTGGCTAGAGCAGCTGTTTGTAGCAACTTTTGCTAATTGGCTCCAACAGCTAAAGAGGCAGCTCGCCATTTGCCCTGTTCTCCAGGTATGCTCTGTGGCAAGGAAAGGGAAGTCTGAAAAAGGAAGGAAGATTTTGTACCCTGAACCAATCTTTTTAAAAGAGAAACCAATGCAGATGGGTTACTAAATACTGAAGGTCATGTATGTTTCCCTTACCCATAAATACAGGCAAGTACACTTGTTTCATTTTCTGTCACTTAAAAAATAGCCTGAAGCACTACACAAATAAGCTGAAGTCCGTAAGTTTGATCCAGCAGCAGTGTCTCGTGAATCCCAATTCCACTTTCTCATCACAACTTGCTATGCTGAAAGATGCCACAGCAAGCCCTGAGACTTAGAGTGACTGAGGGAGTGGGATGTGCAAGTTACTCTGAAGCCTGTCAGTGGTGGCTTGCCTAGATTCCTTTGACGATCCCAGTCTAAACGCTTGCTAGCATGTGAATATCAATACCTTTCTAATGTCTGAGCTCTGCAGAAAGATTTCTTGGGGGTTTTTCACTTACAAGGCAAAGAAAATTTGCAAGCATTCCCGTGGTCCGGGCGGGGAGGAAGATAGGGGGTACTGCAGTCCCAGAAAATGTGTAACCAGATTGGAGGAAGAGGGGAAGCGACCGAAGGACAGTGCTGCTGTGGCACCTTTATGGTGGGATAACAGAGCAGGTGATGGGGCAGGAGGCAGCCTCGGAGGGGGACATGTTGTGATGCCCCCACTGAGAGTAGGGGTCTCGCAAGGAGCCAGGGCCAGGAAGGTCTTGCACTGGGAAGGAGCAGAGGGGAGAGAAGCATGCACGTGTCTGGGGAGGGAGCCCACACAGCACAGAGCCCTGGGAGGACCTGAGACACCCCAGTACTTGGGCTGAAAGGAGACAGGCTGCAACAGGGACAGAAACAACAAAAAAATCCCAAGCATTTGAGCAATTTTGTTGCAGCTAGGAGAGAAGCAAAAGCATGGGCAGAGAGTAATTTGCGGAGAGCGAGGTGACTTCAGACAGACTTGCCTTACAGAGAGCTCTCTAACTTCCTCCACGCACTTGTGCGACTGACGTTAGCTCTTGCCAAAACCATTTTTACCTTTTTGTTTCATTTCATGCTTCTCACAAACCAAGTTTCAACAGTACTGGTCCAGTAAGCCCATACCCTTTACCTATCTTTGATTTGGTTTCTTGGTTGTAAATTCTTCAGGGTGCTTTCCCGTACATTTGTAGGGCTCCTAGCACAGCAGTGGAGTGCGTTAGTGAAAAGAAAGAGGGCAAAGTCACAGGGAAAACTGTGAAACTCAAAAGCTAGTGGTTTTGGCAGCATTTGAAATTAAAATGCTGTCCACTTTATTATTATTATTATTATTATTATTATTTTATAAGAACAAAGTGAATCAACATTTTATTGAAGCAAATTTTCAATGTATTTTTTCCTGAAAATCAAATTCCTTACTAGAAGCCCATCTTTCAGCAGATGATTTTTTTTCATGATTTTAAATGATTATGTAGATGATGCTGATAAGAATGCCAGTCAAGCTGTTTTAAACAAGCATGTCCTGAGATATCTTTCTGGAGAAAGAGCACTCTGATAATATTGATGAGTTTTATGCAAAGCTCAAGAAAAATAACATTCTTGGTCGAAGAAAGAAAACCCCTTTTCTGCTAGCCCCAGCATTCTGATCGGAGAGAAAGAATGGAAAGCCATTTATGTTAACACATGGCTGAACCTTAAGGTGAGACACTCAAAACCGAATAAATCTAAGTTATGGGAAGCCCAGTGAACGTCCTGGCTTCCCACAGAGGGAGTTACACATCTCCAACACCTTTGTAGCTGGTGTATCTGTGAACTTGAGCTTTCTAAGCCTTAACATGTGTGTTTAGCTTTGAAGAGGTGAGTGGCACCGTTTACATGGTTGTACACAAAGTCAAGGCTCGTGCTGCAAACAGAAACCACACACGCATGCACACACTTCACCACCGCAGAAGGGTTCCCATCAGACCCGAGGGAGCCAGCAATAGCCACAGCAATAAAGTCACGCACAGCTGCAGAACGGGGGTCTAGGTCTGCATCGTGCTGAGATTTAAATACAGATCTGTTTGCCTAACTGCAGGCTTCTGGGCCCGAAAATGCTCTTCCCTTTGCATTACCAGTTCTGGTCTCCTCCAAAAGTGCTCTGAGTATGGGGTTAGGTGAAACCTTATAAAGTGCTTTGAGATCTCAGGCTGAGGAGCGCCAGCAGGGAGGCAGGCGTGGGTGCAAGCTTACGAAACCCCAAGCCGCGACAGGTACACGCTTTTAACAGCACTTATTTGCAGCCGCCTTCTTGAAAGCTTGGCCCTATCCCCCCGCTCAGCCCCACGGACGCCTGCGGCCTCCCCTCGGACGGCGCAGGCGTGCCGCTTATAGCCAGGGAGGGCCCTTTTGAGAAACCAGCGAGTAACTGAAGAAATGCGGCAGAACTCGACAGCAAGAAACGGCAGCGGGAAAAAGCGCGAAACAGGAAAGCGCCGGCGAGGCTCGTGCCGTCCCCCCCGCCGGCGCTCGGCAGGGACGGAACTGCTGCAAAAGCGGCGCAGGGCTGTTATCAGGCCCGCGCAGGGCCTGCGGTTTGCTCGCTCTCGCAACCCTTCTTCAACTGCCACTTGTTTTTCAACAAACAGGATGCCTCCGCTTGGGCTGACAGCCTCCCCGCAAGTTGGGGGCGCGGGGCGGTGTGTGCGTCCTTCTGGCCGCCCCGGAGCCGCCGGGCCCTCTCCCCCGGGGAGGGCAGCTTCAGGTGCACCCCGGGCAGGCTGCCGCCGCGGGGACAGGCCTATCTCCTTCCTGCAGCCCTCCGCGGACGAGCAAAACAAGAAGCGTGCGGTACGGGCTTGGCCCCGTCGGAGAGGAAAGGCTGAGCTTCCACCTTGCTCGCTTTGTTATTATTCCACCCCAAAAGCAGTTATTAAGGAAGTGCTTGTGCTACTTTTAGGCACGGAGGGCACATCCAAGCTGCTTGCCTCCCCGCGGGCCCATGCAGCCACCACTGACATCCCGTGGCGTGATGGGCGCAGGGATGTGGCTAGCACGATTTCTTTGCTGTGCCGTCCCCCTGCACGGGCTGGAGCAAAAGCACAAGGCAGGACTGGATGAACGGAGATGCTGCCAGGGGAGGCAAAGGAGCGGCTGCCCTCACAGCCAGCAGCACCAGAGCCTGTGGCAGAGCCAGGGCTCCTGACAGCCTTGCTGGGCAGCTCCTACTGCCCATTTTCACCGCAGTGTTGGAAAAAACCCTGCACCAAGCTTTGCTGCTCAGGCTCCTCAAGAAGCACATTCTGTTTTTCAAGGTCGCTTGGGCTATCCTATGGAGAAGCCTGTTGTCTCTGCAAACAAGCGAGGTACCAGCCTGGGTTTCTACTCAGAAGTTAGATACGGAAAAAGCATAACACGCTCTGCCCCTGGTCTGATAATTGCCTGGCCGAAGGTTAGCCTCTGTCAGCAGAGATGGAGCCCGTGCCAATGGCAGCTCAGGCTTTGCGGCAGAGCTGCAGCAGGGCTCTCTAACCTGCAAGCTTTCTGGCACTGCCCAGTGCTGTGGCAAGTCAACACTACAGAAAGCAGAAAAAAAATACAGCTCTAGAATGACATTTTCAGAAAAACGAAGCTTTCCTTTTGAAATATTTTCTGGAGAAAAAAAAAAGGAGAAACACCTCTAAACGGATGCATAGTTTCTTCTCACAGTTCCCTGTCCCACAACACCAACCTCCAGCTTCGCTGGACCTTGGGAGGTTTTTAGGGAGTCTCCAAGCAGTGATGTTTGGTAGGACTGAACTGCGCCCTGCTTGTGCTCTCCCTGCCCATGGCTGTCCCCCTACTCTGCTGGCACAGGAAGGTGCAAAGCATCACCTACTGCCAAGATGGTGCTAAGCCAGGCTGGAGAAAACCCTAATGCACCAGTCCTCCTGGATCTGAAATTCTAATGAGCTAAATGAGTCTTGTATTGCATATAATTTGTCAGCTAGTCTTATTTCTTTTCCCGTTCCCATATTGTCCACAAACAACTCATAATATTTTCAAGTTCACCTGCTGCTCAAAAGTAATTGGAAACCTTTTTTTTCCTGGATTTTCTTTATGTTTGCTATTTGAACTGGATTGCCCAGTTGCAGCTGGAGATGTACAGTAGTCAGGCCCTGAAATAATGAGTGTAATGCTAAGGTAACTTTCTGATGAAAACATCAACTTCATCGGATTTGAAATTCAAAGTAAACAAGAGATAATTTTGTAGATAGTTGGGCTCAGAACTGTAAGTCAAAAAAAATGAGGTTCTGTTTCTACTTCTCTCTCCCACAGACTTCTGATATGACTACTCTTTCCCGGTTCTTTATCCATGAAGATGAGGAACATCCTATTCCCAGAGTAGTCTAAGCACCTTCTGAATGTATTTGACTATCTTTGTGTATCACTTTGGTCCAGTGCACACCAAACAAAACTGCAAAGCTCCTTTATCAGCCTGCTTTTCTGTGGAGGCAGTGCTTATGTGATTGCTCCCATTCTCTCTGTACTTCCCCTAGCTTTTCTGGTTTGTGGGCCAACTTTAACTAAACTTGATAGAGCAGAAGTGATCTTAAGTGCCTATGGCTTTCATGAAACATGGCAGTAGCAGAGAGGCTCTGTCAGTTCTCCCAGCTGAAGGGCGCCCAACAGAGATTTTAAAGATTCCTCAAGAAGAGAAAAACCTTCAATCAGATTACAGCCTTATCGGATGTTAGAGCTGCAGCCACAAGACCCATGTCTGTAGGAAATCAGCCTTTGCTAGTTCTGCCTAGGACAGCATGTCTTGGCTTTTTAAATGCAGCAAACTAGACTTGCCTTGAATTCAGAACACAGGCTGCTTCCATCTGAAATTTTACCATAAGCCCAACATTTCCATGGAGAAGATTTTTAGTGGTTTTGCACGCTTTCAATCAAATAACCCAAATTAGCTTTTTGAAATTTCCCAGTGAAGCAAGGCTTATCCAGAAAAGAACACGACAAATTCTCATGAGAAGTTTCCCACAGCCCCAGCAGCATGAGAGCTTTTTACCACGTTACACTGGTCGTGGGGAAGGCCCACATTAACAACATGATGAGAGCATTTGGATTTAATAGAGTTAATATACACAGCATAATTACGCATAGTGTTTGGTGCAGATCTCAAGTCATCCCTATCCTAAGTGCTTCCCCAACAACTCTTAAAAAACACAACTAGAACATTTATGATGTCACTGATCACATCATCAGCACCCACTGTGGCTTGAGACAGGTCTTGCTGTGCTCCAGTTCCAACTATGTTCCAAATAACAACACTAAGAAAGCCTCATGTTAGCAACCTAAAGTTGCATGAGGCTAAGGCATAGTAACACAGAGGTCCAGCACTAAGTCTCACAAAGAAAGTAATTAATAATGCTGCAAAGGGCTTCTGGTTTGGTGGAGGATGTACCCCGTGCTGTGCTGATATCCCCTGCAGAATGCAAGACAGCATGATTAGTACTATTTATTTGTTGTAAGGCACACTGAAAGGTAATGCTATAGTAGGAATAAAGAAGAAAAAAAATCCTGCAGGTATAATCTTTAGTACTTGAACGAACCCTTTAGCTTAATACCCTCATCACTTTTTATCTACCACATCATAACTTGCACCAGAACTCTGACACAAGCTGCCTACCAAGTTTCACATTTATTAGTGTATGCTAAACATGAAAATGTAAGAGGCTAAGAAACTAGTCTAGAAATAGTTCTCTTTTTCCTACCTCTGTTCTCCCTCCCACACCCAGCAAACACCACCTTCGAGCTTTGCATTGATTTCATTGCATTACCAAAATTAAACTAACAGGCTAAGTCTCGTGCAGAAAGTTTCTAGGAGAGGCTGGAAAAAAGAAAGCAAGAACCCACAGAAACACACACTTGTTGATCCTATAGCACCCTATGCACAGTCTACCACACTTGAGATTTTGGAAACAAAATGAGAAACCTCTTAGGTGCATTCACCACTCACATAGAAAGAACCAAATACACAACATGTTGTCTCACGACTATCTACAAGCTTAGAAATTAAAGAGTAGGATTGCATACCAGCACCACAAGGAGCCAGTCCTTCCATCTCTTTCTGACTTTCTGTATCAACTAGAAAGGGAAGAGGCTGAATGATCAAAGCGGGCCGGTACCAGGTGCTAGGTACAGAAGCATGGTTCTTTTGGCCACCTGTATCCATTTAATTCTAACCAAAGTGGGAAAATACCAGTGAAGAAAAGGTCGATAATTTAGTAAGCCCATAGGATGACATTATGAGCAACAGGGGACTTAGTTCAAACACCAAGCTTCTAAAAAAACCCAAACAAATGCCAGTGGATTATTCTCAGAGCACAACCTGTGGGAGTTGCCTATATTGCATTACTCAAGCTCTGGCTGGCGAGGCAGCTCCAAGCATCTGTGTCTTAAATGTCAGCAGCTGGGGCTGGTGTCTCCATCACCCACCAATTCCCCGAAATCGTGTCAGCTACAATTGGTTGGGAGTATGCCCTATTCAAGCTGGAAAATGCAGTACCCGATGGAAATAGTAGTACGTCCCAGAGGTTTGCTGAGGAAAAGTACCTTTGCTATTACAAGGGCTAAATCAGGCATGCTACTTCTGCCACACAATAAAATACTTCTTTCCCTTCTTGCTCTCTTCCTGACTCTCTCACCCTCCCTTCTACACTTTATTCTAGAAAGAAATGCTTGGTATGGATATTCCTTAGCAGTCAAATATATGATGCACATTTTTTTTTCCCTTTCAGTGTGTGATAACTGAAGGCATTTTGGTCTCCAAATGCAGAAATGAATACTAGCAGCAAAATTAGCAATGTAAGTCATACACTAGAAATGTTTGGGTTAATTTGTTCGCGGCAAATGTTGCAAACAGCAGCATTTTATAAAAACCTCAATGACAAGGTAGTTTGTTTTCTCACCAAGGAAAAATAAGTGAGGGAAACTTTGCTACAGCTAATTATCTCCTAAAATAGGACAGCTAATGTTTTTATATGGGTTATTTTTCTAATTCTGATTTCAATCGCTCTTTGAACTGCAGTTTAAAATAAGGGATGCCTTAATGTTGCTTGTATTTCCTGCAGGAAAAAAAAAAGAATTCCAACAAGATCTTCCAAGAAAGGGGGCTGAGATGTAACAAGTGAGGTACTCCAGACAGAAAGGAATATGAGGAACAGTGAAAAGATTTTCCTTGAAGACAAGTTGGAATCTGACAAGAAATTTCTGTTAAATCATGTTTTGGATGCTTTTATTACCAAGATGGCTGTGTGAACAAGTTGTATCAGCTTGAACCTTCAGAGGAGACTACAGTTCTGGGCAGTAATGCTCAGTTACTTGCCTAAGTCATGTACATGGGAGAAAACCTACCAAGCCAGCACCTCGTGTTGCCTTGATGAGCTGTGCGTGCCGCTCGGTCAGCAGCTGCACGACTCATGCAGGGAAGTCTCTCCTGCGGGGACTGCCAGGTATACCAGGATTTGTTTGTGAACAAACTGGAGACTGAGCAGTATTTGCTGAAGAAATTAGCAAAGAATAAATGAGAGCATGTCTGACAGTGAGAGAATAATTCATAAGCTGAAGATGAAAACTGTGTTGAAAAACTGTTTACCAAGAAAGGCCCTTTCTCCTCCCTCTACTTACTTTAGCTGATCCAGGGTTGTGAAGCCAAACCCCGCCGCTGCCGTGAAGGAGCTCCTATTTACCCATAGGTACTGTGGAGCAAAACGTGAGGTTTTGCTCTTACTTCTGACCATAGCAGAGGGCGGGTGGAGGTGCCCGAAGGGGAAGCCATCTCCCAGCCCTGAGGCAGGATGCCCTGACCCTGGGTGGGGAGCAGGGACAGCCCTGGCTCCCTCATGCCCTTTGCAGGACTTCACAAAAGCAGCAGGCAGACCAAGGGCATTCTCTTGGTCCAGCCACTGCCCTGAGCTTGTACGACACCATCTAATCCCCTCGGAAGCAGCGGGGGTCTGTTGTATTTCCTAATCCCTCTGGCTAGAGCGGGCTTTTCTGAAGGCTGAAAGGGGAGATGAGACAGCCTGAAAAACCTCCAACCGCTTCTGTTTAAATAGAGCTTTTGATCTCCAACTGGTGCGGTTTAGTCAAAGCAGCAACACACCGAAACCTGGAGGACGCGGGCCTATGGAGCTGCTTTGTGCCCTTCTCCATGCGTGCTGGGGACGTGCCCGAAGCATGGAGCTGTTAGAGGGAGGGAAGGAGCAGGAGGGGGCTGCCCTAATGAGCCTGTAAAAAGGAGCCGGACCCTCAGCAGGCGGCTGGAAATGTGATCTCTAACTTGAACCGTGCCATTTTTTACTCAGCAGCTCTTGTGAGCATGGGGAAAAGGGCAGAAAGTGCCAGGACACCACTCCAAAAGAAAAAGCAGGTTGTGGCACAGAAGGGGAGCCAGCCTCACCCCTCTGTATTTCACATGTGCGAGGGTGTAAGGACAGCTGTGAGAAAAGGGACTGCTGACCCAGGCCATCAGTGATGTGACTTCAGGTTGTTAAGACCTTTATCTGGAGGAGAACAGCCATCGCAGGTCTCATCCAATGCCCAAGGGTGTCAGCCAGGTCTTTCCACTGGTTTCATTGGCTCTTGGATCAGGTGCCATGTACACAAAATACTGGGCTGCTTTAACTGCCCCAGTAAAATGTGAACCTAAATCATCTTTCCTCATATACACATCTGTTTAATGACATAACTTCACCCCACAGGGGAGCTGTAAATCCCTCTTCATGTTGGTACATGTCTAGTTACAGCAGAGCCCTCTCCCAAATGGGAATGGACTTATAGAGGTACAAAAGTGTTCATACACAGCAAAGGAAAGAAACTGGGGCTAATGTAGCTTTTCTGCTGCATAGTGTAAAACAGATGCACCTAAAAACATCAGTACAAAATAATATCACTCCTCAAAAGTAGTATTCAAAGTTGTTTGGACTGTGTATGAAACTGTAAAAAAAATTGCTCTTTGCATTTCAATCACTACTAGGAAAAAAAACCCCAAACCAACCCACAACAATAAAAGTTCCAATTGTTACACTAAAATTTAAGTGGTTCACCACTTTTGAACTCAGGAGGTTTATCTTATCACTTCTTCTTTTTACCTAGGCAAGCCATTCACATTCTTTAGTTTCCACAATAGCCCAACATACTGTACTTGAAACACCCTGTTTCATTTAGAAAAGCAAATAATTTTCCCCAATGCAGTGAGGTACAGCCAGAACAAGTTCCCGTTTGTACATTAGACCTGAATCTTGGTTTCAATATGCAAGTTACTTTATGCTTAGTGTAAAAAATGTGTGGGTGTTTAGCACCATACATTATCACTTTTTACAGGTGTGGTGCAGAAGCTAAAGAGAGAATTGGTGCAGAGACTAATGTGTCTTTTTTCCTTTCAGAGGTGGCCATCTCTCCAGGTTGCAGTAGTGGAGGTCCTTAGAAAGCACGTGTGTGGCAAACCACACGGCGGCTCTCTGTGCTGTCCTTTCTTTAGCAAGAGGGCAACCTACCTGATGAATCTCCAGGCTCACTCCATCTCTCTAGTTGGAGTCATAAGCAGAATGCTTTCCACATGCTATCTGTCCCCCCCAACTTGGGTTCACATGAAATGGTGGCAGTAGAACAGGAATCAGGTTGGTGTAGAAGCATGCTCAGTGGATGTAGGTCTACTTAGGACCCTGCATGCAGTAACCTCCACAGCTCCCTGCCTGTGGAGTCCGCAGAGATGCGATGGCAAAGTGGTACTGAATTTCTTTGCAAAGTGTTTGGACAATGTATATGGGAGCAATTAAACCACCCTATATTGCAGTAACCGATTCGCCGACCCCTGTGCAAATGGGGTTAACAAAGTGTTAACTTGAATGTATCTTCCAGATATGAATTCTGTTACACCCAACCTATGCAAAACACAAAGCTCATTTACATATACGTCCTGAAAAACAGAAGCATTTTACAGAAGTCTGATATTATCTAGTAACTGTATTGTAAAGTAAATTGCACTTCCTATGAACTGGGCGTAGCATGTAGTCTCATATCAGTAGCCTGCTCTGGATGATGTGCAACATGGACAGATGCTTAGCAGCCATGGCAGCCTTGCCGCGTGGAGACTGACCGCTCAGGTGAGGCCTCCTCCTTATTGCCTCTTACTTGGGAAGTGCTTTTAAGGTTGCTTTCCAGAGCTGCGATTGCGCTCACGGAAGTCCTGTCCCTCTCTGTCCTTCTATGTAAGACCAGGAGATGGCACATGCTAAAGAGTGCTTCTTTCAGAGTCTCTCCTCACTGCTTAGTGAGGAAATACACCTCACCTGTCCACTGGGTGAGGTGTACAGCCTTGATGTATAAGCTAAGTACAAATCAACAACTACCAACCAGAGAAAAAATCCCAGCCAACTCAAAGCTCCTTCTACAACTGTGCATAATATGCCATAAATAATTGTTCCATGCCAATATTTCCTAGGTAAAAGACAAAAACTTCGATTCTTAACCATAGTTCTGATACTTGGCATTACATGAATTACACTTGCACCTTAATGCTATGTTTCTTTCAGCCCCTGTGTCAATGCTGGCATTCAGAGTTCATCTCCTGTCTTACTCACACCTTCATGTTTTTCTTGCAGGTTTCCTTGCTCTTAAAGGACAGACCCAGCCCCACTGCAGTTGATGGCCATTTTGTCCCTGTCTGGGTGGAGCTAGGATATTATCCTAAGGATTGGCTCTGGGTCATGCTTTCTGCTCCTGGTCATGTCTACAGAGGAAAGGGGAAGCCTGCCTGCAGGCATGCGAGAATAAAGCAGTGCTAGCTTAAATCTACCCAGCCCGTATAATAACAGTAGTGAAAACCCAGAGGTACATCTCCTGCCCCCGCTCACCACCACGATGTGTACCGACGTCTTCCAGGGGTTGGCTGGCAGTGACTTACACCCATGCGATTGCATCTGTCTACATTATCCTTGCTAGACAGATGAAAGCCTTCATTTTGCTGTGCCAGCTTGCCTTCCACTACCCTTTGATACTACAGCAAATATAAATAGAGACCTGAACACTGACAGGTAAGGAGCCTGGTCTGCCCACTACAGAGGCTGTGACGCCCCACTCTCAGCCCCCGCTCAGCACGCTCTCAGCGCTTGCCTTTGCCAAAGCAGGCAACTGCAGGGTGCTTTAGCAATGCTTAGGCAGCCTTTGGTGCTTGTTCAAGGCTTCTGTAAATGCCTCAATACCTCTGAGGCAGGCATCTGGCCAGCTCGGCGCAGGTGTATGCCATAAAACGGGCTAGAAAATGGACTTATGAGAGATGCAGGTGGTGCCGGGGCTGAGAAGGTGCAGACATTTGTCACAAAGGAAACAAATGCTCAGCCCCGCGCTGTGCTGCTTCGCCCTGAACATGCAAGGTATTTTGCAAACGGTCATCCTTTTCTTTTAAAGATGAGAGAAAGGCACTTGAAGGGCTGGGTCAATGCCTTCTGAGGTTGCTGATTTGACAAGGATCACAGGGCTTGCCCTAAGTACAGCCGAGTGAAATGCTTATAGCAAATCACATAAAACTTGACAGGTTTCAAGTTTCCTCACATCGCATTCATGGAAAGATTTGTAAGAGAGGTAAGCCTTTCAACTTACAGTCAAAACCCTACCTAAGGGCAGTTTCTGAGCACATCTCAAAATCACAGCTTCAGCGTGAAACCAGACAACAGAAAAAACACTGCAAGACAAAATACTCAGAAGGCAAAACAAAAAGCCCCAAGCCCCTGACTCGGACTGCTTTTGGGTTCACTGGAATCAGAAACTCAAAACAAAAAGCACAGGCTGAAAAAAAAAACCCAGATCAAAGCCAGGGAAAATGTTCTCACAGATCTTCGTGCAGTGAAACTACCCAATTTCACAGAGTTTCACTTGCAAGCAGAAGTGGTGAGCCCTGCGGATAGTATTAAGGATGAATTGGAAAATCTACCAGGTAGCAGCTACCGTCACTCTCTACTTCCCTGCTTTTGCAGTCAGTTCTATGCCCTTTTTTTTCCTATTTCAATTGTCTGAATACATCTTTATAAAGAATTTGATGTTTTGTACTAAAATGTATCTTGGTCGTAAGCCCAGGCCTTACTTTGCTAGGACATAAGTGGAAGGAAAGGCATTTCTTCTGAAAATTGATTACATTGGGAATCTGTATATGTAATTTCTAGTCTCCTTTCCACTGGCAGAAAGAATGATGTGTCTTGCATTCAGTATCACTGTGGATATGCTGGTGTATGCATGGACTTACGAACATACTGTAGACCTTTGTAGGTGCTCTACTGCTCCAAACACCACCACTGTTGTTACCCTGTACAGTTCATTAATAGACTGCAGAGAGGAGATATCCTTACTACTCATTGACTGTTTGGGAAGCTGACTCAAGTCTATACAAATATTATCCATTCTCTTAAGATGACAGAAGAGGTGATGAGGTAGTGTAATGTTTTCTTGTCCTTCTCTCAGACCAGTGATTCACCTAGCCAGTGGCCTGTCTCTCTCCATGGCCAGTACCAGATGTCATGGAGGAAGCCACAATTCATTCTGCAGATGACAGACCTGCTTATATGGGAAGCTTTCTTTCCAAGCTTTAACAGAGATCAGCTTGTGCTCTGAAATAAGGCAGTGAGAGATGAAGGGAGAACTTAACCCTTCCAAAGCTTCTTTTTTCTTTACCTGGCTGGTACATACTAAGAAACTGTTATGTATATACAGACCCAGCTGTTTTAAGAATCCTGCTAAACTCTTGGTTTCAAAGGTATTTTATGGCAATCAGTTCTAGGCTGTAATCACCCACTGTTTAGAAAAATTTCCACCATACCTTGCCCTGTTGACTAAGCACAGAGAAAGGAATAGGAGTGAGTGGGTGAGCTAACTATCATCAGAGCTGTTTTAATAAAAAAACAAACAGGAACCCCAAGTAAATAAATAAAAATTGAAAAAAATCTGAGCAAACACATCCTTGCACACTGCAATCTGCAGGAACACAGAAAACCTGTCACGCTCATGCCTCTGCAGTGAAGGGGTTGCGTGGCCTGTCCTGAGCTCCCCCACTGCCCGCCGGAGTGCTCCATCTCTGTGTGCAGCCTGATGCTCATGGCAGCCACCCCAGCCAAAACGCCGCCCGCCCCCATTTAAACTCACACCCTGCGTCCGGGAGGCCTGAGCTGGCACAAGGAAGACAGAGATGCCAGGCGGGATTTGGATTTAAAGAGGGGGTTGTCCCCCTCCAGCCAGCCTCAATCCATTCTCTTACCCAGAGCCAGAGCTACTTCTCCCTTGCCGTCCTGCCGGGGTTGCTGGATCCGTCCTGCTGGCCTCACCCAGCAGCCCATGAGGCACCCACGCATTCCGACACAAGCAGCCCAAGCCTCTGATGGAGGTTGTCACAGCTGCGTGGCGCAGCCCTCCTCCTCCGCTGAGCTACCAGGGCCAGCCAGGTACTCTGTGGCAGCCTCCTACGAGCAAACCCTTGCACCACACGTGCAGGAGGAAGACAGGTTTCCCTGTCTTGTCGCAAGGGTGATCAACCTCAAATTATCACTTAGTGAGGCACGGCAGCCGGCAGTTTCTGCAGAGCGCTAGCCCACCCTGACGTTTTCCCACCAGTGGCATTCCCCCTTAGCTCCTGAGCCCACCCTGCATTTCACCCTTGCTCTCCACAACAGCACGAGGGGCTAACAACCCTGCCCGGCCCTCCGGGCACCGCTTCGGAGGTGCAGCAGAGACTGCTGGGACCCAGCACATCCCCTCTGGATGTGGCAGGGTGTCAAAGTTGGATGAGCTTCTTCTGTTGGCGGAACCACCTCATAGTTTTACAGAGAAATGCCATTGCTGTTTCCTTAGAAATGCTTCTGCGTAGCTTTTAAAAGCAAGTATGTCTATTTCTAAATCCAAGAACAGTGATTTCTTTGGTCTAGGTATAGGCTCTCCCCACTCGAATAACAGGATGATGCAGTTACTCATTCTATATTCTGAAGTAAAATTCTTCAGGAGTTCATAAATTACTTTCATAAACTTGCCAATATCACTGGCCTTCACATGCATTTAGAGATAAGCAGACTGTTCTTTTAGGGTTATGCCTTAGCAGTCAAACTAACCCATGATTATCTTCTAGTCATGAAAAAAAAGCAGTTTATTTTCTGTTCGTATTGCATACACCGGCAGTGTGGGGAAGATACTTTTATTTCCCACCAGAGAGCTGCCTCAGAGCTGCAGTTTGGCTCTCGTGGCAAAACACAGTCCAAGGCAGAGCTGCCATCATCCAACAATCTCTTATTAATGGCCACATGATAAAGGGCAAGCCAATCTGGGGGATCTGCAAGGCAGCCATAACCCTAAATCCTTGCTAAGACTGTCATCACAACCCATCACTATGCTGAGTGTGGCTGGTTAAACACTCAGTCTAATATTTAGCCTAGGATAACATCTCTTGATCTTACCAAAGCACTGTATTTATCTCTGTCAGATATTTCTTGCTTCACAAGAATTCCTGTGTTCAGGTCTCGCAATGTTTCTCAAGGTTTCTAAATGAAGAAAAGGCTCAAACAGAGAGAAGGCTGTGTAAATCAGACATTGTGCAAGTTTTTTTCTTCTAGTAAGCCAAGGTTTTTATGGGCTTTAGTTCAATTTCCTATTCACAAGATGAAGTTAGTATTTTATAATGCTGACACAAATTAACTCTTTGTTCAGGCAGTCTGCAAAAGTGCTGGAAAATGTTCTCTCCCCTATGCAGTGACAGCATAGTTTACGCTACTGTGAGAAGAGAGGTTTCTTCTACTGGGCAAGTGAATGAAAATACATGGCAGTGTTGGGTACCGTGCATCTCCCAGAGAAACTTGGTTTTGGCAGAGTTACTTCTGGTATATGATCACTTCTTTTAATGTCACCAGTTCTAGAGGGCTGAAATCATTATCAGCTTGCTACCCTGCTCCTCACGCAGCACCCTCTGCAGACAAACAATGACTCCTAGGGAGGCCTCATAGGCTGAGAGTGGGAGACTGCAGATGTAGACTTCGATAACAGTGAGCCTCCGATCACTTCACCCCTCTGCTCCCATACAGCACCACGGACTTTAGGAGTCTACTAACTTAAATCCCATCACAAGGCAAGCCAGAGTCACTAACATTCAATGAGAAGCAGTATGCTTAAGTATAGGTGTCCATAGGTCCAGGCAGGGAAGACCTTCAGAGCAGGTGAAGCGAGAGCTTCTTGCTACAGTTTTATTTAGCATTTGCAAAGGAAGAAACCCACAATGGCTGGGCACTAGTCGGCACATTAGAACTAAGAAGAAAGTATGCACAGTGTATTTTTCCATGTTGTAAAAGTGCTCTGCTGGAGTTCATTTCCATTTGATAAGAAACCAACAAAATGTTGCACCATGAGTCTTCGTTGCCTTGATTAATTAATTAAAAAAACAACAAAGGCAAAACCAGGATTAACCTTCTTTGTATATTGAAATAATTAGACCTTGCAGCAAAAGGGAAAATGAGGAAAAAGTACCCTCCTGGAAAATATTATGCTTCATGCTATTTAGAGCTCCATAAAAACCCTGCAAAAAGATTAGTTATTCTGTCTTCCTTTGTAGGCAAAATTATTAGGAAACCTTACAGGACAGTCTAACACCCTTAAGAAGTTAAAAGAAGTTGTGGGGTCGGGTGTTATTATGTAATTATCTAGGCACCCTTTAAAAACTATATGTGCATTCTTTAATACAAGACTCTCCAACAGGTCTCATTTTGGTCCCCCTGCCCAAAAGGTATCATTGTGTTGACCTGGCCAATACACATGAACCTGTGTCGAGCCCTCACTATAACCAGCAAATCCATCCTTATACTATGAATCTTGCTAGAATAAAAGTTTAAACTGCAGCCTTGCTGATGCAGTCCTAGACCTGAGGAAGAGATGGAACGATGTTTTTCTGCGGGTTGCACTGCAGCAAGGCACTTAGAAATGCTCCTACCCTGTACTCCTAACACCAAGCCCAGATCATAAAAATGAAAGACGCCATTAGGAAAATGAGGCCATCATTAAAAGCAGAGCCGGTAAACATTTGAATGTGTTCAGCATGCAGAGCACACCACTGGAGGTTTCAGTATAATCCTCATTTCTTTACCTAGTGGCAGAAGCGAGGACCTGGTGTGGTGTGATAGAAAAAGGGCCATATCCTTTGTGGTGTACCACATTCAATTAATATGTCAGGCTTTCTATGTCTGTCACTGCTTGCAGGGGCTGGAACAATGGTTCTGCTTCCCCACTCCCCTCTTTTTTCCCAATTTTCACATAGTATCAGGCTAAAAAAGAGTTATGGATTTCCTTCTCAGAGAACTGCATGGACTGATAAAGTGAAATCCATGGCAGAAAACAACTTGTTATTTTTCCCTTTACCTCACGATTTCAGTTAAGAGAGAAAGTGCAATAAATTTTGGCGGGAAAAAAGGAAAAGAGACGGTTTTGGACATTTCGAATGACTGGTCTATGTAAACACTATTGAGAAATATGGGTGAGAACAACTGACCCTAGGGATGATTATTTTTCTTGCTCTGAGGCCCAAGCGTTACTTTTGTTGCGACCAGGATTTTGAAACTGTGCGAAGTTCATTTCAGTAAAGAAAGGAACAAAAAGGGAACTGCTGGAAAACCGTCACAGGCTTCCACATTCAAACACAATATTCTTTCGCAATTTTTTAAACGTTTGCTTTATAACTCAACTGAAGTGCTGTTGCCCAAGCTTTTCTAGCACTGTACAGCAGGAGTTTGACCTTGCGTTTGCAGGATCCGTACCAGGATCTGTACCTGGATTGCCCAAACTGGATGAATATCATAAGGTCTCTAGCGTGACTTCTAGCCTAGCAAGACTTCTAGCCCAGTACGCGAAGAAACACAAAATACTGGTATGATAGTAACATTAACTAGAATAATGAGAACAGTAATAAGGAGGATAATAAAACCCATTCTGGAGTGTTGAGCTAAATCACTTGCTGGATTAACCAGCTTTAATGAAACTCTTCCTTTTCTTCGTCTCCAACCAACTGCTCTCAGGCTCTCTGGGGTCCTGCCTGCACCATGGCCTCTGCCATCCCCATCCCATCCCATGGACTGGCTGTGCTCTGACACTGGCTGCAAGCACTGCCCTGTGAGGTTCACTCTGTTATTTTATCAGAAGCACAAAATTTCCTCAATAAGTCTTCCTGTGCTACAGATTAAACAGTAAACAGTTGGGTGAGATAAAAAAAAAAAAAAAGAAAGAAAAAAAAAAGGCTGACGAAATGCAGGAAGATCCTTCTTGTTATTCTAGCAGTATTGCTTCCTTTGCTTGGTAGGGGTGCTGAGAAAATATCAGCTGCGAGCGCTGCAGAGCAGTTAGCCACTTCTTGCTCACGCTTCAGCATCTCCCCTGCCCAGGCGAGAAGGTGCCGCGAGGCCGAGTGACTCACGCAGCTTGCTGCGATTCGGCTCTCCTCTGGTGCCAGGAAAGACAGACGTAGAAAAACTTTTGACACGGGTGGGGAAAAATAAAAGACCCGAAGCAAGGCAGGAGAGCAGGCTGGCATTTCAGCAGGCTGCCCTCCGCCCGCGTCCCACTCGGGGAGCGCTGAGCCGCAGGAGCGGCAGGGTGCCGGCGGAGCTGCTGCTTGTTGTGACACAGCAGCTGGGACGAGCCTTCCGCATTCCCCAGCCCGCTTATTAATACGAATAACTCATGACTCACACCGACACTGCCAGCGAGGCCGGGAAACTGTAGTCCGTAACTATAAAGAGCTATGAAGGGCTGCTCTCCGGCAGCACCCCAGCCAAGCTTGACGAGTGGTCGGCGACAGGCTTTGTGCGCCTTGTCATCCGCACGGGCGCAACCCTGCTGCAAAAAGGGCTTGAGCGGTCAGAGGGCTTGGGTGGAAAGGGGAAAAGTTCAGCTGTAGCATGAGCTATTTAGGAAGGTAGTTATGAGGAAGCAGACAAGTTTCTCGTGCCAGCCCCTGGCTTACTCGTATGAATAACCCATGACTAAACCATTAGCTCCACAGGGGGTTGTGAGAATGTTAGAAGGAGCCTCTGAGCACGCTTGGTCACTGGTGAAAAAAGACAGATTGCTGGGTGAAGCCCTTCAATTCCACCCCCTCTAACCCCCCCAGCCCTTACAGGACTGCTTCATTTCTCTAAGGGTGGTGGCTGCAGCTGATAGTTCACAGTCATCCGAGACCTACATGGCATCAACAGAAACTCTGAGTTTATCCACACCGCTTCTTTTCCTGAGCCACGTGAGTTGCAGCTAACTTTAAGCAGGTTTCTAAGCTTTTTCGGACTTCTCCCCGGTGAACGTGCCTTTACCCAGGCTGACGGTCTAGCATAAGTGAGACAGCATCACGCTCTGCTGGCTGTACGCACTAGCTTGCTGCTCACTCCCCGTGCTTCAGCCTGTAACATGTGTTGTATGCTGTTGGCTGTCATTTGTTTGTGGCAGTGGCTCAAAAAGTCATAATTCTGCCCGAAAGAATCAAAAGGGGCTTGTGCCACTGCTATTGTATCTGCAGTAATTCATGTGAGTTATTCTAGCACACTTTGATTTATGAAGAGAAAATTCACAAGCATGCAATGACTGTTTGAACAGCTTAAATGAGTCCTTGTTATAATCTCTTTAACGGACTGATAAGTAATGAGATGGTATTCCTGCAAGCTCAGATATTAGCTTCGATGAGAGCGCCTCAAAGAAAACCGAAGTGGGAAAAAGCATGTACTACAAGAATGTCCCCAGATACTCTCCAAACATGCATTTTCTTAAGTATGGGAAAGTAAAAAGTATATTTAGAAAGTCTGAATGGCACTTACCTCTCAAGAAGTGCTGGTAAGAAGGAAGTGACTCAAATATGCTGTTTGAAGCCATTGTTTCCTCTTTAAAACTCACTCTCTCTTTACAGTGAAGGAATATATGATTTCTTCTACCTTGGGGAGTGAAAAATGAAGAATGGTCATTGCTACCACCCTCCTCCCAGCCATCACGCTCAGTTTTAGCCCAGTGTCTCAGGAGCAGCACAAAGCGGATTATAAGGTTCTTTTGCTAAAAGAACTCTGAAATTGTTTCTTAAAAAGAAAAAAAAAATAGCGGATCGGTTGTGGTTGATGATGCTTACCACTCTACGAAACTCTGTGGTTTGCAGTCAAAACGATTCGCCCTGCCTGCTGACCAATATCCCGGACCCGCTCTTGTGTGACTGCCTCTGTACCCAACTTGTGGTTCTGTGGTTGTTTATGAGGCCCAAAGAAGTGTTTCACACAACCAAAATTACAAATTTAACTGTTCCCCTTTCCAGAACCTGCCTCCATTGGTCCCTTTGCATCACGTGACCTGAGTGATGTCGACTTTCTTTTTTTTTTTTTTTAACTTTCTGAAGTCATGCCCTACCCACTCCACCTGCCCTCCCCGGGGCTGCGCGAGGCAGCGATGGAGGCTGCTGAGGGAGGGAAAAGAAAAATGACTCACTATCCCTGATGCTACAAATGGTCTTGCTGAGTTAGTTCAGCTCCGCTTGTTTTGTTGTTTGTGGTTTTTGGAACTACTGATTATTTTGATAGAGATTTCATTGCTGCTTATTCAATAGTAATTCAAGCCCCGGTATTAGTCCACTGCTAAGGCAGGATGTGTAAGTCATCCTGTAAAACATTAGGAATCAGCTGTAGGAAAGACCACTGTAAAGAGTTTTGGGGTTTTTTATAATCAAAAACAAAGAAAAAGAACCTGTCAGGGGAGACAAAAAAGCCCCAACATTATTTTGAACCTGTATGATGGTACCCTCTAAGGAGTGCTTGAAGGCCACTAGTCTCTGAGCCCACTGGAAAGGTTTGTTAGTTACTTCCATAGAGTCAAATCCAGTAGTCCTTCTTTAGCACAATTCCTGTTTCCATCAGAAGGATCCCTACACAAGAGAAAACCTGAGTCAAATCTTCAGGATTTAGCTCAGCATCTCTTGAGGTGATAACAGGTCTGTCCTGTCCGCAATTCTTCCCTTTCCTTCTCCCTCCACAAAAGAAGAAAAAAAAAAAGAAAAAAAAAAAAAGGGTCTTAAACCTGATAATCAATTGGCAGTTCTGGCTCTGGCTGTGACAGTGCAAAAAGAGGGGAGAAAAGTCACTTACTACAGCACAGAGAAGTTGCTGCTGTGCCAACTTTTGTCTCCTTTTCCTCTCTTCTGAGCAGTGGGCAGCAGCCCTTTCCCACCTTGCTGCAAACCACAGGACAGCTCACACCTGTACAGCCTGGGGTTCAGGATGCTGAAACCCATGAAACCTTTGCCAAAAAACCTGTGGCAATGAAAGGACTGCACTGACAGCAGGGCTGAAGCAGAACGAGCCTTTCCCCGCACCTTCTGAGTGACTACCACCGTGAGAGAGCTCCCTTGGAAGAAAAGCAAGAAGCCTTTGCAATATTATCAAAAATACTGGTAGGTGGAGCACAAATACGTAACAACACACAGTTCTTCCCGCGAGGAGCTCGCAGTCAAACCCCCTGGCACACAGATACCGCTTGCACAGAGTGATGCCAGACTTCTGGGGGGCTCTGCAGAAGCACCTCCTGCATTGAGGAGCAGGGATCCCCAGACAAAATCAGGTGCTTAATGCGTTTGGATTTTTTCTGCTTGCTGCAGCTATGGAAGTAGAATGCCTTTTCCTGACACTGCCTTCATTTCTAGTGCAAATGCAGTCCACCCAAGCATCCTGGCTGCCTTTTAGGGTTAGCGGGGAGCTGCGTGTGCATGTGTGGTATGTTTTCCTCAGAAAAAGTCAATCTGCTGAAACAGAAGCTTCTCGTAATGCAAAAGGATGTGTCAGTTCTAGAGACACGTATTATCTAGGCAATTGGGAAATTTTCCCCAATGAATTCCCAGAACGCAAACAGAGCCATCCTGAGCAGCAAGAACAGGAAGGTTAGGACACTTTGCTACCGTGCGCTGAGCCCGGCTCAAGCCCCTGCTCCGCTTGAATCGAGCCAGTAGCTCAAAGCTTGGGGTTTTTTTGCTTACCAGCTCTTCCCGAGCCTACCGCAACCAGACCAACTTTTTGGCTGGTCCGGGATAAACCTCTCCCCGCTCCCCGACCTGGACTCCTTCCACTCCCATGTAAACAATTCAACAAGCATCCGCCAAAGACGCAACCTGACCGCAACGCCGACTCCCTTAGGGCGCTTGCCTGGGGTGGGGGGGATGCTCCCGGGGAGGGATGCTCCGGGGACGGGGGGGGGGGGGGAGCACAACCCGCCGCCCGGCCCGGCCCGGCCCGGCCCGGCCCGGTCCCGGGGGCGATGCGTGCCCGCGGGCGGGCGCTGCGGGACCGGGGCCGGCAGAGGGAGCTCGGGCCGGCGGGACGAGCCCGCAGCCCGGGGAGCGGGGCTGCCTCGGAAGGGGAGAAAGCCCGAAGCCAGGCCGCCGAGTTTGGGGTCTTAAGTGACCCGGCAACGCGGCCGAGCCGGGAGCGGACGGCGGTTCCAATTTTCCCCCGAGTGCCGATGTGGTTGGGTCGTGCCGAAGGGTACGACGCGGGTGGAAGTCACATAAGCTCATTTTGGCTTCGCTTCGCCCCAGAAACCTAATTATACAAGTTTAACTGGGCTGGTCAGAGAGCAGAACCAGGACCTTATGGCACATTCACCCGAGCGTAAGCCAAGCCCTCAGATTTCAGACAGATCTGTCACCATGTAAAAAGAGAGATTTTTTAATCAGGGACACAGAAGAGAGATATAATGTGCTGAGCTACCTGTGACTATATACCTGCTCTGTCCCAAAAGGCAGGATGTGTTACGAAGGTTTTAAATGACTTCAGAGGTTTGAGATGAGGCCAGCGGGAGTGTATTTCAGCACGCCTGAGGAACCGGGCTGCCGCAGGGGTGTGCTTGGGCGAGCTCGCTGTTGCGGCAGGGAAAAACCAGCCCCCCCTTATTTCTGACCCTTTGTCTTGGCATCCGGGAAAGAGACCCTTCCTGCAGGAGCTCTAGTCCCTGGCTGCTTCAGAAGGCAGCGGTGATCACAGCCTTAAATCACTCTTTGGGCTGCATTTTATTTCTCTTTTTCTAGTACTCAACGAGCTGGGGCAGGAGAGCTGCCAGGGCTGGGACGGACACCCAGACAGCTAGAGCATGTGCCACGAGCATCCACAGCGCTCTGGGCAGCAGCCGGCAGCACAGCGTGCCAGCGCACAGCGAATGTCAGCTATGTTAATACCTTCACCTCAGTCATCTGCCATGAAGGCTGTGGCATAGCTATGCTATGCGACAAGCAACAGTTGGGCTGGTTTTGTCATCTCATAGCTAGGGCAGATGATGCAAGGGAAAAGCCTGAGTGTTTCGACATGTAGCCTGACACTCCAGTCTCTGCTCTGCCAACAGTCAGCTGCAAATAGTACATGGGAATATGCTTTATTAAGGTCTAACCACCCTGAATTTTCAAGGAAAGGACTGTGCTACGTGGGTCTGTGCTACACTCAAGCAGGGGGATGGACAACGCTTCTCCCAGGCCACTACTACACCCACCAGAGAAGCCATGAATCCTAAAAAAGCAGGCAAGGGTTGCTGGCAATGCTCAATGCACCATGGTAGTATTTTATGCTGGGTGCACATCAGCTGTTCCTACAGCCTTACAATAGATCTATGTCAAAATGTACTGTTAGCATAGCTGGCATTGCTCAGAGGAGAGGAATAAACGGGATCATTTCACAATTCATGCCCCAAGGAGGGCATCCAAATGTTGCCATGTGAGCTGCACCACCATTAATGCCAGTCTCAATTTTTTTTAAAGCTGTCCTGTAGTTACTGTAAACAGAGGCCCTTAGAAAACTCACAGCACTGGTACTTAGACATCCTTTGCTTTCTAACGAATGAAATCTAAGATAAAGTTTAACCTTCAGGGAGTAATATCAGTCTTAGATCTAGAAGCTGACACATCATGAAACAAATTAACAAGCGACCACATGACAACAGAAAGATCAAGTTATCGTGCCATTTTTTAAATTTGGTGTATAGGGTAGGACTCAAAGATTTAGGTGTGCTGAGGAATATATTTCCTGCATTAGTACTGCAGCGCATGGCCCTTTTGGCTGGGGTTGTTGGCTGGAACACAACCTCCAGTAAACAAGCCCTGACATCAGACATGTACATACTCTGAAGTCTTGGTCAACAGATCCCATTTGGAATCTCATAAGGTTGCCAAAATTTGGGAAAAACTGCCACCATTCCCTCCCTCAAACCCTCAACAGAAGTCCAGGTTTTTAATAGCAAATACTTAAGGTCTCACAGGCAGGATTGACAAATTAACACAGGGAAAGCTCTGAGCGCTAAGATTTATCAGTTTCTACATCTAAACTGACTTTTTCCCCTTGCAGAGCACAGTAATCACCCGACCCCACCAAGGTATGCCCCAGACGCCAGCCACCTTGCAGGCGGCAAAATCCCACAAGCTACTGAGAGGCCCAAACCAGAATGATTTAGGGATTATTTTGGCTGCTCTCAGGAGGTGTTGGGAGGTCAGGTTTACAGTTTGAGGTTTGACACAACAATGTAGGGAGGCGCATAGTCTCTCCATCTGCCCTACAAGTGACCGGCTGTATGTAAACAACGGCTTCCTTCCCTCCACTGATAGCAGCCTCTCAGTTTTCATCCTCCTTTCAATTTAGACTGCCTTTAATCCCTTGAGATCTTCCAGACAGACACCGTATGTCTCAATGCAGCAGGATGTGTTCGACCCTGGGGCATAATCTGTGTGTTAGATGCACTCCGTTGCTCTGCTCCATCACAAGCAAAGCCTGGACTTCAGAGCAAAACGCGTGGTGTGCCTGGCCAGCCTTGGACAAAGCTGGTTGGGTTCACGTACGAGCAGTGATGGAAAGGGCTAAATGGACCTAGGCAAGCCAGAGCAGGAGAATACCAGGAGAATGCCATTCCTTCACATCCACTTGACCCATCCACAGGACAGACCAAGAATAAAGCAAAGCAAATGCTCACAGTGAGAGGACCAAAAATCTCCTTGAGGCTAGCGGACAAGGGCAAACTCCAAATCTTGCACACTCCAGTCTGGGTAAAGGCCCTAGTCAGCCAAGGCACACCATGCTGCTCTTCACAGCACCTTCTCACCAACCTGCAATGTACTCAAAAGAAACACGACCCAGATTCTCTCTGTCACAACTTTGCGTGCTAAGGCTTTTGGCACAGATCTTGCAGAGAGGAAACTGAGAGGAGGTTAGAAGCTGCCTGTGTATTTTGCTCAATATATAATGTATAATTTCCTTCAACACTGTCCCTTGCTTCCTACTTTTCTGGAAGCCAAAGTGAAGGCTGCAGGCTTCCAACACCTGCATGAGTCTCCTTCTATCCAGCAGTGTCAGAAAGAGACCTCAAATTTTCAGGCTTTCTAAAAGAAAAAACTGCCAGCTGCCAACCTAAACCCTCGCCGTGTGTCAAAGGTGAATGCTATTGAATGGCAGCGTTAGAAACCCTGACTCTGAACCACTTATGGAGTTAGCACTGAGAGGCTGGGAACATCATGGGCCAGGCAGTCCTGCACAATCACTGTGGAATAGCAGAGCGTGAGTTACAGAACAGCAAACTGGTATTGTAGTAAACTGGAGCTGCTGGCATTCATTTGCCATCAGCAGGGAGCTCTGGCTTATGATGGCCTCTCATAACCTTGTGAATAAGGTGTAAGAGTTATGAAAATAATAATTAAAACAAATGCAGAGGAGAAAATTCACCAAAAGATGCCATTTCAGAGAAATTGGATCTGCCTGTGAATTGAGGCTGTCAGTCAACACAGCAGAGGACAGCATGGAAACATTTTAAAACAACACCCCAACGTCTCACTCTGGCAGTTTCAAAATAAAATGTTTTAGGTTTTCATTTCAAAATTGACCCAGATTAAATAACTAAGCTAAAAAAAGGACTGACCTAAATGAACTGTTTCCTTCTGGTCTTCCTGTTTTGCAGCCATACCAAAAATGCTACATCAGTGCTGCTGCGGAGTATGCTGGTACAGAAACATGACCACTATCACTCCACCAATTTTGGTCCTTTTTCTCCCTGGATACAAGAGCTGTTTCATTTATTTCCAATAACTTATTTTCAGTAATAAAGTTTGGAGGGTTTTTCATCAGCCTTTTTCTGGTGGATTGAAATGAGTCAAATGTTTGTGGCCAGTGGGGAAAAAAAGCAGAAAAGAGGGGAAAAAAAACGAATAACAAGAAACTTGTGGGGAAGGAGGCCAAAAGGAAAGGTCTCAAAAATCCAGATAAGCACCTGAAGATGTTTGCACATCGTAGCTCACATAAAGCTTCTGAGCATTTTTAATTTTCTGGCAAATATTGCAAAGGTTGCAGGCTGTCCCCAGTTCAGATCTGTCTTTCACATCCCTAAACTCCCTGTGAAAATCAGTGAGTTCCAGGGATGTGCTACCCCCAGGGACATACACATCTGTGTCTAATTAGAGCTGATGCACACTGGTAAAAACAAGTGAGTCCCCACCCTATTGACTTTTTTCTTTTTTTTTCCTCACCTACTGGGGAGCAAATTCCAGCCAGAGTCCCAGCCCACTCTTTACATTGACAAATGCCACCACTTCACCCTGTCTCAATATCTGCACCAGTAAAACCCCATTTGGATGAAAATGAAATACAGAAACAGCCTGAGGCAGTTAAATAGTATCCTGATGCTAACCAGCGGCAAGAATTGAACTTGGATTAAAACTGTAAGGACTGAATTTGAATTTTTGTCAGTAAAGTCACAAAGCAAACACAGTAAAACAGGTAATACATGCTTACATTTCTTCATGTGAGTTATTTTACTGGAATCAGTGGCATTACTCACAAGTGGGGGAAAATTTGCAGCGTTTGCCTTCTCTTCTGTTTCGTATTTTTAGGCACATCGGTAAGATTGTCTAGATATTGTAATGAGCTATTGTTCCACTGTTTACTTTTTAGGATAAACTTGGTGATATTTTTCAAAGCAACTCACTGTTTTCCTATAAATGTAGAAAATGAGAAATTAAATATCTACTTAATAACAAGTAGCTACTTCAGAAAGAGAAGTAATCCAGGTAATTTAGTCATAAAACTTCAAATTACTTATCTGCTGCTTCTCTCTGGGCTTAGAGAATAGTGCTTGGCATCTGTATTTCACAAACGATTCTAGCAAAACTACCTTCTTCTGTCTAATTGCTCAGAAAACTCTTTAACATTTATGACAGGGTTCTCTCGCTGTATGAATATCAGCATGTTGAGTGACGAATACATTAAATCTTGTGGTTTAACCCCAGCCAGCAACTAAGCACCACACAGCCGCTCACTCACTCCCCCCCCCGACCCAGTGGGATGGGGGAGAAAATGGGGAAAAGAAGTAAAACTTGTGGATTGAGATAAGAACAGTTTAATAGAAGAGAAAAGAAGAAACTAATAACGATAATGATAACACTAATAAAATGACAACAGTAGTAATAAAAGGATTGGAATGTACAAATGATGCGCAGGGCAATTGCTCACCACCCGCCGACCGACACCCAGCCAGTCCCTGAGTGGCGATTCCCCACTCCCACTCCCCAGTTCCTATACTAGATGGGACGTCCCATGGTATGGAATACATCGTTGGCCAGTTTGGGTCAGGTGCCCTGGCTCTGTCCTGTGCCAACTTCTTGTGCCCCTCCAGCTTTCTCGCTGGCTGGGGATGAGAAATCCTTGACTTTAGACTAAACACTACTGAGCAACAACTGAAAACATCAGTGTTATCAACATTCTTCGCACACTGAACTCAAAACACAGCACTGTACCAGCTACTAGGAAGACAGTTAACTCTATCCCAGCTGAAACCAGGACAAATCTGAAGTTGGTAACAAGTTCTCAGGGAAGGCTGCTGTTTTTATGGCTATGCCAACCTCTTCCCAGTATGGTGCCATGACATGAGTTGGCTCTGGGTAAACTAGCTGGTGGCCTGGGATTTGTACCTGGTTACTTCCCTCTGCCAAAATAGTCTGCAACTCCCTCCGCACAGAGCTCTGGTCCGATCCAGTATGAAAGACGGATGGATGCCCGCCCAGTGCAGCCCCTGTAAACAGCAAACAGATTCCTGGGGAAGGTTTTCCAAATGCTGTACAAAGGATTCAGGTACCCAGCTGCTAAAGGAACCTGGCTGAAATATGCCCACCAAATTTCTTTATATGTGTTTAATAAAAGTCACTCCTAACAAGCTTTAACTGTTCCCCCTCCCCCATCTGATCATGATTAGTACATTAATTTTGTGTAGTCATGACTAGGAGCAGGGAAGATGCCTAATAAACAGGATCTGGAAGGGCCTTTTGGGTGTAAGAGGCAGCACAGAGGAAAGATGTCTGTGATGTAAAAAAGTAAACAAGCAATTGAGGAGCATCCATTTGCAATAGCAATTTCACAACATGAGAAAAGTCAAGAGGAGAAGGAAAGAGAGGGAGGGAGAAGTTAGAAGAAAATGAAAAGTCAGAGAGAAATTCAAAGAGGGAAGAATCTGATCAGGGATACGGACAAGTCTTGCAGGAATTGCAATGAGGACAGGTGGACTCTGTTAGAGAAAATAGAGCCAGACATTCACGAAAAAGAAATGTAGCATCGTATAAATGAACCTTTACCACTAAATAAAGCAGAGGAATGCTGTTGTTCATCCAGCCTTAAATGAAAGAGAGTGGAAGTGACAATTTGCCCTGAACCAGTGCAAAAAAGTTATTGTCAAACTTTTTGAAGGAAAGGTTTAATGCGGTGACTGCATCCTGAGAAACAGCTTAACAAAAGAAAGAGTGGTCAAATGGGTAGTTTACCTCATTTTTCCATGCTGGATTTACTTGCCTTTTCTTCCATATGTGGTCCTTATGGCACTGTCTGGGTTTTTTCCCCCTTTTCTCAACATGAAATGCTTGGATGTCTCAATTGCTGGCTTGGAGATGTACTAAGTTGAAGTGGAGGGCAGCTGCGAGTCGGGTACATCCTGCAAAACAATGTTTGAGTTTCTCTTTTTGTCAGCCACAGCACATCTCCACCATTACATCTGCTATAAACATCCTGATGGGCCCTGGCAGGGGGCTGGGGAAAAAATCATCCCAAACCTATACCATCTTTTGATTACAGTAAAATTTGTTGTGGCTATGAGAGTATCTGTATCTTATAACCTTCACCTAAAGAGCAGCAAACAGCCTGGCCCCTATATATGTGTGGTCGTTCAGTGATAGGCATGACTGGGTCTGATCCAGCCCCCACTGAAAGTGAATGAAGGCTTTCCTAAACGGCCAGTGGCTGCTGCATTGGGCACATTTTTGTGATGAGAAAAATCTGAGCAGGCAAAGAATGCATTTGTTTTCCAGAGACTACAGTCTTCCCGCCCACAAAGCATCCACACCTTTACTCCTACAACAGATAAAAGGGCTGAAAGCAAGATGGGGTGTAGTCAGGTTGCTCCATAAAGAAGAGCTTCAGTCTTGCTTTTTGTGTAGATCATCCTGTATTGGGCCTGTAGAAAGTTAACGAAAGTTAACTGTAATGTGATGTTCATTTAAGGCTTGCTCCTAAAGGAAAGAAGCGCTGGTGGGTCATAGGAGTGTGAGTTGATGAGGGGTCCAGTCATTAGCAGCAGAGAGCAGTTCACATCACTTAATAAGCTTGCAACGTGTTGGCCAACCTACAAAGCTGCAATGACAGCTGTACAAGATTCCCTGTAGCTTCAAGGTAGTGCATAGCAATAAACAGGCAGACACCAGAATGGGAGGGAAACTTGCAAATGAAAAGTCTTCTTTCTGTTTTTACATGCACTGAATCATGTTCAGCCTTCTCTGTTAAATTTTACTCTTTGTTCAGTAGCTAAATACAGGAAAATACCACAGTTTTCAGTGGAAATGCATTGTTATAAGCTTAGAGGTTACTGAGAAAAGTATTTCACCTTTATATTTGCAACCTTTTATGCAGTAGTCCTAGAAATTATGAGGAAAACCTTCCCTGAAATACCATACCAGAGTCTCCTTACCCCAGCCTGCAAGCATATACATAAAAAAGATCATACCACAACACAGAAAGCAACAATATGCAAAACTGCTTTTTGTGTTGACAGAGGTTTAACACTGTGAACTTAGTACACCTGTAGGAAAAAAAGCAGCTCTCTTTGGTTTGGGAGGGAAGGTGATCCTATTGAAGTAATCCTTCAGTTAGAAAGTCTTCTGTGGACTTGATGGTGAAAATTGTTGGTAGCACCTAACGATTTTCCACACTCCCACCGTAAGCTTGTGGAAAGATTTGACAATAGGAATTCTAGTCCTTTCTGAAAATTAAGTCCCTTTAATTTGGTTCATAGAAGTTATCAGAAGACAGAGGCACTCTGTACCATTTAGCTACTTCTGAAACTCTTGGTCATAGTGTATACTCACCTATGAATCTTTTTGGAAGTCCCTGTTCCCAAAGTTTCAGTGCCCAATAGCACAGAAATATAAATCATGGCAACAGTATATGCTTTCCCAATAACTACTGCAGATATTTCTATTTAATCAGTAGAATCATAGAATGGTTTGGGTTGGAAGGGGCCTTAAAGATCATCTAGTTTCAACCCTTCTGCCATGGGCAGGGACACCTTCCACTAGACCAGGTTGCTCAAAGTCCCATCCAACCTGGCCTTGAACACTTCCAGGGATGGGGCACACATGTGATGGTTCCTCCTGGTTTAGATTCAGTGAACATTCAAAGCGATCAGGGAAAGCTGGTGCAGGTTTCCATTTTGCTGGAGGGATTATGATGTCTGCCAGCCTGCCAGGACCTCACTGAAAAAAATGATGTGGAACAAAGACCTGGAATGAAAGGTGGGATCCCTGGGGAAGAAATCTTTCCAAATCCTCCTGCAATCAGTAGCTTGACTGCTGGAAACTTTTGGATACCCTGGAGCTCTGTTTCTCTTTGCTCCACGTTACTTGCCATCAACAGCAGAGTGATCTTGCTCTTTCCAGGAGCAAATCCCTTGAAACAAGCTGGCATTATCATCTTTCTGGGCCAGTTTGCCAGTGGATCAATGATAAAATACGTTTCGCTGTCAATTCATATCATATGAGTTTCTTGCCCTGCAGTGTAACTGAACAGCCCTTAGCCGGACGTGTGTGGGAGCCTGTATGAGAAACTGCAGTGAACGGGGCAGGGATATGTTTCCCAGACTGAACCTCTGAATGCTACTTGCTGCCTGTTCGTCTCTGAAAACATACAACCGAACAGTGTTCAAAGGTGCTTCTTCCCTGGCAAAGTCTCATGCCAAGTGCCCTCAGGGGAAAGCATTTGGGGAATCCTTGGATCTCCTCTGATTGCAGCAGCACAGCACATCAAGCTTCAGAATAGACCACACAGATGGATAAAATGCCAGCAGAAGGAAACCCATGAAAGGAGACTGCTTACTGAGATATCGACAGAAATCACAGGTTCAAACATCTGAAGGCCTGCTCTAATGCCTACTGAACTAAATGGAAATAATGACACTGGAAGGGAGCCCCTGTTTTTTGAACCATAGTCTTAAAATAAGCACATTTTGTTTAGGTTTATTTATTTTGTCTTTGAGAGCTGGCAACAGCTTATTTGCTTAAAGCTAGCTATGTAAATTTGTGAGATTGTACGCAGCTTCAGGCATGCTGGAGCGGCAACTCAATCCCCTCACAGATCTGTCCTGCTAGGAGAGTACGCTACATGTCCTTTATTTTGCTCTGTCCCTTTAAAAACCAGAAGTCTCTCCTTATCTGTACATTTATCTGACTTGAAGGTCTTATGATTGTGAACACTGCTAAGAACAAAAAAGTGTTAACATGCACATTCAAGGGAAGGGAGCCTTTGTGCCTTGCAGTGAATCCTAGGACTTCCACTGAAAGCAGTTGCAGCTTCTTTCGATTCCTTTAGAACCTGAAGAGCGGCTGTCACCTGGTTTGGTTTCATTTCTTCCTCTGTGGAGTCTGAGAAAGGGTAATGTGCCAGCTAATCGGGAGAACATCAGCTCTTACGTACTATTTCCTTTTGTGCCAGTTTAGGGCCGTTAATGAAAAACCACTGAAAAGTTATGTCTGAATAACCTCTCTCTCACTGGGGGTACTAGAAATCTTCCATTTACCCAGGTGGGCCAAGGAGAGGGCAGTCTTTGGATGTGGCAGGCTTGGTAGTATGGTAGCTAAACTTCCCTTCTGAGCTCTCTGAAAGTCCTTCCCTGTACTCATCAGAAAGCTTTGCCTAGAGTCCTTTCCGACTGGCTTACCCACGGTGCAGATGTTGGCTTTTACTGTCTGACACACTCCAGCAAAGTTACATAATTACAAAGTTACAAAGTTATATGTCATATATATATATATATATATATTTTCTTGTCCAGCAAGTAAATAACTCGCTGTGGAAACCCATCACTCTTCAGCAGTATGATAACAGAAGCTGCTCCGGAGGCGGTGTCCGCTCCCAATGGGAGATCTCTCATGTTCCCAATCACTTCTGAGCTCCTGGAACAGTTTAGGAGATCCAGATGCATATGAAGGTATGACTTTATGAGATGGAGACTAAATATATTCAATCCAAAAGCCATGCTGCTTTTAGGAGGAGAGCATGACAGAGTGGTTAGTGTTGCCTTCTGATCTGCATGCAATGGAGCGCAGAAAATAGTGTCAAGATGTGTAGAAGTGTACAGTCATGCACATGCAAGAGGTCACAGGAGGGGGACAACAGAGACACAGAGCTCAAGGAACGCACCTCAGAGCCAGACTAGGTAAGGGAGGAAGAAGGGGGAACACCAGTGAAGTGGCAGTGGTGCATTTCTGTAACTGTTCCTAGAAACTGTATTGTCAAGCCTCTGGGGTTTAGACACTCTACAGCTGTTTAGCAAGTTTTTGCTACTGATCTGAGCAGTTTACAATTTAAACGGTATATATAAGGCATTACTGATCCTCCCTTCAGGCTTGGACAATGGCACAGAAAGTGGCAGTAATTTGCTGAGGAAGACTGCAAGAGGGCAGAGTACTCGACGTCGAAGTGGCTAAGTTCTAGCTGCTCTGAGAATAAACCAGCTTTCTAGAGCTTGACTATGGCTGAATGGACCAAATATATGCCAGCTCTGTTCCTTTAAGTTTTCTTTCTCTGCCTGCTCTTAATCAATGTCTGACTTTGTTTTCTATTTAGACCTTTTGAGACTTTTATGATTTTAAGCTAAAGGGCACTTCAATTCTGTCTTCTTCCAAAAGGTGGTACAGGATGAGCTGATGCACACCCTTGAAGATCAAATGTGAAGTGCAATGAAAACCCTGCCTCAGTTCCTGGGCAGCCAGCAGAGTGAAGAATGACTACAAACAGAAGTTCCCCCTAAATGCAGATTGATCTGTGGCGCTACAAAGTAGGAGGCAATTACTGTAAAAGACTGGAATTGTATCTATTAATTTACTTTTGTTTGCTTGTACAAAGTAGGTTGTTTCTTTATTCCTTTTTATTCCCTTTCAAGCCAGAGAACAAATTTACTGCAAGGCTGAACAAACGAGCCTTTGAAAAAAGCCCTCATACCTAACAGAACAACTCTACCTTATACACGCATGCAAAATAGAAGATATTCCATTGCTTTAGCTTCATTTTTCTTTTGTTCAGACATTTCTGTGGCAGTCAGTGGAAAGACAGCTGTTGTATGGGAGGCACAGTAAATGCTAATTAAATAAAATATTAAAACAATCTGCAACAAAGTTGAGTAGAAGTGATCAACAACAGATTTCCTTCTGTATTACTCAGAACTTTGTGCATTTCTATATCACTTGGTAATAATGCATAACGCACGTACTTTATGTGGTATTGAAATATTATGCCATGGACAATGACATAAGATCATAAGAAAAACCTCAAACAGCATTTCCACAGGGTAGCAGTTAGCCAGTTATGTCTTGATATCAGAGCCTGGACAGCAGCCCTGAAATTGTCTAAGTTGAGGAATATGTGAGAAAACCCACTTTGGTCAGTATCCTAAATAGAAGTTAATATTCATTTATATATTTTTAATCAGTTACGGTCTGCTTTAAGTTACCTGCTCAGCCTACCTACTTCGGCACTGTTTAACATTAGTCACCAGATGAGAACGACTTTCCTGGGAATGGAGGTGTGGTTTTAGCAAGCCTGCGCTCACTTCTACGTCAGTGCAGGAAAAGATGTTTTTGTCCTTTCTGAACCCTTTAAGTAACACATGCAAATGATGACTCTTTCAGATATGTTCAGACTCCCTGTATTTAATGATGGAAAGAGGGAAGAAGGGATTTTTCAGAGGGTTAAACCATACCTTAATCACAGCCAGATGCCTGGCTGCAATGGGTGTTTGAGGAGTGGTACCCCAGGGGCGTTTTCACAGTTGCGTGGAGATTGTACCCACGTGCATGTCTATGTCAAATAAGGAGTAACCTAACAGTCACCCTCCAAGGAAGGAGCCAGTCTGCTGTTCACTGGAAGGGAAACCTGATAACATGTCCCAACAGAAACCACAGGGTATATTACATCTTTCATGTAAGTGTTTATGGAAATGGGCAGCTACGAGGACCTGGCTTACACAGTCCTGTTGTTGACAGGGAGGCAAGCTTTCAAGCTTACATAGAAAAGAATTGCAAGAAGTAATAGTGCCAAGGAACAGCAGGTGCTGAGGACTTGACCTCTGTATCATATGTGTGTCAGGGAGTTTTACCTCAAAGTAGCACTGCTCTGGCCCGTACGCTGAGTGGGGCCAGAGTGCACCTTGCATTTTAGTTTCATCTGAAAGTCACCCTGTTCTTGTGTCCTGTGAGTGCTCCACGGTGTGAGCCAAAGCTCCGCTGGGGGAATGGGCCGGAGGTTTTCTTCAAAAGCACACTCCTGATTCATGCTGAAGTACCAGTGGGGATGTGCCCTTGGGCATTTCGACATCAGATATGCTGGATGGAATCAAACCCTAGGATAGTTTGGCAACTGGCTGAAGCTATTGCAGGGCTGTTAGCAACTACCCTTGGGAACCTGAGGTAACAGGTAAGTTCCTAGAGGACTGGAAAAGAGGGAAGCCAGCTCCAGGATCTCTGATGCTTTCCTGGTCCATTTGCCTATCAGCGGGTAGAAGGTAAGATGGTGTGTAGGAGCAGCTAACGAGGACAAAGAAAACAAGCATCAGGTGTGATCCCCCATATTAACTCCTTGGGAAAGGAAAGACACTGCACTCTTACTGATGCTACTGGAAGACGGGAAACCACAAACACTTTGGATTACAAGCCTAAAATCCTAAAAGATCTTGACCCAATGAGCAACGGTGTGAATAAAGAGGGTGAAATTCAGTCAATGCAAGGTCAAGGTCATATATTTAGCAATAACCAGATACACAGACACTGTCTGTAGAAACACTGGCTCGGCAGAAGTTCTGCAGAGGAAGATATGGGGCTTGTAGTCCACATGGTGTGAACATGTTATGTGGCTACAGAAAAAAGCATGTGCTGAGTGTCACAGGCAAGTCACACAACATAGTCTTTCTGTTCGAGTCAGTACTGACAAAAACCCAGAGGGAGTGCAGAGACCTCCACAGTTCACCATAGCTCAAGAATGTGGGCAAACTGGAGAGGCCAGTGGAGAAGTCCTTGAAAAACGTGGTCTGTAGGACAGATTCAGATGGGGTTGTTTCCCAGTCTCTCAAGGGAGAGCTGATACTTGCCTTCAAAGCTGTCACAGACCAACAAGTAGGAAGGAAGTATGCCGTGCTCTGTATTCGCTGTAGGTAGACAGCAGTGATGGTTTTCAACTGCAGGTAGAGACACACAGGCTAAACACGAGGAAAAACTTTCTATAGTTTAGGATAATCAAGCACTAGAATAAACTGTCTAGGGAGGCTGCAAACTCACCACCACTGGAAGTTCTGAAGAGCAGGAATGCTTGAAATACTGGTCCTGCCCATTGATATGGCCGGTCCTGCTTATATTTTAGGGATGGAAGTGGTGACCTCCTAGCTCTATGTACGGAGCTCCTAGCTCCAGCTCTCTAGCTCTGCGTTTCTATCAGGAGACACAACCCAGCCAGCCCTTCTCTCCACATTGCCAGTCTATGGTGTTGGCCAACCTACACCCAGAGAACCAGTTACCATGACTGGGTGTCGTGGTTTAACCCCAGCCAGCAACTAAGCACCACGCAGCCGCTCACTCACACCCCCCCTACACAGTGGGACAGGGGAGAAAAAAGAAAAGAAGCAAAACTCGTGGGTTGAGATAAGAACGATTTAATAGAACAGAAAAGAAGAAACTAATAAAGATAATGATAACACTAATAAAATGACAGCAGTAATAATAAAAGGATTGGAATGTACAAATGATGCACAGGGCAATTGCTCACCACCCACCGATCCATGCCCAGTTAATCCCCGAGTGGTGAATCCCCCCCCCCCCCCCCCCTCTCCCCCCCCCCCCCCCCAGTTTATATACTGGGCATGACATCACATGGTATGGGGTATGGAATACTCCGTTGGCCAGTTTGGGTCAGCTGCTCTGTCTGTGTCCCGCCCCAACTTCTTGTGCCCCTCCAGCTTTCTCGTTGGCTGGGCATGAGAAGCTGGAAAATCCCTGACTTTAGACTAAACACTACTCAGCAACAACTGAAAACATCAGTGTGTTATCAACATTCTTCTCATACTGAACTGAAAACACAGCACTGCACCAGCTACTAGGAAGACAATCAACTCTATCCCAGCCGAAACCAGGACACTGGGTGTCCTAGCTTCAAGAAAAAAACAGTCATTCTCCACTTTGGAAGGCAGGACATTGCTCTACAGCCCATGTCAGACTGCAGTTCTTGCAGTGGTGTTGGTACCACATCTGAAATCTTCAGATATCACAAGACAGCCACCAAAAACCACAGGACAGGTTTTGAAGCATGCCTGGAGAGAAAAATCTTTTAAAGTCATCCTCCATCATGATGCAAGAAAAATAAATCATTGATCATTCTTTGAAAAAATAATAATTTTCTCTTCTTCATAATGTGGTGCTTCCGGTGGAACACAAAACACTGTTACTTTTACAACAGGGTCACAAAACCTGAAATGCTCTGTCAGCTACATAGCATTAAAAAAAAAAAAAAAAAAAAAGGGAATTACAAGCTGCCTGTACCTTAGAAAAAGCAACTCACTGTGTTCAGAGTAGTGATTGCGATTGCATCTCTCAGCTATTGCAGGATATTCCTGCCAAGGTGTAGCAACTTAGAAGGAGCCTTTGATAATCTAATGTCTCTTCTTCCTTGCCCACCACAGTTTTGCAAGTGCAAACCGTGTGGTGCAATTTAATGGCTCCTGCAGCAGCATCCACCTCCACAAGCACCTGCCATGACATATTGCCGCAATATTTTATCCATTTAATTTGTCTACTTTATCCATTTAATTTTTATTCGTCTTCACTCAATGCTCACAAGACCTTCAAAGGGAAAAAAAGTTTGATGTGAATGATTTCTGCAAACTGCAGCTCAGGTAATAGTTTGGAAAAGGCCAACAGTATGCTTGTGTTCATGGGTCCAAGCCAGATGCAAACAGTAACCTATCAGCAGATCTGATATGTAAAGAATAAGGGTCAAAAGAGCTAATGGATAGATCCTAGCAGCAATTTTTCATGACATTTTGCACAATTATTTTCTCCTTACAGAAGAGGATCTGGCCTTTTTAAAGGTTGCACTTAGGGCATGGCATTCTTGTATTGAGTTGTATCTAGCCTGATGCGACAAGCAGCGCACGCCTCAAAACAGAGGCAAACCAAACATTCCCCATAGTAAAAAATGAGTGAATAGGTAAGGAAAGCCCATTGCCAAACAGTCAGAAAAAAACTTCCTGATGAGCACCTGCACACAGAGTTCGTGAGACAAGCTGGGTGCTCCTGCGAGCGGATTGCAGCGCGCGGGCTGTCGTGCTGCTTTCTAGCAGTGGCTGCTCTTCCCTTTCACCTGGCAATGCCGAAGTCCCCTGATCCGGTGGGAGCTGAGTCAGGTTCTTTCCAGGGACTGAGCCAGTTGCGGCAGGCTGTGCCTGCAAATCATCTTCCTCCTTCCCCCCTCCCCACCTTTCCCCTTCCCTTTGCTCCCTCCCAGGTGCCGTGTTTCGGCTGCGGTCCACGGGCGCAGGCTGCGCTCCTGCCTCCTGACACCTCGCATCACTTACCTCTCCCCGGGCACTAACCTTCGTAACCTGGAGGGAGGGAAAGGGCAGGGCTACGCATCCCTCCGTGGCACTGCCAGCCCCGCAGCTGTGCCAGAGACCGTGTCGGTATGTAAGCAGCAACCGGCTTTTCCGACATGACACGCAGCTACGCCGGCTACAGCCGCACAAGGCTGGGAAGGGTAGAGCTATCCCTTTTTTCATTAAGCGTATTTATAAACATACAGTACACAAGCATTTTTCCTTTCTTCACAGTGACGGATGATTATATGTCTATGAAATGTTTTCATTTATTTGGCGCCAGAGTAATCAAAATCAGTTGAAACTGTGGCAATGAAGGGAAGGAAAACAAGTAGGCGTGGGATTGACTGTGCCTCTAGCTCCCTGGGCCATCCAAGGGTAGTAGCTGGCAAAAGCGCACCCCTTGCAGATGAACATCTTATTCAGCTGGTAATTGTTCCCAGTCGTGCTCATGGCCTCTGTCCATTAAGGATGTAGCCCTGCATAACTTTAAAAGCAATTGACTCCGCTCTGGAAATGCTGTGGGAGCATCTGAGCCAGCATGTGCGTGACTCCACTTAGGCAGAAGAGAACTGGTCCCAGAAAACCTTTGTGAATGAAATTTTCATGCTTTCATGTCTGCCCCAGTGCAGATTCTGGGTCAGTCCTTCTGATCTCAAACATCCGGTCTAAACGGGTGTTTTCCACTACATAGATACAAAAATATTTCCATTATAAGCCTGTAATGGCTCTGCATAGGCAAGCAAGGGGGACGAGGTAGGACAAGGGAGTTTAGGAGACTGTGTTACAGACACCAATGTAAAAAAGAAAAAAAAACCACCCTCAGAAACAAAAAAAAGCCCACATTTCTCCGCTTGTCAGTTAAGAAAACAACAACATTGTATGTTCGTCTTCTCAAAGCCAGATGGTAAAGATTTCAGCGACGATGTTTCTGTTTGCGTTTCACCCCTCCTCCTTCCCCACATTTTCAGAGTCAGCAAGGACCAGAGCTGGCTGCAAGTCTGCAGATGGCTGCAGAGGTGGCCCATGCTGCTCCTTCCACAGGAGCTTCCCGGGGCATTCCCCGCTTCCTCCAGAAAAAGACGCCGTCCAAGTACTCCACCTCTGACATTATGCACAAGCTGGTCACTGGCCGCATTTGCAAATAATGTGCCTGCAAACCACAGGCTTGATTTAACACCAAAAAGGCTCTGTCTGCTTCGGCTGGTGTCCGGGGCGTGCGTGAAGCTGCATAGAGCAAGTAGCAGGGCCCAGCAGCTGGTTGCAACGCGCAGGGTGGTTAAAGGGGGCTGCAGGTACCGCTTGCCTTTTCTCCTGTCAGAGACTAAGCAGTTGCTCACCTCTGAAAAACGCCTGGTCTTCGGCGGTCAAAAGTGAAAGCTGAACAGCAGCTTCACATGCAACACGGCGATGACTTGAACCGCATGGGATCAGCACAGAAGAGCTGGAATTCATTGTTTGCCTACATTAAAAAGAAAACAAAACAGAACCAGCAATTCAACCACTGAGGTCAAAAAGGTTTGAGGAAAACACCTATTTTCTCACTCCCGGTCAACTTTTTTTTTACTAGGCCCTGTGGAGCAGCTTGAAAACAACTCCAACTTGCCCTCCTCAAAACGGTCATTCCTCTGCCTCTTCTCATTAAAATTATATATAAATATATATTAAAAATATATGTATATAAAAATCAACCTCCCAACCCCCTGAACTGGATCTTGTCTACTGTGCTTACACCTCACTCTGCATTAGTAGACATCATTGAGCATTTCCATATTTTTTTATTAATGGAACAAAACCACATCCCTGAAAAGCAGCAAGAGCTCGGTGTTCACAGCCGTCACTGCCAGTGCAATGGAAACCATCCTTCTGGACAGACCAGCTGCCCTGAGGCCATTCCCCGGATAAGCCCGGCTGCCCTTGCAGGGAGCAGGTCTCCGAGCGCATCCCCAGGGCAGCGAGGGGAACCCACTGCAGGAGGGTGGCCCAGCAAACCGGCTGGCCTCCAGGCTTCCCCCAGGATGGCTGTGCATGCTGGAAGCCGGCAGGCTGTGGAGTCTGCTGTATGTGAGCATGCCTGCTCACACAACACTCCAGAAAAATCATGCTTTTAAGAGGGGAAGAGGGGGAAGAGGGGGAAAAATGGCTTTCGAGACCAGTTGTCTTCTCACTTCAGGGGAATTCGGTAAACAATCTTAATTTCTGGGTAAAACTTGCTTCCCCAGAACATGTCATGTCATCTCGCTGTGGCCACCGCACTGTTTAAGGCCGATTATGTGGAAGTTGCTGCTGCTCAGGGAAACTTGTTAAAACAGCTGGCAAACATCCTGCTGTTTTACTGGCCGGTCTAAGAGATGGCTAAATAATATGGGATAATTTATATGGAGGGACTTTTCCAGCACCTGATACTATAGGTAGTAGGACAGATGCCCATTTGCAGGAGTTGACTATACTTCCTCTTCAAGGATATATTAGACAGCATATGCACTCCAGAGGCTCCAGCCCAAGATGTTTTTCATTTTGATAGACTGCCTCTTGGCAGACGAGCGGGAGCACGGACTTCTGGGGACTCCAACCGCTGTCCTCACAGCTTTCAAAAATGATTCAGGGTGACAAAACTGTAGGACACACAAGCAGTATCCTTATTGATTCCACTTGTGTCTATCTAGTCAGTCTGCAAGGCTGAGCTATTTGCAGACATCAAAAGAAAATTAATGTTACCCATCTGGTAATCTGCAGGTAAATTATCTGTCTATCTCTATAGCAGTAACTGGTTAACTTAAGGTGCCCAAGATCTAAAAGAAGTTTCAGTTTGTCTATTGTACAGCCAAATATAGTGCCTGCCTGGTTAGATCGGTTTTAAAATGTGAATGAGTCTTTATGTGTGTGAGAGAGACAGAGAGAGAGAGAAAGTAAAAGTGGGAAACCAGGCAGGGTCCTAAATCTGTCAAAATACAGTACGATCATGTCAACACATTTAACAGACCACTTGACAGTGGACTGCCAAGTTCGTTCCTATGTTTACAGACATACATTCCATTTATTTACATTCCTCTAAATCCCTTCTCCGACTAAATATAGATGGAATAAAAAAGACCACAACAGTAAAAATTAAGACACAGGAAAGAGGACTCCTCTGGTGAGTCTGGTATTCAAAACAGCAAGATTTCAGTCTTCACCAGGACATGTTAAAGCACAGAAACATCTGTTTCATTCTCCCCATGTTGGAGCTGGAGCAATTGCTTGGGATAAGTCCCCCGCACGGCTAAGAGCAGACGCTGGCTCTCCCAACGCCTGCGCCAAAGCCTTCTCTGCTCCCCCGAAAATTGCACAGGCTTGCTCATCTGCTGGGAGTCTGAGACCTACCGAGGTAAGCAGCATTTATTCCTAGGTGCTCAGGGAAGAAACAGCTGAAAAAAAGCCTACGCGACTTTACCGCAGAGTTCAAAAAGACTCAAGGACTAGACTGCAGGCAGAAAACACGCCGCAAACGCTGCATGCAACTTGTTTTGAATATCACTAAAAACTTGCACTCTCTATTTCTGCTTTTTGATCTGCTCTGCATTTCCTTACATGGCCTGTGAACAGGCCAGCTCTCCACCAGCTGCCATTCCCTGCAGCCCTCAGCAAACTTTGGGGTAGACTCAAAGGATGCCTGTGCACAAGACAATGGTTAAAATTTGGGGGTTTGTGTCTCATCTGTGTTTTTTACCAGATGGACAGAAAACAGCACCCGCTGTGCTGACTTGCAAGTCTTTTAACTGCTCTGCCTTGGTTCCTCCACAACTTAGATAAGGACAGCAGAATGCTCCTGCCTTGTACAGGAAATACATTCATATTCATCTGGAACGTGCTACAGGTGTCAAGTATTACCTGTCAAGTAATTAATTTTAAATGTTACATATGTAATGTTTACAGCAGAGGAAAATACTGTGGGGGCAGAATTAACTGCAAAGAGTTATCACAGCTCTATTGGCAGTATAACAAATTATTTCAGCTATGGAGCTGCGTGGGTATGTTTCTTCTGTGGTGCACTAGAGATCTGTAAAGTCAGGTTAAAAGCACACAGATTAACCTTGATAGTTTAAGTATTTAATTAAAACCTGCATTTATAAGCATCTAATTAAAACTGCACCTTCAATATATTCCATCAGTATTACAGACATGAATTACTTCTCCAAAAGCAACCTACCTCTTCCTTACCCAGCCTCTCATGCAGGGATACGTAGATGTCTGTCAGAGACCCAGGAACACGTACTGTTGGAAGACTTGGAACATCTTAACATTTATAGATAATTCTGCATGTATCAGAAGACAAATGGCTCCCAACTTTCAGGACACTGACTAGTGGGAAGAGGATGAAATCTGAATCAGAACTTTTAAACTGCCTTGTCTTGTGGACCTAGTCAGATATTTAATGTTATTTGGACATGGCTGCTGAGACTAAACTTCTTTCTTACGGTGGGTCTTAGGAAGAGCGTGTTACAGAGTAAGCATCTCCCGCAGCACTGCCTGCTCTCAGCACACAGAGAGCGTAGTGTCCAGAGGTGGCCACAGACAGCACACACCAATCCTAACAGCTAACGGTTGGACGTGACTTTGAATGTTTTACAAAACTGTTAAGTAACCCTCTTCACGTCTTTGTGAGATATGTAAAAATTGTCTCACCTTGAGAAAAAGAAGTGATTAGCTAAAGGCCAGAGAGAGGCTTGTGTTTGAACTCTTTAAGCAATGACTGGAATTAACGCAGCCTCCTAAGTGCCAAAATTTTCTTTTAGATGCCTGGAGCTCCCAGGAAACCATGCACTTCTCTCATAGTGAAACTTTACAAAAGCTGTCACCAGTGTGGAGTAGTCACTGCTGAAATGGTGTTAAAGACAATTATTTTGAACAGTTCTTGTTTTGTGTTTGTTCTAAGGCAGCCGTCATGTTATGTTTGAACTGCAGGCAGGAAGTACTATTGCTGTAAACCACTCCTGTTTCCCTGCAGTTATAAGCTGCAAAGACACTCTCCTTACACTTCTGTAACCTGGAAAAGTCCTAGCTGGATCACCAGTGCAGCCTCATGAATTTATTTTGCAGAGCTGTTGGCATTTCAACATCAGGGAGAGAAGAAACTACTGATCAGTGTGTCCTTTCATGACTGACCTTACACAGGCTTACCGGGCTGGTTATTTTTTCCACACTGACAAAGCAGGGGAAAGCCAACAGGTTTTAGGCTTTCGGGACAGAATCAGTTAAAAAGAGCGCATTATCTCACTATAGCACATGGCTTTCCCACTGGCTTAATGATTGCCCCATCCACCCTGAGCTACCTCGGTCTCTCTTGGTGGTGGAGGCCAGGGCCACCACCGCTCAGATGTCACCTGTGGAGCCCACCACCTAAAGCAAGCGCTTGGCTGTTGTAGTCCTAGGGCTCGTTTGTTTTTAAATGACTGTGGCTTTAGTTATTGCTTGCTAGACTTTTCCATGGATAGGCTCAGTAATTCCAGCGCTCTCAGCTCATGTCTTTGCCTTTGAGTCTCCAACTGGGCTTAAAAATCTGAGCAGTGCCAAATGCCCCGTATTTCTCCCCGGAACTTGCAGGGCTTGAAAAATTAAAGTACTTTTGCTGAGTTTTGTAAAAGAGGAAGGTGTTTAAGAGGGGAAGGAAGGGGCCAAGTTATGGAAATCCCCTCACAGATCCCTTGGAGCTTCCCCACATTTTAGACACCAAGGCATCCCGAGGTGGAGGATACACCCATATGCCTGTGAACAGCACCTCTCCAGCTAACCCAGAGTTTGGAGCTGGTGCTTGTTACTCCATTACAACAGAGCTACCGCTGAGGGCAGGTGCAGATCCAGACCTTCAGCCTTGGTCTGAAGAAACTGCTTGTTTGACCCCAGCAAGGCAAAGTCTTTCCATTAAGCCCAGCTGTGTGCCTCTTTCCCTTGTTGAACTGAAAATAAGAAGTTATTCCATAACTATTTATTAAGGTTTTGCATTCTGTGAGGCCTCTTGCTGGACGCATCTTTGCTCCAGCTGTCGTGTCCAGTTTCCCATCATTTTTCCAGTACAGCTCCCAGATCTTTCCCTCCTCCTCCATCACCAGCTTTTCTCTCTATGCCCCCTAAGCACCCTCACCTTGCACCACTTTGTCTGCTGCCCCCAGGCTCGATGCCCTCAGCTCCCTCCCAAGTGCCACACTCCTCCTCCTGTGTCCCCTGCCCCGGGGGCTGCAGAAGGGCCAGCTGGTGGCTGTGGCTGCACCCGAGCCCGTGGTGCTTGGGCTCCCCAGGTCGGCACGCTGCCTGGCTGGCTTCTGGTACAGGTAGGGCTGAGCTCTACCTGCCCTTCCTGGTAATCTCTGGTGCTTCTACTGACCATCAAAATTGTGGTTGAAAGTGGCCACCTCCCCAGAAGTTACTACAGGGGAACAACGAGAGATCATGCGGCTGGACAGGTATTGTTTCCTTGGAAAGCAACCTAGAAATGCGGGGTGTTCATCTTGGTTGCCTGTTTATTTTGTTTTTCACTGTAGTATTGGTAAGCAAGCATGAAAGCAGACAACACTTTGACAAAGAAGAAAAACATATTTTTCTGCTTTGCAGGAGAAAATGGCCCAGTCAAGAAGAGTGACGTTCGTTCACTTGAACATGGGCATGCTGTGTTATTTGTGGTGCTCTAACACACCTGCCTGGCTTCTAGCTGCTTCTCCAGAGAACCCCCGCCAGGTTCTGCGGTGTCAATGACAGCAGGATCAAGCCCTGAGGCTGAGTGTGCTCTCTGGTCCCAGGTGACAGGAACAGAGCAGGACGCTAGCCAGTCTCCAGGACTGCAGTTCATTGTGGCCTTCTCCCAGCCTGGGAGATTTCTTGTGGCTGTGTAAAAGCCAAAACCACTAACATTTAGTTACCATCATTACTGTTTATTTCGTGTCATATTTTTGCGTTCAGTATCATCTTCTGGTAAAATAATCTTTACGTTCTTTGCTTTTTTGACCTTGTTTGTATTTCTTCTTTCACTCTGTTCTCTGTCTTACTTTTAGATTCCTTTCCCTATGAGATCCCCTCAAATATATCCGTTTGAGTGAGCACTGCAGAGAGATTACAGGATGGGCAACTTTTTACTTTCCTGAGGCTTTGGTTCACATTATCCACGAACTCCAGACAACCTCATTATACTGTACTTTGCCTTTGAAAGATCTGTTCTGCAACCAGAAAGCTATTTACATAGAAAAGGAAGTTTATCTCATACAAAGCACAGCTATCATCTCACTCATATACCAACACACACTGTGTGTGCTAGACAGGGGCCAGAAACCATGTATCTGAAATCTCTGCAGCAGAGGAGTATTCCCGTCTGTGTGCCTGCTCCAGGGGTGAACTCTTGCTTCTGGAATTTGCTTCCTCCAAGAGTTGGCCAGAGCTAGCCTTCGGGGGTCTGGAGGGCACCGTGGTGAGGAGGCTTGCTTTGGCAAGCCCCTGGGCTCTGCTTAGCACATTGTTATGGGGAGACATACAAAATCAAGAAAAGAAAGGCAGTTGTCGGGCCAAAGTGGAAGTGGCTGGGTGTTATTCACTTGAATTGCCAGAACGTATTTTTAAATATGGAGAAGTGCCCAGAAATGGTCTGTTCTATGCAACATAAAGGTCCTACCATGAATATATATGTGTATGTATAAATATACATTCATATACGTATACCCTCTCCTGCTCCCTTCCCACCTCCTCCAAAAATGACTAAGAGTGCATGAGAAGGAGAAAACATATTCATCTTGTGCTGGCTGATCCCCTTTAATTGATACAAATCTCTAGGGCCTGATCTTTCATACAAAGAAGTGTGCTCTGTCCTCTGAGTCACATCTTGGTTCTCAGCACCAGCTTTGCGCCTTGTGGTCTGATGCTCTTTCTTTTTCTTCAAATATCTGCATTTTTCAGTCTGTACCCTTCCTCACTTCCATGTCTTCTGAGCTCCTGGAAGTTTATTTCTTCTGTCTGGCAAATATTTCTGGCTATTGCCTCAGTCATATCTTTCGTTTTGCATTGCTAGGATCCTACTTATGGTTAGCTGTACTTCGCAGGGTCCTGCTTCTCCAAACTCTGTCTTTATTGGTGGCATCATTTCTTTCTCTGTCTTTAGGCTTTGAGGAGCATATTCAACATGAATTCAGTCAAAAGAACCGGGGCAAGTTATAGCACCAAATAATATGTGTCCTTTCTGTTTCTAGGTTCATTTTTAGAGTGCATGTCCCCCTTCTTTGCCTCCAGCTTTTCTTCCATCTCATTCGCTTGTACAACAGTAGGAGCCAGCATCCTCAGGTGCAATCTGGGGCCCAGTATCAACAGCAAGAGAAACAAAGCCGAACCTGTACTGTTGCCATATGAGACAAATGAATGGGTTAGAAAGAAGGAAGCACCCACCCTCATGTTACAGAGGGAATGGAGGCAAAAAGAAAGGAAATTGCTTTTCCAAGTCTGAATGGAAAGCAGCCTGACAGGACTTTTTGAAGCTAGCAGTGAAGCAGACTGCTGCTCATCTTGCTTGGGTTCCTGTTCCTACCTAAAGCTTTGACAGACTCCCTGGGTTACAATGCCATTCCTCGACTCCATCCATCCCCCACGTTTGGACTGAAAAGCTTCCCATCAGATGTGTTCTTATCTTAGTTGTCTTTCGTTGTTGTTGCTGCTGCTGCTGTATGAATAGGGTTTGTGCAGCATGTTTCTTTCTGTGTCCCTGATGAATGAGTTAAGATGCAAACACAAATACAATAAAGGTCAGAATTTCACAGCCAAACTCCACCAAAGAAGAAAGTATTGTTAGAAAGCAGGATGTTTACGCACACATTTGCATGGTCGTGATGCAAATGACCTTGAGCATATTGCTTAAGGAAAATACAAATTTCTAGTATGGATTAAAAGCAACACAGCAGTCAGGGAGAAAAAAAAAAGAAAAGAAAGAATAATGGATAAATACAATTCTTTTTAACTAACTGCAGTCTCACATGTATGTACCCAGGGAACCACCTTTGCAAAAATGGTGTGAACATTTGCAGGCTAAACCCATTCTGACGGGAGAGGTAGCCCTCCCCTCAATCACTTCTGGGAAGGTAAAGGGCCACCCTGGCTCACATCTGAGCAACATCTTGAGCAGAGTGAAGATTCTGCTCAGCATGAGCTACAGCGACAATAATCTGTTTTTAATCTGCTCTCCACCCTGCTAATTGAATGTGCGGGAATCTATTACAGCTCCCCAGAGGAGGGCCTATGAGGACCTCTGCCTCCTCCTCCTGCTCCCCCTTTCCATCTTGCAGCAGCATCCAGCTCCAGCTCAAAAATTTTGGGTAAGCCCTCTATCTACAATAGGCCAAAACTCAACCTTCCCTCCACCCCAAGCTTGATCCAGGACTTAATATGATTCCTTGTATCTATTTCTAAAATGAGGGCTTCTTGTCTCAAAGAATCTTAGGAGGCTCTAGGGTGGTCTAATGGTAGCAGCAATATAAAATAGCTGTTTACAGCAACCCATGGGGAATACTCTGCAGTACCATGCCTTATTCCTCAGCTCACCAGAGACGTACAGACTGGATGCTCTGCACCTAAGAGCGGAGGTGCTTCAGCAGTTGCCCTTTGAGGTGACTCAGTCTGGAAATTAGCCAGATCTTCTTCATCAAACACACCGCAATCATGAGGCAAGATCTCAAGAGAAACAGGAGAGAAAGAAATAGGAAACAGCTGTACGAGATGGACTGAAGCTGTAGGATGAGAGAGGGAATGAAGGGGAAGGCCAAAATCTTTGTGGCTTCCACTTCCATAGAGTTTGTGGTCTAGAAAAATTTTCTTTTCCTACCCCTCCAGAGTTATCCAACACAACAGGTCTGACTCTTTATTTGGCACTTTTCTCACACCAAATCTTACAAACCTCCATGGCTGGAGGAAATTGATGGTAGAATTCCCCGTACTGGCTCCCATTCCTCTTCTTCAGCTGGACTTAGCTGGTGCTGATGCTAAGATGTCAGGGGCACCTCTGACCACACAGCCTCCCAGGAACTAGTGCAGGGAGGACTGGGATGTGACCGAGGGGTGTCGGTTTGGGTGGGATCCGAGAAGCAAGAGGAAAAAAAAACCCTGCAAATGGTTTTTGGTGTTTGGCTAAGCAATGTGGATGGCAATGTGAGAGGTATCCTCTACTCAGGACATTCATATCTGGCTGAGGCAGTGAGTGACGAATTCTTGTGGTCTCGACATGTTCAGCCACCAGGAGGACTTTGGGCCTATACCACCATAAAATCTACCACAGCTGAATGAATGAAGCCCTTATTTTTCCGTTTGCCTTTGCACGTCCTGGCTGCTCCTACTGTGTCTTCCTTCTAATCCCCCCTAATTTCTTTCAAGTTGATCGCCGTCCTTAGAGTTTCCTCCTCACCTTTGCCTGGCAGGTGAGGGACATCTCCATTTCAGTTCTTTCCTCCAACATGCTTCTTCCTCCAGAGCTAACCCCCCCAAGCACTGGGGAGATAACTGGGGGTGCAGCTACATGGTCTTTTGAAGGAAAAGGGAGCTATGCCTTGCCTGCATGTTGTACCAGATGGATGCCAGGTAGACATATTAGGGTGGCAGTGAGCCCAACTTAATATATCCTGCCTCGGCTCCCAGTTTATTAGCTTGGGCACAGTGCTACACTAATCGCGGCCATGTGCTTTCCGGTGCACAGTTGGCTTGTGCATACATAGCTCAGAGCATGGGCAAACCAAATTGTGTCTGTCTGCAAAAGACATAACCCAAGAAGAGAGGAAAAATACATTAAAAGCCCTGCCATGACTGTATCAAAGACTCCATTTGTCTTCATTGTACATCTTACTCCTTTGCTGGATGTTCAGATTATACTACTGAGGTATCATTTAAATGGAAAACTTGCTGGAGCAGGGGCTACATCTCCCACTTCTAGGTGACGCTGAATACATGTTTCCATGTAACAAATGAGGATAACGAGGCTGGAGACACTGGCAGAGTGATGGCCTGTTGCGTTGGTGTTTAGATGTGACGTTCACCCAGAGAGGGCCACTACAAGGAACTCATGCCCTTTCTGCACCTCCACCGAAGGTGTTAGAAGAGACACATGGTGTGTCCATGCCTCTGCAGCTGCCCCACTTGCACAGCAGCTAGACTGGGACTTCAATGCACCTTCCCTCTCTCACACTCGAAGAAAAAAGATAATGTCCCTTATTCTCATAATAAAGCATAGAGGATGGAGGAAGCTGCCTGACTGAGCAGATTTTTGAAAATTGGGAAAGTTGGATGCAAGATCTTCCAGGGATAGCACAGATGAAAAGACAGAGGAGGCAGGATGTACCTGTATCTTTGTCAGGCTTAACTTTTCAGCAGGGAATTTAAAAATTCGAAACAAGGAGTAACAGACTCTGCTGAGTGTCAGGAGGCTCCCTCACAGGCTGGGATTATTCTGGGGAGTGATCAGCTCAAAGCTGGTGATGATTTTCTGCTTCCATGTGCCTCAGAAAAACTGGTAACCTGCCAGTTGGGAAAATAAAGGGAAGATTTTCAAACTGAGGTCATTCCTTCAAGTGGTTGTCAAGGCATGTTGCAGTGGGTGCTCTGCCCTTACATAATCTATATCCCAGAGAGTCTACTTCCCAGAAAGTGAGGTGCTAATTAAAAATAGGTTCAGGAAGGCTAAGCCTCTGCCCCACTCCCAGCAGCAGCTTTTACATCTCAAGAGGAGAACTTCAGCTGCTCAGCAAAATCCTGAAGGCATCAATTTTTGCCTTAACCTTGAACTTCGTCTCGTACCTGCCTCATGAACTGCTCTCATGAGGCTCGGTGCTAGGCTTACTGTTGTCCTCTGGCAGGTACCCCAGGTGCTCGAGGAGGGTCTGCACTGGGGAGCAAAACTCAGTGCTGGAAAGAGGTCTCTGTCACCGCTGCCCATGTCGGGAACACATGTGACCTCCAGCACGTGGGGTCCTTGCTGCCCCTCCACGTGTTTGCCATTGCCCCATGACATTCCCACCAGCGCAACTGCCCTGCCTGAAAAATCTCCAAGAGTTTTCTCTGCTGTTCACTTTCACCTGCCAGATCATCATTCTTAGTGAGTGCAGTGAGTTACAGTAAATAAAAAACAGCCGCAATTTTATTTAGAATGACTTCTGATGAAAGAGGATCATGGCTAATAAATTGCAGATTGCCGAATGCCAGTGTTGGCTGGTATGCTTTACTAAATAAAAGACACAGTTTAACACTTCAAAAAAAGATCTGTGTTATCGTGAAATGCTGTAATAAAGCGTGACCCATTTTTTACTCCATTATTTATTTTGTTACCATGGATGTCTTTAACTTCCCCTGAGGACAGCACCCTAATCGTTTAAAGTAAGCATTTTCTTTTTCAGACATATGAAAAGGTTTTGCACAGAATGCATTGAAAGAGCGCAGCTGTAAAGAGGAGTCTCTGTCTTATCCTTTCCAACTGCTGGATCTGTGAGTCTGTGTTCTATAGGCAAGCCTAATATTTGGGTTGTCCATCAAACTGTAAGCTTAATCCTGATCAAAGATTTATTTTTGCATACTGAAGACAGGCTACGGGCTGCTGCCCTCCTTCAGCAGACCAAAACCCTGGTGTTTTGCTGGGCTAACATTTGTGAATTGGATCGTCTCAGTTGAGCTATGGGGTTGTTGTCCATCTTCTGATAAAACACCAGAAATATGGCAATATCTTATATTGTTTCGTACAGAGAGAGTAAAAACAATCTGCTCCAGCACTCAACATGAGTAGTCAATGTGCTACTGGTAGTAGTAACTGTCTAAATAGACAGCTTTGCTTTAGGGGGTGTTTGTGTTTTCCACTCATTTTAAGGGTCTTGTGTTTGTTTTGAAGACTGGAACTTTCCCAGAATTCTAAAATTTCAACATTTTGAAGAAGACATTTTTCCAAAATTTTAAAAAATGGCTCTTTCTGAACTACTCTAAATGTGTTCCTACCCTAGACGTGCCTTCTGCATCCAACATGCTCAACCCATATGTATTTGTCACAGGGCTCTCTCCTTGGAAAAAAATAATCAACCAGAATAAATATTCTGGACAGAACTGGTATTCTGTTACTATTCTGTGTGACTGCCCATATAGGTGGTACTCCAGAATAAATAACCCCTTATTCCAGAATAGTATTTCCATTTTGTGAGTACAAGTGTTATTAAGAAGTAAAATAATTTTTTATTCTGGAATAGTCCACAAAGGAAGCTACTCTGGCATAGCTGCTAGGGCAAAATTTCCCATGCAGGCTAGCCCTAAACAGTGAATTTACACCATCTGTTAACATATGAATATTAAAGCCCTATTCTTTTGCCATTTCAGCTGTAATGAATCAGGGTTGGGGTGTTGATTCACTTATAAATTGTGTGCCTCTCATACAGACTATGACTTTTTGAAAGTACACAGCAAGTGCTACCACAATTGCAGCCTGAAATAAAACTGGACTTTCAGTCCTCCTAGTTCATAACCTGGCAATACCTGCTGAAAGCCATATGTTTTTCACAACGTCTTAGTGAAGGGTACTCCCAGAACCACTGTGGCCACCTCTAACTTCTTAGTAAGTCGGGTTTGACTCCCTGCTGCCTGCTGCAGCCTTACAGGATTTGTGTCACACAGTGACATGTTTTTTCAGTGGGTCTAAATCAACAGAATTGCCCTAATTATCCTCCCTGGCAGTGAGGATAGCAAGATGGTACCAAAAGGTCTTGAAATGCAGAAGGGCAGCAGGATTCACAGCACTGAGGGACTTAGTTGACCCCTAGGTACCTGGTATAATCCTCAGCTCTGCCAGAGCCCTCCTCGCCAAAGCTGGTCCACATTCAACTATATCTCTGTACGTGGAAACTTTTAGAGGGGTCTCCACCTTTTCTTTAGCATCCACCATATCTCCTGGTAAAATTACTTCTGAGCCAGAGAAGTCCCAAATGGGAGGTGTCTACCCCGAACCAGTGCTTGCAAAAGTAATACTGCAATTTTATAGAACAGTTATTCTGAGACATCACGGTGTGCGGACAGCTTGGTGAAGATTGCTCCCTCACTCCCACAAATTCCAGGTTTAGGAACGTTTTAGAAATTAAAAATAATTGTCAGCCTACTGCAGCATTCCTTCCTCTACAGACAACTGCGATGAGGTTGTCCAAGCTTTCCACATCTGCTGCATGGCTCCTGTAATTCAGGTTTTCCTGAGAGCAAGCTGTCATCACACTCTGATAACTACAAGTAAATCCCCAGTTTGCATTGACTTCACTAGCGGGCCAGGAGCGTTCAGTGCTTCTGACAACCTTGTTCCTGTAAAACTTACAGATGAATATGGACTTCCAAGAACAGAATACACCATACCTCTTGTGAGTAATACATAATTTCCTTACTGCTGGAAACAAATAGTTTTATACTGTCACTCACTATAAGGATATCATCAGTTGCAATTCTCAGCTGCAAGGGAAAACCACCTTAGGAAAAGCGAACAGGTGATTTTTAGCTTTAGACTGAATCTGTGGAAACTATTGAAAGCATTCATCTGTAATGCATTTCTTTTCTCCAAATCCCCCTGACAAGGAATTCCAAATTTAGCTCTCTGCAATTTATTGGAGGGTAGGAATATAGGTGTATTTGACTGCAAGTAAAATACCGCGTGATATGAAGCTGCTTACTCAGTCGCTGCATCTAAGTATTTCAAGATGCACGTTGAATATAAGGTAGAGCGGTCTCCGCAAAGCAGCCTGCTCCGAGAGCTCCCCCGGAGGTTTTTATGATGCTGCCTGTGCAGAGATGGTCACGGGCAGCTGCCTGCGCTGGAGGGATTTCTCTTTCACGTGCACTCTGCTAACTCCATCTTTACAACGCAGCTTGAAAAGTCTCACTCAGTTGATCTTTGCACACTCGGGGTTGTGATTTTTTAATTCTCTCTCCACATTCATTAGACAGTTCTTAACCTCCGCAAGGAGGAAGCTGGGGCAGGAATAATTGCTCTGAGACAGAGCGTAATTAACCGAGTGTCTCGGAGGCTGCAGTGGGTTCTGGGTTCCCAGTGCTCAATAGGAGGTGAACTGAGCGTACAGCAGCTAGGAAGTTCTTAAAATTTTGCTACTATCCTCCTCAATTACATGACTGAATCTGCTAATGAACTATCCCATTAAAGCAGAGAGGTAATCCACTCTTGCGTGGGGCTGTCTGCCAATGAGTTCAAGTTGTTAGAAAAAATGAAGTGGTGTGGCACTCCGTGCTATTAACATGCCAAAACAACAACAAAAATCTTTTCTCATGGTCCAGAATATTAAACAGACACAAATAACTTTCATTAAAAAGCCACATTTTCTGTACAGAGTTTTCCCTGGAGAGAGCAACATTTCTTTTCATAAGTAGGATGAATTTTGCACTTCATTAAATGCCTTGATCTTTTCATCACATTAGCCTTTAATGCGACAACATAATCTTTAGTTTGTCTGGATTAACGATTAAAACAAATGCGTGCGCTTGTGTGCGCATGTGAGTATCAGCGGGCGTGTACAAAATCCTTCGCTAGTCTTTAAAAAACGAAATGTGATGAACCCCCCCAATGTTCTCACCAGAGGTAGTGGTTTAAAATAGGTATGTACGCACTTCAGTTGCAGGGTTAAAAGCTAACTTTTAAAGGCCTTTATTTCTCCCCCGTGATGATCTCCCCGGGGAAGCGTGGCTATCTGCCTAGGTGCTCCAGTTGCTTTCCTCCCTTTAATACCCAACTGCTTTACAAGCGAGGTCGGTGGGCTTGCGTTAAGGTCTGAACGCTGCTGCTGGGCCTCCCAGAGCCCCGCAACGAGACCGTGACAGCTCCGTTGGCTGATGCTGGACCGACAGGAGGGAGGGAGGGAGGGAGGGCTAAGCCCAAGACATCTGCGGTTCCCAGCCCGCCCTCGCTCCCACCGTGCGGATCTCGGGAAGGCTCGGGAGCCGGCTCCTGCTATCAGGAAAGGCAAATTCAGGGAGGGCTCATCTGAACCCATCTCGCCGCGAATTGTGGTGCTTCTGGTGCTGATTGACCGTGAGCACGGCTGTCCCCGTGACAGGGCAGGAGGTACAGCTGTGTGCGGTGGCTGTGTGTCAGGGAGAAAAGGGTGCCAACAAAAGAAGGTGGGAGCTGTGGGGACCAAATATACGACTCTGTAGGTGTCTTTTTGGCTAAAGATGGAACAAATAATTTCTCCTTTCTATGGCAATATACTGAATGGGAAGAGACTCAATTTTATGCCAAGAAAATTTGCTGGAGAGATTTGGTGTGAACAAGTAAAACTATGTGTTTTGGATAATGAACTCTCTCACCTGACTCAGAAACAGAAAACTCTTCTGTAGTTAAAGCCCTTCAAAAAACCTATTTTTATGGGTTTTTTTAACTATAGTGGAAGGAAGTGATAATGAGGGCATCTCCAAGAGAATGCATCAGTCATGCGGCTTTTAAATACCTCTTTGATATAAGCAATGTGGCAAAACTGACATAAACACCCCAGAAGATTTTATTATTTTAAAAATTTCCTTTTCTCAATAAAAAAATTTTAGATCAATTTTTTGACTCATTTGTGCTGCAGATATACTTGGGAGCTATATTGCTCTAGTTTCTGTGTTCAGAGCCATGCATAAAACTGTTAAATGTCTATCCACTTTTTAGTGATGGTCAATGAACCAGGCTAAAATCTGACAAAAGTTGGTTCTTTTTTTTTTTCTTTTTTTTTTTCCTGGTGTTTTCAAAACAAAGCTCTGGATGACATATGGAACTGAATATCCATCTGCTTCAGAGACAGCATCAAACTATCAAAGCCAAAACTTAATGCAGAAACTGCTGTCTTGTCTTACAAACATGGGAATACCAAATTTCAGAAACTCACAGAACAGATCTGACACTAACATATGCCCCAAACAATCCTTGCAATGTGTTTTCAATCTGGATATTGTGGTGAAATAAAGATATAGAAAAAGCTGAAGGGTCCCAATGCTGGAACCACTTAGGGCACCGCAGTCTCAGAATTCACGCAGGGAAGGTTTAATTTCACCCAACTTCAGCCGTATAAAGCAAGACTTGTAGTCCTAGCTAATTACCTCGGCTCCCTGGATGGGGAAGGGAAGGAAGCGCCTACCTCTGGAAGGAGCCTGCAGAAGGGCTGCCAAAGCTGGGAGGGATAACCAGACACCTCCCTGTTAGAGGGCCAATTTAGGCAAGAGGAGCCTTATCACAGCTGCTACAGTGGGATGAAGAGAAGTTCCCGCACAATTAAAGCGTTCAGCCGGGTACCAGCATTGGGCTGACTCTAGCAGGCAACGCACAGCTCCCTGGGACTCGGAAACACACTTCAGAAGCGTCAAGTAGCTTATCCTCCCACTTCACGCTGTTGTGGAAAATTGCTCCACCGTGCAAGCTCAATGCTTGAAAGCTCATTCGAACCTCCGTAGGCTGCTCTGGCTGCTTGTGACCAGCATGTAACCACAACCAAGCCCGCCTCGCTGAGAGATAGAGCTATTTTCCACTGACTTGAAGGAACATGGACAGGTAAACAGAATGAAATAGATGCCTTGAAAAATTGCATAACTGTGGGTGGAAACCTGTATTCCCGAAATCTTCCTGTTCCCCATTTCCTAGCTCTGCCAGCCACTTGCAGCAAAGAGCACAGCCACAGCAATCATTTCTAAGGTGGTGAAACTAAAAACCAAACAAGTTAATTTCCAATAAGATGTAAAAGGCCGCTGAATTCCTGATGCACACAGGCTTCCGAATAGTAGGCTTTTTCCTGAAGACATGTCGTGTGAAATGTTCTTGGCAAGCATTGCATGGATGGTTATTTTAAAATTTGTGATTAGGGAGTTTAGAAAGAACATTTGAAATTTTCCTGTTGTATTGTATCATGCACAAATATATCAGAAAAGAGATTGCCGCAGAACTGCATTATTATATCTTTGTGACTTAAACCACATTGCCCAACTGAAGAAAGCTGAACCACAGAATATGAATATTAGGAAATATACCACTCTTTCCAAAAGGGAAAGACCTCTATTTTTCTCACGCACATAACACAGGGCAGAAAGGGTTCCCCAGTACAGATCAGCACTAGGTTTCCTACATTTTTAGTTTTAATAAATGATTCTGTGGTTCTGATCTGCCACAGAAACTTTAAAGTAGAGGGGAGCAATTCTTCATAATACTTTAATACCAGCAAAAGCTCCTCCTATAGATGCAATTGTTTCTGTGGTATAGCTCAGCTCACACAGCATCCTGGTATAAAAATGGCCATGAGAGTTCACACCTCTAAACTGTACTGCTACACTGTCAGATGTTTATGGTACACACTCTAGGCCAAGATTATAACACAAAATCAGACAATCTGGGAAGGAGGGTGCTGGCTCTTAGCATTGTTAGCTAAACATATAGACTCTGATATTGCCAGGTATTTAAATCCCCACTTGAAGCATGAAAAGAGCTGCCCTAGCTGCTTGATGTCCTCTGCTGAATGAGACCTATTTTGGAGCATTTCTCACCATCTAAACCCAGATCTAAAGCTCACTCAGTTAAACTGGCTTCAGATCACACCTTACAACATCCTCCCGTGCTAGCAAAGCCAGCACATATTTTACCAGCAATATTAGGTACTCAGTGAGTGCATTAGACAACTAGGCTAATTTATAATACTTCAGGGTGTGTGTTTGTACAGGTATGTCTGCTGGCAACTGCTGTGAGTCATCTAGACAGACCTAGTTTACAGCATGCAAACTCATGATGTGATCTGTGCTCTCTGGATGAAAACTCCCCTTTTAGGAAATGTGACTGCTTTTTCCTCTTTTTCAACAGAAATTAAAAGCATTGGTCGTGCAGGGGTTTATGCATCAAATAAATGGGAGGTCATAAAACAGATGCTGTTGAGAAAGCAGCAGGAGGGATGGTGAGAGGAAGGAGACCTGCCAATAGAGCAAACAGAAAGTAAATTAATGTCACTGCCGGTCCGGGCTGGAGCTGACCCTGCCCCCTCGGCCCCTTTGGCAGGGGACTTCTGGGGTGACTGCAGACCTTGAAGTCAGGTAAGAAAATGGAAGGCCCCCAGGTGAAACAACAACCCCCACCACACACGGATGCCTGGGAGAAATAGTGAAGTAGATAAATGCATAGTGTTGCTGTGTTGACCTCCTCCTTTGACTCTGCTCCCCGCAAGCCTCCCGCTTGCCCTTTCTCCCTTCCAGAGAGGGTTGTGAACCAGTCTGAGAGGACGTGCCTGAGTGGGGTCCTTTCGGCTGCCAGATAAGCTACCAAATTCTGCCATCATACAGTACGTTTTATAGACATGGAGAGGAACGTGGAAAGTTCAGGGCTAGGAGTCACTGTGCAAAACGGTTTTTGTCTCTGCACTGTGAACTGCCTAAAATCACCCACTGCATGGCATTCACAGCAAAACCAGAGCACAGGAGGGGTTTAAAGACATATTGTCATCTAAAGCCAACTTCTTCTCCTTTACCCTCATGTCTAATTTTTAAGAGTATCTGAAATAAAAGCATCTATTTTAATAATATTGAGTACCTTGAGAGAAATTCTCACAGAAAACTTCAGCATGTGACATGGCTGATAAACAAGCAGCAAACTTTTTCCAGTTTGGAAGGATTTCCTCCCACAGTTGTGAGCTTTTTAGCTGCAAAAAGTGACAGAGAAAAAAAAAAAAAATTAAATATCGGGGTTAGGAATAATTTCTTGCAGTATTCACAAGAGTTTAATCTTGGAGCCATTATTTGGTAAGAATTTCAATGTTCTTAATATGTTCAAGCAAACAGTTTCAGCCCAATGAGACGGCTGGAATATGCTCTAAAATACAGAGGGGGTTTTTACTAGCAGGCTAGAAGCAGCATGACACATTGAGAACAGCTTTTCCTCACCTGCCGTTTCTTGTCACGCTCCCATGATTTCTCCTTCAGGTGCTCTGGCAAGCAGGAGGAGCAAATCCCAGCACAACAGCCCCTTGGTTTATTTTGCTTTTTACCAACTCCGCATCCATCGCGTGCATTTAGGGCACAGGCTGGGGTCATCATTTCCTTTACCTTGTCTTCTTCAATTTCTTGACTTCAAGTTTATCTTAAAGCCTTTTGTTTGGGCTCATAATTGGGCAGTGAGTCAGTAACCCACAAGTACCCTGAGCGGAGCCAGCCGTGATCCGCAGGCTTCGCTGACCACCTGCTCCAAGCTGTTTCCTGTGTGGGCGGCCAAGTTCAGAGACACTTAAAATACGAGTTACGGTAAATTTTGTTTAACCTTGTGTACACTTTGCAGGCACTCGGGGTGGTTAAAACTGGATGACACCAAACTTGATTTCTCAGCCCCACTTGGCTTTGCTGTAAAGCCGGCTAAACTTTGCTGACTTGAGGAAAGAAGGGCAAGAATCTGGCCCTAACTATTTAGTTCAGCCACGTTTCATCATCGTTCGCTGCACATGCCATCACTTGCTCTCTGGAACCGCTGCTCCCATCCTCCTGCGGTTGCCCACAGCCAGCCCATCAGCCTTCCCTCCCTCCTCGTGACCAAGTGATGCTTCTCTGGCCGTTGCCCGTCCGCCCTGGGAAAAGTTGGGATGCTTTTGTTCTCCCTTCAAGATTTTCTGCAGTGACTGTAAGTTAACACCCCTTGGAGCTTCAGTGCCCCAGCTGAAAAAAAAAAGGACTAAAACAGCCAACCAAACCCAGCTAAGAAAACTGAATTTGGAGACGAGGAAAGAGGAGCAGACGTGATAGCCTCAGCCAGAAATGCTGCCTAGGCTTTAATAAATTTGCACCGTACACGTAGATCCAGGCAGGAGCGCTTGTAGACACATCTCTTCCCCTTCCATCTTAAGCCGTTCTCCCCCCAGCCTGACTCATCGCACGGTTTGTGCTTTGGGGTTTCTTGATGCGCCTCCCTTGTCATGCCCGGCTTTCCCAGCGGCCAGCACTCCCCTCGCTGAGCTGCTCTGCCTCCCAGCTCCAGCTCTCGTGTCGTGTCCACAGTGCTGCTTTTCCCTCTAAGACATTTCCTGCTGCAAACCCTGGTTTGGACAGATTTGGCTCCTGCTTTTTCCAAACACCTTCCCGTCTGGGGCCATGGTGTGCCCCGTCTTCCTGCCAGCAGCCACGCTGCCACGGGCTGGCTGTCCGGGCTCGTGGGGGGCAAGTTGGGCAAAACCTGAGTGTGGCTCCTCGTCCTGCTAACTGTGCTTTAGGAGCAGGGCTGGACCCAACAATGTAAAGCTTCAAAAGCAGTTTTACGTGTTTGGTTGGTTTGAAGTGAAATTTTCTGCTCAGTTTTTCTCCTTTTTCAAGGAAAATACTTGTGCTAGCTTTGAAAGTCCTGATTTGTAAGCGGCATGTTCATCTCTGTTAATTGCTATTTGTCTTTCAATTGGTTATAATACGACTGGAACCAGTTTTTTGGTCACACATATATCTTTTGGAGAAAAAGATAATATCCTGCATTTATCTCCAAAGTCGAGGATAGACTATTAAATACTTTTGCGGCTGATTATTTTGATGCATCTTCTCCATTTCCCTTAGCAAAAGGGAGGTCCAATTTCCTCACACACTGAACTTTGTCCTTCTGCTGAGGAATCTCTGATATTTTGCTTTGAAAAACTCCTAGCCTTGATCTTTACCCCATCCATCACCGCACACACATTTTGTGAGCAATGACTTGGGCCTATTTTTGCTCATGAGTGCCCTAAATTGCTTTCAATTCTTCTACACCTTCATTCCATGATGTCTCTAGAGTAGGTTGAAAATTTTTTGAATGTGTAGTTTTGACATAACTATTAGCAATTTTCTGTAGATGAAAAAACTGTCACTTGCCATTTAAAATATATTATTCTTTTCCCTCTCGCTGGATACAGAGGTAATGGAAAAATTCCAAAATTTGAAATATGATGACTTTCAAAATACAAATTTTAAAAATTCACATGAAAGAGAAAGATGTGAAAAATATTTCAAAAATATTAACATAATTATACCCTTTTTTCAACATGATCTAATGAGCCTGAGAATTTTAAAGTGATTTTTTTTCCCTGTGCACACATTTTCAAAGCAGAAGAAAATGGTGTGCTGTGGATAATTTGGTTTGCTCGCAGGCAAAGAGCTGGGATGGTATCAATTGCTTTTAATTATTTGCTTTTCTTCCACAGTTCTCAAATGGTCATTGGTGAGGTTTCTTTTAAATTCTGGCTTTGAAAGTAGTATACTTCTTTGCATTTGATGTTAGGCAATAGAAGGGATTAATTATAATACTATAAATGTATTACTACCAGCCCGTTTCTAAAGACATTTACGAGCATTGTGATGGTGAACACTGCTGAACCCTAAGATGTAGGAACTCATTCATACTTTGCAGAAGGAAACTGAGCTGAAGATAAGAACGGCAGATGAATTTCAACATTGTAAAGTGATGTCACCCTGGGAAAAAAAGATCTTAACTTTAAATATGCAGCGCTGGGCTCTGAGTCACCTGTGCGCATCGAGGAATGGAGTCCTGGGGCAAGAGTGCTACGGAAATATCAGCTCCATGCCCACAGAAAGGAAGAACCAAACCAAACCACTGCCACTACTAGCCAGTATAAAACCCTGGTGCGTCCTTGTCTTGAATACTGTGGGCAGTCCTGCTGCCCCTCTCAAAAAAGGCCATAATGGGACAAGAAAGGATGCACAGGAGGGTAGCAAGGATCATGAAGCATGTGCAAACAGCTTCCGTGTCAAGAATGAGTGGTTAGTTTCGGACCCTTTAGTGTAGCAGAGACCAATGATGCTGACTGAGCATACAAGAGCTAGGAGCCGCCAGGCGGGTTTGACAGGAGGCAGGTGCAAGGCAGGGATCTGTGGGTCCTTAACACAACGCTGGGGAATGCCCTGCTGCAGGGCTTGGTGGGAACGGAGAGAAAAGTTTATGTGGAGAAACTCACGGAAGCGTGAGTGTGCCTAACCCATCTACTGCAGGCAGGAGCATGGACTCCAGCTGACCATCTGTGGGGACTAATTGACTAGAAGAAGTCTGGGATGACTATTTCTAGCACTTAGATGTTTCTTCCCTGCATCTTAAACTGCAAAATTGGGACCCTGATCCAAAAATGACTGATTCGTACGGATGAGTCAGAGCAAATGCTGTTGCACAATGTGGAAACTGTAAACCTAGTAAGGGAGGTTTTCTCAGTCTGAGAAAGTATGTGATAAACTTGAGACTGAAAATAAAGAACTTTATTTTGTTTTCCCCAAGAGGAGTCTAGCCAGCATTTTTCTTAGATCCAGTTAAGCACTTTCCTCTTTTCCATTTTGTGATTTAGGGCTACTTCATTCATTGGTTAGATTAAGAAAAATGAGCATGCTGAAGTGTGGAGATGATAAATGGACTATGTAGTCAAATAGCAGTGGCACTGCAAATCATCAGCATGATGCTTAGAGAGTGACAGGAGGGATCAGATGCTGTGAGTTATTGCAAAGTCAGGGTTTAACTCTGATCTTTGCATTTCAGCTCTCCCGTTATCATAAAGCTGAGTGGAATAAAACTAGGGTGAGGAAAGTTATGGAGGTAGGGACCTGGGTCTAAAGCTCAAGTTTTGACTCTATTTCCTTCTCTATTATTGTTCTATATTTATCATTACAATCTACCCGTTAGTGTCTTTGCTTAATTTGGTGTAGAATTATAATTCCACATTGTTCTCACATGTATTTCAACTAATGTAAATCTAGCTTATACTAATGAAGTTAATAAAGTACAGGAAAATTTGGGTCCTATTTCTATTTTTAGAATAAAATGGAAAATATAGTGATAACATGTCTAACTGTACAGGGCAAAAATACCCCACTAATTTTTTCCTATATGTACTTTGTGAATGCTCAGTTTGGTTCAATCAGACAGATTTGTGGTGCTGCATCCCACCATTAACCCAAATCCAGAGCATCTCCACAGGAGGTGCTGGGCAGGAGTCTTCACTGCCTCTCAACGGGAGCAGCTGACGATCCCAAGAAATACATGCTGTAAATTTCAACTGATTCATAACACTACCTTAGCTGTGATTAGCAACTGCAGATTTACTTTGATTTCCCTCTGTTGACAACCTGCCCTTTCATAATTAACTTGTGTGTACTGGGACCTGGAGAATCACCACATCAGGCCAGTTGCAGGGGCAGCGTAACTCCACTGATCTGGCTGAGCCACACCAGTGGGACAGGGTGCAACCTGGACAGCCAGATCCACTGGTATGCTGGTTATCTGCCCTTTTGGCAAGGGGAGGGAAGCACAAAGAGTTTGGCCCCGGTGGACTGAGGGAAAGCATATCAGCGTGGGTTTTTTGCAAAGGAACTTGTGCATCATGAAGAAAATCATTGCTGTAGCAGAAGAGATTTTCAGAGGAACGAAGACACACAGACATGTACCAACACACAGAGCTTCCTTTGGACAGCCTGGTCTCCAAGTGAGCAGAATTTATCAGCTTGGAGTGGGGGCAACAGCAAAACAACACAAGGTACATAGGGGACTTCTATCAGTAACTGGTGAGTGAACAGAAGGGACCCCAGACACACACCCTGCAATCTAGTCACTAATGTGACAGGTTGCTACCAAACATGAACGCAAGCCTTTCTCAAGGGCACTGAGTATAGCAAGTTAATAGCATCAAGAGGTTATTTTCTTGGAACCTAAATTAAGTATTTCTGTAAAATTACATTCAAGAGCTGCAAAAATTCTATAAATCTTAAAACTGGGTCAAAGCCCCCTGAAATCCTGCTTATGTATACACAAGGATGTTTGGAAGGAGAGGAGTGGGGTGCATCTGGTAGGTGCAGCTCTGTGCTGGCAGGACAGCATACAGGCAAGGATGGATTGCCGCTGACCAGGAATGCAGCTGGGATTATGTTTGCCAGGCAGGGCTGATTCGCCAGAAAGCATTGTGTCAGGGATAGATTTTCTTATCAAAAGTAGAGAAGGTCTGCAAAGAGGATGAAGAAGAAAGCGTCCCCATAGCCCTGTCCCTGTGGTTAGGACACTTGTTTGGATAGGACAGAACTTCCTTTGAGTCCTTCCTGGAGGTTCACTGTGCCTTTGCAGCAGGCCAAGAGCGTGTACACAACCAGAAACTGTGGTTCAGCTGCCACCCGTGCTGCAGCAAGCTGACCACTAGCCACCAGGAGGACACACGTGAAGCTTCCCAGGCACCATCCATTGTGGAGGTGTCTTGCTTTCCAGAGGGGCCAAGGCTACGTCTCTTCTCACAAAAGCTACTCAGGGCATGCGGCAGTAAGCAGACACGGGCTAAAATGCCTTAGCAAGGAAGACCCTGCTGCCTTCTCCCATCGGTTGTAGCAGGGCTGACTGTCAGCCTGGGAGCATGAACTGCAGGAGCCCACCACAGCGGGGACTTCAGAGAGCAGGGGCATGGGCAAAGTTCAAGCCAAATCCTAGGCTGGCACGTGCCCTTTACACAGGTAGGTTTTGGTGGATGCTGGCTACGGGCTTCGGTAATGCTTTGGTGCCAGGTTGGAGGGTGCATCAACACTGGGTATGCATCGCTGCCCCCGGGACAGGAGATGCCAGGGCAACGTCAGCTTTCCACAAGCTCTCCTTCACCCTGCTGTCACCCTGCACTATTTCACAAACTTTTTCCTCTCTTCAAGCACTGAAGATGAAGGTGGGGGGGGAGGGGAGGGGGGAGAAAAAAGATGAAGTATGTTGATATAGTCTACATGAGTCACACTGATCTCCAAAGAGTTGGATGAGACAAACACCCCAGGAGAGGGGGTGGGATTTTAAGGAAGATTCTGTTTTGTGTTTTACCATGATGAGGCATTTTTAGCACAGAAAAAGACCACCCTGGGGAAAAAAAAGAATCAAATACTATTGATGAACTGCAGTAAAAATGAGCTTGCGTTCCTGTTATGGATAATGCAGTCCCAGGACACTGACTGCTGACAAATCTATTTGACGCCTTACTTCAGGAAGAACCAAAAAAAGATAATTTCTCACCTACAATGCAGCAGTGCCACCCACCCCAGAGGGGAGTAGTTTCTGTGATGTAATCCCACAATCATCTTTAAAAATTACTGTCATTCTAACCAACGACTTGCTGAAATGCTGTACACACATCAGGGCAGCAGTGCGTAGTTTTCCTCATTTACTGTACAAGTCAGGACTGTGCTACCTGCAGCTGGCATGTGCTGCTGCCCAGGGTAACAGGAGATGCTCAGATGGGGCTGGGAGAGCAGCCAAATAGATGAGGGTGGGATTTTCAAGAGCAATTTGTGTTGGCCTGTCTCTCGTGTCTTTGAAGTCAGGGGAAGGCCTTGTTGGGAGGGGAGAGGTAGGCGAACACTCAGGACTTTGGAAAATCTGACCCTAAAAAGGCAGATAAAGGCTATGAGTTGCTATGGTTATTAGTACGAGATTTACTGATGTTGAATGCTAGTTCAAAAATGTACCCGCAGGAATCCTTCAAGGTCAAGGGCTTAGAGCTGACAGTCATGTAGGTTTGGGGTTTCTTGCAGTAGAAGGACATTTTGAATGCTTAAAAACAGGTATTGGCACTGTTGAACAGATTATATATGTAAATATACTTACCTATATGAAGAGATAAATAGACACACATACGGTAGCTGACAGGGGCACTGAAAGTAGATAGGTGATAATTTGGAAATAACCCATATCGCAAAATCTCTCTCTGCAATTACATCCCATCTCACACCTGCCTTAGTGTTGGTGTCTCTTTGAAGTGCCCCTGTGGTCGCAGTTCATCTGCTGTGCACCTTTTTATTTGAACTGCACAAGTAGTTTTAAAAAAAATCCTACCCCTTACTTTTCTAATGGAAAATGCGGGTTTGATTGCCTGGGTATTTTCACAGGATGTGCCTGCGTTCCTCAGACTCTCTTTTATTTTCACCAGGATATATGCACATTTTCACTTTTTCATGAAGTAGGGCCTTGGTTTGCTGATAGATGAGGCTGTGTAATTACTCCATGGCAAATCCCACAGTTGTGAATTATTTGAGCTCTCTACTTATAAGAAGTACTTAAACACATGCTCTTACTTGCTCTGCCAAATAAAAATGAGCTGAAAACACAGGCTTGGGCAGTCAGAAACTTTGCAAATTTGAGCTGAATTCAGTGATCAGTTTCAGCTGAGGTAAAAAACAGCAAGAGAGACATTTCCAGAGCATCAAAACACATCGTTTCAGCACTTCTGAAGTGAAACTCCTAAGTTTTCATCTTGATTACTTGTTCATTTAAAAAGATCTTTTTGTTGTTGTTTTAACGGTTTGGTTTTCCTTTGTTTCTTACTACAAAGTGCAACCAACCTGAAACAAAACATCCCCTCCACCCCAAACATTTAGTTTTGGTTCCAGAGAATCTTTTGAGAGTGATCCAAAATAAAACACGCTGCTCTTTGATTTGCCAAGAATCAAGACATTTCCAATGCGGGACAACTTATTTTCTTGAATCCTTGTTTTTGCCCCTTTTCAGTTCAGTCCCTGAACAGAAAACTCCATTACTACATTCATACCCAGGCAGGTGTGAATCGCTGCACAAGTGGGGAATTAGGTTGCTTGCGGGAGCCATACCCTCTGGTACTGAACTTCAAATGAACAGGTTTTAGAGCAATATATAACACAATAAAAATATTAAAATAAACATATCTGCCATGGGGTTTGGTCTACTTCCAAGAACAGGAGTATGACTTGTTCTACAGAGCTCATGTTTTTCCTCCTTTTCATTCAGGTTAGGACATGAAGTTGCATACTCTTTTTTTTTTTTTCTTTTTCTTTTTCTTTTTTTTTTCCTAGTAATAATTGGACCACACAGTCTCCTGTCAACAGTGCACTTACTGTCACTTTTCAACATCTTGGACCCTTTGTGTACAGTTCACACATTAAGGCACTTTGTAAAATTGATGTCCAAGAAGAAACAAGTACATACACTTAATAAATTGAGATTCCCAGCAGTAGCTTTCCCTTACAGGAAAAAAACCCAAACCCTCTTTAGGATTAGATCACACTCTGACACGAGCTTCTTCAAACAGGGTAAGGAAAATCCATGAATTACCCATTTGCTGTATTCTGTTCTGTGACTTACAGACTTCTGTGGCTTAAAACCACACATGTATGCCTGTATATATATCTGTACTTCCAAGAACACCCCCGATGCATAAAAAAAGGACCAAAGGTTGAACACCAATAAATTAAAAATCATTTCAAATATTGTACTGCCTTGATACTGCACATTTTTGGCCTGCCACACCTATCTATTTAACATAACACATAACTAGAGAAAATACTGAGCTCAATGGTTTACTTCCAGCCCTGCTAAATAATGATGCAATTTTGTGTCTGCCCTCATTCTTTTACAAGGTTCAGACTATGACTGACTAGCAGCCAGTTACCCTGGAAAACCTCACCGACAAACAAACACTCGCAGCCTTGAAAGACCACGAGGCTGAAGAGAGACTCTGCAGTCAGGCTGACTTCTGGATACAAGTGGGTGGTATAAACATAAAAGGGATGGCATTAGATTAGAGCTCTTTCTTTGATCTCCGTACAATAACAATAAAATAGTCATAAAGGACTTTCACTCGGTGGATCTCAAAGCACTAGACAAAACGTTAATAAGCCTCACAGCTCCCCTGTGAGGCAGATACTATCGCCTTCGTTTCACCAAACAATAAACTGAGCCCAAAGGTCTGAGATGGTTTGCCCGAGGCGTGCAGGCGGCCCATCCTCATCCCTCCTGATGGGGACATGGCCCTGCCAGATACCCGAGAAGGGGGCACCACGGTCACGGCTTTCTGGTGTACCCCTGTTTGACCATTGTGCCTAGCGGCCCCATCCTCGCTCGCTCAGCGACAGCCCAATTTCACCGTTCTGTACGCATTTGCTCTGCTTTGGGTGAGGGCAGCAATGTTTCTCACTTCTGTTAGTGTTTGGAGCACTCGAGTCTCTGCTGGTCTTTATTTTGTTTAATTTTCTCCTGTCTTTCGTATGCGTGCCCTCATGGTGTTCTTGGCAGGTCTCTGAGATGCCCAAGTTGGAGCTTGTGGATCTGATGCCCGTGCAGTGTTGGAGCTGGTACTTTACCAAAACTGAGAGGGAAGCGCTATGATGGGAGGGCTGAGGATGCCGCCCTCGGTCCCCCAGGCCACCTACACCAGCCACCCAGGTGCTCGGGAGAAGCGCTGCCTGTCCATGCACGCCCCAAGGAACCCCTCACCCCTGCAGTTATGGCCACTGCCAGCCCCAGGCCGTGAGTCAGAGTGAAGAATATGTTGTAAGTTGTTGTCCTGGACAGCATCCATCTGGTGTGAGATGTGGATCTGACCAGGCAGATTAGGACGAGTCTCACCCTCCTCTTGCTGTGTTCGCACTTGCTGTTGCCCATGGATATTGGGCTCCCCGTCCCCTTTCAAGCCTCTAGAAAATCGGCTCCCATCCTAAAAGTCTAGTTGCCTGCTGCAGAATTACCATAAAGCTCCTTTTTCCCAGACATGTCCGCTTTTTCTTCCCTCCAGGCTCGATCCAGGTGGAGTTTGAGCTGCAGCGCCTGTCTGGATTTTGGAAATCTCTGCCAGGAGCCCAGGCGGCTCTGTGAGGAAGCAAGGAGGCAGGTTTGGCCAGCCAAACCCACCGCGGGGCAGCCAGCAGCCTGCGGCCCATGGGATGGGGCCAAACTTTGCGCACGCCAGGGGTCCCATGGGTCTCTGGTGGGACCCTGGGATGGGGAAAGGGGCCAAAAGGAGAAAAGGCCTCCAGTGGAAGGGGCTGTGGGCTGTGGGCCAAGAGTGAGCATTACATCAAGGGGCAGGAGCATGAATTAGTGCCTGCACTTGTCTCCGTTAGCATAGAGAGAATGGGATTAATTATATTAATTTTAATCATCTGCTGCATCTGAGGCCAGATGGGAGACAGGAGAGACTTCAGGGATGGGGAAAGTTTGGAGCCGGGGATGTGGGTTCCTGTACAGAAAGTGGGCATGGGGAGCTGGGGGAAGAGGGTTTGGGAGCAAGCAGGGAGTCAGGGCAAGGGGCTGGGGCCACGGGGCAGGAGTTTGGGGTGGGGTGGAGGAGCTGAGCTGGTGGGAAGAGAGTCTTGGGTGGCTCTGAGGCAGGGAAGCTGCACAGGGCTGGAGGCTCTGCCAGGACAGGGCAGGGGCTTCTCATGGGCGAGATTGGAAGTAGGGGCGATGGATGTGGAAGGATGCTTGGGAAGCCTCAGTCAGGCACGGGGCTGGAGGAGCGGCTAGAGGAGCTTTGGGAAGAGAGGGCTGGGGGGGATAAATGCCCAAGGCAGGCAGAGGCTGCCAGTCTTTAGGGCAGCCGGGCTGGGGCTGGAGTCCCTGTTTCGATGCCTGGGCCACCCACCCTACTCCCAACCATTTCTCTCCCGTATTGTTGGAAATGTGGCAGTCCTACTTTGCCGTGGGAGCACTTTGCAATACTGCCACGATTGTAAGTAAATAATAATATTAGAGGCATCCACCAGCAAAGGAGACTGGCCTTTCTGCCTTAAGAAATAATTATTTGAAGGGTGTCGCCAATTGTCTGTTGTACACTATTACAGTAAGACCTTTTTATCCCAGGGAATCATCTCGCAGAACCCATGTGATCCATTATCCTGCAGCCTGGTTTATCTGCCACCCATATGCTCCAGCACTGGTCTGATTTTCCTGAAGCATCCCTTGACAGTTGTGTTTACCTCCTTCATGGTCACCATCCCAAAAAAACATGTTCAGGCATAAAGTGAAGATTGTCTTTTTGTGTTGTGATTTCTAGTAGAGCTGGATAGGAATTTTTTTTTTCTATCCCATGGGAAATTTTCCAGATTTTGAATATTTTACTATCTTGAATCAGTAAAAAAAAAAAAAATAAAATAAAAAAAATAAAAAAAATTCCATTGATGTCAGGACAAATAGTTAAAATATCAAGTATCTTTTTGAAATTAAAAAACCCCAACAAAATAAAACAAAACAGGTTTCATTTAATGACTTTCAAATATTTTTTAATTTTTATTTCAGCTTGTATTACAAAATGAAAAGTGCTTTTAAAGAGAACCTCCTCCCCCCTTCCCCCAATTTTCCTTTGAAATTACAAAGGGAGACATTTAGACGACTCCTAGTTTTTTCAATAGCTTTTTCAAGGAGACAAATTAGTCAAAGGCAAGTCTTTCTTGAGAAGTTTTTATTCAGCAGCTCTGACAAAATACTTTTTGTTGAAACATTCCCAAGAAACTCTTTTCTAGCTGTTGGTCAATGAGAGGCTCTGCCTGTGAGCAGCAAAAGGAACTCCATGTAGAGCAGTGATCGATCCACTGCAGTTAAACATGGCATATGCATCCAACTGTTGGCCTCTCCTGTGACCTTCAAAAAGCCTGAACAAGGGCTGCATCAGCTGCGGAGGGCTTTTTGTGCACTTTGTTTAGGTGTGAGGCTTGATGAGCAAACACAGGGTTTTTTTTGTTGTAACGTTGGCACTTTGTTTGACAGATCACCCTGCTTTATTTGACGGAGGGCTTCAAGCTACTTTGCTGTTGCCTGAAGGCTTGAAGAGTGACTGGTCAAACTGGTCAAGGTCTTTGGGCTTCTGATCAGCATGACTGAGATTTAATACTGAAATATGTCATATTTTGCCCTTCAACTTAAATTCAAGATGAAAGAGATGTTCTGAATGAGCAGGCAAGGATTTTATTGACTCTATACCATCCCATAAGTTTAAATACCAAAGCTGGGGTTGCAGTCTCCGTTAGTCTGGATTTAGGTCCATCTTTATGGTTAATAAACTTGATAATCCATCAGATTTGAATGGTTTGAATTCATTAAAATCCCAAGCCAGCAGACATCCAAGGAAACACACAAACAACTCCCTCACCACCCGTCAGGGATCTCATAAAATGCCTTTGAAAGCATCAAAGTTAAGGTAACACATGAGCAATGCTGTGACACTTACCTTTCTAGCCTCTCACATATGTGAATCCCCTTCTTATATACTGGTATGCCCCTGCATGCGTGCATGTGTGCACACAAACATGCACCATTTTTATAAAACTTGATATTCAAATATGGGAACATTTCTTTTGGTTAATGCAGCTAGTGTATTTTACTGCACTTGGTATCTTTTTCCACTGGACTGTCTCCCCCACCCCCCAAAAAAGAACCAACACATCCTCAAAAGACTCCTGGTTTCCTGTCAGTAACCAGTATCTTCTTGACAGATTACCCTAGGGAAAAAGAAAAAAACCCCAAACCTGACTCTCTCACAGAGTTCATGTTGCCCTCATTTACCTTTTGCATAACAAAAGCTCAGACTATAATTCTGAATAGATGTTTTGTGTAGTTGAACCAGGTGTCTTGCTTGGAAAGACAGTACATTAAAAGTCAGCAAAATGCCAATTTGCTTTGTTTCAAAACATTTTGTTTCAATTGTTGCCAAGGCCCGGGGCTAAACACTACATTCTGTTATAAGTGTCTCCGTTCTGCAGTCAGCGAGTTTTTAAGGTTTTTCTTGTTATTTATCACAATACTCTAATGACAGTCTCACCTAATCCTATTGCTCTGGAAGAGATTTTAAGAGTAAAACCATAGCTGTATACAATCATGACTATGATAAATTGATGCCCACAAATAAGGTAATTTCTGTCCAATTAGGTGAGCCTGGTAAAAGAAAAGATCAGATATAAATGTCTATATTAGAAGAATTTTGACTCTTCTCTCAGTATGTCTGGAGTTCATAAACCTGCAACCGCAGTGTGCAAGCTGTGCACCATACATTTGGTTGCTGATGTATTTAATCAGAGTTTAAACAAGTATCCCGTGATTTTACTGTTTGTGCTCTACCTGTTTGTAAATCACTGGTTTAGCTCTGCCACAAGTCCATGCCTGCTCAGCCAAACACACCGAAGTTCTTCAGCAGGGGGGCTTAAGCACATGCTTAAGTGCTTTGCTGAGCTGGGGCCACAGTGAGTGCATTTTAAAGTCCCTGCACCTGGAAGCGTTTTTGCACATGCCTAATTTTATGCACTTGAGTAGTTCCAGGGAATTTAATGAGCCTACTTATATGTGTGAAGTCACTTGTCTGCAAGTGTCTGGATGATCAGGGCCTAGCACTAAGCTGCTCTGTCTTGAGGTGTAGTAGGACATCTCCAAGCAAAAGCTTTGTCTCCTTAAGCCTTTCCTAAGAACTAAAGGATAGTCAACAGTGGGTCAGAGCAGAGGTCCTTTTAGCTCACTACCTTGTTTTTAGCAATGATAAGTGGTGGACGCGTAGGGAAAATGAGCAAGAAACATAGTGGGCGTGCAAGGATACGTCTTCTTGTATCTCCTCCCTCCTCCCCAGGTCTGGCCATCAGTGCTTTTGGGAGGTCCTGAGCTGGAGATTGTATTTTCTCTATTGCGTTTCATAGTTCCTAATGGCCCCTTTTTCCATTTAGACTTTGGCTTCCACAATATCTGATGGCAGAAACTTCCACAGCTTAAAAAAACATGTGGGAAAACTGCCATGTGGAAAAAGTCCTCCTTCTGGCATATCCCATACCTATGCCTGACTGTTTTGGAGTCTGCCCCCCAGCTCTCATGTGATGCCAAGTTCCTCCTCCAGTCACTTCTTCCTGCTGTAACTGCACACCCCCTTTTGATTATACCTTTCCTACTGCCACCTCCCCAAATTATAGTTTTTTTAGTCTCTCTACAGATGCTCTTCCATAGTGCACTCCATGTGTCCTTCCTGCACTCATACTTTGACATACCTCTGAGACAGGGCCAAGAGGGGCATTCAAGTTAAAATGTGTCCTAATACTGTTTTCTATTTTATTCCTGACTACTGTCTTAACAGCAATATTTTTCATTTGATTGCTGCTGAGCACTGAGTTGACACTCAGAGAACTGCCCACAATGACTCAGTTTGGTGTATCTTAACATTTCTCACATGAGAATCGTAGGATAGAATCAGAGAATCATAGAATGGTTTGGGTTGGAAGGGACCTTAAAGATCATCTAGTTCCAACCCCCCTGCCTAGTCCACATTGCTCAAAGCCCCATCCAACCTGGCCTTGAACACTGCCAGGGATGGGGCGTCCACAACTTCTCTGGCAACCTGTTCCAGTGTCTCACCACCCTCACAGTAAAGAATTTTTCCCTAATATCTAATCTAAATCTACCCTCTTTCAGTTTAAAGCCATTAACTCTCATCCTATCACTACAGTCCCTGTAAAAAGTCCCTCTCCATCTTTCTCGTAGGCCCCCTTTATGTACTGGAAGGCTGCTATAAGGTCTCCCTGGAGCCTTCTCCTCTCCAGGCTGACCACCACCAACTCTCTCAGCCTGCCTTCATAGGAGAGGTGCTCCAGCCCTTTGACCATCTTTGTGGCCCTCCTCTGGACTCGCTCCAAGACATCCACGTCTTTCTTATGTTGGGGGCCCCAGAGCTGAACGCAGTGCTGCTGCATGTGTGAATTCACTGTGTGAATGCTATTGGCCTTGGTCTGACAGAAACAAGAGGCTCTTTGAACTGCAGCTGAGTCATCTGTGTCCTGCGACTAGTTTAAATACCATGATTAGGGTGCCACTTTTATCACTGAAATTGTGACAAAACTTGTAACTAGTGATGAATGAATAACTGAAAAAAAATTCACAGATTTTCTTCTAAATTCAACAGCTAATTTCAGTTTGACTGAGCTTCTGGCACTTTTTTTTCTCCTCTCTTTTTTTTTGGTAACACTTTGAAATTTCAGTTAATGCATTCAACTGCAGAACTGATCTTTTCAGCTGTGCTGTGGTCAGTTAGTTATCCGCATCATGTGGCATTATTTCTGTTTCCTGGCTGGATTAACTCTGTAACAAATCAAAAAGCAAGTATTGTAGCCAGAGAGACTCAAGCTATTTCTGTGGTCGTGTGAGTAGTTTAAGTAATATCCCAGACATGATGCTGTGCACTGTGGCTTGTATGTTCCTCTGTGACTCCCTATTTTGAATGCCCACCAGTGTTGGTTGTTGAGAAATCTGAGTATGTTTTTGAAAAGCGAATAGGCACTTTGCGGCAAATAAGCTGGTCTCACCCTAAAGCAATGCAAGCCACTGAGAAGAGTCCCCTGGATTTCTTCTGGGACTGAACTAGGCTGGCAGTGAGCAAAGCAGTGATGTGAAATTAAAAGAAATAACAGAGTGAAAGTCACTCACTCTTACCGAGAGCTCAGACCTACCCAAAGGCAGGTGAGTTAAGTGAACTGACACCCACCAGCTTCAGCAGAATTGGGGTTAATCCATCGCCTCTGGATGGTGACTATCTGCTGTTTTGGAGGAGGCCACAGGTAGGACCCCACAGGTGAGAGCTGGGAGGATGTCACAGCTACCCTGCGAGTCCCATGGCCTTTCTCACCCGAGGTCTTCCCCACCATTACCGTGACTAATGCACCCTTCAGCTCAGAGCCAGAGTTTTACTGCCACTCCAATTTGCTCCAAAGAACCATTCAATTTAAATATACAATGCAATTACAGCATATTAAATATTGATTGTTTAAGAAGCACTTGGTAAAGGGTATTAAACAAAGTACACACCTTCCATCTAACCGCCTTTACGAATACAAGAATTCAATATACTGTTGTACATTTATTACCACATTAAATATGACATGCACGTGGCACTCTGCATAACCTCAATGTAAAAGCATATGCTAATATTTTCTCTGACAACAACTGCCTAAGTGATACATGTCGTTGCTTGTTCAATTAAACACTAGATAACAGTAAAAGCTCCTTAACCTATAACCCTCTAATACTTCCTGGTGGACTAGAAGAACCATTTAATAATGTTAACTTCACAGCTGAATTGTGCAGGCTGAAATCCAGACAGGATCAATTCCCAATCCCAGTATGGTGATTTGCACTTCAGAACACTGAGAAGAAGAACACTACGAGACCCAAATTTTAAGGCTAGACTGGACATTCCAGCTTGGAAAACATTTCATCTTGGTGAAGGCAGGGAGTACGCAGAGTTCAACAGCCCCCACAGGAGTGAAGGAGCAACTGTCCGGACCCCAAATGCTCTGCAATTTACTCAAATGATTAGGATCCTTCCACAGAAGAACGGAGAATTAGGTTCATGTTCCTATTCCATGTCATGAAGAGGTGGGATTTAAACGTGAGCGGATACCGGTAGGGAAGAGGAACCTCGCCATTTTCTCCTTATTTATGTTTCTGAGAAAGGACTGATCCAGCTGGACCTTCAGCCTAACCTCAGGTCCTGAGGGGAAGGAAGCATGGCCATAGCTGTGGCCAGCAACACAGCATTTCCTGTAGGCCATCTCAGGTGGCCCATGCTCACAAGGTCTGGTCTCTGAAGATCCTATCTTAGGGACATAGCTCTTGGCGTGCACCAGGCAGCCCATCGCAGTGCCATGTCCCTCCCCTGGATTCAGCCCCACATCCTCAGTCTGGCCATATTGTACCTACCCTCAGTGGAGACTGATTTTTCGGTGGAGCTGGCATTTGACATGACTTTCAAACTCAAGCTTGAAATTTTTTCATCACTACTACAGTGGCACAGCATGAATTCTGGTCATACATCCTCCATTATCCATACTAACTTTTGTGCACTTTTCTCTTAAACTTGCTGAATCTGTTCTTCCCCACTGAAAAGACAAATTTCAGATAACTAAGAAAATAATTTGCTATCATAATATTGCCATGAGTCTTACAACACTGTGGTGTTTCTGAGAGTTAGGCTCATCCCATTTGTATCTGCTTTGGTTTCACTACCATTGCAGTAGGCATCACCTCTGACCTGTTCTGTTTACTGCAAGCAGAAACAACCATTTTCATGGATTTTGCTCGGCTTCTGAGTAAGAAGGCCAATGATGTTGACTGTATTTAGAAATGTAATTGAAGTCATGGAAACCAAGAACAGGAAAAATGCATCAAGTAAAAATAACTGCTTACAAGAGGAAGGAACATACTGGACAAATTGCATGGAAATAGTAAATTGGGCAGAAATTCCACTGGAAACAGGACAAAGCTCTTTATGAATAGGACTCTCTAGCTTCTAACCAATTTCTTTCCAATAAACCCAGGCCCTTGAAAGTATAGCAACGTAACTAATTCTGGGCATTTTTCATTAGCTTATTCTGTATTTAGAGAACACAAATGACTGTTGTTACTCATGACTGCTAGGATAGGTTTGTTAAATTTCAGTGCCTATGAATTTTTTATTATATCTGTAATAATGACCTTTGAGTCTCACAGAAACTTAACAGGCTTTCACAGTAGCCACATCATTCAAACTAGAGAGAGTAAAAATGGATTTTTTTTTAGTAACAATTCAAATATCTTTTTTTTTTGGCAAAAAAAAAAAAGAAAAATATTTTAGGCTGGATATGTTGATGGAATGTTTCACAGGGAGCTGTAGTACATGTACCTCAATTTCCAGATGCCCTTGCCAGACCGCATCTCCCAGCTTACACCGTTAATGGGAAGAAGGTGAGGGGGCAGGGTGTACAGTGGGAATTTCCCTGTAATGCGTCATGGTTCACGTAGCCTACTCAAGAAACTCTCACGTACCCTAAGAAGTAAGACATGGGGCAACCAAACCAGGATGACTGTGAAGCAGATATTTTCTGGCTGAAACATGTTTTTTTGTTGATTTTTTTTTTTTTTTAAGCATTATCTATTTCTTTAGTCTTAACTTCATATGTTCCCCACCCTTGAAAACCAAAGTGTACCACCAGAACTAAGAACTCAGGAAATATTCTACATGTCTTACCTGGAGTAGCCACAGGAGTGGCAATGCAAGTTTCCACATGTTACCTTCACTTTCTCCATTTCTAGAGGTCCTTAATCAGCTTACGAAGTACTTTTTCTAAAGGCTATGATTTTCTAAATTACACTTGTAGAGCCTACAAGATATTAAAAATACCTCAGTACAAAGTGTTCCTGCATGTTTTATTTGTTGACATCTTCCCAAAGAAACAGTGGGTGTCTTTTTTCTTTTTATTTCCTTTCAACACTGATAGTTTGTCTATTAAAATCAGATAGGCGATTACAACTCATTTTGCACACACTGCAAAAAAGCTGTCAGCTCATTGCTGCCAATCATAGCTGGATTTCAAGTAGTATGCTACTGTATGATGCAGTAACTCAGTGCGTTTTAGCTAAACCCCAGAACCATTCAGTCTTTCCCTGTTGCTTGTAGTTTTAGCTGAACTGGGAACTTGCCTACAGCAAAAAAAGCTGGAGAAGTTCTTCCTTTTTCATTTGGAGTGAGGCTGAGGAGGACTCAAAAAATCTTGTAAAACTCTTTTAGAGGGGTCCAGAGGATGGACAGCACCCACTTCTGCACACTTCTGGGGAACCCCTGCTAGCTTTTGAAGCCCCGGGGCAGACATGCAAGGCAGAGAAACATGAGTGGGGATGCTCGCCCCGAGGCAGGCGCTGGGGTAGGAGCATGCCTGGGACAAGACAGTGGGTCGGCGTGGATCAAGGGCATGAGGAGCAACAACAAACGAGAGAGTTGGTTAACCTGATTCGAGCACTACTGATGGGCCCACAAGGCCGACCTCAGCACCCAGGGGCCACGTGCTGCTGATTTAGGGACAGCTCAGAGGGAAGAGCCTCCTCACATCTGTTTCCATGCGGCAATCCCATGGCAATAAAACCAAAGCTCCTGCAAATGTTGTAGCTCGTCTTGCTGAAACAGGCTGCAGTGCCTGACAAAGCTGGGGGGAGCCTCCACCAGGCATCAGTAGGAGCTTTCAATTAAGATGGCAATAGTTCTTAGTTTTATATTCCTAATTAATGTAACGCTTCTGAACGGTGTCCGGCAGACATCAAAGCTTGGGCTTACTGTGACAGCAGACGCCACAAAGGGAAATTGTTTCCATTGTCATTAGCCATGGCTATCTAGCCTTCTCAGGATGGCTTGTTAAATATAGAGTTTCAAATATGAACCTGAGCCAATGCAAACAAAACATGAAATGTTGATTGCCTTCAGGAATTTCCCTGATCTTTCATTTCTTTAGACAAATGAAAAGGAAGAGATTTTCTGGGGTTTTCACATTATGGGACTTCTCTTTTTTTAAGCCTGTGTCAAAATCTGATCTTATTCTTTGCAACTCGTCATCCCATGATTTTCACAAAGATGACCTAGCAACAACAGGAAGAGAAAAACCAATCAAGTAACATCATCGGAGGCCACCCCTCAAAAGTTTTCTACTCTGTGCTAGGATCATCCCAGAGCTCCCTGCATGTCCACAAGAGACGTTGTCTGGATAGAGACTTTTGTCCATTGCTTATTCATATGCAGTAATACAAAGTGTATTTTTGCTTAAACTGTGCTGAAGTTGGTATAGTTACAGAACATGATAACTGCTGCATTCTACTTCAACAGAATAAGCAGCAGAGAGAAAAAAAAATAATTAAGGAATTTGATGAATCATGAAACTAACTCGTTTTTTTACTTGGTTTTCCCCCCATACAGGCATTGTTTTGTCTCAGTTGGTTTGAGTTGGAATAGATTCTTTAAAAAGTAAGTGGAAAGGAGCTTTGAAAGTAACATAATACCTCTGCAGGTTTTTTAAGACTAAATCTCACGTAGAGAGTCTTACTGATTTCAGAAGGAAACATCCCTCCCTGTTTCTCAGAAAGACTGAGGTCCTCTTTATCTTCAAGAATAAAATTAAGGTAGAAAACTTGTCCATTGTGGAGGCCTCCCACACACTAAGCTCCATAATCACACTCAGAGAGTGGTGCATCATGATGCATTATTCATCAAATACATTTGTCCAGATGATGTCATATATGTCTCCCTAAAGGGCCACATTATTTAATAAAGGACTTTTATTTTCTGTTGGAAGGCTGCATGAGGATGTAGAGAAGTTTTACTGGGCTTCTGAGCCTTGTAAAAAAGTACAGTTTTTTTCAGACAATCCTTCTGATCCATCTGGGGGGCCTTTGTCTATGTTACTTCGTAGAAATATTGGCTTGCTTACCAAACCTGATACAAGCATTATGCAATAAACACGATATAATGCATGCATATTATATATAACCATAATAATTAATGTACAAAATACATACATGCATGCACCGCAGTTATGTTTCATAAATTAATATACATATTACACTAACCCCACACAGAATATCAAGAAAATCTGTTTCTGCTGCTTACAAAACAGACATTTGAACGTGTGAAGCAAATAGGAAACATGTTTCCCAGTAAATTTAAAGGCTATATTTCATGGAGATCTCCAATGTCTTCTTAATTCATCTCATGTTTCTATGATTGTTTGCATTTCTTCCTCTTCTTTTTTCGTCTCAGAACTAGTACAAGTTAGGCTGTTTGTAGAGCCAGAGTCAAGACTGATCTGCTGTCTCTCCATATAGTCTTAACAAAATTTTCAAGGTTTTTGCTTCCCAGCTATTGGTTTGTGATTATTATCCTCTTTTGGAGAGAAAGACAAGGTGAAAAAAGAAAATGAAATATGAAAATGGTTTAGCCCCTGTGCAGAGATTTGTGCTCTATATTTAGCATTGATTGGCAGTATTTAAGTAAGGTGCCAGGGCAAAAAAACCCAAACAAACTGTCCTCTAGCCTAACTGCTCAAGGGCCTAGATCAGCAGGCATATGGCCTTTTGGTAACTACACAGCTGGAGCATGTCCTGTATAGTAAAAGTACCTATACCCTGGCCTTCACCTAATGTCTAGAAAACATGTTACCATAGCTTTGGTCATGAGGTAAGTTTGTGCTCAAAGACCAAGCCCAATTCCCTATGTTTTAGGTCACAGATTTTTAGTTAAAAGTTAAGTGTTTAAGAAAGAAAAATATGGCAACTATCCTGTGGGACACATTTTGTCTTCCCGGTGATTGAGAGGCTAAGAATATTTCCTTAATAGTTTAAATGAAAAAGCTTTCTTTAACTAGCAAATCAAAAGAGGTTTCAGAAATCTTATGCAAGGTAAGCCTGTCTGCAGTTTTCATTAATTAGCACTGGTATGGAGCTATTGGTGGGCACAAATTAACTGAGTTTTTCTCATTGCTTCTGCCTCTTCATTATGAGCAAATATGGAAATAACCAATACTGCATTTGCCAATGACGTCTACTCTTTTCTGTGGTCGTTAACACACGGGATGATGTCTGCAAAGAATTCTTTTTATGTGGGAAGCTATAAACTGCTCTCCAGGGAAAAAGCACCCTTTCTGTCTTGGTTGAGGGTAGCAGCAAACAAAATGTCTGGTGCCCAGAAGCAGCAGACTTTCAACAACAGCAATAGCGAGCAGCTAAAAAAGCACTCACCACCTATTTATCTTGCAAATGCAGGAGTGCCTTCTTACAAGATGCCCACACTGTTGTCATTACAGTAGAGATTCATGTAATGTTTTTTTCACACCCCTCCCCCCCCAATCCTTTCACAATGTACCATCAATAACATTATCACTATTGCCATTATTGCTATTCTTCACAGCAAAGAGAAATAGGATGAGCTGGCAAGTAAACCAGAACATCTATTACAGTTTCTTTCCTTGCGGAGACTTCATTTCTCCACCCTTGAGTCAAAGCACACAGTGCTGCTCCACTTTGGACCTGACAGTGTGTTTTCTTCTCCTGGTTACCCTTCGAAATGGTTGCAATATGTGTGCAGACTGTACCATTGCTGCTTTGGAAATACAACCACCTCATTTGTCTGAAAACAAACTGGATGAAGCTTGCTGAAAATACAACACAACATGATAAACCACTGTTTGGTACTTTCAGAGCAGCAGTCCTGTGCCACAACACTAGGAGGGAGATAACTCTAAGTGTATTTCTTCAGTGTCAGGTTCTTAGCTACAGTATATTTACTGGTGAATATTACTTTTTGAAGCCTCAGAGTCAGAAGAGATCCATACCAGCAGCAACAGTGAAACACAGAAGCGGGGCAATCCAGAGAAGCTAACGTAAAATAAATTAATAAAAACAAATAATGTGTGCACCACATCTTTCCTCAGTTCCTTTGTATTGCCTCTAGCTTGAGCCCATCCAGAAGAGTCTAAGTATTGGTTAGTGTCTCATTTCTGAAAATAGGATAAATTGCAAATAGGTTTCTCTCCTGCCACACCTGGTGCTAGCACAAGGCACAGAATGAAGAAAACTCACTTGACTGAGGTGATCAACCTAAAATCTGCTTCTAAAACAATGATTAAATAAGAACATGAAACAACATGATGGGGTTCTGTTCCTGAAGCAAGACTTTCCATGCAGAAAGTGGGAAGGTGCAGGTCTAACCTATTGCTGTTGCAGTTTTAAGATTATAATCTTGTGGTCTCCTTGGGATGTCATAATATGCTTTGAACTTTGAGGCAAGCTATTTCCATATTCATTTGCTTACTTCCACAAGGACAGACACCAATAAGACAATACACTACAAATCATTTTGTTTCAAGTTACTGAAGGGGTGGAAGAAAAAGGGGGAGAAGAAAGAAGGAGGGGGAAGGGACAGAATATTTGGTCTGTTCTTAATTAAAACCAGCCGATGACATACAATGATTTGTCTGAAGCACTTCTGAGCTGTACCCATTTCTGTTTACACTTGACAGCTGTACATTCTTTACTGCCTGTATTGTTTGAACTATGGCCAATGGTACAATCATTAAATCTTTGATAGTGTTTTTTAAATACAAAATTGACCTTTTTCTTTGAGACAGAAAAAGAGGTAGGGAAGGAAGAGCTATGTTACATTAGAGAGGTTTGGATTTACTAGGTTGTACACCCTGTGTTGCAAAACAGTGCCTCTGGTCATTTTTGGACTGGCTATTAAGAGGTTTTTTCCATGTTCCTCACATCTGCTTCAAAAAGAAATCATCATCCTGTGACCCCTTCCTCCCAGAAGATGCCTATTTTGGGTAGAGAATAAACCAGAGCATCCATGATTACTGAGTGTAATTCTGCATTGTGAGTGGGATGCAGAGGGTCTCACTGGACTACGAGAGGTTTTTGCTATGAACAGAAAGATTCAGGGAAGAAATTATAAATTAAGAAAACCGGACTAGTTAAATATGAGATATCTGAAACCAGCTATTAGTCTGTCATGAACTGAGAAGCTGGAAAGTAAGTCTGTCAAAGCCAAACGTGTCCTAGACACTCCATAAGTTCTCTCTCTGAATCCAGCCTGCAGTCTCCAGAATTGATGGCTCATTACAAATGGAAATGCTTACCTAAAAAGGAGAGAGAAAGAACATTAGCATATGCCTTATCCCTTAAGTTTGAACTAAACCACAGAACTGATTTGATCCAGATATCACCAGCTGTCCCCTGAACTTGCCTGAAGCGTGTTTTGTTGCCAGCTTTGTCAGAGGCAGACGGTCAGACGATGCTGTATTACTAACCAGGGCTATACTGCTCCTTGTTGAGCTGAGACGCCAGAGATGCATTTTGTTTTATAGACTGGAGCTTAGTCTAAAATCACACAGAGAGTAAACAGGAAGGATATATTTAGCTTCTGCAGCTTAGTAGGAGTGGGAAATCTTTACTTTACTTTAAAGTCCTGCAGTCATCTTTAAAAACTTACACTGCCCTCATGATTACCCCAGAGCTCCCTAGAGCTGTATGGGCTGGAGGGGATGTCTAAGTCCTGCCGATGCTGCAGTGGTACCTTCTACTCTGCTACTTGTCCTATCTTATGTGGAGATCGCCTTGAGTTACCAGGTTTGGTTTATTTGTTAATTTAAATGTGTTATGAAAAAGAAACTAAATTCTTACATTTCATTAGCTGGGTTATGGCAGCATTTAACTGGCCTTAACTGAGGTTAAAGGCCAAGGCAAAATGAGATATAGTCCCTGCTTTGAACATCTGAGTGCCTTCCTCTGCTACCCTTTAACTTCCAGGCTTTCTGAAAACAGAGACTGCCAAAGATATGAAAAAACACATTGCACAACACTGAATGCATTCAAGCAATGTCACAGCAATGCTGGGAAGGCACCGAGTCAAATCATAACAGAATCCCTGCCCCACAGACCTTCATGTGAGATTTTCAAAACTGCCCAGCATTGGCCTAATTGAAGTCGATTGGAGTTTTTCCCTAATTTACTTTCAGTAATAGACCAAGGCCAAAATGTCCAAAACATTCACTCACACTCTAAACTATTAACTTTTTCAATTATTCAATCAACTTGAGATCTTGGTGAGGACAAATTGGATTTCAACTGCTGGTATCCTCCCCTAGCATTACAAGTAAAAGTTTAGCAATTTCAATGGATCTTCTATTTTCCTGTCATTTTCCTCAGACCCTCAAAAAGCTCCAGGGAGGATGCGTTTTCTAAGAAGTCACAGGAATGAGATGGACCGACTGACAGAAGAAACATTCCAAAAAGACACAAAAGCAATGGCTACATCAGGCACAACTGAGGACCAGCAGTCAGCATTTCTCAAGCTGTTTGGAGGTTTTTAAATCCAAGTTGTGGTATGCTGGTGTGCCACCCATCATTGGTCCACACAAGGAACCTGGCCTCCTCCCAATGAGCCCCAGGTACATATCTTCACCTTCACTTCTGCCAGGGGTGCGACATCCCTATGAGCAGGAAAGGAGAAACTTTCAGTGTGTACCTATAAGCCCCCAGCCTTCTCTGACACATAGATGCCTCCTTTATGTCTGACCCTGGGCAGGTCCCTGGGAAGATTCACACTCACTTCCACAGAGTAGATTCAGCCTCATGTTCCCAGGTTTCTGAAGGATACTTCTGGGGAAAACTAGAGGTGAAATATCTGGCCGGCTCTACATTTGCTGCAATAGTGATTAATTACATGCTGAGTTAGGACTGCGATCTTTTCAAAGCTGGATGGATCGTGGTGCCACCATGTATTTCTGTATTATGCCTGCCAGAGTAATCCGTAAACTGTCTTCCACCCAAGAGATTTCAATTTATTTCTTTGTCCTTTTCCTCATTCTTCCAGAACTCCTAACCCTGCTGTTTTGGGATCACCACCTTCCACCCGATCAAATTGAGCCCAAACACCACCTACCAGTGCTGCGACTCAGAGGCGATTTCTGTTTGCAATTTAAGGCAAAATTTGTACACACATTAGCAAGACAGTCCTGTAGAAAGCTCTCTCATTGCCCCATCTCAGCAACTGGCTCTCCACTCCACTGTCTGCTTCTTTTTGGTCTTTGCTTGCTGTGTCATTTTGCAATTCAGATGCATTACTCTTATGGCCCTTTCCTGGGGCTCTGAGAGGACAGAGAGGAGCTTTTGATATAAAGAATTCTAGCCTTGTGCTTTGAATCACTTCATTTTCTTGCAGGGACCTGATTAACTGTGTTCATTACAAGTCCCAAGCACAGTTATCCTCCAACTACACTGTGATCATCCTTGACTGATACAGGAGCTCCAGGGACTGTCACCACAAGACCATGTGAATACAAATAAATCAGTATCATTGAGAAGGACAAAGGGGAAAAAATGTTTCTGACAGCACAGCCTTTGAGAGGACTAGACTCTGTAAATGTGCCTGCTGGCAGCAGTAGTATCTGACTTTCTGGTTTCTCAACCATCTACCATGTCCCTTCTAGTTTGACTTCAGCTTCATGAACCGATTCTCCCTCTCTTCCTTAGGAGATATTTTAGAACTGAATCAAAACAGAGGTGTTGTGTTTGGTTTCATTGGTGAGGATATATCAGTTACCTGCACACATGTAAACTCCACTGATTAGGGTCGTCGTCTCTCTGTGCCACCTTACCGAAAGCTGAAGCAAGTTCAGGTACTTCTTAGATTAACACCAATTTAGAACTGCCCAGAACCAGGCAATGTCATGAGACACAAAACCAAGGTCAACAAACAACCCACTTCCATACTGTCGGCAGGCAGCATGTGCCACCCCAGCTGGCATCCTCAGCCATGTAAGGGAGTGTGGATTTATACCACAGTTATGCTCTGAGCAGGTGGACCTGATGAGCAGTGAGATGAGTCAATCCACAGGGGGGTTCAAGGGGATTCCCTACATAGCGCTGAATCATCAATCACCAATTCTGTAAAATAATTTCCACAGCAAACAGTTGGGAACAAACCATTAAAGCAGCAAAGGGAGTATTTGGGTGCAGCAGTAATCTCTCCGGGCACTGCTGAGTCACACTCTGGACTTGGAGGGAAAAAGTGGATGTCACAGCTGGATGCATTCAGCTAGGAAAGAAATCAAAGACATGATCAGTTCCCAGCTCATGATATTTATTTGTAGTTCATTATTGTATTTATATTCTTCCCTGTGAAGAGTGTACAACAATCAGCAGGGCTGGCCTTTTGGGGAAGAGCTTATCAGCGCCTCTAATGGAACACAAATGTACAGAGCCCTTGTTAGCAGGCTAGGAAATAAGGGCTGGTGAGAAGCCCCCGTGGAAGGCAAGCTGCACGGCTAATACAGCATCGCTGCCCTGGGCAGTTGTAGCATGGTGGCAGCAGAATCTGAACTCCTATTTCTGCTCAGGCCAAGCAAAGGATGTTTTTATATACATAAATACACCTCTCTCTCTCTCTATCACAAACACATGTCTTGAAACAACTTAGCTGGGGCAGTTTCTTGCGGTTTACGAGCAAGGAGGGTGAAGACAAGGACAGAAACATGTGAAAGAAGAGATAATGACATATGGTGTCCCCCACCACGGAAGACACAGCCTAGGAGAGGAGCACAGCAGGGCTACTCATGCTGGCCAACATCAGGTGCCTCCTTTACATGCCTCAGCTTTGCGGGGATCACTCACGATGGGTTTCAAATCCGTCGTGTGTGCAGGGCTTGTGGGGACGGGGTTTAGTAAAGTGGCGGCTATTGGTATACAGAGGTGTTGCCCAGGCCTGGGGCTACCATCATTAGTTGACCATGTGTCTATGCAGTAAACGCACGCTTCCCTAACATATGGATCCCGGGGATCAAAGACCGGATGGGCAAACCCAGCCTGAACAGGTTAACTGAGGGGATTTGCCCCTTTTTTCCTGTAGCCTGACAATACTCGTAAAGACCACCACATCAATCAACTCACAATAGGCTGCACTGAATTACACAATTCAAAACAGAGATGTGTCTTATTGTGTTTAACTATTATTAAATCAGCTCCCTCAACTTCTTTAGGGCTATGCCAGTTTACACCAGCCGAGGATGTGGTGCTAGCTCTCTAGGAAGCTGCTCGCTCCTAAGTGCAAACACATTGCCTGCTAAGAGTTCACAAGCTGAGGCAAAAACTCACGTGGGATTCCTATGATCTCCTGCTGCTGTTCAGCCTGAAGAACCAAGGTATTAAACATGTAATATGAAGAAATAAAAATGTGCATATTTTTAGCTGAGCTAGATTTCCATGTCCCCTGCTTTTAGGAGTATTATATCAACACCTGTTAGTTTTGCTCTAGTCATCATTTCCATCAGAAACTTATTGTTTCAGGGGTTTTATAACTCGTAAAACTTTTATAAGTCAGACAAAATGTGCTTTAGGAAAAAGCTGATCTTTCAGGTCTCGGTGCTGGAATGTATTTTTATATGCAACAAATGTAAAAGAGAATAATGGCTGTAATGGCTTTTATTACATTTAGAGGGAGGAAGAACTGCAAATTTAATCAGAAATCAAATCATTTAACCATTAATTTTACCCAAAGAGTCTGGGCAACCCTCACAAAATATCTGTCAATAGACAGCAAATAAAAAGGAACCCAGACAGTGGGGAAATTCTCATCCTTCACTTCCAAAAAGCACTTAAGCACATACTTAAGTCCATCCTTACTGCAAAAGACATTTCAGCATGTATGTAAACCCCTCACAAAAGGATCTCTTTCCTCAGTGTCTGCTGCTGAACCCAGGAGTCGTCCCACTCAACTCATTACTAATGCTCTTGAAATTACTCACGGGCATAAATATTTGCGAGAATGGGGCCTCAGTGAGGAGCTGTGTCTATATGAGGAATCATGGCCAAACTATGCCATTCTAAAGAAAAATGCTCCCAGACTCGCTGTCTCCACCGGAGAGCTGTTACCAACGTGGTGCAGAGTGGCTGCTGCTGCCCGGATGGCAGAAGCCAAGCGCACGCCCCCTGGCAGCAGGCCGCATCTCTGAGGGGTCAGATGCCTCTCCTGGGAATGCGTCTCCAGAGGAACCCTGGGAAGAAAAGAGCACTTCCATGGCTGACAACTGCTTGCAGAGGAGCAAAAGCTTCTTTAAAACCTCCCTATCCCTGTTTACAAATGGCAGATCGAGGTTCTCTGAGGCTGTTTGCAGCACACAAGCCTGGCCAAGAAAACTGCAAAGGTCCTCTACAGACTGCCGTCTCAGCCTGCTCGGGGGCTCGGGGGGCTGAACGAATGTCACCTTGACTCAAAGCATCCGTGAACCAGAAAGGATTTGCAGTGAAACCCATCACCCTTTTGACATCAGCCAGAGGTTGGCCACCCTTCCGGGGGTCGGTACCCTCTCGGTGTCTGCCTGCTGCCGAGACACCCTCTGGTGAGATGCCCACAGTTATCTATCTGCTGTGGAAATGAAAGAAAGACTTCATGTTTTCACCGAAGCACAATGGCATTTTTCAGTCTTCAAAGGCCCCTCGGCTGAAACAGTCCCAGCTTACATTTGAACACCCTAGGCAAAGCCACCTTAAATCTGGCAGGTTATGGGCTTACTTTCATTAAAAAATACTTTGTTCCTCACCCCGTGTGTGATCTTGTCACACAAACACACACCTTGGAATGCAGCCAGTGTTGACAAAGCCCAGGTAAAAAGATTAATCTAGCGCAGACCTGTTAGTCAAAGATAAGTGGGAGGCTTCACTACGAGTTTGAGGGCATCTGTAGTGTTTCTGAAATAAGAATTTGCTCAATTCTTGTTTGAAGTCTCATGGATCCATCCCTGAGTTTTGATTTTCTCAGCATTTTGAAGACCTTATGACTGTGTTTTTACAGTGCTACCTAACAGCTGGCATGACTTCTTGCAGGTATTTCCATCCCTGGGAGACCTCATATAGACATTTTTACAAGCGGGTTATGATGAAAATATTGGGTGGCAAAAAAAGCAAATAAGAAACGAAATCTGTAGGGATGGCCACAGCTCCATCAAGATTATTTCTACAGTATAGGGGTGGGAGCCATAACTTTTAGTCCCTTTAAGATTCACTTGTCCTTTCAGTTCCCTACCAAACCTGACTGCCCTGCGAAACCTACTGAGGAAAATGTAAAATCCCAACACTGAAGGTTAATGTAAAGCTTTTGGCATTTCTTAACGCTAAGGAAAAAATCATCTTTCCTGTTTCTAATGCGGCCCATGTGTAAAGTTACAGGCTGCGAGTGCTGGCTTTTAACAGGAACTGTTAACAACCCTTTTTGATCACAGGAAGCAGAGGAAAGCCTCTTCACCTAAGAAAATAACAGCATTGTTTATGGGCACTGCTCTTCTCCCCGTTGGGAGCTGCCAATCACCCCTCCCACCCCCTGAGCTGATTTCTGGGGGGCTGTGGAGGGGTGCCAGGGCTCGCTCCGGCTTCCTTCCGTCGGAGGGCTCCAGCGGCCGATGCTGTTTCTGGGCAAACGGCCACTGCTGCGATGTTTGTGTTAGATAGGCTGCAGCTGGGTTGGGTGGGTGTTGCAGGCAGGCTGCGCCCAGCCAGCTCCCCAGCCTCCGATTCCTGGTAAAAACAGCTTCCTGACTCCTCTCAGTTTGAACTTTCTTTCTTTTTTTTTTTTTTTTTTTTTTTAATTTTAAGAAAATAGGTGGTGTTTGACTTCTAGGAAACATAGGTGCGAAAGTTTGCTGTGCATACAGGCGGGCAGTCTAGCCCATCCACCTTATCCCCCTATGCCTGTTCCTCCAATGCAATAAGTGGCACTTTCTTCTCTTTACTATCTCTGTTAAGGGAGCCTGCAGTTCATCCTCCTGGTATCCACAGCTGTACTTTTAAAAACAAAATAGTATTCAGGGCTAGTAGCTAAAAAGCAGAGAGCATGTAACTGGTTGAACTGAAAGGAACAGTGCCAAGGGAGAATTTATCTTCCTGTGTTATCTCATGATTTAAAATCCATGCTGGCAATACTTCACTTCTTAAGCCGCAATTTCAAGCTGCAAGTATTCAGCAGCTGAGGAACCAGTGTGTATATATATGTGTGTGTGCATGCGTGCACCATATGTATTCATGTTTATGCAGTTTTCCACTCAAAGCAGTCAGCGGAAATGAAAACCTGATTTTGCAAGGCTTCCACTGCAAAATTAAACATTCAGTTTTTCCTTAAGGGAGTTTTCTGTTTTATGCACTAGGAAATAACTCCTGAATATTTTTTTTTCTTTTAAAGTCCAAAATATCTTGCTTTGAAAGAGAGCTGAGCTGATGGGAAACACAACTATTCATTTGGGATAGGAGAGGGGAGCAGCAAGGTGAGAGAGAATAAAAAGAAATCAAACAGAAAAAGCAAACAGAAGTGAGGGATTTTCAGTTCCTGTGTGTGTGTCCGTCTATTTTTATCCTAGAAGGAAGCTTCTTAACATAGCTGTGTTTTCTTTCACGCTGCTCTCCTCCCTTTGCGGGACTTCCAGAATTCATCTCGGCACCTGGTTTTTCCCTGAGCTTGATGTGTTATGCCTACAAGGCAGGACAAATTTGGCAGCTGTTGCATTGGAAGCAGAAGGGGATCAGAACAGCAGCAAAGCCAGATACTTTGTACGTCCAGGGGTACCAGAGGGATGTCATTTATTTCTTTTGCTTAGGATTTTGCTGGCAAAGATGACTGCTTTCTTTTGGCCTTGACTGGGACATCTAGACAGTGGGAAAAGGTTTTTCTTTTCTTTTGGATCATAAGCGTATCCTTTCTCCTGACACTTCTGTTGCTCATGTTCTTATTTGGAGAAAGCTTTTCTTTTTTCCTTTTTTTTTTTCTTCTGAGACTATGAGACAAAGGAAACTTTTGGCTGGAGTGAAGTAGTGTTAAAGTGGAAAGGAAGCAGAGTTTGAAGCACCAAACCAGAACTTCAAATATTTTTCCATTTGCAAATCAGTGTACAGCCAGAAAGGAAAGGCAGCATCCCAGCCCCACTGAAGCTGATGGGAAATGTGCCACCGGCTTCCATGGGACGAGAGATCCACGTGATCCACCGGTCTGCCCACGGGCAGGATCCCCTCTGGCCAAGGGATTGTACAAGCCCAGATGGAAGAGATGTTCCTTGCCCCAGAGACCTTGAAATCAAAGCTTATGGCTCACCTTAACGCCTTACGGAGGAACCATATGGGGAAGGCACCCCCACCTTGCCAGGTCTTAGCAGGTACCTGTGCCCAGTGCACTCCCAGTCAGACACAAACTTTTCGAAATGACACCCGTCTAAACCCACCTATGCTGTGCCAAACAGAACAGGAACCCACCACCCATTCAGGGCCCATGCAAAGAATCAGGTGTGGACAGCCCATACCTGCAGTCCAGGCATGGCACACTCAGTGTCTCAGCAAAAGCTCTCTGAGAACTCCCGGTGGCTCCCATTCCCTCCACAGAATTAGCATGTCACTTTATTAGGAGCCTCAGTAAATCTGGGTCTTTAATAGTTCTCCAGCAAGGTGAATCTAATTCTTATAATGACATAGCCCTAGGAAAATCGAGCCAAGCCCAATGTATAATGCTAAACCAAAGCATAACAACAGTTCTAGATTTAGCAGTATGTTCAGAAGAGAAAAGTGTTCCTCTGCAGAAGAAGTTGGAGGCCTAAAGAAAATTTCAATTATTTGGTGCTGCAGCACCAGATGATTCAATATCAAAGGGAATACCGGCATTATCTTTGGCATCAGAATCTCTAAATTTAGGCTGCGATGCCGGAAAAATAAAAATTGTTGTAATCAAAATCACAAAAGAAAAAAAGGCCTTTTAAACTTGCTCGAGATGCAACTTGGCTGGAAATGAAACAAAAAGAGTAGAACCCAAAAGAAAGAAATTCAAAATGGAAAAGCTTGAAGCAAAGTTCCTTCAAGCATGGGTGGCCGGGGCCACGTGAGGAGAAATACACATGTAAACAGCTTTTCATAAAATAGTACCTTGCCCTTATACATAACTTTCATGAGACATTTTCTATCAGCAACAGTGGTTCCCAAAAGAGACAATAAATAGCTGCAAACACACCAGTAGGAGTTTGTGGTCCCAAAAGAAAAAAAAAATCCCGACCTACAGATATGAGACACATGTTCACTTGTTGAGAGAAGGACCGACACCATCAAATGAATTCATGAAGAAAACAGCAACTTCCAGTCAGCTGCCACCATCTAATACCGAGGGACCAGAAATCACTATGTATCTTTTATCTCAGTAATTCATTCAATGAAGTTAATAATGATGAACTCTCAGAGAATAATCTTATTTCTCTTAGAAAAATAGGATTAAGCATAATGCCCAGAATGAAGCCAAGACTGCTTAGGTAGGTAATGGCTCTGTATGTCAAAGGATAAACAATAATCTCTTTACACGAGCAGTTCCCAGACACTGGGGTGTTGCCTGGATGCAGCTGTTCCCCGCAGCAGCAGCAGCAGCAGCAGCAGCACTGGGTGCAGTGGCAACAGAGAGAATTCAGGCTTCATTTGGGATCCTGCAACTGTTTAATGACTTTTTTTTTCTTCTTTTTTTTCAGGGCATCATCCTAACTGAAGAAGCCAAAAGGCCTATTATCTAGTTTCCCCTCAACACCTTCTCGGGCCATTTCTTTCTGCTTGAAACGAGGTGAATTTTTTTAAAGAGGAAATAGGTGGGATCTCTTGGGAGCAGGTTTCCCAGCATTTGCCTGGTGCTAGGAGACAGCCCTCTGCTCTGAAACACTTTTAGTGCTACCAAATGCAGCACCTGATGCAAGCTCCCCTCTTCCTGGCACCCAAAGGCAGCTCTTGCAGGCTCGCCGTTTTCTCGATGAGGTGAGAGTGAGCCGTCCGTGTTATTGCAGCATATCGCTGGCTCCCCTGCTTCGCTGCCCGACATGAAAGCCATGCTGCTGCTCAAGGCTGGCTGCTCCACCGGAGAGCGGTGGGCAATACCGCTGCCGGCCGTGCGGACCACAACTGCCCTGGCAGCAGTGGGGAGACGAGGCTCTTCCCTGCCTCGGTGAGAAAGAGATGGGGGAGGCCTGCGGCCAGATCCTGTCCTGCCGTGGGGTGTAGGAGGCAGGGGCTGGGGGGGACACTGGAGAAGAGGGCATTTGGGCTCTGCACTCCCCATGAGCCCACCTAACCATTGCTCTCCCCTTCCCCTGCAGTGATGCAGCACCCTTTAGCCATCACTCATCAGGCCCAAAGAACAGGAGAAAGGGAGCGTTCCTCCTGCATCCCCTCCACTGAAACTGAGCTGCTCGGCCACCGTTTAGTTTTAAATCTTTTTATATGAGTATGTCTCTCCATGGTCCAGGGAGACAGCATTAGCAGCACCCACTTCTCCCATTATTCACTTGGTGCTTGCTTTGTGTGGGAAACTGGCTTTCCTCCCCACTGACGACCTCCCTAACTGCTGGTGGATGGGAACAAGAGCAGCTATCAGCCCTAACAAGTGTGGGAGCACTCATGCTCTTCTCCAGCGCAGAAGTTGCTGTCTGCTCCTTAGGACAAGGAGTAAAATGTCTTCTACAGCACAGGAGTTATCTTCTTTTCTCACGAAGTAGATCAGCAACCATAAGCAGGAAGACTGTGAGATGGGGCCCTTAAGGATGGCTTCTGGGTTCACAGAGTTTGCAGGCAAATCTGGTGTAGCCAACAGTGTCATAAGGAGAACACATCTACAAGAAACTGAAGTGTGGGAGTCAAGTCACAAAGGGAAAGAATGACTGCAGAGGGGCCTGCAGAAACATCTGTGAGACATCCTCATGGCACACACCCATGCCTTCCACCACTCGTCCACTGAGTTTACCTCGCAGTCATTTTCTCCCATCTGCTATGGGCTTCATCTCAAAACTCTCAGGGACAGTGGAGAAATTCACAGTGACCTCTGAGTCAGGGTTGGTATGCATCAGCCCCTGTGGTGCACAGGAGCCCATCTTTCCTGAGAAGCAGGCTGCAATTTTCTTGTCTTTCCCTGCTTCATCCTCTGTAACTCCTTCTTCCCTGCTGTTAGACAGGTTGACTTTAATGACATAATTCTGGATGCATTGACCTCCTCCATTCCTGATATGGTGGGCACTTGGTAACATAAAAAGCTGTTGTATTGGGCCAGACCTAAGGACTGTCTACCTGGTAACCTATCTCTGACATGACCAGGAGCAAACACTTGGACACGTCAGATGCGTCACATGTGAGGAACCTCCTCCAGGTTCCTGTGTGTGTGTGAACTTTCTGAGCCATCCTAGAGCATGGCTTTAGCTACCATGAATCTGATCAGATTTATATTCTATGAACCTGTGAAAGCCTTCTTTGAAATAATTTCTGAATCAATTATGGCAATGAATTTCCTGGTTTACTTACTTGTTGGGGGAAAAGGTAATTTTTTGTTTATTCCTTCTCTTGCCCTTGCTTTCTGCCTTAAAAGTGTGGCTAAAGGTTATAGCAGAAGAGCATCACTTCAGCTGCTCAGGGCTGCCACGCAGCTGCACCTCTACCTCATCGCCTCCCACAGCTCCCTGCCTGGCTCTTACTCGGTGGTTCTGATTTACAAAGCAGCTTTGGGGTTAGTTCTTTCAGATCATACAGTTTACAGCACAGCACAGCTCAGCCGACGACAACAGCCATAAACCAAACCGCAAAGGCTCTGTGATGCCATCACTGGGAGTTTGCGCCACCTGCAAGTCTCCCTCCTATACAACGACCCCTCCAACTGGCTTCTGGACTCCTATTTCTCAACAGTAAAATCAGCAGCCCTGAGCTGCCAGCAGCTGACTCAAAAAAAAAATTAAAAAAAAAAAAAATTAATAAATGAAAGAAATCCAGCATTATATTTAAAAAAATGTGAAACGTCAAAGGAAAATCTGTCCAAAACAGCTGGGCATATCCTCCCCTTTGACTCAGTGGCTGACTCCTACTTTCAGTGGGACCTTTCCCAGAGACTACTGATAGTCTACATTGGTCTTTCCCTTCACCCCACCCCACTCCTCCCTATCAGCTCATCGGGCTCTTGAATGCAGTCACCTTCATATATTTGGCTTGCTGACATCATGAAGATGTCAGCCAGCCCCTTAATTTTCAAATTTGGAACCAAATATAAGGCCACGCTTCAGTCACTCCTGGGACAGAAGCGGGATGGCTGGCGAGGAGGAAAGCATGGGAAAAGCCTGCAGGGAAGAAGGAGGTAGGAGTTCAGAGGGTTCAGGAAGGGTCACACTGACTTGTGGGTTCCCCCCCCCTTCATTTTAAATGTCAATATTTTCTTCAACATTTCTGTACTGAGAATTTCACTGCCCTCACCTTTCCCTCTCTTTTATAGTCACTTTCCACAACTGCTGGTGTGGTGAAGATTTACAGCCATGAGGAACTGAAGCACCTTTTGCCCTGCCCAGCCAAAGAGGCCCAGCAAGCACATCCTACATGGGAGATCCTCTCCTGAAACACGTCCCTGTGGATGCTGGGACTTGAATCTTGCCCTCAAAGCCCAGCTCAACGGTGGTCTCACTGGTTTCTTCAAGAGCAGAGCTGAAACTCTTTGGAAAATTCCATTCTTCAAATCTAAGAGCAGATTTTGTCCAGTTTTGTTGGGTAGGTCCCAAACATGACAATTTAATTAGGAGGTCCAGACCTCCCTGCATGCTTATGTTCACACTGAAGTGCCTATTCCCAGATATCCAGCGGGACCAAGAGCAAGTTATTCTATCAAACCCACGTCAGTTTTTTTTGACATACTGTGCAAAGGTAGCCAAGTGGAAAAAGCAGGCTGCCTGTCTAGTCTCAAACACAGACAGTAGCCACATTCCTGTAGGGAGCCCAGAGCATGTTCAAGAAATTTAGGGAGGTTAAATGAAAACCTATTGCTGTCCCAAACTGGAGCTGTTTGCCTTGGAATGGAAAGCTTAGTCATCTGTCCTGCAGGGGTTTGCCCAGCTCCTTTGGTCTCTCCATCTGTCTGATTTGCTTCTTCATTTTTTCCATTTCCTTCCCTACCTTCTTTTTCAGGGTCTCAAACATAAAATTGTTGGCTTTCCATGATGACATCACCAGTTACACAATGCCCAGTAATTTCTTCTCACTTTTGAAAAGGGGCATTGGGGGGGGCTGATGCTTTACAATAATATTCTTATGTCCACTTGACATACGGAAATGTTTAGGAAGAAAATAATTTTCAAACGGCCCACTTGTCGTCGGTTACATGGCAGAACCAGCATCAATCCTCCCTCCCCCTTTACTAACAACTCCCGTTGCATTCAGTTCCTATAATTAGGAGGTAGTTATAGGCTCTCAATGACCTCCTTTATGTTGCAGGGGATATCATCTAGTATGTAAGTTATATTCCTATTTCATCAAGTAATAAGGTAAGTGTTAGGAGGCTGAAGTTCTTGGCAGAGCCTTATATCCTACTGGCACTTATGTTTGGCTGCTGTATGTGACTCATTAGATGGAGGTGGGTAGGTGACATCATCAGTAAAGGGAAACACATGATAAAGTGAGGGTTCAAGGATTTAAACTTCAGCTAATAAAATATCCAGACAAAGAGGATTAACTGTGTTTGCAGGAAGAGAGTGTTTGCCTCTGTCAGAAGCAGGATAGCCCAAAGAGAATAAACTATATCCTTTTTCTTCCTTCAGCCACCAGTTTCTTGTCATGCTGGAAAAAAATAGGAGAAACAAAAAAAGAAAAAGAAACCATCTGTCTTTCAAATGGATGTAGCTGTTAGCTCAGTTAGTGCATTACAGAAACATTTTTAAATGAGACAAATTTTCTGGTTTATATCCCAGGTTTGGATTTCCTTTCCTTAAAGACATAGTGAGATGTAGAGCTAGACAAAACAAAAGTTGTTTTAGTAGCTTAACAAGGGAATCAGCATGCACAAGTCTACTCTACCCAGGGACTGAGCTACTACTTTTTTGTATTGTCATGGGCAGCCATGAATTACAGCTCTGCTTTAGCTACTTATTAGCCAGATCTGAGTGTTTGAGGCTCTAGGTAGGTATGACAACATCCCTGCCAAGCTGCCCCCTGATGAAGGGAAGAGTGGAAACATGGCCCCTGAATCTCCTGAGTCCACAGACATGAGGATACACAGGTGACCTTTCATGGCCAACCTCACTCTTGGGGAGTAAAACAGGGTGTCATGGGCTTCCCCAGGAACAGCAGGCACTTTGTGCTGTCAGAGAGCATGGAAAAAATGACACTGTGTGAATGCAAAGG